>NC_092383.1:70363537-70979262 GCF_030028105.1 Mobula birostris
GCTTAAAATAGAAGAAATCATTCAGGCTGCAAACAGGAATCTCCAACAAATCACAACATAGGACAATTCATCTCCATGAGGTAGCATGTCCAGTCTATAACTAACCTGTAAGTTTGGATTCGGTGTGCCCACACCTTGACTGCAAGTGCCATTTCTTGACCACAAAGTGTTGTATATTTAATATTTCAATAATATTTAAGTAATATTGTAAATATTTTATTTGATTAAGCATTCTTTGCTTCTTTAAGTAATTCATTATGGGTTATATATAAAAACATGTGAATGGCATACGTCATTATGACATTACGTCAAAAGTGGGCACCTCAGTTAAGTGAAATCAAAGCCAGAATATGCATGTTATTCCTGGCTTTGTGTTTTTCTTTAAATGTTTTATGTTTTGGAGTTACAGAACAACAGAAGATTCTTGTTTTTCTTTTATAAAGCTTTTTAAAAAGGCTGAAAAAATAATCAACTCTTTCATGTCATTTGGAAAGCTGGAACTGCTTTGGCTTTGGTTACCACGTCCCTTTACAGATGGCCTGAAACCCATCAGAAATGATAGCAAAAAAAAAAACATCTTTCTCATCAGTTCTAATGGGCTTTAATCCATTTCTAAAGGGATATGGCAAGGGCTTAACAAAGAGGCGATCATCACCTCCCGGGTTAACACAAGCCCAATGATTAGATAATTAAACCTGGCACTGGAAATTCCTTTAAGAGCAAGCCTACATAACTCACACCATTCCTGCCCCTACATGGCAGTACCATAACTCCCCCTACTAAAACTAAAAAGTCTGTTAACTTCTCAATATGCCCTCAATTAGATAACACAGGAAACAAATAACCATTGTGCTTCAGTTGATTCCTAAATTGATTGGATTCTACCTGCTTCTCCAGTATCACTGCATATTGAGGAACTATTGGATGCATTTTATTTGAGTCAGCCCTTTGTGAATTCATTTGCCACTCCCATGTGTAATGAAGGTTGATCGAACAACTGAGCACAGTAGATGTGTTACAGTGATCCTGGAGGGTGCTGCCTTTCAGACTGAAGTTCAACAGAGATCATCTTTGCTTCTGTTCAAGGAAATGTTAAAACTACCTGGTACTTAAAATTTTGCAAAGTACATATTCTGACCTGTTTTTCTACAGCAACCAATGATCACTGCAGCAGATTATTTACAGAAAGAGAATCAGAATCATGTTTATTGTCACTGACATTAGTCATATAATTTGTTTTTTTATGGCAGCAGCACAGTGCAGGTATAATAAATTACTTTAGGTTATATCAAAATAAATAAATACATGCACATGTGCATACATACATAAATAAACTGTGCAAAAATAATAACAAGGCAGTGTTCAGGGGTACATGGACCGTTCAGAAATCTAATGGCAGAGGAGAAGAAGCAATTCTTCTAACATTAAATGACTGTTTTCAGGCTACTGTACAACCTCCCTGATTGTAGTAATGAGAAGAGGGTTTCTCTTCAATCTGTTGTGATACTGGTACCTTCTATACAAGTGCTTCAAAGAAGTCTCCTTTCTTTGTCCAAGGAGCCTTCTCCATTATAATTGACAGGGTGTTTGAAAATGTCATTTCTATTTCCCATTCTTGTGCCCTCCCTCCTCCTGCCTCCCAAAGCAACAACAGGGTCCTTTTATTCTCAGCTTTCACCCCAGCTGCATCAATGTTCCAACATCCTCTACGCTTAATCAATGTGCATACACTCCTCTCTCTTTTCAGTATTTGAAAGGGACTTCTGTATGAGACACTCTGATTCCTTCCTCTGTGACCACATAAAGTAATGGTAACTGCAAACACCAATCCTTCTGGACTTATCCTATCAGAGATATTCTATTTGTTTTACCTATATCCTTCTTCCAATTCTCTCCTATTGAAAAGTAATTTGTTTTTCTCTCTTTCCAGTTCTAAAAAAGGGGGTTGATTCTGTTTCTCCTTCTACAGATGCTGTCTGACCTGCTGAGTGTTTCCACTTAGACCAAATTTTTGGTGAGTCACTTTAATTGCTGCTAATACGCAGTATTTATGCATCAAATTTTGTTTGATAAAATTCCAGCGAAGAACCTAGAGTTTATTTTAATTCAAAGATACAGTCATAATATAAATCTAACCATGTGGTTATATTTAAGAATCAAATAAAGTCACTCATGTTTTAAGATTTAACACAATTAGGTATATTTTAAAGATAAGACTCTATCAACCATTTTGAATAATTGGGGTAGAAATACATATACCGTTTTATGAATTTATCATGTGATGTAGTAACTTTGAACCCAGCTTATTTTTAACTTCCCTCAAGATGATGCCCCAAATTTCAAAGGCAGAGGTTGAAGTGCATACGATATTATGTATTTTTTGTTAGTGAACACAATGGACAATATTCTTTACTGTATTTATCTCTTACTCCCATTGAGGAGAACACTTCAATCCACCTAAGGTGGTATCCTATACAAGAAGCCAACACAGAAGTATTTCAATTAATCACCATATTAAATTTTGCATTGATCTCCATATTCAATCAACAGGGATGGGAAATAAAAATATTTGCACAATTCTGTAATGTTTTCATGAAAAAGATGAGAACCAAGTCTAATGGAACTTTTCATTTTGTAATAATATTTATGTGCTTTACTCTTCTAGTTGCATAACATTGCTGTTCCTGTATCCGCATTTCAAAACATTCCAATTACTACTTCAAAAATCGTGCCAAATTCTTAGATAACTACAATAAGCATGTTTTTCTTTTAACAGTTTTTTCTTCCATGGTACAAACAATGCACAAAAGGTAAACATGTAACAAAATCTACTCTAGAATTTTAATAAAGCAACAGTGCTTTAGAACAATTGGACGCTGAAAGGCAGAGAGGATAAAAAGATTATTCACCAATTATATTACCCTCTCAGATATTTACTCTAATTAAATCAATCATTGAACACAGGAGCTCAGATAAACTGTTGAAATATTTTTCATTCTTAATTAAATAACAAAAGGGTATGTGATAAAATTATGTGAGAGAAGAAAACAGTCATTCAATGTATCCAATCTGTTATTTCCATTATAAGAAAAAATGTTGTCAAATTATATTTATGAATACTGGCTTTCTGTTGGTTTGAATTCAAGGGCAAGTTGTAAAGGTTTGGAGAATATGGCGACAACATGTCAGCCGATAAAGTTTCACCAATTTTCTTCCTGTTGATGTTCTACTTGAAAAATTAACTTGCTCTCTCTTTCCACTGATGCTATCTAACCTGCTGAGTATTTCCAACATTTTCAGTTTGCATTTTGGATTTTGAGGACATGCAGTCTTTTTTTTATTTTCATAACTTCCTTCCTTTATCTGTTTTTTTTTTCAGAAGATAAAGGATTTTTTGCTTAACTGTGGTTTCATTGTTCGCCCCTAGAGTTCATTGAATTAGAGGTCATGGGTTAAGGGTGAAAGGTGAAACGTTTAAGGGGAACGTGAGGGGGAACCTCACTCAAAGTGTGGAACAAGCTACCAAAGGTAGTGGTAGATGTGGATTCAATTTTCAACATTTAAGAGAAGTTTGGACAAGGATGTGTATGGGAAGAGTTTGGAGAACTATGATCCAAGGGTTGCTCAATGTGACTAAGCAGAATAATAGCTCAACGTGGACTATGTGGGCTGCAGTGCCTGTTTCTATGCTGCAGTGCTCTATGACTCTACATATGGGATCCCACTAAAGAATCAGTCAGCCAACATTAGGAAAATCCCACTGGCAGAAATGCACTTTACAGTTAAACTACAGGACTGAAGAATGGAGCAGGAGCTTCACTGAAGGAGGTGATCTTGGCCCAGAAATTTTGTCATACTCTACCAGATGCTGTGCATGCTACCCAAAAGCAGTGGCAAGACATCTGGGCGTTGTTCTGCTAACTCAGTCCGATGTTACTGGTGAACCTTCAACAACGTGGTTGATAGTTTAGTCATTCCGACATGGAACAATTGATGGCCAATAACACCTGATTGCTTTAATGTGGAGACATGAGAAACAGCAAGTAGTTTGGTAGAAAATGATATGTAACGTGATAGTCACAAACAAGAGAAAATATGCAGATGCTGGAAATTCAAGCAGCACACACACAGTGCTGGAGGAACTCAGCAGGCCAGACAACATCTATGGAAAAATGCACAGTCGACGTTTCAGGCTGAGACCCTTCATCAGGACTGGAGAAAAGTCCTGATGAAGAGTCTCAGCCCGAAATGTTGACTGTACTTCTTTCCGTAGAGGCTGCCTCGGCTGCTGAGATCCCCCAGCATTTTGTGTGTGTTGTAACATGATAGTCTTCAGTGGTTCATTAAAGGATCATTGTTCTAGCCACAGAGAAGATAAAGAAAGGGGTATGCAATAAATGTCACTACCAGGTGCAACGTGACAGAGAAAGCAGCCTAAAATAGGAGTTAGGTGAATAATTTGGTTTGCATTTGTTAATATCGGCATAACTTATTAGCACATAAAAGTTTAACTTCAAAGAAGGGTCAAAGACAGTGACCAAAGGGGACAGCAGTCATACCTACGTGAACTGAGAACTCATTTTCAAAAGCATGTCACTTGCAAGCATGGGTTCTTTGTTTCAGTCAGTATTAATTGAAGGGACTAATGCAAGTCCCCCATTTGAAATTGCAAATGTAGTCCCAGAATAACTCACAAATAACTCTATCTGCACAAATGAATTGGAGATTGGAACTGAAATCATTTTGATAGGGCATATGTAGACCTGACACATCTCTTGCTTATCACCAAGTAGATGAGGATTTCTGTTATATTCAAAACAAGACAAAGAAAGAAGCTATCTCAATCCATCTCAGTTACTGTGTTAAATGAGGCCATAGCTATTGAGTTTAAACCCAGAAAGAATAGAGACAGGAAACATAATAGTCCCAGAACAGAAGCTTTACTCCTGTAAGTGCAGGAATAGAATGAAGTGGTTGCCAATAGTCAAACTCATGACATGGGAAGCCTTGTAAAGATTAAAGATTAAAATTAGCTTCATTTGTCACATGTATATGGAAGCATACAGTGAAATGCATTGTCAGCGTCAAAACAAAACGGCGAGGATTGTGCTAAGCTCCCTGCAAATGTCACCACACTTCCAGCAGCAACATAGCGTGCCCACAACTCACTACCCCTAACCATGCATCTTTGTTATGTGTGAGGAAACTGGAGCACCTGGAGAAAACACAAGCGGTCACGGGGTGTGTGAAACTTTCAGTTTCGACACAGAACGCAAACAACAAAATGACTAATGATGGTGACAACGAGGGTGTGCAAACACAAAACTAAACTACACTGGAGTTCAAGAAACTGAAGTGGGTTCTGAAATCTGTAGTATGTTAGCAAATCTTTAAATGCCTTTGATAATAAAACTTGGTTTGCTTTCTGAAGTTGCTCATAAGCTACAGAATTGTTTCAATCCTGAATCATCAGGAGTCATGTAGAGCTTCAAGTCTAGAACCCGGAACCAGATGTCAAGTGAGATTGGTCATGACAATATTCTCTCATTGATAGAAATGCCTTACTACAACCACTTTGGGACTTTCATATATCACATGTTGTGTGGTAAGTTTTTCTGCAGTTTAGTGAATGCACATATTTACTCAAAGTTGTAACCAGCGAGTCCTACACTTGATTGCATATGAAAAGTTCCTCCATTGTAGATGCCATGGAGGAATGTTAAATGATCTTGTCCAATGCAAGGACAGATAGATCAGTCCTGCTGAAATGTCAACGGTACTTTTTCCCATAGATGCTGCCTGGTCTGCTGACTTCCTCCAGCATTTTGTGTGTGCTGCTTAGATTTCCAGCATCTGTAGATTTTCTCTTGTTTCAGATATAATGGTAGTTGATACAGTATTTGGAGGGATATCAAAGGCCAATGTTTCAAAGCAGAATTGAAAGCACAATATGAGATAGGTGGACATTGCTGCTATAGATGTAACAGTAGCCATCTACTGCAGGCGCACCATTAAGAAATGGTAGAATTTTTAACTGCTAGAGAAAAGGACACATATTTCAGCATGAAAATCTAAATCCAAGGTAGTCAACTGAAGCAATTTCAAAATAGCAATTTCTTTATCGGGTGGAAGTTTTCTTGACAAATATACATTATTAAATCCAATGCGAATGATGAAAAATTGGACATATATCATTTGTGCCACTGCAATACAAATCAAGATTAAGACAGAAGTATAACAAAATGGTCAATGTCATGAACATTGACAGAGGAGGAGATTGTTCAATCATGACCAAGGTACATACCAGTTACTAGTAACGTAGAAAACAAACACATTTAAAATATTTACATTCAAGTGAAGCTTTGAAGATTAGGTTATTTACTAGGTTAGAAGGAAGAAGCACATGCATAATAACATACAACATATTGCAGATGGTTAATTTGTTAATAACGCAATGGAAGTTTGATGCTGGAAACTGGAAATTTTCACATTTCGAGGAAATCTGTAACCTGATGCTATCCGAATCTTAATGTTCAGAATTTCATTGTGTTATTCAGGCTGACTCAAAATGATACAGCTCCTTTTCCTTCTATTTTTGCCTCCTGTTTCTTCTGAGAATTGTTTTACATATATTTTTGTACACTCAGTTTAGCTCATCTCATGGAAAACTTCTTGGCATTAATTCAATAATAACCAACACCAGGACGCAATCTCTCAGAATAAGAGATTAGCCGTTCACTCAGCGAACATGGAAATATGCAGCAAAGGAACAGGTCCTTTGGCCCATGAGGTCTGGCTGAAATAATCCACCTAATGACACCTAATTCCTTCTGCCTCCACATGGTTCATATTCCTTCCTTTGCTGTGTATTCATAGGCTTAAGCTCCTCTACCTTATTTGCCTTCACCACTACACCTGGCAGTACTGTACAGGTATCCACTACCCTCTGTGTAAAATCCTTGCCCTTGCCCTGTGCATCTCCTTTGAACTTCCTCCTCTAACCTTTAATATATGACCTATAGTATTATACATTTTGACCCTAGAATAAGATACCACTTGTCTACTCTATCTGTGTCTAATAATCTTGTACATTTCCATCAGGTTTCCCCTCAGTCTCTGCTGCCTCAAACAAAGAAGCACTAGTTTGTACACTGTCTCATTATTGCATATGTTCTGTAGCCCGGGGCACCTGGTAAACGTCTCCTGGACCCTCTCCATACCCTCCACATGCTTCCTATGATGGAGTGATTGGAATTAAAAGCAATATCCAGATGTGGCCTCCCAGATGTAACCAAGTTAATTAAATCCAAAGATGTAATGATAAGAAGCGCCACCTGTAATGGGATGAAGACAAGGTTTACCAATTTTTTTTTAAAAAAAGAGAGCTTGGGAAAAAAAAGCTTTGCGAGAATGAGGCATGGCTGACGCAAGTGTGGACAAGCAAGAGAAAACGCAGTAAGCTATTAGAAACTAAAAACATAAACTGTTAAAAACACAATTAATAGTGAGTATCTCTACCCTACTTACTTGAAAACTTCAGGGTGAAACCCCTAGAGGAGAAACGGTATCAATAAAGATTTATTGAAGCTACAGCTATAACGAGATAATATCGTCAGAGACAAGTGTCCATGACTCCTACCGTGTAACCCGGAGTTAGTTCTGTTAAATCATACCAAAGGATTTGGTCAGGTTTTGTTTTGTTGTAAGTTTGTGAATCGACTTTCTGAGGATGATCAACTATTTCCAAGGAAACAAGAAGCAAGATGGCGAGCCACCCAAGATCAAAGACCCAGCATGGGAGTGAAATGTTTAATGACGTAGAGGATTTGGTACAGTTGGATTTTGATTTTCTGTGAGAACTAATTATTTTTCCAAAGAATTTGATGAGCTATTTAATGCGATTTACTTTGCTTAAAAGTTGTGATGTTGGAGAATTGTCATGAAAGGAGTTGAGCTGTTTTATATATATAATTGTTGAGGTTGAATTTGAATTCGTAGTCATATTGACTGGAACTGAAACTAAAGTTAACCATAATACTTAAGAATAGGAGTTTACACGAGGTATTCTGCAGATGCTGGAAATTCAAGCAACACACATCAAAGTTGCTGGTGAACGCAGCAGGCCAGGCAACATCTCTAGGAAGAGGTACAGTCGATGTTTCAGGCCGAGACCCTTCGTCCTGAAATGTCGACTGTACCTCTTCCTAGAGATGCTGCCTGGCCTGCTGCATTCACCAGAATAGGAGTTTAACTAGTTTTCTAACTAACTAGGGATAAGTAGAAAGGCAATTGTTAGTCTGCAAACCTTTAAATAGAATAACACTAGATCTAATTAGTTAGAGAAATTGGAGTAATAAAGGTTATTCCAATGACCTTCACCTATTCTAACTAAAAAGGAATTTGGTTCTTATTTGATATCTGAGATTTGGAATCTAAACAGAATGTTGTAATTTTGAATTGTTCTCACTCGTAAATATTGCTATTTTTATAAACAAGATTACTTCCAGAAGTGCATGTTTCCTATTCACTGCTACCTTCTGATATTTAGAGCTTCTGATGGCCTACTAGCACCTAGTGTGGTACTAAGTAATTTGATTTTCTTATAAAGTGTATGGCGACCACAAGGTAAGACAAGCGCTACACAGGTGTTACACCGAGTTTTATAAAGCTGCGATGTAACTTCCAGACTCCTGAACTTAATGCCTCAACTAATAAAGGCAAGCACATCAAAGCCTTCTTGACGGTTATAATGAAAAGGGGGCATGTGCTGGATAGTGAGGGTCCTTTGTGATAGATTTTGCCATCTTGAGGTACTGCTCTCTTGAAGAAACCCTTGATGGCAGGGAGAGTTATGCCTGTGATGGAGCTGTCTGAGGCTAAAATCCTCTGCAGCCACTTGTGAATGCAGTGTGTGGATAGAGCATATGTTTATATCCATCCTGAAAGCTTGTTGAACCAGGGTGAATGTTCACACCATTAAGAACAAGTGATTCTCTTGACCTTGGATACTCTTGTGTGTGCTCAGGTAATAAAGGGAATCAGGTAGATGTCTCCTTCTTGGATTAGGAGAGCTCACAATAGGTGGAAGAGAGGGTATGAGGATGGCAACACTGAAGGTCTATGCGAGAAGGAATGCTCCATGTATTTTTCATGCAGTCATACAGGATATTTTCCCAAAGTGCAGCTTTCCAACATTTGTATTTATTGGTCTGTATAAAAAACTAGGAGACATAGCAGTAGATAAATGAAATGAAGGAGGACACAGGAGCCTTAGGTCCCACACCAGCAGGTTCAGGAACAGTAATTACCTTATAACCATCAGGCTCCTGAACCAGATTGGATGATTTCACCCACCTCAACTCTGAACTGATTCCACAACCTATGGGCTCACTTTCAAGGACTCTACAATTCCTATTGCCAGTATTACTTAGTTACTTATTTATTATTATTGCTATTTGTTTTTACTTTTGCACGGTTTGTTTTCTTTTGAACACTGGTTGTTTGTCAGTCTTTGTCTCTAGTTCTTCATTGATTCTACTGTGCACTTTGCTCTATTGTGAATGCCTGCAAGAAAAGGAATTTCAGTGTAGTATATAGTGACATATACATAATTTAATAGTAAATTTACTTCAAACTAAGGTTTAAAGTCATTGGATACACTGCGCACTGAATGTGATTTGAGCTCTGATATTAAAGGGAAAGAGGCACTTAAGGAATGGGACCATAACTCACTGTTACAAAGTGTTTTTTTAAATGTGTTCACTATACAGAAACTGGGTTTTCAGCCCAAAAAAAGTCATGCATGCACCAAAGAGGTCTCCTATCAACTTTGTTTATCTCATCGTAACTGCATAACCTACTAGGCAGATGATTAAAAGGAAAAGGAGCTAAAGCCTTGTACATGCCGAGTACTAAGGTCTGGCCACAAGAGAACAGCTTAACCAAAAATGGGAAGTGTGGCATCATGAGAGACTTTATGTTGTTATCTTACTCTGGGTAAATTTGAATCCAAAGTGGACAACATTCTATTCTCAAGAGAACTGCCTCAGTTGCTTCTTCTCTGTAAAATGCTACATAGGTAAGGGAACAGAGGGACACTAGTATCCATAGTACAAACTAATGCTTATTCTTTGCAGGGGAGTAACAGTCGATGCTTTGGGCCGAAGCCCTTCTCGAACCAAGTCGTTAACTATTTCATCCCCTCCACTGACGCTGCCTGACTTGCTGAGTTCTTCCAGCATTTTGTGCTCAAGATTTCCAGCACCCGAGGAATCTCTTGTGTCAATGTTTTTTCTTTGTTGAAAATCACCTTTAGGTTTTCTCAATAAATAAAACAGTTATATGAAAGTGCCAGAAGTATATTTAAATAAAAATAATCAACTTTGCTGAGTTTCTATTTATCACATAGCATATGAAGGAAAACATGCTTTTCTTTCTCTAAACTAATGAAGGAATAAAATAAGAATGAAGAATGTTTATTTCATTTTCACTTAATGCTCAAGTTATAACCTTAGTCTTCTGTATCACCAGCTGTCACTTCCATTTGCCAAATCTATGCCTAAATGTTTACAAGTAGACTGATTGGCTTCTGTAGGAAACAACACACAAAAAATGCTGGTGAATGCAGCAGGCTAGGCAGCATCTATAGGAAGAGGTACAGTTGACATTTCGTACAGTCCTGACGAAGGGTCTCGGCCCGAAACGTCGACTGTACCTCTTCCTATAGATGCTGCCTGGCCTGCTGTGTTCACCAGCATTTTTTGTGTGTGTTGCTCGAAATTTCAGCATCTGCAGATTTCCTCATGTTTGGGCTTCTGTAGGACCAGCTTTGATAAATTACAAGCATTTTTCTTGCTTAAGTAGTTTATTTAGAATATTACTCATTTTGCTTCTTGATGAAGTTCAATAACTATAGGTTAAGGGCTTTTAGTTCACAGATTTAAGAGAAAACCATGCTCTTCAGACACTTGTGGATGTTTGCGACAGAGTCTGTAAGTGAACTATATCACTGGGTGGCAACTTTCTGGTGGCTGTTTGACATTTTAGACGCCGGCAAAATTGTTCAAACACATGTTTTAATACAAATGAAAAATTGAAATGAAATGCCTCTAAGTGTGTGGAAGAAACTGCATGTTAGTGAGTGGAATATGGAAAGCTGGAAAATACTTCAATAACAAATGACCTCAGACAAGAGGAAATCTACCGGAAATTTCATTAAATCCTTTGGGATATGAAGGTAGAGTGTACAGGAATTTGAGTGCCATTTTTCTGAAGAATAAAATACTCCATGAACATTATTAATTCTAAAGGATATGGCAATAAATCAAATTGTGGTGCTTATTATTTAGAAACAATAGAGTCAATTTTGCTTCACTGTGCATCCCCCATATAAAAGTAACTGGGGAAGTGAAGAGGGGATGGAGCTGTGATTACAGTCCTGCATTATATGGGATTTTCTCGTATGTAAACTTGTCTTTCAGCCATACACGAATACCCATGGATATAGCCAACAAAACAGCATTACTCTTGGACCAAGGTGCAAAACACAGTATCAACAGTCACACACAGCACATGAGAGCGAGAGCAAGCCCTTATAAGATAGCAATCACATAATATGATAGCAAGCACCTAATAAGATACTAGTAAAATTGTCACACAAAATAAAAGTCTAACACCCTGAGTCCATGTACATTGCAGCAGTCTGCAATCGAATACAATACAGCCTGTCTTCTGCTGAGTGAAAACTGGGAAACTGCATTGACTCCTGCTTTGATGCAACACCACAGTGCCTCCGGTGAAGCACACTGATTCTGACGCTTCTCTCCTGGGTATCTGTAATCAGGTGGCACCACGGCTTGAGGCCTGGACCTCGCTACAATTGAGCCAAGCAGCTCCTCCACCGTCCACCAATAAATCAATGAATAGGACTTGCTGCATTCTACATTAACAATGTCCACCATGGTCCTACTATCACAAGAACAGTGACTAAGACCATCACTTGCTGCTAGATTGCACACTGCCAACACAGTCAATATAGTCTGGGACATGGAGGCACGAGAAACTATAGATGTTGGAATCAGAAACAACAACCTCTGTGTTGGAGCAACTCGGTTGAGGGGGCAGTGTGGTGTGGCATTCCAGCAGGAGTCTTCACCTATAAGACCAGAAGACCATAAGATGTAGGAGCAGAACTCAGCTATAAGGCCCATTGAGTCTGCTCCACCATTTCATCATGGCTGATCCAATTTTCCTCTCAGCCCCAATCTCCTGCTTTCTCCCCATATCCCTTCAAGCCCTATTAACCTCAGCCTTAAATATACATAAAAACTTTAAAAACTTGGCCTTCACAGCTGCCTGTGGCAAAGAATTCCACAGATTTTCTACTCTCTGGCTAAAGAAATTCCTCCTGATCTCTGTTCTAAAAGGACGCTCCTCTATTCTGAGGCTGTGTTCTCTGGTGTTATACTCTCCCAACATAGGAAACATCCTCTTCACATCCACTCTATCAAGGCCTTTCAACATTCAATAGGTCTCAATTAGATCGCCCCCTCATTCTTCTGAATTCCAGTGAATACAGGCCCAGAGCCATTAAATGCTCTTCATATTACTAGCCAGCCAATCCTGGATTCATTTTGTGAGCCCTCTCCAGTTTCAGCACATCCTTTCTAAGATAAGGAGCCCAAAACTGCTCACAATACTCAAAGTGAGGCCTCACCAGTGCTTTATAAAGTATCAGCATTACATCCTTGCTTTTATATTCTAGTCCTCTTGAGATGAATCCTAACATTACGAGGGGTGATTGATAAGTTCATGGCCTACAGTATAAGGAGTCAACTTTAGAAATCCTGGCACATTTATTTTTCAGCATAGTCCCCTCCAACATTTACACACTTAGTCCAGCGGTCGTGGAGCATACGGATCCTTCTTTGTAGAATTTGACATCTTGGACCTCCAAAAGTGGTCCACAGCAGGGGTAACTGATAAGTTCATGGCCTAAGGTAAAAGGAGATGAGTTATTAACTTCAAACTTTCTGCATAACCACTCAAAGAGTTGAACTGCACGGGCACATAACGAGATCTGTATAACTCATCGTGGTCTACCTTAGGCCACGAACTTATCATTGTTAACTCTATCCACAATGATTCAACACCTTCCAACCCTATGTCACCTCTTTCTAAGGCATTGATATCATTTTTTTCTAACAGAGCCATGCCTCTCCCTCTGCCTACCCTTTTGTTCCAATGTGTATCTCTGGACATCAAGTTCCCAGCTATAGTCTTCTTTCAGCCATGATCCACTGATGACCACAACATCATACATGCCAAACTGTAACTGCGCTACAAGTTCATCTTCCTTATTCCATACGCTGTGTGCATTCAAATATAACACCTTCAGTCCTGTATTCACCCTTTTCAATTTTGTCCGCCTTTTACATTGCAACTCATCCTGTTGACTGTAATTTTGCCCTTTCAATAGTCGCTCCTCAGTACACATTGCCTCCGTTTGTAAACCAGCTATCTCATCTTCAGCAATACCACTCCAGTTCCCATTCCCCTGCCAAATTAATTTAACCCCCACCCTGAGCCAACCTACTTGCAAGGATATTGGACCTCTTCTGGTTCAGGTGTAACTTGTCCCTTTTGTGCAGGTCATACCTTCCCTAGAAGAGATCTGAATGATCCATAAATCTGAAGCCCTGCCCCCTGCACGAGTTCCTCAGCCCACATTCACCCGCCAAATCACCCTATTCATACCCTCACTGACACAGGCGGCAATCTAGAAATTACAGCCCTGGGGGTCCTGTTTCTCAGATTTCTACCTAGCTCCCTAAAATCTCCCTTCAAACCTCCTCACCTTGTCTACTAATGTCACTTGTACCAATATGTACCAGGGCTTCTAGCCGCTCACGCTCACCCTTGAGAATGCCAATAATCTGACCTGAGACATCTGCGATCTTGGCACCAGGGAGGCAACATAACATCCGGGTGTCTCTATTGCGCCCACGGAACCTTGTGTCTATTCCTCTGACGAGAGAATCTCCTATCCATAATCTCCTGCAGTCCTCTTCACCTCTCTGTCCTTCTGAGCCACAGCACCAGGCTCAGTGCCAGAGGCCTGATTGCTGTAGCTTCCACCCCCCAACCAGTAGGTCATCCGTCTCAATAGTATCTAAAGTTGTGTACTTGTTATTGAGGGGAATGGCCACAGGTGTACTCTGCACTGGCTGATGTCCCCTCCGTCTCCTGACAGTCACCCAGTTACCTGTCTCCTGCAATCTAGCGGTGACGACTTTCTGGAACTCCCATCTATCACTTCCTCATTCTCCTGTGTGAGTCAAAGGTCATTGAGCTGCAGTCCCTTAACATGTTCTCTCAGGAGCTGCAGTTTGGCGCTCTTGGTGCAGATATGTTTATCTGGGAAAATGGAGACTTCCCACATCACACACAGAATACATCACAGTGCACCGGAGCCATTCTCACTAAACTACTCTGCCCTAACAAATAAGGGTGAACATAATAAGAAGAGGAAGAGTGAAACCTACCAAATACTTTACCTTACCCAATCCAAGAAAGCGGGATGGGAGCCCAGAGGATGGGCAAGGAGTTATAGTGAGAGGGACAGAGGGAGAAAAAAGACAGAGAGAAAAAACAATAATAATAATAAATAAATAAATATGTCAATACCATGAATATTGACCTCTAACTTCCATTAATGCCCCGCCTCCCCTTCGTACCCCATCCCTTATTTATTTATTTATTATTATTAATTTTTTTTTCTCACTCTCTTTTTTCTCCCTCTGTCCCTCTCACTATAACTCCTTGCCCATCCTCTGGTGCTCCCCTCTCCCTTTCTTTCTCCCTAGGCCTCCCATCCCATGATCCTCTCCCTTCTCCAGCCTCATTTCCCTTTTGCCAATCTACTTTCCAGCTCTTAGCTCCATCCCTCCCTCTCCTGTCTTCTCCTATCATTTCAGGTCCCCCCCCTCCCCCTCCCACTTTCAAATCTCTTACTATCTCTTCTTTCAGTTAGTCCTGACAAAGGGTCTCGGCCCAAAACATCGACTGTACCTCTTCCTATAGATGCTGCCTGGCCTGCTGCGTTCACCAGCATTTTTTGTGTGTGTTGCTTTTGTTTAATCATACAGATGTGTATGGTTGAATGACATTTAAACAATCTTGAACCTGAAATGTCTTCTGGACATCAAAGTGGTCTACATGCTATTATCAGCTGAGGCCTGAGCATGGGAATAATGTGTGGCTCCAGCCAAGAGGAGCCTTTGAAATCCAAAGCCAATAATGGATGGCTGTCAGCTATGTTTGAACATTTAGCTTTCTGCACTGGTGTCCTTTGGAGCAGGAGTTGTGCCCCTCTGCCTTAAGCCTCTTCATCTCTTCCCTCAAACAAGTTTCTTTTCCTTTGACTGGCTTCCCCTTTCAGAGTTCTAACACTATAGGCCATGCAATTGCAACTATTGGGTACCCTCTTCTAACTAACTTTCCAGCCATTAATGTACAAGTAAGCTTTACTAATAAAAAATATCCAAACACCTTTTCTGTTCCACCTACATAAATTGCCTTCTCTATTTCATTCCAGGAGAAATAAACCCAGTCCAATTCGTTTCAAAGTCAAATTAATCAAGGCATCACAAGAGCACAACATTCACACATTACTGTTCTTGTCCAGAGCTTCGGGATCAGTTTTTGAATTGATCTAGTCATTAATTATAACAGTTGTGGAGAAGTAATGAGAAAATGGAAGGAGAAGGCTTCAAGACCATTTATTACTCTTTGGAGAAATGGCTGAACATTAGTATCCATGTTGAGTCAAAATTTTCTCATGTTTTTGAGTCCAAAAGTGCTGAGTAAATTGGTAAAAAGTTATGGCTTCTTCATGTGACAAAGCCAGACCCTGGCCATTTCTGTTCATTTCACACCAAAAAATAGCTCAGAGTATTGGATTCAGCAAATGATAAGGGACCAAGCAGAATCTCATCTGTAGTGCTGATGGCTTGCTCTCCAGTACTTGTCAAGCTCATCTAGTACAACACTGGCATCTACCTGACAATGTGAGAAATTACTCAGATACTTTTTTTCAGAAAAAAGCAAGGCAAATCAAATCTAGCTAATTTCCATCCACCTAATCAAATGGAAGTTGTCACTGTCATTGAAGCAGAATTCATTCGTCAATAATCTATTCTCAATGATCATTTTGGATTTTGTGAGCAGCACTCAGTTCCAGACCTCATCATGGATTTGGTCCAAATCTGGTGAGACCTACCACTGTAAGACTAAACTTAATGACCATTAATGTGAGCCTTACCTCACACAAGGAAAATAACCGAGATTATCAGAAATCAACCATATCAGCTTGGGACATTATTGCAGGAGTTCCTCAAAGCAATGTTCTAGACCAAACCATCTCATCTATTTTAATCTAATTTCTCCCCCTCCCTCCTTCCTACTTCTTTTTCATTTCTTACTGTGGTTACACTCTCACTTGTTCTCTTCATTGCCCATCCATCATCTCCCTTTGGTTCCCATTCTCCTTCACTTTCTTCCATAGTCCACTGTCCTCTCCTATTAGATTCTTTCTTCTTCAGCCCGTTATCTTTTCCAGCTTTCCTCTCCCAGTTCCATTCATTCCCCCTCTTCCACTCACCTATCTTCCCCCCTCACCAGGTCTCACCTACTTTCTCTCCCACTCACCACCTTCTTCTTCTGGCTTCTGCCCCTTCTTTTCTAGTCCTTATGAAGAATCTTGGCCCTAAACTTTGACCTTATTCCCCTCCATAGGTGCTGCGTGATTTGTTGAGTTCCTCCAGCAGTCTGTGTATGCTGTAGTAAACGATGATCTGGCCAGCGATGATCCTGAAGTTTTACTTAATAACATTCCCAGTATGTCGGCTGCTTTTAGAACTTCTCCAATATGCAAAGTGCCAATAGTTCTCTCATTTATGTTCCATTCACTCAAAGGAGAAAATGTAAGACTGAGAGTTATTTTCACTTGCATACTGCTTCTTCAGCATGATGAATAACCAATTACCTAATCTTGATTAACCAAGGTATTTTAGAAGAAAAGCTCTCAAGTGCTGAGATCACCATCCAGGAATCCCATTCAATGACAAAGAATATTTCCCCAACTAACTGTCTTGTCTGAAGCCGTCATATACCACATTAATTTTGTTTTGCTGCGGCTGCATCTACTTAGGTTCACTCCTTTGTTTTCTCTCAATTAGAAAATAATTTCCTGCATTTTATTGTAAAGGTTCACAATTACTGTGTTTTACACTGAGATCATAAGCAGAGATCTTAACAACCCTTCTGTAACCCTAGCTCAAGAAGTACAGTTGCCGCTGCAAAATTGTGAAGAGAGCTATGCCATCTTAGGTATGTATATACAATGCAATATACATGTCACCTTGTTACAATGAAAATGTTGTCATCTTCTCCACACCAATTTTCTTCCATAGGAAGATTAAATCTGTTTTGAAATGATGCCATCTTTCAGGTTAGATATTCCATCTGGTCCCTCATATTGTCTTCCTTCTTCTGGCATTCGGCAACATCTGGATGCTTTAAATTACCTCATCTAAGAAGACACATAAAACTGTGGGAAACTGAGTTCAGAAATGTCACTCCTCAACTGACCTTAATCTACCTTGTAGGGTTGAATGATGTCGATTTTAACAACATTGAAGAAATCAAAATAAATTTCTCACAAAATATATCTCAGATTTTTAATGGTATTAGACAAATGAATGATTTGAACATGGGCATGCAAATTTTAATTCAAATCATCTAATGCCCCCTCTTAGATCAAACTCCAGTCAATCTCAATGACTACTCCAAAGGTTGATTTGTATTTCTGCCACCGATCTCAAAAATCCACTTTGCCAGTTTAGTATAACAAAGTGTGCACAATCTCTGAGAAAATATCCAATATGGATAATATAGATTCTTTTGTAACTAAGGTTACTTCAGAGCTTATATATGTGTTTTGGTAACTTCTGACTGTGGACACTGCAGATAGTTAGGCATAGTAATAAGTGGCTGATAAGAGTGGTCAATGATATCATAAAAAGCTGAAAAAGGGAATCTTTTAAAGACCAACAGAAGGCAACTAGTGAAGCAATAAGGAGGGAAAAGTTGAAATACGAAGGTATGCTAACCAATGATGTAAAAGAGGATACCAATTTTTTTCCAGATATATAAAGAGTAAAAGAAAGGCAAAAGTGGATATCAGATCACTGGGAAAAGATGCTGGAACATTAGTCATAGTGAATAAAGAAATGATAGGCAAAATGAATAAATATTTTGTGTCAGTCTACAAGACACCAGTAACATGCCAGAAATTTGAGAGAGTCAGAGGGACTGGAGTGGCTGTAGTCACTATCAATAAGGAGAAAGTGTTTGGGAAGCTGAAAGGTCTCAAAGTGGTAAGTCACCTGGATTGGATGGACAGAGTTCTGAAGGAGGTAGTAGAAGAGATTGTGAAGGCATTAATAATGACCTTTCAAGTATCACTGGAATCAGGAATGGAAAACTGCAAATATCACTCCTGTCTTTAAGAAAGACTGGGCACGTGGCCAAGTGGTTAAGGCGTTCGTCTGGTGATCTGAAGGTCGCTAGTTCGAGCCTCAGCTGTGGCAGCGTGTTTGTATCCTTGAGCAAGGCACTTAATCACACATTGCTCAAGTGTCTGTGCGAGGAGTGGCGCCCCACACAGACTGCCACTCTGCGCCTTGTAAGGCATGAGAATGCCCGACGCAGGTTTCTCATGGTCTGAGTCAATGTTCCCTTCCCCTTTAAGAAAGGAGGAAGGCAAAAGGCATGAAATTATAGGCCAGTTAGCCTGACTTCAGTGGTGGGAAAGATTTTAGGATCCATTATTAAGGATGATGTTTCAGGATTCCTAGAAGACAACATGGTTTCATTAAGAGGAGATCTTTCCTGATCTGCTGGAATTCTTTAAAGAAATTATCAGCAGGATAGACAAAGGCAACTCAATGGATGTTGTTTAATTTGATGTTCAGAAGGCTTTTGATATGATGCCGGAAGAGGCTGCTAAGCAAGATAGGAGTCCATGGTATTACAGGAAAGGTACTAGCATGGAGAAAAGACTGGTTGACTGGCAGAAGGCAAAGAATGGGAAGAAAGAGAGCTTCTCCTGGTTGCTTATGGTGACTAGTGGTAATCAACAGGGTTCACTTTTGGGTATGCTACTTTACACGTTATGTGTAAATAAGCTCGATAAGGGAATTAATGGCTTTGTGGCCAAGCTTGCAGATGGCACAGAGATAGGTGGAGGGCAAAATGGTGTTGAGAAAATAAGGAGTCTACAGAAGGCATGGACAAGTTGGGATAATGGGCAGATGGAATACAGCATAGGGATATGTATGATCATGAATTTTGGTATAAGGACTTTCTTTAGCGAGAGAGTGATGAATCTGTGGAATTCATTACCAAAGACAGCTGTGGAGGCCAAGACATTGGATATATTTAAAGCAGACAGTGATAGGTTCTTAAATAGTAAGGATGTCAAAAGTTACAGGGAGAAAGAGATTGAGAGGGAAGAATAAATCATCCATGATCAAATGGTAGAACAGACCCAATGAGTTGAGATCAAATGGCAGAACAGATCCAATGAGTTGAGTGGCCTAATTCTGCACTTATGTATTATGTTCTTGTGGTTTTAAACTTTCAATTATTTGCCTCAGTAATCAGTAACATTAATGAACCCACATATACTGTACCAGCTTAATATGACTAATAATGTTCTGAGTAAAACATCTTCAAGCAGTTAAATGACTTTATTTTGTTTTCTATGTGATTTTGAAAATTTTAGCAGGAAGCAAGTTAATATTGTGATGGCACAGTTTAAAGATTAATGAAAATCTTCGGTGATTAATAGTTCAAATTTTGCACATTGTACCCTGGTACAGACTTGCACCATTTTTCCTTACTGTTATTGCATGGACTTTTACACCACAGCATATTAAAGGTTATCTTGTATGTATTTGAAGCCCCTTGGCACTGTTCTGTATCATGGGCATAGCTGTATATATTGCTGCTTCAAGTTGACAGCTAAAGAATTCTAGCCTTACATTAATTATCCCTATTAGCTGAGCATGGTCTCCCAGCTCAAGGGGTTGTGCTTGTGCTGGTGGTTTAAGAGATCTGCCTTGGTGCGTGTTATGACTTTTCAATGGGCTTACATTCAGTGAATTCTGTACTCCTTCAACCTTAACTGTTATACTGTAGGAAAGCAATTGATCTTATACTGTATGGTATTAATAATGAACTTGCTAACATCCAAAACAAAACTACTGTGGGCAGTAAGACTCTGAAATACAACAGAAACTTTGAAATACACAGCAGGCTAGGAAGTGTCTGTGGAGAGTGAGAAAAGAGTTAACATTTCAACCAATAACACTTAAATCAGAAACTTTTACCAGAATCATCAGAGCCTGGTAGTTTTACTATAGACAACCTCCTATGAGTAAAGTTGATAATCCAGAAAAAAAAACATTATTATATTGATTAGTGTCTTATCTAATAAAGTTGAGAAGAAATTCGTACACATATTCACGTGTCCATTACAGCAATCTCTGATTTCAGTTTGAATGCCATTTGAGCACAAGGCTATTAGCTGGGCAATCTTCAGCAAGCACAATCAGAGTTCTGACCATTTCATAGGCTCTCTAAAAAAAATTTCCATTGCACTTAAATAGTTGCTGGCATAAATACCATGTTAACTTTCAATTGATTATATTAATTTCCCTGGCCTATGCAAAGACACAGGGCTCATATATATTAAAACTTCACTTTTTATGTAAAATATGTTTTAAGGGAATTTCTTAAATCTTATTTTCATACTAAAATATACACTCAGAGGCCACTTTCTTAGGCATCTCCTGTTGCTAATAAAGTGGCCACAGACTGTACATTTGTGGGTCTTCTGTTGCTGAAGCCCATCCACTTTGAGGTTCAACATGTTGTGCATTCAGAAATGCTCTTCTGCACAGCACTGTCGTAAAGTGTGATTATTTGAGTTACTGGAGCTTTCCTGTCAACTTGAACCAGTCTGCCCATTCTCCTCTGACCACTTTCATTAACATGACCACACCCATTAACAAGGCAATTTTGCCCCACAAAAATGCTGCTCACTAGATTCTTTTTTTGTTGCTTTTCATACCATTCTCTGTAAATTCTAGAGATTGGTGTGTGTGAACATCCCAGGAGATCAGCAATTTCTGAAATGCTCAAATTGCCCCACCTGACACTAGCAATCATTCCACACTCAGAATCGCTTAGATTACATTACTTTCCCATTCTGAAGTTTGATCTGAACAACAACTAAACTTCTTGACCAGATCTGCATACTTTTATGCATTGAGTTGCCGCTATATGATTGGCTGGTCAGATATTTACATTAATGAGCAGGTGCACAGCTGTACCTAAATGTAAATGTAACCCTGCATGTAAAACCATCCTGCATATAATATGTCAAGTCAGTAATAATGAAAAGTCACTGAAACTGATCTTAATTCTGATTCTCTCTCCATAGATGCTGTTTGTTTGATGGGTATTTCCAACATTTTCTGTTTTCGTTTCAGATTGACTCATTGTGAATGTAATGGTTATGTTACCAGACTGATAATGCAGTGTTTGAGAATTTTAATTAACTGTTTCCAATGATTAAGTGATAGAAGCCATTGGTATAAAATTTAAGATTGAGAGTAGAAAATTCTTACAGACTTCTGAGGCTGTAGGTTGCTTTAAAATTATATTAATATGTATGGGATGAATAGGAGGAGATGTGATTAGAGTGTTTTTATGGGATTAGAATTAATTCTCCAAAAGAAGAAAAACAGTAGCAATGTTTAGTTTTGTAAAATGGCCAGTTCTGGTAATGCAGTGGTTATATTTCATTAGGAGTTTGAGGAGATTTGGTTGTCACCTAAAACACATGAAAGTTTCTACAGACATGCCATGGAGAGCATTCTGACTGGCTGCACCACCATCTGGTATGGTGGGGGCCGGTGGGTGGGTGGGGGGGGGAAGCTACTGCACAGGATTGTAGGAAACCACAGAAATTTGTAAAATTAGTCAGCTCCATCTTCGGTACTATCCTCCGTAGTATCTAGGACATCAAAGAGTGGTGCCTCAGAAAGGCGGCATCCATTATTAAGGATCATCATCACCCAGAGCATAGACCTCTTCTCATTGTTATCATCAGGAAGGAGGTGCAGAAGCCTGAAGGCACAGACTCAATGATTCAGGAAACAGTTTATTCCCCTCTGCCATCCGAGTTGTAAATGGGCATTGAACCCATGAACACTACCTCACTTTTTACTATTATTTCTCTTTATGCACTATTTTTAATGTAACTATTTAATATACATATATATACTTTAATTGATTTACTTTTTTTTCTATATTTATCATGTATTACATTGTACAGCTGCCACTAAGTTACAAATTTCAAGACATATGCCGGTGATATTAAACTTCATTCTGATTTTGATTCTGAATAAACAATTGTGCGCCATGGGTTTAACTGCCACCACAAATTTTGAGCATTCACTCGAGGTTTGCAAATCCAGTACTGTGCAAAGAAAATTGTGGGAGTTACTGCCTTTCGGGCAAGATACTAAACTGAACCCCGGTAGGACTGCTTTGAAAGATATCAATTATTCTGTGGTGCTTTCAAAGAACAGATTTTTATTCTGATTCTGCGTCAAGAGCTCAGCTGACATGGTTTCCCATCAACTGTTGTTTTTAGGATTAGTGGATATACAGTATTTCCTTAGGTTTCCAGTGATAAAACTTTTATTTAGTATATTTTCATGCTCTGGCACTTAGCCCAGTATAATATTTTACATCTTTCTGCACTGAGTTGCATTTAGCATCTTTCTGCCTCCAGCCATGTATTTTGCATTTTTCCTCACAGTACATCATGCATTGGCACATTTTGATGTTGGTCTCAAGCTTCCCCTGCCCAAATTATTTATGTATCTGGAGACACTGAAGTTACAGTCATGAATTCGTAGACATTTTTGCACAGAGTGATCCGTTCTTCAGTTGGGTTCAGTATTTAGTGGTTGTGGTTTTTGTCTTCCCCAGATGCAGACATTGCAGAATTGCAACCTGACTGATACCAGCCTGAATTTCAAATTGGGACTGCAATCACCTTGAAGAGCAAGACACTTCACTTCAGCTTTGGGCAGGATGCATTCAAGTCCCATAATCCTGTAAAAGAGCCATTGCCCTTGTCAACTTCTTTCCTAACGTTACGTGCTTCATCCATAATGTGTGCCCGGGGAAGGTAACCCTATAAATGTCACATACTTTCTGCAGAGAGACAGTTAGTAAAGTTGTCCCTATTCAGTAGCAATCTTCTAAAGCCATGTACAGCTGTCAAATGACTCCAGCAAAAGAGCAAACTATTAAAGAGATATTTCCTTTATCAATGTTTTAACGAGAGCAACCGCAGAACACAAAGCACAAACTGAATGAAACTAATAGTTCAATTGATTATTATAAGATGACAAGCATGCTTGACACAGATGCTACAAATTAGATCACAATGATAGGAGCATAATTAGGCTATTCAGCCCTTTGAGTCTGCTCCACCATTCCATCTTGGCTGATTTATTATCTCTCTCAATCCCATGAAACACTATGTTATAAGAGGATTGAGAGAGCTTTTGTTAATATAATGTGTTCAAATCGCGATATTTTCTTTCTTTTGGACAAATATTAAGTACGCTAACTCACTCCCTACACCCTAACAAAAACGGGATTATTGACACAAAGTTTTTAAGAAAGACCATTTGCTGAACCTACCCATGCACTCCATCAGTAAACAGCACTGCAGAATCAATACAAATTCCAGATCTGTACTTTAGTCCTTAATCTGATCTAAAACTGTCAATTAATCATTATTAAGTTCAGCATTGATTGAATGAATAAAATCGCATTGTAACTCAGGTTAACTGTGAATAGGACATGAGTTTTCCAGTGATTTACAGTTTTAAAAAGTACACATTTTACTGTATGATAGATTTTCTTTCTTAAATGCACCTTTGTTATGAAATAGCTAACAAGGCTTGTACATTGTGTTGAAGCTAACAATATGACTGAATATAACTCAAGGTGGAGGAGCAACACTTTATATTCCACTTGTGTAGCCTTCAACCTGATGGCATGAGTATTGATTTTTCCTTCCAGTGAAAAAAATCCCTTCCCCTCCCATCTTCTTCTATTCTCCACTATGGCCTCTTACCTCTTCTCCTCTGCCTAGCATCTCCCACTGGCTCCCCTTCTCCTTCCCTTTCTCCTATGGTCCACTCTCCTCTCCTATCAGATTCCTCTCTCCAGTTCTTTACTTTTCCTACCCACCTGGCTTCACCTAACACCTTCTAGCTATCCTCCTTCCTCTCTCCCCCCTCCCCCCCACCTTTTTATTCTGGTGTCTTTCCCCTTCCTTTCCAGTCCTGAAGAAGGGTCTCAGCCCCAAATGTCGACTGTTTGTTTGTTTCCATGGATACTGCCTAACCTGCTGAGATCCTCCAGTATCTGCAGAAGAAAAAATATTCATTACTACTGTTTCCCTAAGCTCTAGATCTATGATTTCTGAATCAGGATTCATCAATCTTGATTTTTTCTAGTTTTTGACTTATGAGTTGTCTTATACCACTTTAATATCTCTTAATTTTGTCATGGTTCGAGTTAGCATTGCTCCACAGATCATTGTAATGAAATTGAAGCTATGAATTTAGAGTAGTAAGTACTCAACCTATAAGGAATGGTAAGGAAAATTATCTGATGGTGATTCAATGCCTGGGTATGAAAACAGGAAAAGATGAATTTACTTCCCTGTACAACTATTATTAAAGTGTTTATTACACTCTCTGTCTGGAAGCTCAACAGAAGTCGGTAGCAAAAACAGCCAGTTTTTTTTAAATGATTAATGAATTGCTGTGTTTTTCCAATTTTATATGTTCCCATCCTCTTGATCTGGAAGTGTGCTGACAGCTAGTGAAAACAAAATGATGACAAAGCACTAGCAGTGCATGTAAAGCTTCCTGTCTAAGCTACAGAGCAGCTACAAGGCACAAATACATCCTGGAGACATGCAATTCTCATCCTCTCATAAACAGAATGTA
Organism: Mobula birostris; assembly: GCF_030028105.1. Classification (NCBI taxonomy): domain Eukaryota; kingdom Metazoa; phylum Chordata; class Chondrichthyes; order Myliobatiformes; family Myliobatidae; genus Mobula; species Mobula birostris. Next base: position 70,388,710 of record NC_092383.1, read on the forward strand.
TCTGTTCAACAATGTCAATGATAGTTTCAGCAATTTAACAACATTCTTTTCTTGGTTGATCACTATTATTTTTCTAATTACATTAAGGTCACTATTGTAATATATTTAAATATTTTATTATTACTGTCTTGTCTTTGAGTTGCTCCTCTTCCCACCACCTCATCTAGTTGCTATAAACCACAAGCTAATTTCCAACCAAATTGATGTTCGGGAGATTAGATCAAAGACCCGTGATACTCCTCAGAAGGTCACTGAACAGTGCCTGTGCCATGCTTGTCTAAGCTCAGAACAGAGGCGAATGAGGGGTAACATTATAGAAATGTTCAAAATTATGGGAGACATAGATAAGGTGGACAGTAACAGTCTTTTCCTCTGGGGTATTGGAGTCTAAATCTTGGGGGCATAGATTCAGTATGAGAGGGAGAAGATTTAAAAGGCACTCAAGGAGCGACTTTGTCCACACAGAGCATGGTAAGCATATGAGTAGACTGCCGAAAGAAGGAGTTGAAGCAGGTAACATATAATTTAAGAAGCAATTGGATAGGTACAAGGGGTGGCTTAGATGAGCAGAATGCAGGAAATTGGGACTAGCCTATTGGACACTGTGGTCAGCTATTGACTTGTTGGGCCAGAGTGGCCATATCCACATTGCTTTGACACTGTACTACATCAAGACTGTTAACCTCTATCCAGATGTGTTTGGTGCCTTTTATATTTAACTCAATTCTTCAGGCAAGTCACATGAAACACAAGTAGCAGTTCAGAGACAGAAGGACCTGAAGATGCTGTAAAATGAAGTTTTCTTGGTTTAGAAATTAGAATTCCACCTCTTCCGGATACATCACCTGAACAACCTAATATTACCATCAAATTGTCAGTGCAAATGATCTCTGGTTAGTAACTTTTTATAAGGATTTTGGATAATAAAACCCCATTAACCTTTCAGTGCTGAACTATTCAAAATATAAGCACATCCATGTAGTTAAAGTAACTTTGCAAACTATTTCTGATGTTTTCTGTTTTAGCTTATTTCTAAATATGAATTCTGAAATGTGAGCAATATTCCAGTTTAGAACATAAGCATAGAAAAAAATGTGAGCAGAAGTAACTATTTGGCCATTTGCAGTTGTACAATCATTCAAGAAGATCCTGCCCGATCTTCAGTTTCGTACTATTTTCCTACACCAATCTGTATTCCTTCAATAGATCTGAAGTGTGAGCAATATTCCAGTTTAGAACATAAGCATAGAAAAAAATGTGAGCAGAAGTAACTATTTGGCCATTTGCAGTTGTACAATCATTCAAGAAGATCCTGCCCGATCTTCAGTTTCGTACTATTTTCCTACACCAATCTGTATTCCTTCAATAGATCACTCTCTGTTTTAAATTAATTATGCCATATTTGTAGAGACTAAAGGGGCAAAAATACACAATATTCTCATGTATGATTAGAAGAACATGCCTGTAACCAAATTAATCCTGATAGTGACAAGAAGCAACAAGATGCACATTTTGATACTTCATAAACATCTTTTAGCAATTATCACCTTTTTAAATGGTGGAAAATGGGATAATACTGATGCTCAAAGGGAGCAATGTGTCCTTGAACACATCATTAAAAGCCAACAAGGCAATTTCAGAAAATGACTGGGAAGGCCAATGTTGTGTTCAGCAATGGTATGTCTTTATTACAAGATATTTAACTGCAGAAACAAAATACCGCCAAATTAATACTGAATTTAGTAATGCCAGATTCCCAACTATACAACATTAAAACAGATATTAACACATTTTGTTTAAACAAGTCCAGTACCTCTGTTAACTTATTAGAAACTTTTAACACAGAAAATATGACAGTAAGACATTTTTTTGTTTCTCAACGTATTTTATTGATCACAGGGTATGTATGGAATAGTCATTGGCTTCTTCGCACCCATTTCATTGGAAAGCGATAATGTTAAACTGGTCAAAAGTTTGATTTCTACTGGCTAAAAATTTACCCCAATCAAGAGTGCTAAATGTGCAATAAATTACCAGCATAACTCAGTTTATGAAACGTGGTCACACACTTTCAATTTTACTGCCTCTCCCAATGTGTTTCATCCTGATCCTCAGCTCTGATCTCTGATTTAATAGGCCTTAAGCTTTGGAACGATGTAACACTGCTCAAATTTGCTTTGTTTTTCATTGGAAAATCAATTTTTGGTTTATGACTACTTGTTAGGCCCATGCCTGGCCGATCTAAGTACCTGCTTAATATTTTCAATTACCTTATGCATATCGGTAAAGGCTTTTCTGGAAACTGCCCACTGCCAGGGGCTGTTGCGCCCAGCCTTCTTATCTGGAACATACCAGGAATGTAAACAGTGGGCCAAATTTGATGGATATCTGCACCCTTCAGTAGGACTGCATCCATGGAGTCCAGATGCCCTGTCTTCACACAATGCTTAATAGGGCTTGGCAGGAAGTTACAGCTGGGAACATAAGACTGGGGTAAATAGTACATTAAGAACTGTAGCAATTCAGACTGTTAGACTCAAACTTCTGCATGACACCACAAATGTATGGTGGTCTAAAGTTTACTAAAGTTTCAAAGGCTGATTGTCAGCAATTCTAAATGGAGCTAATGAATCTAGACACAAGATTCTCTCTGTTACAAATTTCATTGTGCAAATTTAGAATTACATTGAAACGTTTAAAATTAAAAGAATTAAGTGTTGTGCTTTGATAATTTTGAACTTCATGTGGATGGACACTGTGAAATGTATCCATTTATCTGATATTGTAAAAAAAAACACGACTTTGAGAATGAATTATTCTCTTTGTCGATCCATAAGGCAAAAGTGAAGCTATTATCCCTCACTCTGCGATTATTGATTTTTTTCCTTCTGGGCTTTCAGATTCTTATGATTAATAGATTACTGATTCAGCATATGAAAACAGCTTTCTTGTGGAAGTTACCAATTCAGTTTAGTTATTCAAGATGTCTGCCCTAATGGTTAATATGCATGGAGATAGTCAAAAGTTGATTGTACAGATACGCTGGATGATTCTGCATTCATTCAAACATTAATATTGAAATGATTGTAAAATGCCAAAGAGTAGTAATACTCCACCCCTGCAGAATCAGATAGCACAAAATCCAATAAATAATATGCAAGAACTGTTCTTCATAATCATTTTTGTAAAGTTATGTAAAACATGATTGAATTACTGTAAAGTTCAGAATCAGAATCAGGTTTCTTATCACTAATATATAGAAACATAGAAACATAGAAAATAAGTGCAGGAGTAGGCCATTCGGCCCTTCGAGCCTGCACCGCCATTTATTATGATCATGGCTGATCATCCAACTCAGAACACCGCCCCAGCCTTCCCTCCATACCCCCTGACCCCTGTAGCCACAAGGGCCATATCTAACTCCCTCTTAAATATAGCCAATGAACTGGCCTCAACTGTTTCCTGTGGCAGAGAATTCCACAGATTCACCACTCTCTGTGTGAAGAAGTTTTTCCTAATCTCGGTCCTAAAAGACTTCCCCTCTATCCTCAAACTGTGACCCCTCATTCTGGACTTCCCCAACATCGGGAACAATCTTTCTGCATCTAGCCTGTCCAATCCCTTTAGGATCTTATACATTTCAATCAGATCCCCCCTCAATCTTCTAAATTCCAACGAGTACAAGCCCAGTTCATCCAGTCTTTCTTCATATGAAAGTCCTGCCATCCCAGGAATCAATCTGGTGAACCTTCTCTGTACTCCCTCTATGGCAAGGATGTCTTTCCTCAGATTAGGGGACCAAAACTGCACACAATACTCCAGGTGTGGTCTCACCAAGGCCTTGTACAACTGCAGTAGTACCTCCCTGCTCCTGTACTCAAATCCTCTCGCTATAAATGCCAGCATACCATTCGCCTTTTTCAGCACCATCTGTACCTGCATGCCCACTTTCAATGACTGGTGTATAATGACACCCAGGTCTTGTTGCACCTCCCCTTTTCTTAATCGGCCACCATTCAGATAATAATCTGTTTTCCTATTTTTGCCACCAAAGTGGATAACTTCACATTTATCCACATTAAATTGCATCTGCCATGAATTTGCCCACTCACCCAACCTATCCAAGTCACCCTGCATCCTCTTAGCATCCTCCTCACAGCTAACACTGCCACCCAGCTTCGTGTCATCCACAAACTTGGAGATGCTGCATTTAATTCCCTCATCCAAGTCATTAATATATATTGTAAACAACTGGGGTCCCAGCACTGAGCCTTGCGGTACCCCACTAGTCACCGCCTGCCATTCTGAAAAGGTCCCGTTTATTCCCACTCTTTGCTTCCTGTCTGCTAACCAACTCTCCACCCACACCAATACCTTACCCCCAATACCGTGTGCTTTAAGCTTGCACACTAATCTCCCGTGTGGGACCTTGTCAAAAGCCTTCTGAAAATCCAAATATACCACATCCACTGGTTCTCCCCTATCCACTCTACTAGTTACATCCTCAAAAAATTCTATGAGATTCGTCAGACATGATTTTCCTTTCACAAGTATGTCATGAAGTATGTTGTTTTGTGACGGCAGTACAGTGCAGGCAAAACAAATTACTATAATTTACAATAAAAATACATGAGTAGTGCAAAAGCGGAATAGCAAGGTGGAGTTCACTGGTTCATGGACCATTTCAGAAGTCTGATGGTAGAGGGGAAGAAGCTGTTCCTAAAACGTTGACATGAGAAAATCTGCAGATGCTGCAAATTCAAGCCACACACACAAGATGCTGGTGGAACGCAGCAGGCCAGGAAGCATCTATAGGAAGAAGCACAGTCGACGTTTCGGGTCAAAACCCTTCATTAGGACTAACGGAAAAAAGAGATAGTAAGATATTTGAAAGTGGGAGGAGGAGGGGGAGACCCAAAATGATAAGAGAAGACAGGTAGGGCAAGGATGAAGCCAAGAGCTGGGAAATTGATTGGCAAAAGGGATACAAGGCTGGAGAAGGGGGAGTATCATGGGACGGAAGGCCCAGGAAGAAAGAAAGGGGGAGGGGAGCACCAGAGGAAGATGGAGAACAGGCAAGGAGTTATTGTGAGAGGGAAAGAGAGAATTAATGAATTAATAAATAAATAAACAAACAAACAAACAAATAAATAAGGGATGGGTAAGAAAGGGAGGAGGGGCATTAACGGAGGTTAGAGAAATCAATGTTCATGCCAGCAGGTTGGAGGCTACCCAGACAGAATATAAGGTGTTGTTCCTCCAACCAGAGTGTGGCTTCATCTCGACAGTAGAAGAGGCTATGGATTGACATATCGGAATGGGAATGGGATGTGGAATTAAAATGTGTGGCCACTGGGAGATCCTGCTTCCTCTGGCGGACAGAGTGTAGGCGTTCAGCGAAGCGTTCTCCCAATCTGCGTTGGGTCTCACCAATATATAGCAGGCCACACCGAGAGCACCAGATACAATATATTACCCCAGCCGACTCACAGGTGAAGTGCCGCCTCACTTGGAAGGACTGTCTGGGGCCCTGAATGGTGGTGAGGGAGGAAGTGTAAGGGCAGGTGTAGCACTTGTTCTGCTTATTAGGATAAGTGCCGGGAGGGAGATCGGTGCGAAGGGGTGGGGGGTACGAATGGACAAGGGAGTCGCGTAGGGAGCAATCCCTGTGGAAAGCAGAAAGTGGGGGGGGGGGAGGGAAAGATGTGCTTGGTGGTGGGATCCCGTTGGAGATGGTGGAAGTTATGGAGAATTATATGTTGGACATGGAGGCTGGTGGGGTGGTAGGTGAGGGCAAGAGGAACCCTATCCCTAGTGGGGTGGCAGGAGGATGGGGTGAGAGCAGATGTGCGTGAAATGGGAGAGATGCATTTGAGGGCAGAGTTGATGGTGGAGGAAGGGAAGCCCCTTTCTTTAAAAAACATTGAGTTTGGATCTTCCAGCTCCTCTACCTCCTCCCTGTTGGTACAAATGGGAAGAGGGTATGTCCCGGATGGTGAGTGTCCATAATGCTGGATGCTACCTTCTTGTGGCATCACCTTTTAAAGGTGTCTTGGATTTACCACCCTTTGAAGCTTCCTACGATCCTGTGCATTGGCGCCTCCATTCCAGACAGTGATAAAAACCGTCAGTATGCACTCCATGATACATCTGTAAAAATTTGCTAGTTCTTGGTGACATATTACAGCGCCTCAAACTCTGAATGAAGTTTAGGCTCCGGGATGGCTTTGTCATGACTATGTCAATCTGGTGGGCCCAGGATAGGTCTTCTGAGATGTTAACGCCCAGGAGCATAAAACTGTTCACCCTTTCCACCACTGACTCCTCAATGAGGATTGGTGACTTCCCACTCTCCTGACTTACCTTCCTGAAGTCCACAATCAATTTCTTGGTCTTGCTGACGTTGAGAGCAAAATTGATGTTGCGACACCTCTCAAAATCACTATTTCACTCCAAGTGCCTTCAAGATACATTAACTTATGAGCTGGATCTTGTTGTTGATATCTGACAATTACTCAGCAAATTTAATATATTAAGAAGTGGTTTGCATTTCACTTGAAACTGACACTGGAACAAATTATTCATCTTGAAGCAATGTTTAATTCATTCAAGATCACCTTATATGAGATTGAGCACTCAGTACTGCCAAGTTTAAGCTAAGAGAACAAAAAAAAAAATTCCTCTCAACATCTATAAAACAATAAGAAATAGGAACAGAATTAGGACATTTGGCTCCACCATTCAATCACAGCTTACTTAATTTCCCACTCAACCCCATTCTCTTTGCCTTCTCCCCTTTGATGTTCTTCCTAATCAAGTACCTAACAGCCTCTGCCTTAAATATACTCAATACTTTGCCTCCACAGGCACCTGTGATAATGAATTCCACAGATTCACTACCTTCAGGCTAAAGAATTTTTCTATTTTAAAGGAATGTCCTTTTATTCTGAGGCTGTGACCTCTAGTCCTAGACTCTCCCACTATTTGAAACATTCTCTTCATGTCCAGACTGCCCAGGATTTTCAATATTCTGTAGATTTCAGTGAGATCCCTCCACATTCTTCTAAACTCCAGCAAGTACAGGCCCAGAGCCATCAAATGCTCCTGTCAAATTAACTCTTTCCAGGACACTTGAACGGAAAAGTCTACAAAAGCACTGGATTGGCCTAGTCCATCACAGTTAAAGCCCTCCCCAAAATTGATCACTTCTACTTGGAGTGCCTCCTTGGGAAAGTAGCATCAATCATCAAGGACCCACACCATCCAGGCCATGCTTTCTTCTCACTGCTGCCATCAGGAAGGAGATACAGGAGCCTCAGGACCCACACTGCCAGGTTCAGGAACGGTTATTACCCCTCAACCATCAGGCTTTTTAACCAGGGTTGATAACTTCACCCAACTTCGACTGATCACTGAACTGTTTCCATAGCCTATAGACACACTTTCAAGGACTCTTCATCTCACATTCTTGATATTTATTGCTCATTTATTTATTATTATTATTTCTTGTTATCTTTTTTGTATCCATCACGTTGGTGGTGGTTTCCATTGATTCTGTTGTGTTTCTTGTATTTAATGTGAACACCTACAAGAAAATAAACCTCAGGGTTGACATATATGTACTTCAATAATAAATTTACTTTAAACTTTGAACCATTCTCGTAAATCTCCTCTGGACCCTCTCCAATGCCAACACATCCTTTCTAAGATATGCAGGGCAAAACTGCTCACATTTCTCCACATATGATCTGACCAAAGCCACACCCACACCCAGCTTTGCAAATTGTCATGCTCTCAATAGCATATCAGGGACATGACTCCTCACTCCATAACTGACACCGTATTGCTGCCCAGTTTTTGCATTTGGGCTCTGGGGCAACTAAGGTAGGCCTGCTCAGTGTGGACACGGTGATCTTGGACAAGGGATGTGGCTGAACATGATCTGGCCCTGAAACAATATTGACAGACAACATGTAACCAACAGCAATGAAATATGGACTGATTTCTGCTGACAGTTTATCCCAAAATCAGAATCAGATTTATTATCAGTGATTTATATGACACAAAATTTGTTGTTTAATGGCAGCAATATAGTACAAAAACATAAAATTGCTAGAAAAAACAAATAAATAAATAGCAAACACGAGGAAATCTGCAGATGCTGGAATTTCAAGCAACACACATAAAAGTTGCTGGTGAACGCAGCAGGCCAGGCAGCACCTCTAGGAAGAGGTACAGTCGATGTTTTGGACCGAGACCCTTCTTCAGGACTAACTGAAAGAAGAGCTAGTAAGAGATTTGAAAGTGGGAGGGAGAGGGGGAGATCCGAAATGATAGGAGAAGACAGGAGGGGGAGGGATGGAGCCAAGAGCTGGACAGGTGATCGGCAAAAGGGATATGAGAGGATCATGGGACAGGAGGCCCAAGAAGAAGGAAAAGGGAAAGGGGGGGAAAAAGCCTAGAGCATGGGCAAGGGGTATAGTGAGAGTAGTGAGAGGGATAGAAGGAGAAAAAGGAGAGAGAGAGAGAAAGAATGTGTGTATATAAATAAATAAATAATGGATGGGGTACAAGGGGGAGGTTGGGTGTTACCGGAAGTTAGAGAAGTCAATGTTCATGCCATCAGGTTGGAGGCTACCCAGACGGAATGTAAGGTGTTGTTCCTCCAACCTGAGTGTGGCTTCATCTTTACAGTAGAGGAGGCCGTGGATAGACATATCAGAATGGGAATGGGACGTGGAATTAAAATGTGTGGCCACTGGGAGATCCTGCTTTCTCTGGCCGACAGAGTGTAGGTGTTCAGCGAAACGATCGCCCAGTCTGCATCGGGTCTCGCCTATATATAGAAGGCCGTATCGGGAGCAGCAGACGCAGTATATCACCCCAGCCGATTCACAGGTGAAGTGTTGCCTCACCTGGAAATACTGTCTGGGGCCCTGAATGGTGGTGAGTGAGGAAGTGTAAGGGCATGTGTAGCACTTGTTCTGCTTACAAGGATAAGTGCCAGGAGGGAGATCGGTGGGGAGGGATGGCGGGGACGAATGGACAAGGGAGTCGTGTAGGGAGCGATGCCTGCGGAAAGCAGGAGGAGGGGGAGGAAAAGATGTGCTTAGTGGTGGGATCCCGTTGGAGGTGGCGGAAGTTATTGAGAATTACATGTTGGAATGCCCCACCTCCCCTTTGTACCCCATCTGTTATTTATTTATTTATATACACACATTCTTTTTCTCCCTCTCCTTTTTCTCCCTCTGTACCTCTCACTCTACCCCTTGCCCATCTTCTGGGCTTCTCCCCTTCCCCTTTCTTTCTCCCTAGGTCTCTTGTCCCATGATTCTCTCATATTCCTTTTGCCAATCAACTGTCCAGCTCTTGGCTCCATCCCTCCCCCTCCTGTCTTCTCCTATTATTTTGGATCTTCCCCTCCCCCTCCCACTTTCAAATCTCTTACTAGCTCTTCTTTCAGTTAGTCCTGATGAAGGGCCTCGGCCGGAAACATCGACTGTACCTCTTCCTAGAGATGCTGCCTGGCCTACTGCGTTCACCAGCAACTTTTCTGTGTGTTGCAATAAATAAATAGTGCTAAACATGAGTTCATGGGTTGTTCAGAAATCTGATGGCTTTATATCTGTCTAAGCCACTTCTTATGTTGTCAGTTACTTTGTAAACATATGTTAAAATTGATGTATTTAGATTATGAGAACACTCAGTCCTCGTTTATTGTCATTTAGAAATGCATGCATGCATTAAGAAATGATACAATGTTCCTCCGGAGTGATATCATAGAAAAACATGACAAACCAAAGACTAACACTGACAGAACCACATAATTATAACATACAGTTACAGCAGTGCAAAACAATACCATAATTTGATAAAGAACAGACCATGGGAACGGTAAAAAAAAGTCTCAAAATCCCAAGTCGATCAACTCCCGAGTCCCCGATAGCAGGCGGCAAAGGGAGAAACTCCCTGCCATAAACCTCCAGGCACAGACAACTGCCCATACATTGGAAGCACCCAACAACAGCCAACACGGAGTCTGTCCATCCGAAAACTCCGAGCCTCCGACCAGCCCCTCCAATACAACCTCCCAAGCGCCATCCTCTGCTGAGCGCCTTCGACCTCGTCCTGGCCGCCGAAGCAAGCAAAGCCGAGGATTCGGAGGCCTTCTCCTCCGGAGATTCCTGACCACACAGAAACAGCGGCAGCAAAGTGGGCATTTCAGAAGTTTCTCCAGATGTTCCTCCGTACTCTCACGTCTGTCTCCATCAAATCAGAATGGTGCACGGTCCCCTACTTGACAAATAACAGACATCACCATCGAAGTGGCCGCGTGCGCTGATTCTCACTGCTATCTTCTCCTCCTCCATTTCTGCAGGTTATTTCATATCTGTACTTCTAACTTTATTTGTACGTAATTCTTTATAATTGTTGAATGTTATTTTGTTGCATGACCTGCCAATGCACCACAGCAAATTCCCAATATATGGAAATGTACGTGGCAAAGAAAGTTAATCCTTAATCCTATGCAAATAGCCTTTTAATTCACATCTCACTTGCTTAAGGTTTTAATTCAGTATTACCAATTCTAAATTGTATTGACAATGAATTGAAAACAATCCTATAACAACTGTATCCAAAGTGAGTTGTATCAAAATTGATTTCATGTGAAGTAATAGAAAGGTGTGGTGAAAGTTAAACCCTCTCCACCCCTAATCTCCCTCTATTATGCCTCATCGTTGAATGTGCGTTATAAACAAGCCACGGTGACTAATTCTATTTGAAGCTAGGGTGGGAGAAGCTTAGACTACTTAGACTTAGGAACTCAGTAATTGCGGCATCGAGGAGTAACCACTTGTCTAAGTGTTACGTTGTTCATGAGGAGCAAATTTAAGACAGTTAATGGGACCATAATATCCCTCGTTTCATCAAGTGTTAATCACTTAAGCTAGTTCTTCAATGAGTAAGATGCTACTAATATTGCTCTAATATGGTTAAACATCAATTTGCACATTAAGGTGATTCTATTTTCTGTACTTCATAGCTTCACCGACTACTTTGATTGATGTCAAAATGTGGACAAGTTTTGTTTTGAACTTCGATCAGTTTTAACTTGGGTTAAATATTCTCATATCCGAGAGATGAGAAAGTACTTTCAACTAGACTAAATATTTAAATACTTAAATTAACAATTGAATAAGCTGATTACTCATGCGGAGAATATTAGATACCATCATACCCAGCAAATAGCCAGATGTAGGAAGGTTAGTAAATTTGAATATGCAATAGAACAAGTTTAACTTTTGTAATTTCTGTTTAAATGAATGTATCATGTTTAAAATTACAGAGGAAATGTCCAACACTAATGTTTTGGGACCTGGTACCTGGACAATGAGTGAAACATTGGTTTTAAGTCTTGATTATATTAAAGAAGCAGTCTGTGGATGTTATTTGAATATCACAAAGCAGCTTGCTAATTGGGATCACATTAATTCCATCTGTTTCTGAGTCAGCTCACAGAGTGTGTGCAATAGGGTCAGCGGATCACCATCCTTCCTGGCCTGTATAATGTATAGCTTCTGAAACATATATGATCATTCACTAACAACCACTGTTTAGACCATTGACAATCATTAACTGATTGACAAAGATAATGTAATGCAAATACTTATGCATAAATTTCAATAAAGGTCAAGCTGTTAGTGTTAGGACCTGACTCACAAACACACCTTTACAACCTAAGAGCCATAGCTTCCTATTTACCTGATTCGGCCTGAGAGGCATAAAGCAATTTTTTTCCTCTTCACTTTCATATTTTAAATTCAAGCAAAATAAATTTATATTTTATCTCCAAGCAGCTGAACTGTGAATATTCATCCCACTTGCAAGCAGCGTTCATATCCCCTTGGTAAATACTGATGTAAGGTACTCATTAAGTACCTCACCCACATCCTCTGCATCCAAGCAAACATTCCCCCTTCCCAGTTATCCTCTTGCTCTTAATGTATGTATAGATCATTGCTTTGAGAATCTCTTTAATCTTACTGGCCAAGGACTTTTCATGGTCCCTCTTGGCTTTCCTAATTCCCTTCTTGAATTATTTTCAGTACTCTATAATCCTCAAGGCTCTGTTTGATCCTAGCCTCTCAAGCTTTATATACTTTCCCTTTTTCTTCTTGACTAAATTTATATCTTTTTCAACATCCCAAGTTCAGTTACCTTGCCATTCTGTCCTTCCTTCTGATCAGAACATACCTGTCCTGTACACTGTGTCTTTAAACATTCTCCACATGTTAGAAGTGGACTTGCCCAAAAACAGCTATTCCCGATTAACGCTGCCTAGTTGCTTCCTAACGCTCTTGTAACTTGTCCTGCTCCAATTTAATACTCTCCTGCAAGGTCCATACTTATCATTTTCTGTAGCTATCTTTAAACTGAAGGAGTTATAGTCACTGTTCCCTAACTGCTCACCCACTGAAAGGTCATTCAGCTGGTCAGGCTCATTACACAACATCAGGTCCAGTACAGACTCTCCTCTTGTTGGACTATTAACCCTCCATGATGCACCTAACAAATTCTGCCCCATCTAAACCCCTTTCACTAAGAAGGTCCCAGCTTGTATTAGGGAAGTTGAGGTCTCCCATAGCAACAACCATATTATTTTCATACCTTTCTTTAATTTGTCTGCATCTCCGTTCCTCAATGTCCCAGTGGCTATTGGAGGGGTCTGTAATGAATCCCATCAGAGTGATGCACCATTCCTATTTCTGAGTTCTACCCATATAAACAGTGGATGAGCTCGCCATTATGTCCTCTCTAAGTGCAGCTCTGATATTGTTGCTGATTAGTAGTGTAACTCCCCCAACTCTTTTACCACCCTCTATATCTTTGCTAAGACATCGCAACCCTGGGACATTAAGCATCCATTCCTGTCCCTCTCTCAACCAAATCTCTGTAATGGCCACACATCATATTTCCATGTCCTATATCCCTGCTCTAAAGTCATCACCTGGACCTATAATATTTCTAGCATTAAAATACACACACTTCAAACTATCTACCCTATCATATCTATTATTTTGCTCCTGCCTGTTTTTACTGACCTTGGCATCTACCTTCCTCTAAATCCTTCTGCTTTCCAGCCTGGTGCTCTGGTTCCCATCCCCCTGCCAAATGAGTTTAAACCCTCACGAGTGGCACTAGTGAACCTCCTGGTCAGAACATCGTTTCCCTTCCAGTTTAGGTGTCTTGATTAGGGCACATCCAGATGATAAAGGTCTTCAATAATGGATGCTGTCTTCTTGATACACCGCCTCCTGAAGATGTTCTCAATGGTGGGGAGGTTTGAGCCCATGATGGAGCTAGATGGGCCTACAACCTTCTGTAGCCTCTGGAGCACTGGAGCCACCAAACCTACTGTAATGTAAACCGTCGAAATGCTCTCCACTAGACAAAATAAAAGATAAATTAAACTGAAGAGGCTAGAATCTAAAACAAAAACTGAACACTGAAAGAACTTAAATGTGTCAAACAACATCTGTGAAGACAGAAGGTGTAAGACCTGTTGCAGGTTCTCTTCTCGATAACTTTTACCTCACAGACGTTGCTTGACCCCTTGAGTTCTCCCAGCGTTTTGTTTTTGATATAAACGTGTGCTGTATCACTCAGACAAGATATAGTGAGGAATTTTAGTAAACCTGCTTTATGTCAAATTGATTTAAATTTAGTGCTCTTTGCCCTTTACCCTCTTTTTCATATCCAATGCACAGAAGTGACAATAATATACACTCATTGACTACTTTATAACAGGTGAACAACAGCTGTACACCTGTATCTAATCAGCCAATCACGTGCCAGCAACTGAATGCATTAAAACATTCAGACATAGTCAAGATGTTCAGTTGTTGTTCAGACCAAACATCAGAATGGGGAAGAAATAATATCGAAGTGATTTCGAGGAGTTGATCTGAGTATCACAGACACTGCTGATCTCTTAGGATGTTCACACACAACAGTCTCTACAGTTTATTGAGAATGCTATGAGGAGAATGAGTGTGCAGGAGAGAATGCACAACACATTGAACCTTGAAGTGGATGGGCTACAACAGCAGGTGACCATAAACATACTCTCAATGGCCACTTTATTAGTTATTGGAGATACATAACAAAGTGTATATTGACTGTATTTGCTCTTGGTTCTCTTTTCTGATCACCTTGTAATAGGAATCTCAGAAGTACAAAGAACTGTCTGCAATAATGATTCTTGGAATTGATTTCTTCAACGAATGCCTGGACTGTCCCTCTACCTCTTAAAGCTTCATGTACAGTTGTTACTATTGCAAGACAGCTTGAAGAAACATGTTTCATCACACCTCTAGCAGAAATACTAAAAATATCATTCAATCGGGATATATATTCCTCGATGCTGTTGCTTCTTTGTGCTTCCTTGTCTCATCGTGCCATAAGCTGAAGCAAGTATAAATCTTCCAAAGCTTGAAAATAAAAGGAAATTGTCCTGCTTACTAAGCCTGTGGTTCCTCATTTTGATGGTGATATGAGAATGAAAACAAACATGAGAACCATGTATAAACACAATTCAGTTTTCATTAACTTAGATTGTGTGGGCATGTGGCCAAGTGGTTAAGGCACCATAGTGACCTGAAGGTCGTGAGTTCGAGCCCCAGCTGAGACAACGTGTTGTGTCCTTGAGCAAGGCACTTAATCACACATTGTTCTGCGATGACACTGGTGCCAAGCTGTGTGGGTCCTAATGCCCTTCCCTTGGACAACATTGGTGTTGTGGAGAGAGGAGGCTTGCAACATGGGCAACTGCTGGTCTTCCATACAACCTTGCCCAGGCCTGCGCCCTGGAGAGTGAAGATTTTCCAGGCACAGATCCATGGTCTCACAAGACTAACGGATGTCTTTACTTTTAGATTGAATAAACGTAAGTTTTCTTAATATACCTGCAGGCCGGACGCGAGAAGCAGCTTTACCCCAGCGGGAAGAGTGCTGAATGCACCCACCAAGGAGCTCTTTCAGGACTCCTCTCCATGGGCTACAAGAGGAATATGAGGGCAGATCTCGGCAGCAGCTGCAGTTCCCCACAGAAATCACCACCACATCTCTCTGCCCAGACATAGTACAGTGGTCCACGGCTGCTAAGCCAGTCCTCCTTATGGAGTTAGTCATCCCATGGGAGGAAGAAGTGGGGGCTGCCCATGAGCAGAAGAGGCTGAAGTACTCAGAGCTGACAGCTGGGTAAGGAAGCTGGCTAGAGGACCACCATCTATCCTGTGGAGGTAGGATGCTGGGGCCTCATCAGTGCATTGATAACTGGTTTACTCCGTGATATGGCTGTGACTGGGGCGAGGCTCAAGAAGGCCACCAGGGAGTTGGCTGAAGAGGCAGAAAAGGGCAACTTTTGGCTGTGGCTGAGGGGTAAGGACAGAAATCGGGGGACTGACTAACTCCACTGGAAGCTGCAGGCGATGGCAGGGTGATGTCCCTGCCACTGCTCCACCACCAGGAAATGTACCAGGGCTAAGGGAGAAAATCACCAGTGAGCAGTGGTCCCCGGCTGATGACCTTGCAGTTCAGCTGAGGGTGGAGATATGGCAGGCTGGGATGCCAAGCAGGAAACAACATCTTCCTGTAAATCTTGTAGAAACTAGTCACTCATCATCAACTTTCAGTAGTAAATTTGCAAATCCCAGTTCAATGAATTCACTAATGAACAGCACAATATTCCAACTAAAATTATAGATTCCACTTTTCAAGTAAATTTTTTATTAACCTTCCTTCTGAAGATCCAGTATCACATTTCCAGTGACCTGGTTGTCAATTTCAGTTGTTTCAAATATTCAAACTCAATCAGTGGATGACATCTGCACAGTGGCACCGATGTAATAAGTGGCCCCTTCTGTAAAATCCATTACTGCAGGGCTTCTGAATAATAAAAATTTAATCATGGGATAATGTACTGTACCTCTCCTTTAGCAAGCACTTTATTGTAAACGGGATGTGGCAACTCTACAAGAATCTTGATGTAAGCCAAAAGGATATGTCAGCATGAATTTCTTTTGGTTTGTATTTGGAAAGGAAATTAACTCCCTCAATATCAAAGTGCCATATGCTTCTGGCCATCTTCTTGCAATTAATGCTTGGACTGATTCTTTGCGTCTTTACATGTAGAGTTACTACTATTGCATGCCAACTTAAAAAAATACGTTTCATCACATTTTTAACAGCAATATAATTCAAATCAGAAAGAAAAAAGCCTCTTTCACCACCAACTTTGGCAGCAGACGAGCACAGGTACCTTGTCTAAGTCCTGTGGATATATTTCTACTTATCTCACAGTGCTGTCAAGTCTCCAAATGTTCAAATTATAAACCATGCTGCATTGCAGCACGTTTGCACAATCAATAAGCAAAGTCTGCTGCATGATCCTAATTGGTTTGAAGAGGAGCTATAGGGTAGTTCCAACCCCGTCACAGCCATCATGCTCCTGCTGGGACAAGATCATTCCAGATGAATAACCCTCAGCAATACAACTAATAGAATGAAAGTTTAGTGGCAATAAACCCAGCAGGTGCTGAGATATTTGTGAGAGAAAGAGACAGGAAAGATCATGTACTTTTCTTCTGGTTCCTTAGTGATCGATGATGTGAATTTTGGCTAATTTTGAGAAGGCACTTTGTCGTGATAAAATAACTTCTCAGTTTGGATAAACATCACAGTTTGTGCTGATAATGGTTCACTGCACCCTTATTGTTTGTAATTAAAATGCTGCAAAAATTAGATTAAAAATAGAAACTAATATTATTCAAATAAGAAATTTTAAATATTCAGATACATTTCTCATAGAGGCAGATCCATTTTATTTTGGCTGTAGTGCTTCCCTTTGTGCTAAGTATATGATGAATAAATCTTTAATACAACTGAGAGATACAAATGAAATCCCATGCCTTGCATTCAGACTTTAATTAAATTTGCGAATAGCCTTTACATCCATAGAAAGGAATGCAGTGATTGGATCACCAGCATTACTAGTCCTATAGCTGATGTCCCATTGACTCACACAAGGGAAAATTGTAAAGTATGCTTTTTTACCCCTTTGTAACTGCATCGCTTTGCTTTTTGTCTGGTTCTGATTTCCTTTGTAATATTTTTTCTTCCTGCTTATATCTTTCACGTCTTCCCACAGATAATAAAATACTTCCACTGACATTATTTTTCTGTTAGATTTTTAATTCTCATTGGATGTGAAGGACAAGCTTTTGTTTTGTTTTGTTTTTTTCGTTGCTCCTTGGACATTTTGCAAGCCTTTATCCAACCTCACAAATAAAATTTTGGAGATTTATTTCCTTAAACCCTTCTTCATCCCTGAACAAATCTGAACAGCACGGTGATTCCTCTGTGACTGGTCAGTGTGTGACTAACGCTCACCTCCTTAATACTGGTAATTGCCCTATTATCGGCAAAAACCTCCTCCTGCCTGCTTACTAGCAGGCACTTTCTGCCTAATCTGGGAGTTAAAATAAAACAAACATTTATTTTTTAGATTTTAATAATAGGTGGCTCTCATGGGCATCCTGACGACATCCATTTAAGGTTAAAGTACACACTTGCGTTTCAGTCTGAACAATCAATTGCGCAGATACTCGGTTCACCAGAGTATGGAAATTTAACATGCAAAAAGATAATTTTGGTATGAGGAGTTGACGTTTAACCCTGTTTGTAGCATTTCTATTGCGAATCACTGAAATAATCCAGGTGTTGTAATCCTTCCCAGTAGAAGCTCCAACTGACACCCGAGTGCAATGCTGAGGCTGAAAAAGAGTAGATAGTGCAATCAAAATGTAGCCTTTCATATTGACATACTGGAGGCTGAATTAAGTGAAAATGCATAGGCAGTTGATAACTGCAGTGTACAGACCACAGAGCCTACAGAGAAGAGGTTGACCCTCTGACATGGTGGTGCCAGGATAACAACATCTCCCTCAATGTCCAAAAAAACCTTCTACAGGGGCACTATTGAGAGCATCCTGACTGGCTGTATCACCGCCTGGTATGAGAACTACACCAACCTTGATTGCTGGGCACCGCCAAGAGTGGAGCGGACAGCCCAGTGCATCTGTGGGATGTGAACTTCCCTCCATTAACGACATTTATAGCAGCAGGTGCATAAAGGAGGCCTGGAGGATCATCAGGGACACCAGTCACCCCAACCATAAACTGTTTCAGTTGCTTCCACCTGACAAACAGTACCTCAGCATTAAAGCCAGGACCAACAGTCTACAGAACAGCTTCTTTCTACAAGCCATTAGTCTTATAAATTCACATGTCTGTACATTGCGATGGAGCCATAACACAAAGATTAATACTTCCTCACATTGTGGGAAGGATGTTAGGTTTAAATAAATTCTGAATTCAGACCATTCCCAGATGAACTTCAACAGCTGCAAATGATACAACACTGGTCACTGGTTTTCATATTGGTTTATAATTGTTACATATACTAAGATCCAGTGAAAAGAATTTGTTTGCATGCCTTTCCGTCATATCATGCTGTAATAAGTACATCATTATGGCATAATGAGCACCTGAATTAAGTACATAATGAGTACACGAGTTAATGAGCACACAAGTACAAACAAGCGTTGAAGAACGTCGTGTTGTAGCTACAGGGAGTGTGTCGGACAGGTAAACAAATGATGTGCATGGATCACAATGAGGTAGACTGTGTGATTAAGAGTTCATCCTTAGTGTGTGAAAGAGTGGATTAATGCAATTCTTTGGTGAGCTTTCGAGGTTATCTTTGTACATATTGTCTTGCCCAACCACTTTCATTCAAGACTAACTTAAAATGGCTTCCCTGCCACTTACATGTAAGGTAATGCCAACCAAGGGATATTCTGGCAACTATTTTGGCTGGGTTACCAATCACATTCATTAGTAAATGCAGAATTTATCTAAATATTCCCTCTATAATTTACAGTTCATTCAATACATATAAACATCACCAAACACCTGGCAATGATGCATCTTTCTGGAATACAGAATAGAATCTTGCATGATAAGGTCCATGTTTTGCACTTGTGTCTTGTGATATTGCTATGTTCCTGCTTACCTTTCATAGCCGTGCGGCTCCCATTGACTACAAAATCATCCCGTACAGAGAAAGTATCTGAGAGCAGTACCTAAGGCTGATGCAGGAACTCCACCCTGGACAATTCCTGTTTTCAAAGGCCCTTTTAACTCTTTCTCGAATGATAGTCATTTAAAATAAATTAACATATATTTAAATAACAAAAATAATGCTGAAGTACAATTCTCTCATGAAAATTAATTGTAATGTGAATATTAATTAAAATAAGGTGAATAAAAGCCTCTCAAAGTCCAACCCTATGTCCCCGTCATGAGAGGTAATGCCAGTGAACAGGGCTCTGGTGAGGCTGTATAGGCCCACCCCTTGTATGATGGATATAATGGGTTACTGAAACATTGATGAACTCCAACCATACCTACGATTTTGGCTGATGGAGACAGGTGGTCACCGATGGCCTATGCCCCACAAGGAGCTAAGGGCGCCAGGAAGAAGAAGGAGGAGAATAAAATTTACCTTTGTTTACCTTTTTGAGGTGGATTAGTGAGCACATTAACTAATCAGAATCAGGTTTATAGTCACTGACTTACTTGCTGTTTTGCAGCAGCAGTACAGCACAAAGATATAAAATTTCTATAAATTTCAATAATAAATAAACAGTTCAAAAATAAAGGAATATTAGAATAGCGTTCACGGGTTCATGGTCATACAGAAATCTGATGGCGGAGGGTGAAAAGCTGTTCCTAAAACGTTGAGTGAGTGTCTTCCAGCTGATATACCTCCTCTCCAGTAGTAGGAAAATGAAGAAGGCATGTCAAAAATGGTGAAACCCTCAGTGATGGATGCCTCCTTTCATGAGTCAATACCTCTGCAAGACACCCTCGATGGTAAAGATGGTTGAGTCTGTGATAAAGCTGGCTGAGTCTCCAACTGAGTAGCCTCTTGCAATCCTATGCTTTAGAACCTCCTACCAGGCTTTGATGCAACCAGTTAGAACGCTCTCCATCATACACTATAGAAACTCATAAGTCATTGGTGACATAGCAAAGAGCTAATGATGTAAGTCACTGGTATAGGCTCTTCATGATTACATCAATGCATTAGGCCCATAATGCACTAGGCTCTATAAGGCACTGGTAAGACCTCACTTGGAGTACAGTGGGCAGTTTTGGGCTCCTTATTTAAGAAAGGATGTGCTGACGTTGGAGAGGGTTCAGAGGAGATTCACTAGAATGATTCCAGGAATGAGAGGGTTAACATATGAGGAACATTTGTCTGCTCTTGGACTGTATTCCTTGGAGTTTAGAAAAAAAAGAGAGGGGACCTCATAGAAACATTTCGAATGGTGAAAAGCATGGACAGAGTGGATGTGGCAAAATTGGTTCCCATGGTGGGGGAGTCTAGTACAAGAGGGCATGACTTAAGGATTGAAGGGCACCCATTCAGAACAGAGGTGCGAAGACATTTTTTTAGCCAGAGGGTGGTGAATCTGTGGAATTTGTTGCCACGGGCGGCAGTGGAAGCCAAGTAATTGGGTGTATTTAAGGCAGAGATTGATAGGTATCTGAGTAGCCAGGGCATTAAGGGTTATGGTGAGAAGGTAGGAGAGTGGGACTAAATGGGAGAATGGATCAGCTCATGATAAAATGGCAGAGCAGACTCGATGGGCCGAATGGCCAACTTCTGCTCCTTTGTCTTATGCTCTTATATAGATCCTCTGAGATGTTTACCGTCAGGAACCTGAAGCTGCCCATCCTTTCCACTGCTGACCCCGCTCCCTTCCAACTATCACAACTTTGATGACCTCTCCATCCTGAAGTCCACAATCATTTTCCTGGTCTTGCAGATCCTTATTACTACTCAACCAGCCACACACCTTAATTGCTGGGTTTTGTTAGACTGGTTTAAAGATAAAGAGCTGGACATGAGGTGCGTCTCACCCCTTCTCTCAGGATAGTTTGTTTTTGTTTGAAATATGCCTATTATTGGTTATGTTCCTGAATTTTTGGGGGGGATTTCTTGGAAATCCATGCAATCAGATACTATTAAAGAAAATTTGTCATGGTGATAAATTCAATCTGGAGAGATAACAAGTGCCTAGCATAATGTTGTTTTTTTTTAACCCAGTGTACTAAATCATGAAAACATAATTTATACTGAAAATTCTATAGCTTTTTCCATTAGCTTGGCAGCTGAAAAATTTGGCAGAACCCCTTGAAAATGTTTGCCATTTGCTTTTAACTGAGAGTTAACTAAAATAGTCCAGTTTGCCTGCAGCGTGTGAGTCCCCTGTTGACTGAACATGAAGCAGGGTTGACCTTACAATCACAGCATCCCACAGCTTCTTTACTCAGACTCAATTCAAGTAGGTTGTCTGGAGTCAGAAACCAATGATGATGAGACAAATGCAGTGAAATATCTGAGAAATAGATTGTTATAAACATTGCAGTAATGGGATCTAAGCAACATGTTTTGGTTACTGGCCAAATGTGCTAATTGGGACGGTTGTGGTGTTGTTTCTGGTTCAATTCTCATATAGGATATATTAAGTAGATTTTTTTTTGCACAAGTGGCTCTGTAGAAATGTTCTGTTCTCCAGGTTTGCATTGGAAGTCAAAATTTACAGGGAGCTATTCTAATTGGACTCCCTCACCATGAAACTCTGCTATGCTCCTGCAGAATACTGTGCACCTGTGTGGGGCAGATCAGCCCATGCAAAGAAAATAGACCCGTTGCTTAACGAAGCCTGTGGAATAATCACGGGCACACTGTGCCCCACACCCACTAACATCATTTACAGACTTGCCCAGCCAAGAGATCCGAAGACACACTACAACAAAAATTGAAAAAGGTAAACAGAACTCGGATCCACAGCACCCACTACATCATCATGTGCCAGTTTCCAACCGCCTAAAATTGAGGAAAAGCTTTGTTACAGTGGAGGAACTACCGCATGGAACATCCCCCCAACCATACAGGATTGACCTCTGGCAACAAACAGAAGCCAGAACCCCACCAAACAATACAGTGCAAGACCCCACAGAAATGTTGCCAGATGGGGCACTGCTTGACAGATGGAAGTGGTGCACTCTCAACAGAGCGAGAGCGGGAGTTTGTAGGACGGGAGACAACATGGTGAAGTAGGATTTAAAGACCAGCAAATCCTGTGAGTGTGGTGAAAGGGTGCAGAACATTGAACACGTTCTTTGCAACTGCCCACTCTCACTCTCGCTGATTTAGCTGACACCGACATGCTCAGCATCAACCAAACAACACTATCACACTGGCTGTCTGGTGTGACAAGCTATGATGATGACCATGAAACTGGCAAAATCAAATGTAATGTTAGTTTTACATCCCATCCTTTCTCTCTGCATTGAAGTCACTTTGGTAAAACATGGGGTGAATCATAACATTTCACCCAATCTAGTCATTTCCGGAAGGGTGGGTTGGATTTAAAGTTTTAGCCAGTTTGATAGACTTACCTTTGACCTGAATAAAATTTAGCTACCTCGTTGATAGTCTAGGTTTTGGTTTAGATATACAATTACATATTTTAGATTGGAAATCCATCTTTGGTCATTTGGCAAAAGCTCCACTGCAGTATGGACGGATTCTGCCTTGTCAACAATGAAATTTCTTTCCAGTTGAATTTCAGAAACAGAATACTACTAGTATAAGGAAAATGCATTGATTTTTTTACCATTACTTAATTAAATATACTATTTCTTGATTCCATGCGTTCTCCTTTTATTTTTGGAATACATATAAGAAGAATTCCAAATAAAGGTGATAGAAAATTGTCAAATGTCAAAGTATTCTTCTAAACACCAGAGTTGAGGTCATTTAGTCTCAATGAAGAGATTTATAATTGCAACATTTATGACTACATGTGCAATTCTCATTACTATAACATAGGAAAGATGGAAATACCATAGAGAGAATGCTGTTCGGAGTGACCACTGAGTGCATGTTCATGGTCTTCTGCTGCTGTAGCCCATCCACTTCAAGGCTTGACATGTTGTGCATTCAGGGATGTTCTTCTGCACACCACTGTTGTAACACATGTTATTTGAGTTACCATTGCCCTCCTGTAAGTTTGACCCAGTCTGACCATTCTTCTCTGACCTCTCTCATCAACAAGCCATTTTCGCCCACAGAACTACTGCTCACTGAATTTTCTTTTGCACCATTGTCTGTGAACTCTAGAGATTTTTATGCATGAAACTCCCAGGAGATTAGTAGTTTCTGATACGCTCGAACCACTCCATCTGGTATCAGCAATCATTTCTCAGTCAAAGTCACTTAGGCTACGTCCACATTAGATCGGATAAATCCGTCACCGAAGCTTTTTCGTTTTCGTTTTGACCCTCTGTCACACTGAAACGGTGCTTTCCTCCCCCAAAAATGGTGATTTTCAGAAACACTCTCCAGAGTGAATAAATCTGAAAACGCCTAATATCCAGTGTAGTCTGTACAGGGTAACCGGTTAATTTTTAAAACTGCTGTCATGACGTGCCGGAACAAATGGTGGCGGCAGTGCGGCATTTCATTGTTCTTGAACGCAGCCTCCAACACCACAACAGCAATATCTGACAATAGATGTGTAACAGCCTTATGTAACATTGTATGGAATTACAAGATAACACTGATGTTTTATACATTTAACAAGGTGCTTTATTAATGTATTGCTTGTGCAAACATTCAATAGATGCAGTTGTCACTTTTGCCCAGTAACTCATTTTATTGCACATTAAATACAGCAAATTAATACACAAAGACATGGCAAAAGTAAAAGCAAACAAATGAGTTAACAGCAAATTTCACTTTTGCCCAGTAACAAGCCTTATTGCATTTAGTTGTAGCTGTAGTCCCTTTCATCGGTGAAGAGACTATGGCTGTAGGAAATGTTTCTGGACAAAGTCTTTCGTTTGGCAATTTCTTTTTAAGTTTTTCTAGTCTGTAACTGGACAAACACGCACCAAGTATACCGTTTCCTCTTCACTTGTTTTCTGTGTGTCCTGCACATGCCCAGTAGGAGGAGATTTGCCCAAATATCCGTTTTACTGTGGACAGAGGTATTTTTAAAAATGCCTAGTGTGGATGCCTGTCGTTTTTACACAAACCAGCATTTTCAAAATTATCCGGTCTAGTGTGGACATAGTCTTAGATCACATTTCTCCACTCTGATATTTGGTCTGAACAAAAAATGAATCTCTAGACCATGTCTGCATGCTTTTATGCATTGAGTTGCTATCACACCCTTGTCTGATTAGATATTTGCATTTATGAGTAGGTGCACAAGTATATCTAATAAAGAGGCCACTGAGTGTATATTTTCATAGGTTTTGAAACTTCCACCCAATAGAAATCCCCTCATTGTTCAGCAAGATAAGGATCTAATCCCTGCACACTCATATGTTGAGACAGGAACTCCAGAAGATTTAGATCCTGTTTGCATTCAGCAGTTACCAATCTTCTCTCTACAGTTGCTGCAACTTAAACAGCTCTAGCATATTTTTCAGACCCATTCATACAGTAAGTGATCTCTATCTGAAATTACTTTCTGCAACCACTGAACTTATTGATAGCAAGTGGGTACTTCCAGATAGAAATGACTTTTTATTTTATTTGCTTACTGCATTTTCTAGTTTATGTATTGAAGCTTCAAATTGCAAGATTGGTTGTAACTTTAACCCTTATGACTAAGTGAAAATTGGACCACTGTTGACATTTCTGAAATGTTTTGCCGCTAACATTTCTAATGGGAGTTTAATTATTTTGCAGTTTAAGAAGAAATGTGAGAAATTTGACACATCTTATCATTTCCTACTGTTTTGCTTCACTGCTCTGTGTTGAAATTCTGTAGAAAATTTCAAAAGGAAAGGTTAGATTTTCAGTTTACGATTCAAACTCCTCGGAAAACTAATACAGATATTTGGAAATATTTTCCTTATTTTATGATTGAAAATACTCATCTTAGCCATCAAAGAGAACTGTGGAACCTACAAAACAGCAGGAGATCTGGTGAAGAGTCTCAACCCAAAACGTTGACTGTCCATTTCTCTCCTTAGATGCTGTCTGACCTGCAGCGTTCCTGCAGCTTTTTGTGTGTTGCAGGAGACTATTCAGTCCCTTGCATCCATGCTGATTAAAGAACTGCTGCCAAATCTAATCCCACTTCCCACTTTGTGGGTGATGGTACTGCAAGCCCATATCCAAGACCTCTTATTTAAATTTCCCTGTACTATAATTTCTAACTCTTATCTATTTGTCATTGATTAATCTTCTCACTCAATTCATCTATAATTCTTCCACTGAGTAAATTAATCCTTCCTGCTGATTATTGTATGCTTTGATAAGAAAATGGTCCCTTCTATCCACGTTACCTTTGCATCTTATAATTTTATAGACAGTTAATTCTACCCCTATCCCCTTCCCAAAAGAAAACAATCCAGCCAAACCAGTCATTTCTCATAATTAAATTGCTTCAGTTCCAACAGCATCCTTGTAAATCTCCTTTGTACCATCCCTTGTGCAGTTACACCCCTTTTTCAATGCAGTGGTCAGATTGCTAGCAATAAACCAGCCGAGGGCAATTGTTGTCCAATGCAGTTTTGATATTAATCCTCAACAGAGTGCTTGATTCCAAACATATCTATCTGCCTTTTGCCCCACATTATTTAAGAAAGATAATTGTGTGTTGGCCTTCATTAGTCAGGGATTTAGTTCAAGAGCCACAAGGTCATGTTGCAGCTCTATAAAATTCTGGTTAAACTACACTTGGAGTATTGTGTATAGTTCTGGTCATCTCCTTAGGTTGAAAGATGTGAAAGCTTTAAAGGAGGTACAAAGGAGATTTACCAGGATACTGCCTGGATTAGAAAGCACGTTTTATTGAGTGAGCTTGGGTTTTTTCTTTGGAGAAAAGGAGGATAAGAGGTGATCTGATAGAGGTGTACAGAATGATAAGAGGCATAGATGAAGTGGACAGCCAGATATTTTTTCCCCACGGTGTAAGTGGCTAATACAAAGGCGCATAGCTTTAAGGTGTTGGGAAGAAAGTATGAGGAGGGATATGACAGAGGGAGATTTTTTACAGAGAGAGAGAGAGGGCGGTGCGAGGAATGCACTGACAGGGGTAGAGGTAGAGGCAGATACAATAGAGACATATTCGGGAATCTTAGATAGACAGATGCATGAAAGAAAAATGGAGGGCTATGTAGGAGGGATGGATTAAATTGACCTTAGAGAAGGTTAAAACATCAACACAATATCGTGGGCCTATGCTGTAATGTTCTGTGTTCTAAGTCACTTTATAGAATATCTTTTCATTTCCTATGTCGGCTGTCATAATTCACCACCCACTTCCCTGTCCCTCTTAATATCTTGTTTATCTCTCATTAAATTGGATTCAATGTAAGAGACAGTAATACATAATCTTGATAGCGAGGTGACAACTGTACCTGTATTTGTTGGAGTTTCATTTTCAATTCAAGATATAATGCTATCTGAGTGCCACACTGATTTGGATTGATATATTTCAGAAACATATAACAAATACTTAACTGTTCTTCCCTCACCCCACGTCCATGCCACCTTAATAGCGTTCCTCTTGTTCTTACCTAACGCCCGATTGGCCTCCGCATTCAACAAATTATCCTCTACAACTTCCATTATTTCCACAGGGATCCTACCACTAAACATATCTTTACTGCCCCTCCCCCTTGTCTTTTCACAGGGATTGCTCCCTCTGCAATTCCCTTGTCCATTCATCCGTCCCCACTAACCTCCTCCCAAGCACTTAACCCTGCAAACGGTCTAAGTTCTACACCTGCCCATAAACTTCCTCCCTCACCTCCATTCAATGCCCCAGTCAATCCTTCCAGTGAGGCAACATTTATTTCACCTGTGAATCTACTGGGGTCATCTATTGTATCCAGTGCTCCAGATGCCACCTCCTTTACATCAGTGAGACACATTATAAATTGGATGACCACTTTGTCAAGCACCTCCACTCCAGTAGCCACAATCATGACTTCCCGGTGGTCAAACATTTTCATTCCAATTCTAATTTCCATTCCAATGTGTCCATCCATGGCCTCCTCTTGTGTCAAGATGAGGCCACCCTCAGGGTGGAGGAGTAACACCTTATATTCCATCTGGGTAACCTCCAACCTGATGGCATAAATATCGATTTCTTCTTCCAGTGAACAAATTGCCCCTCACTCCTCTTCTATTCCCCACTCTGACCTTTTACTTCTTCTCTCCTGCATATTACATCCCCCTGAGTCCCCTCTTTTTCCCCCTTTTCTCACCTTGTCCATGCTCCTCTCCTATCAGATTCTTTCTTCTGCAACCCTTGGCCTTCCCCTCCCACCTGGCTTCACAAATCACCTTCCAGCAAGCCTCTTTACCCTCCCCCCACCTTTCTTATTCTGGCATCCTCCCCCTTCCCTCTCAGTCCTGAAGAAGAGTCTCGGCCTGAAATGTTGACTGCTTCCTCTTTTCCATAAATGCTACCTGACCTGCTGAATTCCTTCTGGGCTCTGTGCGCATTGCAGCATCTGCAGACGTTCTCATGTTAGTGCACAACTAATATTTCTTTGTTACTGCTTTGCATTTATTGGTACTTTGGTGATATGTTTGTTTCTGTTTGTGCATTTACTCTTGTGATGTGGCATGTTTAAGGTTAGAGGGGAAAGATTGAATAGAAATGAGGGATAGTATTTTCACCCAGAGAGTGGTCAGTTTGAAGAAGTACTAAGGCACAACGTTTAAAAGACATTTGGACAAATATGTGGTAAGGAAAGGTTTAGAGGGATACGGCCATATGTTGGAAAATGAGACTAGTTTAGATGAGGATTTTGATCGGCATGGAGCAGCTGGGTTGAAAGGCATGTCTCCATGCTGTATGACTCCTTGACTGCATAATGAATAATAAAGTTGATTCAGTAATTAGAGTGCCTGTCTTGCCTCAGATAGTAGGATGTTCACTTCTGATGCAGAAGGTTTTAACTTGGAGCTCCATTCCAGAGAGCTGAGCACAAAAGCAGTACTGAGAGAGTGCTGCACTTTGTGAAACCCTGCTTTGAACTAGAAATTAAAAGCTGAGAGCTTGCCTCTCCTCTTCAGAAGATTTAGGAGATCTCACAGTACTATTTTGGAGAAGTTATCCCTGGAGTCTTGACCAATATTTGTCACAACAACATGAGGAAATCAGATAATCTGCTTATTATCATAATTCTCTTAGGACAACCTTGCTGTGTACTAATTTATATCTATGTTTCCTGCATTATAATTGTATCAATGATATTAATGGGATTCTGTTTTGTATGAATTGACAACCGTATATCATACATGAACCCACACTTCTAAGGTAATTTGTTGCCTTTAAATCCCTTTGGAATGTACTGGGATAAAGAAAACTGCATTGTAAATGAAAGACATTTTTTGTTTTCACACTGTGTCATTTTAAAATTGCTTTGCTTGGGCAAAGTGGGAATAGAGAATGCAAGATGCATCTGAATCAGCTGGCATTGCTGCAGGGTTCTACAGCTAAAGAAGAGCACTGGTTAGAAAGAGATATGGGATGAGAATGGGTGTGCGAACCTTTGCTTTCTGGCCTGTACAAACTCTTTTGACCTTTGCTGAAGAACAATGATTGTACAGTCTGTCTAATTTTGATTATAGTAATGGAATTAGAGTCAGATTTACTGATTTTTGCTTTGGCTTGTAAGAATCAGTACCTGATATTTCTGTTGCATTCTGTTTCACTTCCACATGTCCAATATTGGAATGAAATTAAGACCTCAGGTCAGATTCAGAAGCAAGTTATATGCAGGAATGCAAAATTTTAAACGGTTTTCCCTCCCTATTCCATGTTTATATTGTGTTTATTTTTGAACCATTCTGATCACCAAAATGTCATGTCTCTCTTTATTAACATGATAGTCAGCAATGTCATTAGTTGTGATAAATTAAGCAATCATGATATTTGGTCTGAAAGCAAAGTGACAATCTGCCTTCAAATTTATGAAATGGATGCATCAATGGATCACACTTTTTCGTGTGGTAATCCTTGTCTGTAACACACTTTCGAAATGCAGATGTTGTTGATCGGAGGTGCCTGCAAAAATGTAGTATCTGACAAGTTATCCTGAAGTTAGCAAGCATACTGCAGAGAGGATATCAGATGTAAAAGGTAATTATTCAAGGGCAATTTTTACTTAATATATGCACCACCATTTCTTCCCTCCTTCATTCCCAACAGATGGCAGATTGTCTTGCTAGATAATGTGAAGTGTAGCGAAAGATTAAATGTACACTACACATTCACTAAACATGGGGCTTTGGATATGGGCAAGGAAGGAAGCACTTTTCAAATATATAATTGAAGAGCTTTCCAGGGTCCATCAATCACATTTTAACCTCTACTGATCTGACCTCCAGTTTGGCTCAGCTGTTCAGAGCTTAAGTGAAAAAGGGTCTTACCCTCCAATGGAAGACAGTGACTGAGATTTTCTCGGACATATCAGTAGGGGATCCATATTTGGCCTCTGGGTTTGTACTCTTCCTGGGGCAAACTAAGTGCAAATATAGCCAGGGAAAGCAGTGCTTTGGAAATAATAATCCCATTGAGTCTATGGAGCCTGACAGATGAGATGTTGTGTGGTTTTCACTTGTTCTTGGCAACGTGCATAATTAACTTTAGAATGGTTAGTGTTAACATATTACACCAAGACCCAACCTTCCCTAAGACTCACTGAAATGGGTCTGAAAGCAAATTGATATTGTGTGATGTACCTCCCAGCAATGGATACACCATCATAAATATAATTTAGCATTTTATTATTGAGGACTTCCTGAGGCCAGTATTAACCCGTGTTAGATAACATTGAAAAAAACATCTGAGTTCAGTTTTACTTCAGATCTGTGATCATTGCATGGGACCAAATTTGTCTTCACTATATTTAGTTCACCTGGCAATGTAAAAACGTTCTTGTTTTTTTTTTGTGTGCCATACTCTGCCAAAGCCTCGGTGACCACTTTTTCAAGTGGTCGTCTTGGAGGAAAGATTCCGTGAGTGGTCCCCCATGTCCTTCTCACAGCGCAGTTTTGTTTTATGAGGCCGAGTTGTGAGCTCGACACTCAACCTGGCATGGATGGAAAGCGTGCCCAGGAGCAGTCCGACTGGATTCGAACTCAAAAACCTTCGCTCTGGAGTCCGGCGCTGATGTCACTGCACCACCAGCCGGCCATTCTTGTTTACAAATTGTTAAAACATTCTAAATGCAATGAAAATGATTCTGTTAGCATTTTAAGGAATTATTTTTCTTTTCCATATCATTGGGATCATTGATTTTTATTTTTATGTTATCCATGATGAAGTGTTAAAAATGAATTGATATGAGAGTTGGTGTTACTATTTTGCTGTGTTGAGCACACAGAGAAGGTTATAAGGACATATAGTCATTCAGGATGGAAACAGACCCACTGGCCCACTGAGTTCACATCAACCACCAAATATCCATATACACTGATCCTATATGAATCTAACTTTATTCCCCTCTTATCCTATCTAATCCCTCCCAGATTCTCTCATTCATCTACACAATAGGATCAATTTACAGTCACCAATTAACTGACTGACTGCATCTCTTTGAGATATGGGAGAACATAATATACAGTCACACAGAGTACATGTAACCTCTATACAAGCAACAACACAGACAATGAGTTTGAGAGGGATAATAAATCAGCCATGATGAAATGGTGGCACAGACTCAATGGGCCGAGTGGCTTAATTATGCTCCTACGTCTTATGGTCTTAACAGGATTGAACCCGAGGCACTGGAGTTGTGGAACAGCAGCTATGTTAGCTCTGGCAACTCATGTTGTAGATAAAAGGTTAAAAAAACAATATAGATATGACTCATAATGGGTGAAGTTTGAGCCTTTCCTAAGCAACCAACTCCCTACTATTTGTTGGACTTACACAAACAAAACACAGCAGCCTCCAGAATCATTTTCTCCTCAACACGTCATTTATATGTAATTAGCTCTGAGAACAGGGATGATCTGGTATTTCTAAAGTATTTCTGCTGGCACCATGGACCTGTTATAAACAAGTAAATTAAAAGGAGGGGAAAGAACTCAGTGAATGAGGTAAGTGGGTCTGCAGCAACTGCTGGTGGGGCAGGAAGTTCAAGCCTGATACCCTCACCTCTGTACTTACCCATCTCTCAAAAACATTCTATGTTTTTGTGCAATTGGCAGTATGCCGACTATGAGGCAGGAAATCCCCTAACAATGTTAAACAATGCCTGCCTTGCCATATTTTTGAACCAAAAATAGTTCCCTTGCTCTCTCAGTCCTGAAGACCCATTAATCCAGAAGTACACTTTTCCAAATTTGTTAAATATTTATGATTGTAGTGTAGATTTTAAAATGTCCTGCAAATGTGAGGGACTTATTATTTGCAGTCTCCTAGGCCACGGTCATTAATCAGACTTACATCTGTCGAGATGCACAAGATCTTAAAAGTAACAAATGATAAAAAAGACTGTATAACAGTTTCAAAATTGACTTGAACATTGACACATGAACAAGATATTAAATGTCATAATCACATATTTTCATGTGCAATGAATGTGATTTCATAATTCTCTCCACTCTTCTAGTATAGGGGAAACTGAGAAAGCATACGAAGGATAACGAAAATAGAGTTAAGCTGGTAGAACTTAGACAAAGTTGTGTGAGAAGGATCTTGTACTAAGTATAAACAGAGACACACAACAGGTTAGTAAAAGACTTGATTCTCTGCCTATCTCTAAAAATAATAAGCTTTGCATCTGAATCAGTGTAACAGAACTGGCTGATCACTTTGGCAAAAAAGATAATACAGCAGTACTTACATTATTTATCATAGTTAGTTTCTCTGCTCTACAACAGTGGTCACAGTCGGGAATTTGTTTTGTTGGCTATTAATTGCTATACATACAATGTAAATCTTCCATGTGAGTTTCTGGATTATTAGTAGTATTATTCCTACTTCTGAATCAGAAACATCTCTCCAATTTGACCTCCCAAGTGAAAAATGGAGACCAATTTTGTTCAAAAACCTTAATCACTGTTACTTTCAGTAGGACACTTGTCCCAATGGTCATAATCTTCCTATCCCTATTATATGGATCGTGGGATTCCATAAAATTCTCATGGATTAGTATACTGGTTAGCGGATGTAAAGATGATACTTCTTATAAGGAGCAACTGAATGAATGAGGTGAGGTTTCATGTGTGAAATTCCTGCTGCTGAAAAGAGAGACAGAGAGGACAACGCAAGTCTTGAAAAACAAATTTCCTCAAGGGCTTCTCCAGTTTCATTGCTGCAACATGAATAGAATCTCAGTGAAAATCCCATTTCTTTGTTGAAAGGGATTTGAGCACAACAATATAAATATAAAGAGCATTGCAGCAATTATGCAAAACTTTGCGGCAACACTGACAGATAAAAGTTTGATCTCCAGACTCGAGGAAATACATCGTTTTCTTGGAGGTTTTGCAATGTGGGTTCTCTTAATTAAGCTTTAGGAGGAAAGATAGTCCTATAGAACATAAAAACATAAGAAATAGAAGCAGGTGTTGGCCACCTGGCCCATCAAGCCTGCTCTGCCATTCAATAAAGATCGTCTGAATATTGGTTCATCTCCACCTACCTGCCTTTTCCCCATAACCCTTAATTCCCCTACTATGCAAAAATCTATCTAACCTTGTCTTAAATATATTTATTAAGGTAGCCTCTACTACTTCATTGGGCAGAGAATTCTACAGATTCACCACTCTTGGGGAAAAGCAGTTCCTCCTCATCTCCATCCTAAATTTAATACCCCAAATCTTGAGGTTATGTCTCCTAGTTCTAGTCTCATCCACCAGTGGAAACAACTTTCCTGCCTCTATCTTATCTATTCCTTCCATAATTTTATATGTTTCTATAAGATCTCCTCTCATTCTTTGAAGAGAGATTTAGGAAGGATGGCTTACAGTTTTTGGAATTTATAAGAATAAGAGGCCAACTTGTGCAAGAATGCAGGTACAATGCTCCCTGAAAGCGTCAACACAGGTAGACAGGATGGTGAAGAAGGCATACTTGCTTTCACTTGACAGAATTCTGAGTGCAGGAATTGGAAGGTCATGTTACAGCTATACAAGTACCGTGTACAATTCCAGTCATCCTGTGATTGGAAAGATGTTGTTAAACTGAAGATAGCGATAAAGGAGATTGTTACCAGATTGTTGCTTGAACCTGAGAGCTGGGGTTATAAGGAGAAGGTGGATAGATTGTGCTTTTATGCCCTGGAGTGTAGGGCACTGAGTGGTGACCTGAAAGAGGTTGACAAAGTCATGAGGGGCAGAGATGATAGTGAATAACCAAAGTTGTCTCTCCAGGGTAGAGGAGTCCAGACCTTGAGGACATGGGTTTAAAGTAAGAAAGACTAGATTTAAAATGGACCTGAGGGGCAACATTTTCATAAGGAGTGGTGAATAAGTGAAACAAGCAGGCAGAGGAAGTATTAGAGACAGGTATAATTATGACATTAAGAGACATTCAGACAGGTACACGGATGACGAAGTTTTAAAGGCATATCAGCCAAGCTCAGGTGAACAGAACTAGATTAGTTCATCAAGTTTCAACAAGTTGGTAGGCATGAATGAGTTGAGCCAATAGCTTTGGCCTATAGCTTTTTCTCACTAAGACATAGAAGATTCTGTAGTAACCAGGAATGAAAAAAAGCTGAAATGCTATTTCCATGAGCCACAATTCTGGTGACAGGGGCATGCTGCCAGGGTCAGATGTCAACAAATTAGAATCGAGAAGAAGAGAAATACCTTTACTTCAAGTTTAAGTTCATAGTCATCCAACTATATACAGTACATGTATACTGCTAAATGAAACACTATTCTTCTGGGGCTAAGGTACTAAATACAGTATCAAACACAGCTCACAGTCACAGATAGCACATACGATCACAAAAATATTACTAACTCAAGTCTCTGATTGACGAGGCTTGTGGATCGATGGTGCATGAGATGCTGTCCAGGAGCCATGTTCCTGCAAGAAAAAATCTGCAGCAGTTCCTTATTTTGCATTGGGTCAGCTGCAGATGAAGAGAATCCAAGTTGTCTTCCAGGGAGCGAACACTGGAGAGCAGCACTGACAGTAAAGTCAGCCTGCAGGGGTCAGCCCATAACCCATCACAGCTTCCAGCGTGCCTGTCATATGTCTGATCTCTCCCATACTCTCTCTGGCACCTCCTCCCCTGGGTGGCTGCAACATGCGAAGTCGTATTAGAAGGGCCTGGTCTGTACTACAACCAATGCTATGCAACTCTCCCGCTGTCAGTCATGAGGGATTGTAAAGATTTGGAATTCCCTATTTAAATGAATCATGCATGTTCAATCATGAAGTGTATTCGAAGCTGAGACTGATAAATGTTTCGGAAATCAGAGAATCAGTTGGACTTGAAACAAAGAGCCAACCGCAATTTTATTAAATGGTAGAGGAAGCTCAAGGATATAGATCCCGACTTATTTTGTTCCAAACTGCTTTTGTTGCTATCGAGTGTAGGAGAAGCTGAGATAAAACGTCTTCCCTGACCACCCATACTAACATAAACCCTCTGTCCAAATCATATATTTTAAAATTTCATTCAACAGATTCCACCTGTACTGGGATGGATTAGTGTCTATATTGCCTCAGTATAAAGTTTTGGCTTCTGAAAAGAGGAAAGGACTTATATAAAATAAACACATACTCCTTACTTTTCTACAATTAATTCATATAAATGCAGAATTAGTTGGATCTATACAGCACTTGTAATCTTCCCCAAACAAACAGTACCTGCCATCTGCTTTATTCACATTACTAACTAAGAAGAAAGCGCTTGAGAAAGATATGGAGACTTACTGAAATTTTACCAATTAAATCATTGGAAGGTGAAGAAGTATTTCCAAAGTTAATAGAGGAGATTAAAGCTTCCATTTATGATTTGATCAGTTAATACCTGCCTTCTATAAGCATGTAATATAGATCAGAGTTGATCTTAAATAAAGACCATTATATAGTTGTGGCATGATTGGGAATGGATATTGTGTCAGATCATTTTGGCCCAGTCCCTCCACTGGGCATCAATCACAATGGTTCCACATCTTTCCATTTACCCAAGGTGCATGCCTTGGTCTGCTCTCACTCTGTGGTGTAGCTGTATTATCCAGGCAGTGAAGTTTGGAGTGATTCACCCAGAACATCAGAAACCCCCCAAAACTTGTCAATAGCCAGCAAAACTGGAGTCAAAACGTTATTGGGTTTTGAATGCTCTCCTTTCCTTATTAATCTTTTTATTGATTTAAAAGGAACATAAATACAAACAAGAGGAGAATTATCTCAAATATATATATCTCAATAAGTCATAGTCATACTTTATTGATCCCAGAGGAAATTGGTTTTCGTTACAGTTGCACATAAATAATAAACAGTAATAAAACAATAAATATTTAAATAGTAATATGTAAATGATGCCAGGAAATAAGTCCAGGACCAGCCTATAACAATACAAACAGAGATTGAAGTAGACATTATCAAAATCATACGTAGTGTTAAGCTAGTATATAATATATAATAAAAAAGAAAACAGCAATTCTCCTTTTACCAGTTCATGAAGAGGAAAGAAAAAAAACTTTGAATTTTAAATGAAGAAAAAAAGACCCCCACTACACTGTACAAAAAAAAAAGGACTGGGCAGTCCATTCTGAGGATACAACCAAAAAAAAAAGAAAGACTTTCTAATCAAATCTAAAACTTCAAAAAAAAATCAGAAGAGTAATAAATCAAATTAAATGAAAATCTTGAATAAAAGTTCGTCAGATTTGCTCAAATTTAAAGGATGTATCAAATGTCCGACTTCTTATTTTCTCTAAACTTAAACAGGACATAATGGAGGAAAGCCAATAAAAGAAACAGTAGGTGGATTAGAAACCTTCCACTTCAGTAAAGTGGCTCTCCTAGCCAATGAAGTTGAAAAGGCTATCATACATTAAGCAGAAACAGGAATATTTCCTGGTTTCGATGGGTAATCCCAAATATTGCTGTAAGTAAATTAGGTTGTAGGTCCATATGGGCTAAAGTGGCCACCTCACTATTACATCTGTCGCAAATAGGATTGATGTTGGAAAAAATACATGCTAGTTTATCCTTTGACATATGGGCCTGATGCACTACCTTGAACTGTATCAAGGAATGACAGGCACAGATAGATGAGTTATTAACCAAATGAAGAATTCTACTCCATTGATTACCTGAAAATGACTCTTGAACTTCCAATTCCCAAGCACGTTTAATTTTATCGTTAGATATCATTCATAAATTCAATATCCGTTTATAAATTATAGCTATCAACCCCTTTTGAAGTGGTTTAAGCTGAAAAAGAGCATCTGTCATATTAGGTGGATAAGCAGAAGGGTAAATTGGCAGCAAACCAGGTAAAAAATTCCTAATTTGTAAATATCTAAAGAAATGTTCATTGGGTAAACCATATTTATCCACTAACTGAGAAAAAGACATTAAACAGTCCCGTAGAAACAAATCTGAAAAAGTTGTTATTCCCTTGGTTTTCCAAATTAAAAAGGTCTTATCCAAAATTGATGGTTTAAAAAAATAATCAAAATGGATATTACTAGAAAGAACAAAATTATTTAACTCAAAAAATCTGCGAAACTGAAACCAAATTTTTAAAGTATGTTTAATAATAGGATTAAAGTCTTGTCTACTAATCTTAGAAAACAAAAAAGGGAAGAGGAACTCCCAGTAAAGAGGCCAAAGACAACCCCTTCACTGAGTTTTTCTCCAAATCCAACCATGAAGGACATTCATGTAAGCCTGAGTAATGAATCCAAAAAATAATATATCGAATATTAATTGCCCAATAATACATTCTAAAATTTGGCAAAGCCATGCCACCATCCTTTTTTAATTTCTGTAATAAAGGTTTACTCAATCTAGGATTTTTATTATTCTGAATGTAAGATAAGATTATAGAATCTATTCTATGAGGCTTTTGAATGCTCTCATTGATTTTTAAAAATGTTCATATATCTCTCAACTCAGAGATAACAAAGTACTACTAAGACTACCATACAAAGATACAAACTAATCAGAGTCTTAGAAGAGTACAGCACAGAAACGAACCTTCAGCCCACCGAGTCCACGCAGAA
Source organism: Mobula birostris (assembly GCF_030028105.1). NCBI lineage: Eukaryota > Metazoa > Chordata > Chondrichthyes > Myliobatiformes > Myliobatidae > Mobula > Mobula birostris. Next base: position 70,426,091 of record NC_092383.1, read on the forward strand.
CCACTTAAACTGTCGATTCCCATCGACTTGCATGGGGACTACAGCCCTCCATATCCTTACCATCAAGTACCTATCCAAACTTCTCTTAAAAGCTGAAATCAAGATGGCATGTAGTACTTGCGCTGGCAGCTCATTGCACACTCTCACAACTCTCTGAGTGAAGAGTTTTCCCCTCATGTTCTTCTTAAACCTTTCACTTTTTACTCAACCAATGACCTCTAGTTGTAGTCCCACCCAACCTGAGTGGAAAGGCCTGCTTGCATTGAACCTATCTGTACCCTTCATAATTTTGTATACATCACCCAAATCTCCCCTCACTCTTCTATGTTCCAAGGAATAAAGCCTTAACCTGTTCGATCTTTCCTTACAACTCATATACTTCAATTCTGGCACCATCCTTGTAAATTTTCTCTGTAACTAAAATATGCATGAATAATTCAAAAGAGTTTTACTGATGCAAACTAATTTTACTGGAATTGGAATTGGAGTTTCAATAATTTACAATTATTAGTATTACAAAATTATTATTATTACAAAAATTATATAACCACATAACCATATAACAATTACAGCACGGAAACAGGCCATCTGGGCCCTTCTAGTCCATGCTGAACTCTTACTCTCACCTAGTCCCACTGACCAGCACTCAGCCCATAACCCTCCATTCCTTTCCTGTAAATTAGAAAATAGTTATTTATAAAATTATTAAAAAGCTTTAAAAATAACTTATATGTATTTTAAGCAGGCGTACAATCTCCACTTCAATCATAACTGGGGATCCCCAGCAGACTGAGCTGCCCCATTTGATTTCATATTGTGACCATTACAGAATGAATTGACAGATTTGGCCCTCTAAGTTAATCAATAAGTGCTATATATCCACATTACCTATCCAAGTAAGCTTAGGACTTGCTTCAATTTTGGCAGCTAAATGTCCTGTCATTGTAGTGCATCAGTCCTTCATTGGAAAGCAAGACTGAAACCGGAACTGAGATGTAGAACTGAGTGAGTGCTGCACTGAAGTAACATCTTTTAGATGTCTTTGGACCAAAGTCCAGAGACTGCCCTTTCAGGTGTAATATTGACATATGATTTGCGAAGTAAGTGATGTCTCCCTGGTGTCTGTCACTTGGCTTACAACAATCAGAGCAGGTCATCTGATCATTCTGAGACTGCTACTTCTGTGACCCTACTGTGTGCAAATTGGCTGCTAGGTTTTGTATTTTACAGCAAATTTTTTCACCAGTAGAGGTAGTTAATTGGCTGCAAATTGCTTTGGGGCCTCCAACGGTTGTGAAGGCGCTTTTTGCTTTATAGTCTCAATCAGTTTATGAAATTTCTCCATGGGATGGCTTTCACTTATACTTTTGATGTCTTGCCAGAATCTCTAAAGAAACTTGATTTTGCCTCATTCTGAGTTTTGTACATTGAACATTTATTTTTCGGTATTGACTTGATGGCACAGTGTAAGTAGAGAAAAAATGCATAGTTTATGTTCAGTTATAGAGCATAGAAATGAGTCCATTGGCCCATCACATCTATGCTGATCTTTACCCTCGCGAGACTAATCTCAGTTTTTATCATTAGATTTATATTCTTCCATTCCTTGCCTTTATAAGAACCTGTTTAAATGTTTGGTAAATATAGTGATTGCATCTAATTCTCCCATCTCCTCCGGCAAGAAATTCCAAATATCAAATCTTGTGTAAAATAATAATTCCCTCAAATCCCTTTTAAAACTTCTCCTGACTGAAGCCTACATCTTATTGATTTTGTTACCCTTGTTTCTGACTATTCCTTTAATCTACAGCATCTCCCTTTTAATTTTTGTAAACTTCTATCAGCTTTCTTCACTCCAGGGAAGCAAGCCCAGCCTATCCAGTCACCGCCTCTGCTAGCCCCTCCCCCACCACTAAACCTTTCCAATCCAGCCAACATCCTGAGGAATATTCTGGACATTTTTCTTGTGCAATCACACCCACCCTCTAGTGAGGTGACCACAACTGTGCAAAATATTTCAAACGCAGTCTAACTAGTATTTTATGTAGTTTCAACATAAACTCCCAATTTTTATATTTTTTGCTCCAAGTTGGGAAGGCAAGTATGCTATATACATCCTTCACCACTCATCTATCTGTGTTGCCACTTTCAGGGAACAATAGACTTGAACCACAGGTATCACTATCAAAAACATTGCTTAGCACTCTACAATTTACTATATATTGTATGTTCCACCTTTACCTGACTTCCCAAAACACATCACCTCATACCTGTCCAGATTAAATTTTACCTGCTAACATTCTGCCCAACTTTCCATCTGATCTATATTTTCCTCTAGCTTTAAACAAGTTTCCTTGTTATCCACATCACCACCAATTTTCATGCTGTCTGCAAACTTACACCCTCTGTACATTAACATCCAAGTCAAAATGTATTGTGAACAATAGGAACTCTTGGTACCGATTCCTCAAGCACACCATTGGTAACAGAGTCCCAATCAGAAAAGTAACCTTCAACCACCACGCTCTGTTTCCTGTCACAATAATATTTTGGATCCAATGTACCTTAATCTTCCATGTGGGATCTTACCAAACATCCATGTGGGATCTTTCTAAGCTCCATGCAGACCCCATCCACTGCCCTGCCTTCGTCCATCTTTCATGTTATCTACTCAAAAAAGACTCAGTCAAATTTGAAATTTAATGAAAATGTAATGGCAGATATCTTTTTTTGTATTGTCATTTAACTTTCACCAGCAAGAATTCATAGACCTAAACATTGTACAGAGCCTTTTTCTTAAACTGAAACCAATATAATACTCTTGTGAAAGTCACATAAAGAGCAGGAACTATAGATGTGTTGTTGGGTTTCTCTGAGTAATGCAGCATTTTTCCCTTGATTGCTGGTCGCCCCTTTTGATGTACTGCTAATTCTCATACCTATCAGCACAGAGTCCAGCAAGTGCAATTCTCTTCAGCCCGCAGTTAAAGGAACATCCTTTCAACTGGCAGTGAATGTTGCCACTGAATGTATGGGCACTGAAATATGGAAAGAGAGAGTGAGACAATGTTGCTGCAGCAATATGTTTTAGGGAACCCGAACATTCTCGCTAGTGAGTCCAAACTAGTGAAGTGAAATATTTGATAGCAGCAGATCACTTTGTTGAACGCATTAGGAGAGTGTTGCACCAGGAATACAAGGTCCTTCCGAGAAATTAGGAGATCAATTCCCAATGGACACAAAGTCAAGCATTTAAAGTTATTGCTGCTATGGTCCACAATGGAAGAGCACACACCAGAAAGGTACTTCGTTGTGCAAAGCCGGGTCAACAGAGTGATAACATCGTGTGCCTAGAGTACCACTGCATTTCTAAACAGTGATCTCACATTCAGAATCTGACTCAGGTTTAATATCATTGACAAAATGTTGTGAAATTTGTTGTTTTGTTATTTTACAACAGCAGCGCATTGCAATACATAATATTTTTTAAATAAACTCTAAATTACAATAGAAAATAAAAATAAAAAATAAAGTAAGTAAGTAGCGCAATAAAAGAGAGAAAAAATTGTGATTTAGTGTTGATGGGTTCATTGTCCAGTCACAAATCTGACAGCAGAGGGGAAGAAGCTGTTCCTGAAACGCTGAGTGCATCTTCACGTTCCTATACCTCCTCCTTGATGGTAGCAATGAGAAGAGGGCTTGTCCCGGGTGATGGAGGTCATGGTGGGTGCTGCCTTCTTGAGGCATTGCCTTTTTAAGGTGTCCTCGATGCTGGCAAGGCTAGTGACCTTGATGGAGCTGGCTGAGTTAACAACTTCCTGCAGCTTTTTTTCGATCCTGTGCAGTGGCCCCTCGATGCTAGGTGGTGATGCAGCCAGATAGAATGCTCTCCATGGTACATCTATGGAAGTTTGCACACAGAGGCCCAGGTTTTGGAGCTCGTTGATCAGAACTGAAGGTGCAATTGTGATAAACACTGAGCTGTAGTCTAAAAAACAGCAGCCTGACATTGGTACAACTATTGTCTTGGTGATCCAAGACTGACTGGAGAGCCAGTGAGATTGCATCAGGTCCTTTCCTTGGCAGGAGTTGATTCTAGCCATGACCAACTTCTCAAAGCACATCATCACAGTAGATGTGAGTGCAACTGGGCAGTTGTCATTGAAGCAGCTTATGCTGCTTGCCTTGCCCACTGGTATGATTGTTGCCCTTTTGAACCTCCAACTGCAGCAGTGAGAGATCAAAGATGGCCTTGAACACTCCCACCGGTTGGTTGGCACAAATTTTCAGTGCCCTACCAGGTACATCATCAGGGCTTGATGCCTTGTGAGGGTTCACCCTCTTGAAAGATGTTCTGACGTCAGCCTCCAAGACAGAAATCACAGGATCAACAGACACTGCAGGGATTCGCACTGGTGTAGTTTTATTCTCCCTTTCAAAGCCTGCATAAAAGATGTTGAGCTCATCTGGGAGTGAAGAATCACAGCTATTCATGATGTTAGATTTCACTTTGTAGGAAGTAATAGCTTGCAAACCCTGCCAGAGCTGATATGCATCCAATTCTGTCTCTTAATCAGAATTGTTTTCTCACTCTTAAAATAGTCTTCTGTAGGTTGTACCTTGACTGTTTGTATATATCTGAATCACCAGTCTTGAATGCCACAGATCTAGCCCTCAGTAAACTACGAATCCCCATGGTCACCCATTGCTTTTGGTTTGGGTAAGTCCGGTACGTCCTCGAAGGCTCATGCCCACATAGGCTTTGAAGAAATCAGTGACAATTGTGGCGTATTCTTTCAGATACGAAGATGAATCGCTGAATATTGTCCAGTCCACTGACTCAAAGCAGTCCTGTAAGTGCTCTTCTGCCCCCCTTGACCATACCTCCTTAGTCCATACTACTGGTGCAATCTGCCCACGTGTGGGAGTAGACATACAGACAGGGATCAGACTTTCCAAAGTGTGGGCGTGTGACAGCACAGTAAGCTTTCTTGATGGTGTTATAACAGTGGTCAAGTGTGTTGTCTACTCTGGTTCCACAAGTGAAATGTTGGTTCATCTTATCAGCAGCTATCATGGCATTGGATGACGTGATTATCTCTGCAGTTCCGCAATCAGATGGTGATATTGTCCGCATTTACTAGTATGTGGACAAAGGAGTCACTACGTGGTCTTGTACATATCTATTTGACAAACAGGTTATTATGGCAAGGTTGGACCTTATCCATTTTGTCAAGAAAAGGAGAGGCTAGACTTGACCTTTCCTGTTCCTTCCTTGCAGATCATGTCCCACCAAAGAGTAGATACCCTTTTTCACCCTGTCACTGAAGTCAGCCAGGAGGATCAGTTTTTCTACCTTTGGTATTTGAAGAAGAATATCTCAAACTTGCAGAAGTCCTCATTCAATGTTTCAAGGTTAAGAGCATCTGCATTGATGACCACACTGCTTCCGTTTATGAGTGATCCAGAGTCAAAAGGCATTCATCCAATGCACATGATGAAACACTGGACTAGCTCATTCCGTGAAGACAGATTCCTCGTTTGCTTTACCTCTCCAGAAAAGGGTATACCCACTGCCTTTTTTGGCCATTCCCCTGCCTATTGTATCACATTCTGAATGACGATGTACACATTAAAGCATCTGAATTCTGAGCTACGATATAAGCTATAGTATCCACTTAATTTTGTGACATTTGCTTATTAAATACTGTTATTTTTAGATCCCATTGCATTTACAGCCGAGGCTTACTGCAAAATTCAGACTATAACCTCCTCCTGACCCATTAATGCAGGCAAGGGACACAAGATTTACAGTTCAAGATGAATTAAATCAGTCTGGCATTCTCAATTTACACTGAGTACCTCTCAGCCAGACTGGAAACATTTAGAACAGTGCACTGTCTGCATTTTTAATGCGTATCCCAGCTGGTAAAGGCAGACTTGTAATGACAGTAAAAGATGTGCCATCGTGCAAGCTCAATTTAAATTTAACAGGCCCATTTAATTGTAACAAAAAATGTAAAACATCTTAAAGATGGAGCCACCAGTTTTACTTGTGATCAATAATTGAATTCACACACAATTAAGGCAAAATAAAACATCCATCAATAGAAAATTTTCTCTGCAATACCTGCAATATCTCTGGCTTGTAAAATAGCAGTAGTATATGGAAGTAATTTCAATAATCATGTGCTCAACAGGAGGAGTCTAAAATTCTAAGTCTGGCTCTCTCAAAAACCTCTATTACCTGCAGAACCACAAGCTCAATGAAATTAATTATAAGACCATAAGGCATAGGAACAGAATTAGGCCATACGGACTATCAAGTCATTTCCACCATTCCATCGTGGCTGATTTATTATCCCTTTCCACTCCATTCTCCTGCCCGCTCCCTGTAACCTTTGATGCCCTTACTAATCAAGAATCTATCAACCTCCTCTGGAAATAAATCCAATGACTTAGACCACACAGCCATCTGTGGCAATGAATTCCACAGATTCACCACCCTCAGTCTAAAGAAATTCTTCTTCATCTCTGTTCTAAAGGGACACCCTGGTATTCTGAGATTGTGCCCTCTGGTTCTAGACTTCCCCTCTGCAGGAAACATCCCCTTCATGCCCACTCTCCCGAAGCTTTCTAATATTTGATAGGTTTCAGTGAGATTGCCCATCATTCTCCTAAACTCCAGTGACTACAGACTGAGAACCATCAAATTCTCCTCATACATAAACCCTTTCATTCCCGGGATCATTTCTATGAACCTCCTCTGGACTTTCTCCAATGCTAGCACATCCTTTCTTAGATAAGGTGTCGAAAACTGCTCACAGTACTCCAAGTCCAATCTGACCAATGCCTTATAAAGCCTTAGCTTCCAGTATATGAGCAATCAAACTGGTTAGGTTGAATAAGCTTTCAAATGATTAAAATTTGATTGGGACACTTCTGTATATAGAATAAAAAACACTAATATAATTTCTAATTTTCAAATTGGAAATGAAAGGTTCAACACAGTGCATATAGGGAGTATTCTAACACAGTTTGAACTCTGTTCTATTTGATTGGGCATTCCACAAAATACCTCAAGATGCACCTGGTAAGCATGTAAATAATGTGTAATAAGTGCCCTACTCTGATTGGTTCTCTGGTGAAATTGAAAAATTCCATTGAGCCAATGGCTATCTGACCATGAGATCCACTAACTAATGACTTCACTCAGCTGCTATTAACGAAGGTGTAACTCTTGCTTCGGCTAGCGGTTTAACCTAGGGGATGATAGCCCCCCGGCCCAGCCAAACTTAAGAAATCTTGGCTGGGTGGATGCTGCGTGATGTGTCCCCTGTTACAAATCAGTACCACAAAATACCAAAAAGTACACAAATGATTCAGCTTTATAATTCTTAATTTGACTATAGGGTTAGTAAAGAAAACATTAAAAGAAAAAGGCCCCATTCTCATGAAACAGTCTAATGTGCAAACGTTGGAGCTCACTGATAAGGCCGTTCGTCCACTATCGACCTCCTTCGATCGTCGCTGACCTTTGGACCCTCGCTCCAAGTCCACTCCGTCCGGCAGTCTACCAACTCTCTCCATTAGCGTCTTCTTTCCTCATCGCTCCCTGGCGAAGGACCGCGAATGCCCAGCTCCCAGCTCATTGTCTAACATGCCCCATTACCTTTAGTCATAACCCAAACATTTCTACTACAGAGAAACCATTACCTTAGCAGTGGAACATTACAGAGAAGCCATTACATTAGCAGTGAAACCTTATGACATGTCACTAAGGTCATTTCCTTCATGCTGGTTGGTTGCTGATCTCTCCTGTTAGGTTAACGTCTAGGCTTTTTTTGTGCAAATTATGGTAATACACAACAGTAAAACATCTTTTGATCTGTGTTGGAGTGTTCATTGGCTGAGAGAGTGGGGGATGATCAAATACACAGAAGTTAGGAAAACTGAAAAGACCCACCAGACAGCTGGTTTTATTAATGTTTTCATAAAGCACTTCCTTGTTTCCTCATTCTGACTGAGGAGTAGCATATCACGTATCAATGCTTCACAGTGGAGTGCCCAGTGGGGTACAGGCACTGACTACAGCCACACTGGAGATCTAGACCAGACCATGGGTTGCACAGCCTATTCCTATCAAGGTCACTATGATACACAGGATATTTCCAATTTGGAAAAAGTCACATCAATATTATTGTCTGATTCATCATATGCTATTACATCAATGAGCTTCACCCCAGGATGAATCATATGGAAGAGGTTTATAAAGCCATGAGACACCCTGACAGTTTGAAGAAACGACTTCCTTCTGTCCCTAAGGGTTATGAATTTAAGGTAATAAGTGAGTCCCAATTACCTCATTAGAGGAAGGATGTGGAGGTTTTGGAAGGGATTCACCTGGATGCTGCCTTATGGAGTATTAGCTACAAGGAGAGGTTGGACAATCGTGGATTGTTTTCATTGGAGCATCAAGAAGCTGAAGGAAAACTGATAAAAGCATGTAAAATTATGAGAGGCAGAGCTAAGACAGATTGTCAGAGTGTTTTTTTCCCAGGATAGAAATGTCAACCACTATAGAGCAGTGGTCCCAACCTTTTTTCACGTCATGGACAAATACCATTAAGCAAGGTGTCCATGGACCCCAGTTTGGGAACCCTTGCTGTAGTGCATAACTCAAAGGTAATACAAGGAACAATTATAGGAGCTGGGTTTGGGTAGTTTTTTACACAGAGAGTGATAGCCGCCTACAAAATGCTGCCAGGATGGTGGTAGATGCAGATATGGCAGTGGTGTTTAATAGGCATTTAGATAAACACACAAATATGTAGGGATTGAGGGGATGTGGATTATGTGCAGACAGATAAGTCTGATTTAATTTGGCACGATGGTTGGCAGGGATATCATGGGGTGAATATTCATGTTCATGTGTTGTACTTTTCTATGTTCTATTAGAGGGCAGTTGAAGGAAACTAGGCATGGGTTAGCAGATTGATTATGAATTATGATCAAGTGTCATTTGATAGCCTTGTTAACAGCTTCTTCCAGGACTTTAATGATGTTTGAGAGTCTGGGTGTGTGTTAATTTCCATGATCAGAAAATATTCCACTTTGGCAGGTAGATATTAGTGTTGTGGTAGCACTGGAATGGCTTGCATAGAAGAAAAAGATGTTTTGGAGCATGCCATTCAGTTTTGCACTAGGACTTTGCTGCATCTCTCTTGAAATCAGGTGTTGTGAATTAAATTGGTTTCATTTGCCATTCTGAATGACACAGGGGAAAGTAGAGAAAGATCATCAACACAGCATTTGTGGCTGAAGAAATTAACAGATGCTTTAGCTGTGTTCTGACCTTCACATTTATTGAGGATGGGAATGCACCTATCACCTCTTATTCCCTTTGCTTAATTGTTTATCATTACTCATCTCTTGGTGAGGCAGAGATTTGATCTGGTAAATTGGCTGTGGAACGTTTGGATGTGTACATAGCATATATCCTTCTCTTAAAAACTCTTAGCCAATGAGTTAGACTATTATGGTCATAGTTTATATATTTTTTTTAATTTCCCAGCTGCCTTAAGGAAACTTGAATTCCTGGGTTTTCAAATTCCTCAAAAACAGTTACTTTCCCCAAGCAATAAGTCTGATCAACACCTTCACTCACTAACCCACTCCACCACATCCCACACTACCACTACTTTATCATTTCCTGTCAGTCACCTTCTGTACAGACACTCCTGGACCTGGTTTTACTTTATGAAACAATCAATCTATGTATATAACCTATCTGATGTTTATTGTGCATTTTTAATTCTTGTAATCTTATTCTGTTTTTTTTTGAGCTGCGTTGGAACTGGATTAACAATTATTTTGTTCTTTTTTTACACTTCTGCATTGGAAATGACTTTAAATAATCTTGAAACTTGAATCTTCTATTTCCCTTTAAATATGATACTGCCATGAACTATGACAGGAAGCTTGGAAAAAAGTCTAATAATTCCCTTTAAGTTTGTTCTGTTTACTGGGTTCAGCAAATCACATGTATCAAAAAAAGGGAAATATATTTGTGGTTCAGAGAAGAGGAGAAGGAAGGCTCCAAAACATCTTACTTGAAGAACCAAAGAGCACTGAGGATCCACAACATCAGGCAGGAGATGAAAGCACTGAAGTCCCAATACAAGGAGGCAGGAGAAGAGGAGCGCATTGGCTTGGCCCAGCTGATGTGCATACTACGAAAGAAGATCAGGGTCCTCCACCGGGCAGAGTGGCATCGGAGGCGGCGTTGTGAAAGGGCCCAAAAACGTGCTGCCTTTATCGCCAACCCCTTCAAGTTCACCAAGGAGTTGCTGGAGGAGAAGCGCAGTGGGAAACTGGCCTGTTCACAGGAAGACATAGACCAACATCTGAAGAAGCTATATAATGATCCTGAAAGAAAGCAGGAGTTGGGAGAGTGCGACATCCTAATAGACCCACCTGAACCAGATGTACAGTTCGACATGTCAGAGCTGCAACTAAAGGAAGTCAGAGAGGTCGTCCGCAGAGCAAGGGCAAGCTCGGCTCCAGGACCAAGCAACACCTCGTACAAAGTGTACAAGAATTGCCCCAAACTCCAGCTGCGTCTGTGGAAGATCCAGAGAACCTTCTGGAGAAGGGGGAAAATCCCAGAACAGTGGAGAGTGGCTGAAGGGGTGTGGATCCTGAAGGGGGAAAATGCCACCCAGATAGATCAGTTCCGCATCATCTCCCTGCTGTGTGTCGAGGTGAAGATCTTCTTCAGTGCAGTTTCTAACCGGCTGTGCACCTACCTAGCAAAGAACACCTAGGCTGTCGGAAGCAGGTTGTTGGGTGACGGTCAGAGGGGAGGAAAGCGAAGGTGAGCAGACAGGTAGTGCAGAACACCCTTGTAGCCATTCCCCTGAATGATAAGTTTACTGTCCTGGATACTGTTGGCGGGGACGACCGACCAGGTGTGAGCCACGGTGGCAGGGCCTCCGGCACTGAGTCTGACGCTGTGGTGCAGAAGGGTGGGACGGAGAAGAAGAGAGCTGTCGTCATTGGAGACTCTATAGTCAGGGGAGCAGACAGGAAAATTTGTGGACGTGAGAAGGACACCCGCATGGTTTGTTGCCTCCCGGGTGCCAGGGTCTGGGATATCTCTGACCGGGTGCACGATATCCTGGTACGAGAGGGAAAGCAACCAGAAGTTGTGATACATGTTGGGACCAACGACATAGGCAGGAAGAGGGTTGAGGTCCTGAAGTGTGAGTTTCGGGAACTAGGCAGAAGGCTGAAGAACAGGACCTCAAGGGTGGCGTTCTCAGGATTGCTGCCAGTGCTATGTGACAGTTATAGTAAGAATTGGAGGAGATGGCAGTTGAATGCATGGCTGGGGAGTTGGTGCAGGGAGCAGGGTTTTAGATTTTTAGATCATTGGGATCTCTTCTGGGGAAGGTGGGACCTGTACAGATTGGATGGGTTGCACCTGAACTCAATGGGGAGCAATATCCTTGCCGGTAGGTTTGCTAGCATGGTTCGGGAGGGTTTAAAGTAATTTGCGAGGGGGATGGGACCCAGAGCGATAGAGCAGTGAAAGAAGTGCATGGAGTAAAGCCAGATCTAACATACAGAGAGGCGTTGAGGAAAGAGAAGCAGAATAAACGGTTTAAAGACAGTAGGGTAGAAGGGCTGAAATGTGTGTACCTCAATGCAAGAAGCATCAGGAATAAAGGTGATGAACTGAGAGCTTGGATACATACATGGAATTATGATGTAGTGGCCACTACAGAGACTTGGCTGGCACCAGGGCAGGAATGGATTCTCAATATTCCTGGATTTCAGTGCTTTAGAAGGGATAGAGAGGGCGGAAAAACGGGAGGAGGGGTGGCATTACTGTTCAGGGATACTATCACAGCTACAGAATGGGTGGGTAATGTAACAGGATCCTCTTTTGAGTCAATATGGGTGGAAGTCAGGAACACGAAGGGAGCAGTTACTCTACTGGGGGTATTCTATAGGCCCCCTGGTAGCAGCAGAGATACAGGAGAGCAGATTGGGAGGCAGATTTTGGAAAGGTGCAAAGATAACAGGGTTGTTATCATGGGTGACTTTAACTTCCCTAATATTGATTGGCACCTGATTAGTTCCAAGGGTTTAGATGGGGCAGAGTTTGTTAAGTGTCTCCAGGTCGGATTCCTGTCACAGTATGTGGACAGGCCGACCAGCGGGAATGCCATACTAGATCTAGTACTAGGTAATGAACCGGGTCAGGTCATAGATCTCTCAGTGGGTGAGCATCTGGGGGACAGTGACCACCACTCCCTGGCCTTTAGCATTATCATGGAAAAGGATAGAATCAGAGAGGACAGGAAAATTTTTAATTGGGGAAAGGCAAATTATGAGGCTATAAGGCTAGAACTTGCGGGTGTGAATTGGGATGATGTTTTTGCAGGGAAATGTACTATGGACATGTGGTTGATGTTTAGAGATCTCTTGCGGGATGTTAGGGATAAATTTGTTCCAGTGAGGAAGATAAAGAATGGTAGGGTGAAGGAACCATGGGTGACAAGTGAGGTGGAAAATCTAGTCAGGTGGAAGAAGGCAGCATACATGAGGTTTAGGAAGCAAGGATCAGATGGGTCTATTGAGGAATATATGGAAGCAAGAAAGGAGCTTAAGAAGGGGCTGAGAAGAGCAAGAAGGGGGTATGAGAAGGCCTTGGTGAGTAGGGTAAAGGAAAACTCCAAGGCGTTCTTCAATTATGTGAAGAAAAAAAGGATGACAGGAGTGAAGGTAGGACTGATTAGAGATAAAGGTGGGAAGATGTGCCTGGAGGCTGTGGAAGTGAACAAAGTCCTCAGTGAATACTTCCCTTCGGTATTCACCAATGAGAGGGAACTTGATGATGGTGAGGACAATATGAGTGAGGTTGATGTTCTGGAGCATGTTGATATTAAGGGAGAGGAGGTGTTGGAGTTGTTAAAATACATTAGGACAGGTAAGTCCCCGGGGGCTGACGGAATATTCCCCAGGCTGCTCCACGAGGTGAGAGAAGAGATTGCTGAGACTCTGGCTAGGATCTTTATGTCCTCGTTGTCCATGGGAATGGTACCGGAGGATTGGAGGGAGGCAAATGTTGTCCCTTTGTTCAAAAAAGGTAGTAGGGATAGTCTGGGTAATTATAGACCAGTGAGCCTTACGTCTGTGGTGGAAAAGCTGTTGGAAAAGATTCTTAGAGATAGGATCTATAGGCATTTAGAGAATCATAGTCTGATCAGGGACAGTCAGCATGGCTTTGTGAAGGGCAGATCGTGTCTAACAAGCCTGATAGAGTTCTTTGAGGAGGTGACCAGGCATATAGATGAGGGTAGTGCAGTGGATGTGATCTATATGGATTTTAGTAAGGGATTTGACAAGGTTTCACACGGTAGGCTTATTCAGAAAGTTAGAAGGCATGGGATCCAGGGAAGTTTGGCCAGGTGGATTCAGAATTGGCTTGCCTGCAGAAGGCAGAGGGTGGTGGTGGAGGGAGTACATTCAGATTGGAGGATTGTGACTAGTGGTGTCCCACAAGGATCTGTTCTCGGACCTCTACTTTTCGTGATTTTTATTAATGACCTGGATGTAGAAGGGTGGGTTGGCAAGTTTGCAGATGACACAAAGGTTGGTGGTGTTGTAGATAGTGTACAGGATTGTCAAAGATTGCAGAGAGATATTGATAGGATGCAGAAGTGGGCTGAGAAGTGGCAGATGGTGTACAACCCGGAGAAGTGTGAGGTGGTACACTTTGGAAGGACAAACTCCAAGGCAGAGTACAAAGTAAATGGCAGGATACTTGGTAGTGTGGAGGAGCAGAGGGATCTCGGTGTACATGTCCACAGATCCCTGAAATTTGCCTCACAGGTGGATAGGGTAGTTAAGAAAGCCTATGGGTTGTAGGCTTTCATAAGTCAAGGGATAGAGTTTAAGAGTTGCGATGTAATGATGCAGCTCTGTAAAACTCTGGTTAGGCCATACTTGGAGTACTGTGTCCAGTTCTGGTCACCTCACTATAGGAAGGATGTGGAAGCATTGGAAAGGGTACAGAGGAGATTTACCAGGATGCTGCCTGGTTTAGAAAGTATGCATTATGATCAGAGATTAAGGGAGCTAGGGCTTTACTCTTTGGAGAGAAGGAGGGTGAGAGGAGACATGATAGAGCTGTACAAGATAGTAAGAGGAATAGATAGAGTGGATAGCCAGTGCCTCTTCCCCAGGGCACCACTGCTCAATACAAGAGGACATGGCTTTAAGGTAAGGGGTGGGAATTTCAAGGGGGATATTAGAGGAAGGTTTTTTACTCAGAGAGTGGTTGGTGCGTGGAATGCACTGCCTGAGTCAGTGGTGGAGGCAGATACACTAGTGAAGTTTAAGAGACTACTAGACAGGTATATGGAGGAATTTAAGTTGGGGGCTTATATGGGAGGCAGGGTTTGAGGGTCGGCACAACATCGTGGGCCGAAGGGCCTTTACTGTGCTGTACTATTCTATGTTCTATGTTCTATGTATATTGATACATCAGTCCAGAAGGGTGGCATTTCAGGGATGCTGGGCTGTCTGGAGCACATCGGTGTGGTGACACAGCTCATCAGGGAGGCCAGAGAGAATAACGGCCACCTGTCAGTGTTGTGGCTCGACCTGGCAAATGCATATGGCTCCATTCCGCACAAGCTGGTGCAGCTCACACTGACCAAATATCACGTCCCCAGCAGAATCAGAGACCTTATCGCTGATTATTACAGCAACTTCAGGATGAGGGTCTCTTCAGGAGCAATTACATCAACCTGGCACAAGGTGGAGATCGGCATCATCACAGGGTGCACTATCTCAGTGACACTGTTCTCCCTAGCCATGAACATGCTCACTAAGTCTGCTGAACCAGAGTGCAGAGGGCCCAAAATGAATTCCGCTCAACGGCAACCACCTATCAGGGCATTCATGGATGACCTCACACTCACCACAGAATCAGTTCCAGGGTGCCGGAGGATTCAGTACGGGCTCGAAAAGCTGGTGGAGTGGGCCCGGAAGCGTTTCAAACCTGCCAAATCAAGATCGATGTTGCTGAGGAAAGGGAAGGTGGAGAACAAGTTCCGGTTCAGCATCGCAGGCACAGCCATCCCAACCATCACAGAAAAGCCAGTCAAGAGCTTAGGCAAAGTTTTTGACAGCTCTTTAAGGGACACAACATCCATTCAGGCAACCTGCACTGAGTTGGATGGCTGGCTGAAATCTGTGGACAAGTCTGGCCTACCTGGGAAGTTTAAAGCCTGGGTGTATCAGCATGGCATTCTTCCCAGAATCCTGTGGCCCCTCCTCGTCTATGCAGTTCCGATCTCGACAGTCGAAACCTTAGAGAGGAGGGTTAGCAACCACCTCAGGAGATGACTGGGGCTGCCAAAGAGCCTGAGCAGCATTGCACTCTATGGACACCACAACAAACTGCAACTGCCCTTCAAATCCTTGGAGGAAGAATTCAAGGTAACAAGAGCCAGAGAAGTGCTACAGTATAGGGACTCAAGTGACCCGAAGATGGCTAGAGCAGGTATTCAAGTAAGTACTGGCAGGAAGTGGAGGGCAGAGGAAGCTGTTCAGGAGGCAGAGGCAAGGCTGCGTCACAGGAGGCTGGTGGGAGTGGTCACACGAGGCTGAGCTGGGCTAGGATCCTTTCCAACTCCCCAAATGGACACCAGAGGGAAGGAAAGGCGTCGTCTAGTTCAGGAGGAGATGAGAGCAGTAGTGGAGGAGACGAGAGACTGCAAGGCAGTGGGAAAGAAGCAACAGGGAGCTTGGACAAGATGGGAGAATGCGGTTGAGAGGAAAGTGACCTGGGCTGATCTTTGGAAAGCCGAATCACACTGCATCCAATTTCTCATCCAGGCAGTGTACGATGTGCTTCCAAGCCCATCAAACTTGCACACATGGGGCAAGGCAGAGTCATCCGCGTGCCCACTGTGCTCCAAGCAAGGAACCCTGGAGCACATCCTCAGTGGCTGTGCAAGGGCACTTGGTGAGGGACGGTGCAGGTGGAGGCATGATCAGGTCCTGAAGACCATCGCTGAAGCCGTCAGCGCAGGAGTTGAGTGGGTGAAGCGGTCCCAACCCTCCAAGCAGACCATTGCCTTTGTCAGAGCTGGGGAGCAGCCAATACCTGCCAAAAGAACATCTGCAGGCATTCTGACCTCTGCAAGGGGCTGGCAGCTCTTGGCGGACCTCGAAGGGCAGCTGAAGTTCCCCAACCATATCGCAGCCACCACCCTGCGACCAGACATTGTCCTAGTGTCTGAGTTTACTAAGCAAGTGGTGCTGCTGGAGCTGACAGTCCTATGGGAAGATAGCTTGGAAGAGGCCTTTGAAAGGAAGCTCTCCAGGTACGCAGGACTAGTCGGCAACTGTCAGCAGGCTGGATGGAGAGCGAGGTGTCTCCCAGTGGAAGTTGGTTGTAGGGGATTCGTAGCCCATTCTTTAGTTAGAGCCTTCAGCATCTTGGGCATCGAGGGAGAAAGGAAGAGGAGAGCCATCCGCAGTACCACCGATGCGGCAGAGAGGGCCTCAAGATGGCTGTGGCTTTTGATGGAGTCATAAGTATCTAGCCATCTGGACACAAGCTGATCAGCCCCGGCTGGGTCACCTGGAGGAGGTTGTATGATGTTGAAAGACCCGAAATACCCGATGATTCCAGGGACATCACTGAAGATGTGTCCAGAAGCATCCATAGATGTATGTACACAGCAGAGTATGTTTGTTTAAATTTCTCTTTGTTTAAAAAATGCAATCTTCATTATTGTCTTGCATTTAACATTGCTTTTTGCCATTCAAGTGACCAAAAGCAAAATAATGATAAAGAAAATCTGAAATAATAACTGAAAATGCTGAATTACTCTCTGCAGTTAGCATCTTAAGAGTGAAATCTTGTTTATGTGTCATTACAAATTAGTTTTTACCAGCAAAGAAAATAGCTAAAGCTGAACTAATCAATTGAAGCTTGGAAATATGTATCAGTGTCAAAAGGGAATCTGATGGACAAATGAAAAGGAATAATTTCAGGGTTATAAAGAAAGGGAGAGGGAACAGATTTGACAGAATATTTCTCCAGGCGCTAGCATAGACTGACGGAGCAATTGGCCTCTTTTTCTGATTCAGCAATGCTTTTATTAGTTTTATTTGTTATATGTACATCAAAACATACAGGGATGTTGAAGGAACACACACCAGTCCTCATCGGGGGAATCAAAAGTGGAAAGGGTAAGCAGTTTCAAGTTCCTAGCTGTCAATGTCTTTGAGGATCTATCCTGGACCCAGAGACAAAAAAAAAGCAGAACAGCGGCCTTATTTCATTTGGAGTTTGAGGATAATTGGTATATCACCAAAGACAATCGCAAATTTCTTCTTCCCCTCTACCATCAGATACCTGAATGAACAATGAACCCATGAACACTACCACTCTTTTTGCACTACATATTTAATTTAATTCATTTTTTAATATATACTTCTAGTAATTTATAATTTTTATTATTATGTATTGCACTGCACTGCTGCTGCAAGACAACAAACTTCACAGCATCTGCCAATGTTATTAAACCTGATTCTGATTCTGATATGGGTTTTCGCATCAAATCAGCGAGGACTGTGTCTGTAAATGTCACCACACTATTCTATGATTTTTATCAGCTTTCATAACATCTTAATTGAATATTGGTTTTAAAAGTGAAGCTGGTTTTTAACTATTTTTCCCTTTGTAGAATTAATTATTTATATTGGCAATGTTGCATATTGGCTACCATTATCAATATTCATTATCTATATTGACAGTGTCCAATTTTGAGCAGTTACTTATGCCAGAGTTTAATTGCTTAATCACAACAGCCAACAATCACATTAGATTTCCTCACAAGAAACTGACTGACCATTTAAATACACTGGCAAACATACAAACATTATGATAATTTGAGAAGACATTTAATGTAACTTACACATAAATAATGTTCCTTCACAGTGTTTAAAACGAAGCACAAGAACATAAAAATGGGAAGAGAGTTATATAGAATAAAGTATTACCACCATTTTAAATTCTATTCCATATATAATTTTTAAAGTTGATCTGTTAAGGTTAATTTTAAACATAATTAGTATGACATATTGTATGGATATTGAATTCAGCAAACACAAAAACTAACTCTGTCTGAACTTTTCAGTATCATGGCCCACTCAGGATACAAATAAATTCAGTCTGATTTTAACTCAGGTCAGGAAACATACAGATGAGATTTAATTGACGAAGGGTCTCGGCCTGAAATGTCGACTGCACCTCTTCCTACAGATGCTGCCTGGCCTGCTGCCTTCACCAGCAACTTTGATGTGTGTTAGATGAGATTTAAGGTGAATAACATACTGTCCAACCCTTTGCAGAATGAAATTCAGGAGTCTTCCAGTTCTATCTATTAAATGGTAAAAATACTTTGAATGTAGTTCTCTATTAACTAATTATTCAGTTAATTGGCAATTAGGAATGGACAAAAGAATTGCTACAATGAGAAGGATGTTTTCCATCAGTCAGCACTTAAATAAAGTTATGTTATTTCAAGAATATTTCTTGATAAGATCTGATTTAGTAAATAGAGCCTTCCATATATAAGCAAATGAGCAAGATAACTACAGATTATGAGAAAAACTTCGCTTTAAACGAGTAAATCTTAAAATAATAAACCTAAACATTGAAGAGTTTTTTCAATTTTTGGACCATGTTCAGAAAGGTGGGCAACAAGATGTGAAACACAAGACCATAACAAAGTTACATGATACAGCCAGGCTGCTAGATTGGATTCTAAAACAACACACACGAAAAGCTAGAGGAACTCAGCAGGTCAGGCCACATCTCTGGAAAAGAATAAACAGTCGACATTTCGGACCAAGACCCTTCATCCGGACTGGATAGAAAAGGAGAAGATGCCAGAAGAAAAAGGTGGGGGAAGGGAAGGAAGGCAATCTAGAAGGTGATAGATGAAGCCAGGTGGGTGGGAAAGATAAAGGGCTGGAGAAGAAGGAATCTGAGTAGAGAGGAGAGTGGACCATGGGAGAAAGGGAAGAAGGAGAGGCACTGGGGTGGTGATAAGTAGGTGAGGAAAAGAGGTACAAAGCCAGAGTGGGGAAGAAAAGAGAGAAGGGGGAGGGGAAAAGCTAAAAAAAAAAGAAGAAAAAAAATTACTAGAAGGAGAAATCGATATTCATGCCATTAGGTTGGAGGCTATCTAAACAGAATACAAAGTGTTGCTCCTCCACCCTAAGAGTGGCCTCATTGTGGCAAAAGAGGAAGCTTATGGACCAACATGTCAGAATGGGAATTGGGGTAGGAACCCTTCTGTCCTGCCGAAGAGTTTTGGCCCGAAACACCAATTGTACTTTTTTCCATAGATGCTGCTTGACCTGCTGAGTACCTCCAGCATTTTGTGTGTGTGTTACTTGGATTTCCAGCATCTGTAGATTTTCTCTTGTATAGAAATTAAATGGTTGGCCAACAGGAAATTCTGCTTTTGGCGAATGGAGCGGAGTTGTTCAACAAAGCAGTCCCTCAACTTACGTTGGGTCTCATCAATATAGAGCAGGCCATATTAGGAGCACCAAATACAATAGATGATCTCAACAGATTCACTAGTGAAGTGTTGCCTCACCTGGAAGGACTGTTTGGGGCCCTGAATGGAGTTGAGGGAGGAGCTGAATGGGTAGGTATAGCATGTGCCAGGAGGGAGATTAGTGAGGAGGAATGAATGAACAAGGGAATCAGGGAATCACAGAGGGAGTGATCCCTGTAGAAAGTGGAGAATGGGGGGGAGTAAAGGTATTTTTAGAGGTAGGTTCCCATTAAAGATAGTGGAAGTTGCAAAAAATGATGCAATGGATGGGGAGGCTCATGGGTTGGTCAGTGGGGACAAGAGGATCTCTATCCCTGTAAAGGCAGTGGGAAAATGTGATGAGCATGGATGTTCAGGAAATGGAAGAGGCACTGGTGAGGGCAGCATCAATGGTATATGAAGGGAAGGCCTGTTCTTTGAAAAATGAGGACATCTCTGATGTCCTGGAAAAGGAAGTTTCATTCTGGGACAGATGTGGTGAAGATAAAGGAACTGGGAATAAAAGAATAGCATTTTCATAGGAGACAGGATGGGAAGAGGTATAGTCAAGATAGCCATGGGAATCAGTAGGTTTATAAAAGATGTCGGTAGACAGGTTGTCTCCAGAAACTTTGATAGAGAAACTGAGAAAGGGAATATAGGTGTCAGAAATGGAGCAAGTGAAGTTGGAGGCAAAGTTGATGGAACTGACGACCTTAGCATGGGTTCATGAAGCAGAACCAATGGAGTCATCAACGCAGTGCAAAAGAAGTTGGGAAGATTACCAGGGAAGGCTTGGAACATGAACTGTTCCATGTCCTTGAAACATGGACTGTTCCACAGATTCAAAAACATTAGCCCCAAATTGCACAATGATTTAACATTTTGAATTTTGTTTTGTCAGACAAGGAGGATTATCAGGTAGGCAGCAAATAATTCAGTGGCAAATAATGACAAAAAATTATGTTAAATCTGTAAACAAAAGGTGATTTATTTTTCTCTGTCCTTTCTTTAATTTTAAGTATCTTGTAGAAAAGTTACTCTAGTACTGAACTTCCTCCCTTCCTTCCTTTTTGAATAGTTCATAGGTTCATGTACCATTCAGAAAACAGATTATAATCTGATATTCCTTAACATGTTTATAATATAATACAATTTTTGTCTCAATATATTGACTGGCTCACCAGCTATTGCTCTAGGGACTGAGATTTGATATTGATCTCTGGTGTTGTCTGTATGAAGTTTCCACAAGCACCCTCTCACCATATAGGTTTTACAGGTATTCCAATTTGCTCTGCTGTTTGAAGGACGTACTGGTAGATGAATTGTCTGTTGTAAATTACTCCAGATATAATTGACAAAAACAATGAAAGGGAATGAGCAAGAGAATGAGATACAGGGTTACAGGAATATAAAGAATGTTGATACAGGAACCGATGGGATTGCTCGGATGGGAGCTGGCATGGTTCTGACAGGCTGAGCGAACTCCTGTGCTATAGTAAGTAACTTATTCGCAGTTCGAGCATTGGTACACAGTTTTGGAATGTTGCAGTTGGTGATGAACAGTGAGAGCATTTGGAGCAACTAATTTTTGTCGTTATTCCACCATAGGCAGTCCCAAGCCTGGTTGCCAAAGGAGACGGGTTGAGCATGGGGCCTGCAAGTCCATCATGTAAAAAACATCCAGTGTGCAGTAGATCTGTGTGCAAAAATGCCCTGCTAATGAAGAGGTCAGAGGAGAATGACCAGAATCGTTCAAGCTGATAGGAAGGTGACAGTGACTCAAATAAGCAGGTATTACAACAGTGGTGTGCAGAAGAATGCACAACACATCAAACCTTGAAGTGGATAGGCTACAGCTGGAGACCACAAATATACACTAAATAGCCACTTTATTCGATACAGGAGGTACTTAATAAAGTGGCCGCTGAGTGTACTTGTCTTGGTTGCCTCTCTATGATATATCTCAGTGGTCAAATTTAGAGATGCAGTGCTGAAAACGTGGGTGTGGCTGATCACTGATTCATTTTCAAAGACTGTGGCAATAAATTTAATTTAGTGAGGTGGCACAAAATAACAATATTTCATAGAGGAACATTAATCATAGTAACTGCAATAGATACTTGAGGTCATTTACTCAATGGGAGATGCATCAGGTCATTATCTCATCAATGATCCTCCATACCCAGCATAAATTCATGAGATGCACGTTTATTCAAAGAGGTTCTGCATAGAATCCCAAAACCACTTAAAAATTTTCATCTCCGAGACTTTTCAAGACACTTTCATTCCAATGAATTACTTTTGAAGTGTAAGCATTTCTGTTCTCTCTCTTGCTGATCTGCCAGATTCTTATCAAGTTTGATAATTTGCCTTCAACTCCACACAATTTATTTAAGATGTTATTGTGAGGTGCTTAACCAAACCCTTTCTGGTTCCATATGAAAAAAAAATCAATGACATATGAAATAAGAATAGAACAAGCTGGAAAATCTCAGCAGGTTGGACAGCATCTGTAAAAAGGAGAAACAGATATTGTTTCAGGTCTGAGATCTATAGATATTTCTCTGTCTGCCACTTTGATCACCTTCTTCAAACAGAGTTAATCAGACCCAACAGGTATAACCTCACAATTTTTATGAATTATGAGCCAAGATCCAAAAATCAACACAGCTGAGTAGCAAATCTTTTTGACCTCCTCACTTGCAATGAGCATGAAGTGCCAGTGAATTAATGGCGGTATGAGAAACTGTAGATGCCAGGATCTGGAGCAACAAACTGCTGAAAGAACTCAGCTGATCAAGCAGCGTCTGTGGGAGGAAAGGAACTGTCGACATTTCAGAATGAAACCCTGCATCAGGATTCAAATGAGGCAGGGTGTCGATCCAAAATGTCAACAATTCCTTTCTTCCCAAGATGCTGCTTGACTCGCTGAGTTCATTCAGCAGGTTATTTGTTGTCACCACCAAATTAATATCTGAGAGTATTAAAAATATCTAAAATACAAATGAAATTGAAATTGAGGTAAAATTTTATTTGTGGTCCATTTGTTCTGGTGCCTCATAATGGAAGTCCTCCTATATTCTGGAGGATAATTATATATCATGAACCTTGTGCCAGGCTGGAAAATTGCTGCCTTTTCCTGATAGTTCTTTCAACAACAATGTTCACAGCTATAGACACTATCTTGTCTACAATCCGAAGTGATAATCCTACATTTATATGTACCAATCAGTAACTAAAATATCAGCAGATCAGAATGAAGGCATTGCCCATTCCGGGAAAACTTAAATTAGGAAGTTGAGATAAAGGCATGGAAATGTTGTCACACAGATCAGAGGAAGAAGTCCAAGTTAAAAATAAAACCAATAAGATGTGAATAAATAAAATCATTATCTTGTTCTCTATGCTAACAGCACACTGTCCAATTTTCATGAAAATTTCCACAAAACCTAGCTCAGGAAAATAAGTTAAAAATTTCCCTCTGGTAGCTCCTGCAAGCCCATGCCAGGCACTGAGTTGGAGATGGGAGTGGGTGTATCGGTGGCTGCAGACTAGTTCATTCAGTACATTTTCCTATCTTACTGATTCTATTTACTTTCCTCTTCCACCTGCAGTTAAATCTTTATGGAAGTGCACTAACACCCACTTCCTGTTGACCAGTCGTTCTTCCTTCATCCGGACAGATGTTTTCTGGGTGTTTTTTCCTCCCAGACTTTCCCTCTCACCAAATGGAGAGCCAAACGAAAATATATTAAAATAGAACATGACACAGCCTGGTTTCAGTGTTTGCTCAAGAGATGAGGACTCCTGCCCCACAGCTAATAGTGTTCAGCTGTGTAATTGAATCATATCAAAACCTTATATAAAATATATAACATTAAGATCTGAATTTGTGATCTATGCAAGTGTTTAAGATTAGTTCCAGTTTTTGAAATCAAACATTCCTTGCCCACGTGTATAATTCCTTGATCATTTCCACAATAGAAAATTGAAAGGATTTTCATGCTGAGAGTAACTTCAGTTTTCAAGCTGTAGTGTGACCCAGAGGAAACTCCTTACCAAAACTGCCATTGAGATTGTTCATGAGGATTACTACTAAAGATGTGAAATTGTAATTCTATGTTTTGTACTTTGGATCTCCAGGACTGATTCTAAAAATGGATTGAGAATGGTTGTTTATCCTGCTTTCTATTAATGATGTGTCAATATGTTTTATCAGAATAATTAAACATCCATAGTTTGAAAAAATAGAAATAAAAATTGAAAATTGGTTAATATAAAGCAATTGTGAGTATTTAGGATCGAAGACAAGTTGGCTAATTGGATCCAAAATAAACTTGGTAATAGGAGGGAAGGTGTGATATTTTGTGAGCAAAGCTGTTCTCCTCACTGTTTGTTTCACACATAAACTACTTGGATGAGAACATGGGAGGGTGTGCTTGCCAATAGCATAAAAATTAGTGGTGTTGTTAATAGTGAGGAATGTGCTCTTAAGCTAGAGGATGTTATTGTTGAGTTGGTAAAATGGCCAGAACGTGTTGGCAAATTGAACTCAGTACTGATATGTATGGGACAATGCCTTTTCACTATCATCATCTTGTGTTGTGTCATATGATGTGGGCGATCATGGTCTATCCATGACCATGATTATTCTTGGCAAGTTTTTCTCCAGAAGTGGTTTGCCATTACTGCTTTCTGGACAGTATCTTTAAAGACCGGTGATTCCATCCAGTATCAATACTCTTCAGAGATTGTCTGCCTGGTGTCAGTGGTTGCATAACCAGGACATGATATTCACCAGCTGCTCATACGACCATCTACCACCTGATCCCATGGCCACGTGTGACCCTGAACAGTGGGGCTAAGCAGGTGCTACACCTTGCCTAAGGGTGACCTGCATGCTAGCGGAGGGAAGGAGTGGCTTACACCTCCTTTGATAGAGAGGTATCTCCACCCCACCACTGATGTGTTTTAGGAGTTCTAAAAGGCTAGAATGTATCCAATGAATGATAGCACCCTTTGTAACATTGAAGAACACAGAGATCTTACTGGCATGCTCAAGGATCCCTTGAACTAATGTGGTAAAGAAGGTACATGGGATATTTGCCTTCATTAGCCAGGGCTTACACTATGGGTGGTTAGGTGACAGCACAAACTTATAAAAGATTAGGTGGACCCAGATGAAGCTGGCAAAATTTGGTGACATTGATAGCGTAGACAATAAAACAATTTTTTCCTATTACCTGGATGCCTAAAACCAAAAGCCATTAGTTAAAGGTAAAGTGTAGGAGGCTTAAATGTGATCAGTGTAAGTCCTTGCCCAAAAGCTGTTTGGGGTCTGGAATGCATAGTTCCCAAGCTGGAGTTGGAGAGTAAAGGTTGGAGGCTGACACCGCAGCCCTGTACAAACAAATGATTGTATTTCCCACACATGGAAGACTGTGGTCCGAATGTTGGTGAATGGGAAGAATATAGATGTGTATTTCATGCTTGGCATGTTATGATGGGCCTAAAGTGTTTTCAATTGACTTCTTTATACTGTGCTGTTTTTGCAGTGACTGATAAACTTTGTGAGATTATGATTTACGGCTACAACAGAAATGGTATTTGAATCACATAAATATAATGCAATTTCTTTCTTTTAGTTTCATACTTTTATCATAGTGGGCATACACTACGTGGAAGGTGAGGCATTGATTGATATTTTTATTACATGACACATGGTGAGTTAAGAGAATGTTTAGCAAAATAAATTTTAAAAGCTTGGGAATAATTGATTGCAAGACTAAGTGCTCCAGACATCATCTCTATACATTAGTCATGCTGTAACTATTCATTCTTGGTGGAGGTATGCTTCTATTATACTTCAGCATCACATTTATATAGTTGACACTGTAAATAGAGACCTGTGAATTTATGACGGTAATATAAAATAGTGTTTGGCGACATTACATCAGGTAATGTATTGAAGATAGGGTAATGTTTATGACTCGCGCAAAGCAGAATATCACACATCAGAAGTTCAACAAGTACATCCAGTTAGGAAATAGAAACTGCAGCAGCTTCTCTTAGTAAATGCATCGTGAATTTCTCCGGGAACAAAAGGTATACAAATTATGCCATAAAATCAGTCTGAGTCACTTATATCGATGTGTTTACCATTTGCAAATCACTGAGGAACAATGTTCCCTCTGATTTGTAATAACCAGTGTGCCCAAGAATCTTGTGCTGTGTAATTTTTTGCCCAGTTACAACAGGTTGTGCGCACTGAATTTTTAAGTAGAAGTAAAGCTGAAGCTATTCTATGGATAATAAACTACCGACTTTATTGAGCTTTCAGTGTAGCAGTTTCTACTGTTTCATTAAGCCATTCAGCTTTAAATAAATTAGCAGTCCTTTTGCGCTTCACACCCTTTGCTTCTTTGGAATTCGACATAGTAAATCAATAATTTCCAACAAAAGCAGTACTAGTAAGCCAGTTCTAAAATCTGCAGACAAATCATTGCAAGCTCCACCTAGTCAACACCATCCGCGTCAGAAACCGGAAAAGGAAATGTGATTGTGTACGATCGTGAAATATACTTAACATGCCAACGAGGTAGAGGGTGACCACATTTGGGGCGCAGTTTAAATTTCTTTGTGCACTCACACGTGCACATCTTAGAGGGAACATTGCTGAGGAATTACATTTTCTCCATCTAGGTTGGATATGGCACTATTATTATATCTTAAAAATGATGTTTCAAGATGAATTATAGATTGAATCTAAAATTGAGTATGTTGAAAAGAATTATATGAAGATCTGCAAGTTGTTACATTTGATGATAAATTTGAAAAGCAATTGAGTAGGATCTTCCTAAGTGTTTTCAAATCAGGATTGAAAATTTAAGTCAGCCAACATTAATGCAACTGTATAAACAAATTCTTGAAGAGATGTTCAGCAAACGGCTTTTCACAGAAGGCATCAAATTTGAAGTTTGGTTGAAGGATGCTTGATATTATTCAATTTCATTGTGTTCCATCAGTGCTTTACAGACTATTAACAATAAAGGACAATGTGATCAAAGCAATGGCCAAGTCAAGCTCATTTCCTTCATACACAATAAAGAGAGGGCCCTTGATAAGCTCTGTATAGTTCTTTGAAGTCTGTAGGATATATTGGTAAGTTTCTCTGTCATTACCATTGAGATATTTTTTTATCAGGTAGTGGTAAATTATGGATGGCAGGTTTGAGTTATGTCCCTACCAAAGGAGGTGTAAGGCACTCCTTCCCTCCTCTAGCCTGCAGGTCACCATTGGGCAAGGTATAGCACTTGCTTCTCTTCTCACTACCCCTGACCATGGTCACATGAAGCCATGGTAGCAGGTGTGAGTGGTCGTATAAGCAGTTGGTGCATATCATAAGTCCTGGTTGTACAACCACTGATGCCAGCTAGACAATCTCTGAGGAGTATTTGTAATGGCTAGGGCCATCCATCTCGTAAAAACTCTACCCAGAAGAAGGCAATAGCAAACCACATCTGTAGAAAAATTTACCAAGAATAATCATGGTCATGGATAGACCATGAACACATATTTCATACAACACAACACGTAATGATGATGAGTGGTAAACTGTTATTCTTCAGGTGTAGACCTGAGTTCTCTGAAGGAAAGTTATCATTTTGTTTTATTTAATAGCAGTCAACTGGGTAGGCAACTTTTAATTTCTACCATTTCACAAAAGGGGGAATTTTTAAAAATCAAGCTAGTAAAGATTGATGTTTGAAGCAAATTTATAGTACCATTTAAAAATAGATTAATCCACTTTTTCTTAGCAATTCCTGAGAATGAGGCAAGAGTAACAAAGATTATTTTTAAAAATCTGATGGATCTGTCTGAAGAGTTTTAGGTACTCTCCTTTAATTTTAATAGCATTACTATTTTGAGACCTTTGCTAAATTCAAAACCGGATCATCTACACAATGCAAAATATAATCTCTTTTTCAAAACCCATACTATACAAGTATACTGAGGAAAAACACAAGAGATTCTGCAGACACTGGAAATCTAGACTAATACACACAAAATGCTGGAGGAACTCAACAGGTCAGTCAGCATCTATGGAGAGGAATAACCAATCGTCATTTCCGGCCAAGACTATTCTTCGAGTATACAGAGGGTCAGATTTGAAATCAAATAATTATATTCAGGTTGGGAAGAAGTTGGGCACAGCTAGGAACATTCAATATTGAGCAGTCAAGGTAATTTAAGGAGAGATTCTGTATTAATACTCTGACATGCTTTTCATTATCTTCCCTTACCCAACTAGATCAACAACCTGTAAGTAGTTATCTTTCAGCTATGACATTTAATTAACAGTTTGAACATGGAAGAACAGAAATTCATCCCCTATTTTATGTTCAGTTTGATTAACAAAATGCTGTTCATATTAACATTCTAATTGCCTGCAATAGTCATGCAGGCTGAATTTTTACATCCTTTCAGACCTTCTGCAGATATCCATGCAATGACAGGGCACCAATTAGGCAAACGCACAATGCATAAATATCTGACATGGTAACTTGTATGACCCTTTTATTTAATCATGATATTGTGTGTTATGATACCAGCAGTACTGTATTTTCATTTCAGTGTCACTGGGAATATTTATTTCACAGGACTCCAACCAATTCTGCAATATTGAAGTTTCCCATTGAAGTAAAGACACAATTCATCTGCTACTGAATCCTGTTTATTTAGGTGAATTACTTCTTCTGTCTTCTTGTCCTAATTCATTTCACTGAATATTAAATATAGTGAGTGGGGTGCTATTGTTACAACTCATTTAATTATAGTCTTGATACCTGAACATTAATTTCATAGACTAGTTAGAGTGGGTGGCTAGAGTGGAATCTAAGTATTTAGAATCTATTCAGAAACAAAACACAGAGGGTTGTGGTTCTGTGGAATGCTCTGCCTCAGAAGGCAGTGGAGGCCAATTCTCTGGATTCTTTCAAGAAAGAGTTAGACAGAGCTCTTAAAGATAGCAGAATCAAGGGATACGGGGAGAAGGCAGGAAAAGGGTACTGATTGTGGATGATCAGCCATGATCACAATGAATGACGGTGCTGGCTCGAAGAGCTGAATGGCCTACTCCTGCACCTATTGTCTATTGTCTATAATATTAAAATGAAATTTAAGTTGTACCTAAATTAGCAAAACACCACCCAGTACATGTCTGATTGGCAATATGTTAAGCAAACTGGTCGAGTGCACCAGTGAAGTCTTTACCACACTTCAACATCAGCTACAGTGGCTCTCTGCACTTAGATGTGGAGAGTCAGTAGAAATCAGATATAGAGATACATAATTGGCTTTTGTTCTTAAGTGGATTTGCAAATCCTTAATCTGGGATAGAAGACTGTGGGACTATAGCTGACACAGTGTTGGCAGAAGAATTGCTAATATTGTGAAGACAGCACCACTATCACACTCCACAATGTCAATGAAACTCTTAGGGTAATTAATAGGGAAATAAGTTTCTGAGATCAGTTACGAAGATCAGGCTTCTGTCATAAGATCCAACAGATCTATAAAACAGATCAATCAATTACACTTTACATAATCGTTATCTGCACCCAGGATGCTCTAGGAATATACTAGTCTGTCCAGACAGAACCCAGGAGTTTTCTCAATGGAGAGCAATCTTGGGTGTATTGGAGAGGGTGTGGAAGAGATTCACCAGGATGTTGGGTGGGATGAAGCATTCCAGCTATGAGGAGAAACTGGATAAGCTGGATTTACATTCCTTGGTCATCTGATCGAAGAAAGCAAAACTGAGAAGAAAACAATAACCTTTCCCCTTCAAGGAAATGTCTAAGACTAAATAGCTGAAGGTAAGGAGTAAAAGATTTAGAGGACATCTGAGGGATGAATGTTCATACACAAACAGTGGCTGGAATCTGGGACTTTCTGCGTGAGTAGTTAGTTGAGGTAGGTGCTCTCATAAATTGAAGAATTACATCGAGAAGCGTTTGGATCACCAAAGCATACATGGCCAAGGGCCAAGTGTTGAGAAATGGGATTAGTTTGGATAGATACTTAAGGTCATCTGTCTGCATTGAGCTTGCACAGTCTCCCTGTAACTGTGTGGATTTCCTCTGAATGTTCTGGTTTCCTTTCATATCTCAGAGACTTGCAAGCTGATAGATTCATTGGCCACTGTAAATTAACCTTACTGTGTAGGTTGAGTGAGGGGATTATGGAAGGGCAGTAGTTGATGGGAACGTAGGGAGAAAAAATGGGTTTGTGTAGTATTAGGGTAAGTTGGGTGATTGATAGCTGGCATAGGTTCAGTTGGCCGAAGAATCTGTTTCTGTCCTGTGTGAATCGATGAGTCTCTCTGACTCTGAATCTCTGAGTGTCCACCACTCTGTGGCATATTTTTAGGGTTAATTGCCTTGTCTATTACTCAAATCCTAATGCAATAAAATGATTTGATGTGAACCCAAATCACCACAATCTTTCAACACTCCATAAGTGAAGTTAATGAATATCTTGGCACATCTGCTTAGAATATATAACAGAGAGCAAATTTTAACCCAAAATATATGCGCACTGATCCTCTGCCATTTATTGAAAACGGCAGATCCAAAAGAAAAACAAGCTTCAGTTACCAAGTTAATAATGGAAATAGAATTATTGAAACTGTATTGGCTCACTTGGCAGGGATTTCATAGATCTTGTCTGTGATATTATCACAGGAACAGTCACTGTTCTGTGCCTCCTGTTTCGGTTGGATCTGTGGGATCTCAACCTTGGGAACCAAAGAAGAAAACCCTAAATTTATAGGGGATTTCAAATCAGCTGCATGACTCATGTGCAAGACCATAAAATAAGATTCAGAGTTGGAAAGGGTTGAATGATTTTAAGAAAAGTTGGGACGTGCAAATACATTTTATTGCTCTTTGCTATAAATTGATGATGTCACTGTGTAAAAGTAAGCAGAAGGAGATAAACACTCAGAGAGTTCTGACTGCTTGCAAATTCCTACTTCAAATGGCAATGGAGGCAGACTGTTTGAATATTTTAACTGTGAAGTAGATAATTTTCTGACGAGCAAGGAGGTAAAAAGTTACCAGGAAGAAGATAGGAATCTGGAGGCAAAGTCATAATCAGAAAAGCTTTTATCTTATTGAATTTCAGAACAGACTCAAGAGATCCCAGGCACTACTCATATGGAAATTGGTGTAAAAGCCAACCACATCTCTACCAATCATCAATGAATAATAATCCCTTTTAGGCTCGCCACGTTCCTATCAACTCCCCTCAAGTTCTACCAGATATAATTTGGAGGCTCCAATTAACTTACTAACATCTTTGTGATGTGGGAGGAAATAGGAGCACCTGGATGAAATCCACAGAGAAATTATGCAGACTCCACACAGACAACATCAGAGGTCAGGATTGAACCTGCGTCAGTGAGGCAGCCACTTTAGCTTTGAGCTGTGTCATTGTGCCAGCCTCCTGCTGCTAATTTATATTATCATAAGCCAGACACTGCCAACAGGATTCAAATGGAACAGGTTCAAGTTCAAGTGTATTGTCATCTGACTACATATACAACCAGCTGGAACTACATTCCCCTGGACCCACAAAACATATAACAAACAACGCACATAAACCAAAATATTACCATAAATAAGTTAATAAAGTATAATTCAAGATGCATGTAGTAGAGCGCAGTACATGTAAACAGCACACAGGGCAGTAAACAGCTCGCTGTCCTAGTGACGAGACCTCGGTGGTGCAGCGTATTCCTTAGTCTCACAGCCTAAGGGAAGAAGCTGTTACCCAGTCTGGCAGTCCTAGTCCAGATGCTCCTGAACCTCCTTCATGATGTCAGTGGGTCAAAGAGATTGTTGGATAAGTGGTAGGGATCCTCAACAATGACTCAGGCCCTTCATCTGCAATGCTTCTGGTACATGTCACAAATAGGGGGGAGAGAGAGAGACACCAGTGATGCTCTCAACAACTTTAGTTATCCTCTGTAGGGTCTTGCGTTCTGATGACTTGCAGCTTCCGTACCACACAATGAATCAGCCAGACAGGACTCTCTCAGTGGTGTTCCTGTAGAAATGGGGGCAGAGAGCCTTGCACACCTCAATTTCTTCAGAAAGTGTAGATGCCTCTGTGCCTTTTTGACTAGCGACAGACAACACGCAGCTTCAGGTTAGATTGTCCATAATATGCACACCAAGGAACTTTGTGCTCTTTACTCTCTCCACAGCAGAGCCATTGATGTGAAATGGAGAGTGGTTGACCTGTGCCTTCCTGGTCCACAATAATCTCTTTTGTCTTGTCCACATTGAGACTCAGTTTGCTGTTCTCCCAGCATTTGACAAGCCTCTGAAACCTCTCCCTGTGTGTTGCTGATGAGACTGCCCACTTAGAATCAGAATCACCGGCATGTGCTGTGAAGCTGGTTAACTTCGCAGCAGCAGAACAATGCAATACATAATAATATAGAAAAAACAATGAATAAGTAAATCAACTACAATAAGTATATATGCATATTAAATAGTTAAATTAAAAGTAGCGCAAAAACAGAAAATAATAAAAGTGAAGTAATGCTCATGGTTTCAATGTCCATTTTGAAATCATATGGCAGAGGGGAAGAAGCTGTTCCTGAATCACTGAGTGTGTGCCTTCAGGCTTCTGAACTTCCTTCCTGACAGTAAGAATGAGAAGAGGGAATGTCCTGGGTGATAGGGAGTCCTTAATGATGGATGCCGCCTTTCTGAGACACCACTCCTTGAAGATGTTTTGGATACTATGGAGGTTAGTACCCAAGATGGAGCTGACTCAGTTTACAATCCTCTGCAGCTTCTTTCAATCCTGTGCAGTTGCCCGCCACCACCCATAGCATACAATGATGCAACCTGTCAGAATGCTCTCCATGGCACATCCATAGAAGTTTTTGCGTGTCTTATGTGGCAACCCAAATCTCCTCAAACTCCTAATG
This sequence comes from Mobula birostris, assembly GCF_030028105.1. Classification (NCBI taxonomy): domain Eukaryota; kingdom Metazoa; phylum Chordata; class Chondrichthyes; order Myliobatiformes; family Myliobatidae; genus Mobula; species Mobula birostris. The sequence continues at coordinate 70,458,743 of NC_092383.1, forward strand.
AAGTATAGCCGCGGTCTTGCCTTCTTTATTGCTGCATCAAAATGTTTGGTCCAGGTTAGATCCTCAGAGATCTTGACACCCAGGAATTTGAAATTGCTTATTCTCTGCACTTCTGATTCCTCTGTGATGATTGTTTCATATTCCCTCGTTCTATCTTTCTGAAGTCCACAAACAGCTCTTTGGTTATGCTGACATTGAGTGCAAGGTTGCTGCTGTGATGCCATTCAACTAGTTGGTATATCTCACTCCTGTACGCCCTCTCCTTTCCACTTGAGATTCTGTCAACACTAGTTGTATCATCGTATAACCATATAACAACTACAGCACAGAAACAGGCCATCTCGGCCCTTCTAGTCCATGCCGAACGCTTACTCTCACCTAGTCCCACCGACCCGTGCTCAGCCCATAACCCTCCATTCCTTTCCTGTCCATATAGCTATCCAATTTTCCTTTAAATGACAATATCGAACCTGCCTCAACCACTTCTGCTGGAAGCTTGTTCCACACAGCTACCACTCTCTGAGTAAAGAAGTTCCCCCTCATGTTACCCTTAAACTTTTGCCCTTTAACTCTCAACTCATGTCCTCTTGTTTGAATCTCCCCTACTCTCAATGGAAAAAGCCTATCCACGTCAACTCTATCAATCCCCCTCATAATTTTAAATACCTCTATCAAGTCCCCCCTCAACCTTCTACGCTCCAAAGAATAAAGACCTAACTTGCTCAACCTTCCTCTGTAACTTAGGTGCTGAAACCCAGGTAACATTCTAGTAAATCTCCTCTGCACTCTCTCTATTTTGTTGACAACTTTCCTATAATTCAGTGACCAGAACTGTACACAATACTCCAAATTTGGCCTTACCAATGCCTTGTACAATTTTAACATTACATCCCAACTCCTATACTCAATGCTCTGATTTATAAAGGCCAGCATACCAAAAGCTTTCTTCACCACCCTATCCACGTGAGATTCCACCTTCAGGGAACTATGCACCATTATTTCTAGATCACTCTGTTCTACTGCATTCTTCAATGTCCTACCATTTACCATGTATGTCCTATTTTGATTAGTCCTACCAAAATGTAGCACCTCACATTTATCAGCAAAAAACTCCATCTACCATCTTTCAGCCTACTCTTCTAACCGGCCTAAATCTCTCTGCAAGCTTTGAAAACCTACTTCATGATCCACATCTCCACCTATCTTAGTATCATCTGCATACTTACTAATCCAATTTACCACCCCATCATCCAGATCAATAATGTATATGACAAACAACATTGGACCCAGTACAGATCCCTGAGGCACACCGCTAGTCACCGGCCTCCAATCTGACAAATAGTTATCCACCACTACTCTCTGGCGTCTCCCATCCAGCCACTGCTGAATCCATTTTACTACTTCAATATTAATACCTAATGATTGAACCTTCCTAACTAACCTTCCATGTGGAACCTTGTCAAAGGCCTTACTGAAGTCCATATAGACAACATCCACCGCTTTACGCTTGTCAACTTTCCTAGTAACCTCTTCAAAAAATTCAATAAGATTTGTCAAACATGACCTTCCATGCACAAATTCATGTTGATTGTTCCTAATCAGACACTGTCTATCCAGATACTTATATATACCATCTCTAAGAATACTTTCCATCAATTTACCCACAACTGACGTCAAACTCACAGGCCGATAATTGCTAGGTTTACTCCTAGAACCTTTTTTAAACAATAGAACAACACGCCAATCCTCCAGCACCCTCCCCGTTTCAAATGACATTTGAAATATTTCTGTCAGAGCCCCTGCTTCCCTCAAGGTCCTAGGGAAAATCCTGTCAGGACCCGGAGACTTATCCATTTTTATATTCCTTAAAAGCACCAGTACTTGCTCTTCTTTAATCATCACAGTTTCCATAACTTCCCTATCTGTTTCCCTTACCTTACACAATTCAATATCCTTCTCCTTAGTAAATACCGAAGAAAAGAAATTGTTTAAAATCTCCCCCATCTCTTTTGGCTCCACACATAGCTGTCCACTCTGATTCTCTAAGGGACCAATTTTATCCCTCACTATCCTTTTGTTATTAATATAACTGTAGAAACCCTTTGGATTTATTTTTACCTTACTTGCCAAAGCAACCTCATACCTTCTTTTAGCTTTTCTAATTTCTTTCTTAAGATTCTTTTTACATTCTTTATATTCCTTGAGCACCTCATTTACTCCATGCTGTCTATATTTATTGTAGATATCTCTCTTCTTCCGAACCAAGTTTCCAATATCCGTTGAAAACCATGGCTCTCTCAAACTTTTAATCTTTCCTTTCAAGCTAACAGGAACATAAAGATTCTGTACCCTCAAAATTTCACCTTTAAATGACCTCCATTTCTCTATTACATCCTCCTTATAACATAAATTGTCCCAGTCTACTCCTTCTAAATCCTTTTGCATCTCCTTAAAGTTAGCCTTTCTTCAATCAAAAATCTCAACCCTGGGTCCAGACCTATCTTTCTCCATAATTATATTGAAACTAATGGCATTGTGATCACTGGACCCGAAGTGCTCCCCAACACAAACATCCGTCACCTGACCTATCTCATTCCCTAACAGGAGATCCAACACGGCCCCTTCTCCAGTTGGTACCTCTATGTATTGCTGCAAAAAGCTATCCTGCACACATTTTACGAACTCCAATCCATCCAGCCCTTTTACAGTATGGGCTTCCCAGTCTATGTGTGGAAAATTAAAATCTTCCACAATCACAACCTTGTGCATAGTACAAATATCTGCTTTTTCCTTACAAACTTGCTCCTCCAATTCTCACTCCCCATTTGGTGGTCTATAATACACCCCTATAAGTGTTACTACACCTTTCCCATTCCTCAATTCCACCCAAACAGCCTCCCTAGATGAGCCCTCTAATCTATCCTGCCAGAGCACCGCTGTAGTATTTTCTCTGACAAGCAATGCAACACCTCCCCCTCTTGTCCCTCCGATTCTATCAGACCTGAAGCAATGAAATCCAGGAATATTTAGTTGCCAATCACACCCCTCCTGTAACCATGTTTCACTAATAGCTACCACATCATACTTCTAGGTATCAATCCATGCTTTAACCTCATCCACCTTTCTTATAATGCTCCTAGCATTAAAATACATGCATTTAAGAAATTTTCCACTTCTTTCTCTCTGTTTATTATTAACCGTGCAAACAACTTTACTATCTCCTTTTTCTTCCTTCTCCCCTATATCTGTTCCTACTCTCTGGTTCCCCTCCCCCCTTATATCTCGTTTAAATCCACTGGAGCCTCTCTAGCAAACCTACCTGCAAGACTATTTGTCCCCCTCCAGTTCAGATGTAAACCATCCTGCCGGAACAGGTCCAACCTTCCCTGGAAAACTCCCCAATTATCTACAAATCTGCACCATGTCTTCAGCCACGTATTGATCTGCGCTGCCTTACTATTTCTAAACCTGCCTGCACGTGGCACTGGTAGCAATGCTAAGATTGCTATCCTGGAGGTCCTGTCCTTTAACTTGGCGCCTAACTCCCTAAACTCGGCCTTTCAGGACCTCCTCACTCTTCCTACCCACGTCATTGGTCCCTACATGGACCACGACATCCGGCTGCTCACCCTCCCTCTTGAGAGTACCGAGAACTCGATCCGAGATATCGCAGACCTTGGCACCAGGGAGGCAACAGACCATCCGGGGCTCTCGATCTCTTCCACAGAACCTCTTAGCTGTCCCCCTAACTATCAAATCCCCTATCACTACTGCTCTCTTCTTTTTCCTCCTTCCCTTCTGAGTTGAGGGTCCCGTCTCAGTGCCAGAGACACAACCACTGCATCTTGTCCCTGGTAGGTCATCCCCATCAACAGTATCCAAAATGATGTACTTATTATTGGTGGGAATGGCCACAGGGGTGCTCTGCTCATTTTGTCTATTCCCCTTCCCTCTCCTGACAGGCACCCAGCTACCTGTCTCCTGACTATTAGGGGTGACTATCTCCTTGTAACTCCTGTGTATTTCTGCCTCTGCCTCCCAAACGATCCAAAGTTCATCCCCCTCCAGCTCCAGTTCCCTAACTCGGTTTTTCAGGAGCTGCAGCTGGACTTACACGTGCTTGCGCAGTCGTGCCCCCTTCAACTGCCGAAGAAATCACTGACCTTCACAATCTGTTCACTTTTAAACACTCCCGCTGCCTCACGGTCCGACTTACACACACTTGTGCAGTCATGCCCCATTCAATCTATATCAGGAAAGTTATAGGTGGCGTTTTAGCTATGCCTTCCACACAGTCGTGGTTATAGAGAGAATAGAGCAGTGGGCTAAGTATAAATCCCAGAGGTGCGCCAGTGTTGATTGTCAGTGAGGAGGTACTAATATCAATCTGCACAGATTGTGGTCTTCTGGTTAGGAAGTAGAGGATCCAGTTGCAGAGGGAGGTACAGAGGCCCAGGTTCTGCAGCCTGTCAAACAGGACTGTAGGATTGATGGTGTTAAACCTGAGCTATAGTCAATGAACAGCATCCTGACATTGATATTTGTACTGTCTAGGTTCCGAAGGCAGTTGGAAGAGCCACTGAGATTGTGTCTGCCATAGACCTATTGTGGCAATAGGCACTATAGTATCATCAGCGAACTTGACGATGTAATTTGAGCTGGATCTGGCAGTGCAGTCGTGAGTCAGCAGCATGAACAGCAGTGGACTGAGCACTTAACCCTGTGGGACACCGGTGCTCAGCGTGATGGAGATTGAGATGTTGCTGCCAACTCGGACTGACTGGGATCTTTCTGTCAAGAACTCCAAGGCCTAGTTAGAGACAGGGGTTTTGAGTCAGAACGAGAACAGTTTACCCACCAGCCTCTGAGGGATGATCGTATTAAACACCAAACTGCAGTCCATGAACAGCATGCTTGCATATGAGGCACCGTTTCTAGGTGGAACAGGTCAGAGTGGTAGGCTGAAGCTACGGCATCATCAGTGCTCTGATTTGAGCAGTGTGTGAACTGGAAAGGGATCAATGTGGCTGTAAAACAGCCTTTTATATGATCCACAAATCTAATAAGTTTATCTTTACTCTTTTATTGAGATACAGTGAGGAGAAGGTCCTTCGAGCCGCGCCACCCAGCAACCCCCGATTTAACCCCAGCCTATCAAGGGACAATTTACAATGACCACTTACCCTACCATACGGTTTGTCTTTGGACAGTGGGAGGAAACTGGAGCACCCAAAGGAAACCCAGGTGGTCACGGGGAGAATGCACAACTCCTTCCAGGCAACCATGGGAATTGAACCCCAGTTGTTGGTTCTGTAAAGGATTGTGCTAATCACTATAGAAACTTAGAAAACCTACAGCACAATACAGGCCCTTCAGCCCACAAAGCTGTGCCGAACATGTCCTTACCTTAGAAATTACCTAGGATTACCCATAGCCCTCTATTTTTCTGAGCTCCATGTACCTTAAAAGACTCTATCGTATCCACCTCCACCACCGTCGCTGGCAGCCGATGAGTGTTTTTTATCCTGTACAGTAACTACACATTTTTTTTATTAAATTCATTTCCATAATCTGATTCAATTATTAAATATATATTTGTTAAATTTACTTCCATTGAGTTTGTGAATATGCTGGCTGACAGGCCAATATTATTTCTAAAACTTTTATTTTAGCAGGTTGAGCAGTCAAATTATATCAATTTTATTGCTGCGAATGAGTTACAGAATGTAAAATCATTACTGTGGAATGCTAACTAATATTGATTGCTAAATTCCACGATTTGATTCATTGTCAGCAATTGTTCATTTATTGAAAGGAAGTAAATCATAAAACTAACAAAGAAAAAGTAGTAATAGTAAATTTCTGCCAATAAGATGCTGTTGTGACTCAGTCTGTGACTGCCTGTCTGTTCAAGGGACAAACATTGAAGGACAATATAAGGGTTTCCTTTTTGGAGACTCCGTTTATCATTATATCAAACGAAACAAATAAGTTGGTTTGTTGAGTCATACATACTTTAAATAACTTAAAGAAATCCTGTTACTCAGAGTTGATCTTGCTGTTTTCCTGGTGTACAGGCCAACAATCATCCGAAAGTGGGTTACGAATAATTTTTCTCAGTTGCTGCATGTGCCATTTAACTGATAGATTGACCCAAGGAGCCATACTAATTAATAGATCACATGTAAAATGCTGTTGGCAGGGTCCAGCAAAGAGTTCTGTCAGTATCTCATGATTTATGCTTCTGGAGGCACACTAAATGTTAAACACAATCTAAATGTTTCCGCTGCTTCAATGGAATTTCCAGTTCTTCTAAATGTTAGTTTTTTCTTAGAAATTATATTATTCTGCTTGATTTTATTCCAAGGCCATGTAAGTATGTAATCCTGCAGTACTTTGCACACAATCAATGTTCCCTCTAACATCTTTTACAGCTGCGTGGACCAACCATTGCTTTGAGAAAGACATTTTTACGTGGCCTGAAAATTGTGTGGCTCTTTAATAAAACATATAAGAGAAAATTCCAGCAGCACAGCATGGAAGCACTTCAGGTACTGCGTGGGTGCGTGACTGTACAACACAAAATATACCTTGGATCAAATGATTACACAATTTATTCTGAAGTTTCTTTCAAGGAACTTTTTCAGATTTTAAGTTTTCTCAAAATGTTCCAAAGGACAAGGGGTAATCTGAAATTGAATATAAGATTATCAAGTGTCCAAGGCTTAGTAGACTAATTGGTCTTTACTTGCCCATCAATTTCATATGTTTATAAATTAATAAAGGTTATTAATAAGGTAATAAATTTCTGCCAAGCCTATTTCCATACCAGCCAATTCCTTTCAACAGCTACAGGAAGGGAATGGAGCCAATGCACCTGGGACCCAGTCTGGTTTGCAATCAGATATAATAGCTTGTGATTCCTGGAAAACCTAGAGGAAGTTTGGCTATTGAGTCATATAAGTGGACAATCTCATTTTAAAAGTTATCCTGCAAACACTGAATTTCATTTTCGCCTTCTAGAGTGTTGCTTTTCTAATGGCTGAACGGAATGAGTATTTAAGAGTGAATATTTAAAAGATGTACCATAATTAATTCAGTTACTCAGATTAACATACAAAGAAATTAAGATTTTAAAAGATTAACAATCTATATATACACTTCCCCAAAACATCTGCATGCTAATAAATCACCTTGCATTTTCACCATTTTATTGCATTGGCCATGAATATTAAATGCAGTTTTAAAGTCCTTAGGTCAAATGCCAAGGTCTGGCTGATGAGGGATTTGGTTTGTAAATTTTCAACTTCATGCCTTTGTGTTTCTTTTTGGCATATATTTTCTTCATCCTGCACCCTGAGTTCAATTCTCCCTCCCCCTTCTCTTTCTTCCTCCTCGTCAGTCCATTCTCTCTCTCTCTCTCTCTCTCTCTCTCTCTCTCTCTCTTTTTCTCTCTGTCTCTATCCTTCTTTCTAATCTCCTGTAAATCATACAAGGTAGAATACCACAGTCTTGGAATTTCACCCTAAACAGGCCCCAGTATCCCATGCACTCTTCCTTTGATGTAAGTTTTCATGCACCAGAATGTGTAGCTCACATGTGTGATAATTCAGAAATACTGTGTGAGTGGAATATTTTTTATGCATTTTTCTTCCTTCTCCACAATTTAATGATATAAGATTTGTCAGTCATTGTCCATGGTAGATGAACGTTTGTTTAACAGCTGGTGAGTTCTCAGTTTTGAGGTATGATACAATTATTCTGTTGTGTTGAAAGTTCAATTTGTAAATATAAAAAACAGACTCAGTCAAATGGACTTCTAGTCCATAATAAATATACATTCTCAATTGTGGAATGAACTTTTTTGCCCATGAACTTCCCTGTCTGAATTTTAATACCTATTGTAAGAAATGTAACATATTGTAGTTTTTACAGTCAGCTTGTGCAGGCAAATCTGATGAGAGAAATAACAAGGAAGAGAGTTGGTGAAGTCTTAGTCTTTTATAAAACTGTCAATTCGAGGATTTCCTTGAGGCCATGAAACACTAACATGATAAGACTGTAAAAGGGGATTCAAAAGAATTAATCTCCCACAAAGAATATAAGAGAAGAAATAATCCATTCAACTATCCATCTTAGAATGGATGAGAAGAGTCTTCAAATATACAGAGGAGGATAAAGCATGGTACTTAAAATCTTACAGATGGAATATATTAATTTTGTGCTTTCTGATTAGTTCTCAGGCTAAAATGGTCTTTAACATTATTTGTGCTGATGTAAACCATTTTAAGAAAGAGATACCTTCGAACATATTAAGGTGATGAAGATGAAATTGGCACTTTGTTCATACATAATGTACTGTATATTCAGTGGCCACTTTATTAGGTACACCTGTACATCTGCTCATTAATGTCAATCATGTAGTAGCAGCTCAATGCATAAAAGCATGTAGGCATGGTCAAAAGGTCCAGATTGACCAAAGCAAGTATCAGAATTGTGAGGAAAAGTGATCTTAAGTGACTTTGACCGTGGGACGATTGTTGGTGCAAGGTGAGTGTTTGCGTATCTCAGAAACTTCTGATCTCCTGGGATTTTCTAGAGCTTACAGAGAATGGTGTGAGAAGCAAAGTGAGTGTCCAGTGAGTGCCAGCTTTGTGGGCAAAAGTTCCTTGTTAATGAGAGAGGTCAGAGGAGAATGGCCAGACTGGCTCAAGCTGACAGGAAAGTGACAGAAACTCAAGTAACCACACATTCATCACAACAGTTGTGTGCAGAAGAGCATTTCTGAATGCACAACACATCGAAACTTGAAGTGGTTGGGCTACAGCAGCAGGAGGCCATGAACATACACTCAGTAGCCAATTTGTTAGGTAGGGGAGCTTCCTAATAAAAGTAGTCACTGAGTGTATATTAACAGCTGCCTTGGAAAGGGTGTTTGATTCATCAGATATACTTTGAAATCTAAATACTTCATTGGCTATACCACAGAAGGAGGCCACTTGGTCCGTTATCAGGTCCATGCCAGATACTGCCAAAACTATCCCATTTACAGTATTCTATTTCCCATCTTCTTATTTTCATCCAATATTCTCACATGTCCATGTACTCTCCTTTGATACTTTTCTCAGTTGCTTATGTCAGGAGATCATTTATATTTGCCAAAGAACCTATCAGCATATCTTTTGTATGTGGAAGAAAACGGAAGCATCTCACGGAAACCCACAGAGTCAGAGGAAGGGTGTGCAAATTCCACATACTCAACACCCTAGGTCCAAACTTAGGTAACTGGAGATGGAAGGCAAAACACTAACTGCTGTGCTACCAAGCCACCGATCAGTGATAGAACTCATGTCTACCACAAAGGAACCTCTCCATCTGCAGCATGCCCTCTTCTCACACCGCCATTAGAGAGGAGGTTTAGAAACAGCTTCTACCACTCCAAAATCAAGGTCTTGAAATGTCTATGAACCCATGAACATTACTTTTTTTTTGCACAAGTTATAGTAGTTTTATGACTTTGCACTGTATGGATGCCACAAAACAACTAATTTCGTGTCACGTAAATCATGATAATATACATGCTTTCAACAAATGTGGCATACAAGATAAAGATGACCAACCTAAATACTGAATTATTCACAGGAAATGGTCTTACACCTAACATCCACAAAACGAAAATCATCTACCAGTTTATTCCTGATGAACAGCAATGCCCATCAACAATGGCTACAACAAAACTTGAGGCAATATGAACAGTTTTAAATCTCTCTGAATGTAGATATTGATGGTGAAGTTCACTGTCACCTTCAGTGCTCCAACATAAACTGTGGTTGTCAAAAGAGGACAGGGCGTGGCTGTTGAAGATAAATATTTTACACTCTGCAAGAAGCTCATGGTTTACCAGGCAGCTGTGATCCCTGCAAATACATATAAATCTGAGACATGGATTACCTACAGCAGACTCCTCAAGGCACTGAAGAGTCCCCACAAACATTGTCTCCATAACATCCTCCAAATCCACTGACAGGAGAAGCAAAGTAACATTGGTGATCTCTCCCAGACCAAAACCCCAGCACTGAGACCATAGTTATGCTCAGTACTTACATCAGGTTTACCGTACTGTCTGCATGTGTGACAACCGACTACTGAAGCAGATACTGAATTCAAGCTTAACAAGGGATGAGATTACCAGTACGAAAGAGGGAAAGGTACGATGATGATCTCGAAACCTCCCTGAAAATTTGCAACATCTCCCTTATTTCTTGGCATTCCTAGTCTTCAGGCCCATCCACTGGGAGTACACAGAACCCCAGCCGAATTAGTGGAAGGAGCACAGAGACTCACAAACTGGAGTTGCCCAATCAGGCACCAGCTATTACACCTGTGATAGATGCCTCATGTTCCTCTTTAATTGCACAACATCTAATTATCAGCTACATAGTGGGATTCAATTTCCTGCATCTGGATCAATGTTTTAAGCCTTGAGGTGTTCGTCTGTTAAATTAATTACTCTGTTATTATACCAAAATTAACTTCACTGCAACCAGATTTTAGAAACAAAACTTGAGAACATGTCTCCCCTTGTAAAATCAGAAGTAATTAGCCTGGGTATTATCTTTGATTTAGATTTGAAATTTAAATTCCACATAGAAAAAGTGACTGGAGCAACATTTCTAATTTTAAGAAGTATTGCAAAGATATATTTGTTTCTGTAATGATTCTGAAAAACTAATTTACGACTTCATATCAAATAGACTAGATTACCACAATGCATTTTTTACTGGCCTTCCCAAGCAATCTACTGACATGAATCTTCAACTCATTCAGAATATAGCTGTTAGACTTTTTAACCAAAACCATATCACTCAAGTACCAGCTACTCTGCATTGATATTCGTGTACTGTTTAGAATTGATATTAGCGTTCTCTTACCTGTTTTTAAAGCTCTTAATGTTCTCGGTCTGGAATTCCATCACAGGATTGTTTTTGTTTTATAATCTTGCTCAGGCTCTCAGGTCCTTCACATTTTGTAATTTCAGAAACAGATCAAAAGAAAACCCTGGGACCAGGAAATATAAACATAAATATACTTAACTTATATACTGTGAAACTTCTTTCCACTGGACATCTCTGGAAATGCAGCTCATTCACCCCTCGCTAACACCTACTGGACCATGGTGAGGAGCTCACTTTCTTCATGCTCCGTATGTCTAGGGTGTATACGACCATGGTCCCGCCAAACCCATGAGGTTGAAATGTCTCACCTACTCAAACCCCGGTTTGTGTGAATTCTGTGTGATTTACTGGCAAGAACACAAATCGTACACTGCATACAATTACAAAGGAAGTATATTTAAGAATGTTAACTTAACCAAACAGTTATGAAAGAAAAGAACAAATGGGTCCATCATAACTAAGTAGTCAAATGTGCACATAAGTTGGAGCACATCTTGCAATTTTCTTTAAATCACGCGCTGGACCCTCAGTCTCCATGAAGGCACACACCACCTTCTAATTGTCGGTCAAAATCCATCTCGAAAAAATGGGCTCTCCCAAGGGAGAATTTGTCCTTCCTTCTTGAAGCCGTTCATCTGCACGAATCACCTTGTGCAACAGGGGCAACATCCTCAGCTATCTTCCCCTCCTGACTTCTCCCAGCACCTGCCAAAAAGACCTCAACCCACACCAGTGTCCCTCACAAAAAAAACCTCTCTGCCCTGCATTCTCTAGAACCTTCTCCCAATTCCACCATCCTGATTGGCTGATGCCACATTCCTAAGCCGAACAACAAAGCCTCTTATCTCAGCTCAAACCCAAACAGGCTGAAAGCAGAACAGACTGCTCTTACAGAACTGCTAAAATGAAATACCTACAGCATAGCAGTAGAAATCTTAACCAGGGCATTACAACTGGATATACTGCATAGTGACAAGGTGGTTAGTCACTCTGCTTGGCAGGAGAGACCTGTAGCTGTGAAACAACCTCAGGTTCTGGGGCTTCCTCCGTGCTGTTTGTTGGAGTTAAATCTGGGACTGCAGGAAGTGGTTCTGACCGCTCTGGACATTTTTCCTCTCTAACAATTGACCCTGTTCTCCTCAACTGATGGATGTGTCATCTCCAGATGACATTAGACACAATTTCCACTGTGTAAGAAAGTGGTCCAGTTCTCTCCTTAACCTTACCAGGTATGCACTCTTGATCTCTTCTTTCGTCCAGGAGTGAAACATCGAACCTCCTTGTTTGAGGAGCCCTCAATTTGTCTTGGCTGCTTGTCCTGCAGACTGCTTCGGAGATTGGGATTGAGGAGATCCAAGTGTGAACACAAGGGATGACCCAGGAGCAGCATAGCTGGTGAGTTGCTGGTTGTGGAGTGTGCTGCATTGCAATATGCAAGGAGGAAATTGGCAAGTTTCTGTTTCACTGTCTGTGTACTGTATTCTGCAGACATTGCTCTCAGTGCATTCTTTAAACTCTGGGCAAACCTTTCTGTCAAGCCATTTGTAGCTGGGTGGTACGGTGCAGATGCAATATGTCTTATTCCATTCATTTTTAGGAATGAGTGAAACTATTTTACAACAAACTGTGGTCTATTGCTACTAGGTGTTCCTGAATACCAGTCCTTGAGAAGAGGCTTCTAAACACATCAACAGTGTAGTTGATAGCAAGACTGTAGTGGTTGCTATTGGGAGCACTTTTGACAATTTAGTAGCTGCATCCACTACTACCAAGGAATTTGCGCCCATGAGTTGTCTGGCAAAATCCACATGAATCCTCTGCCAGGCCAATGCAGGCTATTCCCAGAGATGGAGTAGTGCTCCTCTTGGCATCTTCTGAATCTGTTGCCATCCAGAAAGGTGCATGGCAAGCTGCTCAGTCTGCTAACCTATCGCAGGCCAACCACACAATGCTTCAAGCCAATGCATTCATTTTAATCCATGCCTGGATGACTGACATGTATAGTAGCTCTTCCAACATTTCACCTCTCAGTTTGGATGGTAGTACAACTATCAACCCCAGCATAAGGCACGCACTGTCAAAGGCAAGTTCACCCTGCTGCTAGAAATAATGGGGAATAGGGATTTCTGCTGCACATTCTGGCCATTTTGGGTGGCCATGTACAGTGGTGCTAGAAGGTTTGTGAACCTTTTAGAGTTGTCTCCATTTCTGCACAAATTTGACCTAAAATGTGATCAGACCTTCACATAAGTCCTAAAACTTGATAAACAGAACTCAATTAAATAAATAACACAGAAACATTATACTTTTTCATTTACTTTTTCAGAAAAATGAAACAATATTACATGTATTTGTTAGAAAAAGAATGTGATCCTCTGGAGTAATTCCTTCTAGAAAAGCTATTTAGAGTTTGGTGTTCCAATCAATGAGATGAGATTGGAGATGCCCTGCCCTAAAAAAAAAGACACACAAAGTTAGGTTACTGACAGAACCTGCTCCTCTCAAGAAAGATTTGTTTATGTGCATCATGCCTTGATCAAATCAACTTTCAGAGGACCTTAGAAGAACAATTATAGCAATGCATGAAGCCGGCAATGGCTACAAAATTATTTCTAAAGACTTGAGTGTTCACCAGTCCACAGTGTGAGAAATTGTCTGCAAATGGAGGAAACTCAGTACTGTTGCTGCTCTCCCTCGGAGTGGGCATCCTACAAAGATCACACCAAGAGCACAACATGCAATGTTGAAGGAGGTGAAAGAGAATGCAAGGGTAACAGCAAAAGACTTGCAGAAATCTCTAGAACTTGCTAAAGTCTCTGCTCTGTTTATGTGTCCGCTATAAGAAGAAACACTGAACAAGAGTGGTGTTCATGGAAGGACACCACAGAAGAAACCACTGCTCTCCAAAAAAAAGCATTGCTGTGTGCACCAAGTTTGCAAAAGACCACCTGGATGTTCTACAATGTTCTGTGGAGAAATGAGACAGAAGTTGAACTTTTTGCAGAAATGCATACTGCTATACTTGGAAGAAAAAAAGCACTGCACAACAACACCGAAACCTTATTTATCCCAACTGTGAAGCACAATGGAAGGAGCATCATGGTTTGGGGCTGCCTTGCTGCTTCAGGGACTGGACAGCTTGCAGTTGTTGAGGGAACAATGAGTTCAAAATTGTATCAATATATTTTACAGGAGAATGTCAGGGTAGCAGTCCATCACCTGAAGCTTAATAGAAGCTGGATAATGCAACAAGAAAATGATCTGAAAGACAAGAGTAAATCAACAATAGAATGATTTAAAAAGAAGAAAAACTGAGTTTTGACCGAGTCAAGGTCCTGAACGTAATCCTATAGAAATGTTGTGGAAGGACCTGAAGCCAGCAGTTAATGCAAGGAAGCTCACCGACATCCCAGAGTTGAAGCAGTTTTGAAAGGAGGAATGGCCTAAAATTCCTCCAAGCCAATGTGCAGGGTTGTAACAGTTACCGTAAACATTTGGTTGAAGTTATTGTTGTTCCAGGGGGAAAGCAAAGGTTCACATACTTTTCCCAACAAATACATGTAGTATTGGATCATTTTTCTCAAGAAAGAAATGAACAAGTGTCATTTTTTTGTGTTATTTATTTAATTGGGTCCGCCTTATCTAGTTTTAGGACTTACGCGAAGATCTGATCACAGTTTAGATCACATTTATGCAGAAACAGGATTTCTAAAGTTAGTACATGTTTGGCACAGTATTGTGGCCCAAAGGGCCTGTGTTGTGCTGTAGGTTTTCTACCTTTCTATGTTTCTAAATAAAGAAAATTCTGCAGGGTCCACAAACTTTCTAGCATCACTATTTACCTAAGACAGTGTGGGTTCTTTATTGGTTTCCCTTTGGATCATTTCTGCCGTAATAGGGGGACTTATAATATTCATTAGGGAGGACACATCAAGAGGAATGTCCTCAATTGTAAATTTTTCAAATATATTTTTTTCCAAGGGTAAACAGTCCATCAGCATTTCCATGATTAGTTGTCCTCTTGAATTTGATCTTGTAATTGTGTCCTCCTCTAAACAGAGCCCATCTCTGCATTTGTGCTGCTGCTGTTAGTGGAACACCCTTCAGAGGACTGAAAATGGATATTGGTGGTTGATGATCAGTCATGAGGGTAAACTTTCTCCCTTAGCTGTACTGGTTAAGTCATTTTACACTCCAAACCAGACTCCAAGCCTCTGCATAGTTTTTCTCTGCAGTGGTAAGAGAACATCATACAAAGGCAATGAGGTGTTCGCTTCCATCAGTCATAATAAGTAACATGACTGCACCTGTACCATAAGTTGAGGTGTCACAGGCAAGCTTCACTGGATGATGTGGATCATAATGTGCGAGTACAGTGTGCAACAACACTATTTCCTTTATCTATTGGAAAGCCACCTGACACTGCTTTGTCCATTGCCACTTCTTCCCAATCTATAGTAATTAGTTCAAGGGGTGGAGCACTGTAGCCAGGTTTAGCAGGATCCTGTCAGTAGTGATTAACGCATCCTAAAAAAGGAGCATAACTGTGCAGCACCCTTTGGCCTTGGGGTATCCACTACTACTGGAATTTTCTCAGCTAACTTGTGCAAACCTTGTGCATCAATGGTGTGACCACAGAAAGTGATGGCTGGTTTAAAGGATTAACACTGTCTTAAGAATCTGGAAATATCCCTTGTCATCTTCACTGGTAACATTAATGTCATCCAGGTAACGCTGAGTGCTTGGGCAGCCTAGCATCAACTGGTCAATAACTTTCTGCCAGAGATAAGCCTTTATAGCGATAAAACCCCTTGTGGTGAGAAACACATTGGACTTTTCTTCCATCCCATTTGTAGATAGGCTTCAGCTAAGTACACTTTGTTAAAAAAAAGTGTTTCCATCCAGAAAGGTTTGCAAAGATATCCTCTATCCTGCACAGAGGGTATTGATTCATTTCTGGTATGGGATTGATGATGACCTTAAAATCACCACAGATCCTAACAGACTCATCTTTCTTGGCTACTGAGACCACTAGCATTGCCTTTGGGCTTCATTCATCCCTGGAATGAATTCCTTCTGCCTCCATGCAATCTAACTCATTGTCTACTGTATCACAGATGCTATAAGGAGCTGCACAGCATTTGTAAAACTTGGGTGACGCATTTTTATTTAACACTATTTTACCTTTGATAAGTATGATTTTCCCAATACCATCCTTGAACGCTGCTGTGGCATCATCCAGTACCTTTCATAATTTGCCTTCTGTGGATTCTTTTGCAGGGGATGTGGCATGCAAATAGTTGATGGACCTCCAATCAAGGTGTAAGTGTCTCAGTCAACCACGGCCCCACAATGCTGGCCCTTCTGTTTTTACCACATGCAAGCCCAATGTGGCTTGTTGGTTGTTATATTTCAGTTTTACGAATGTCATTCCCACAGAAGTTATCTTTTCTCCAGTATAAGTTCTCAGTTGGAAATCTGCAGGCTTTGAAATGCTATTCAAACTCATTTTGTGGAATGACTGAAGCAGCCTAGCCAGTGCCCAATTCCATTTCAATTCATTTGCAGATTACTTCTGTTTTCACATGGTGAATCTCAAAGCTCTGTCACTCTTATCATTATCAGATTTTTCATCAGCAGCATGCAGATTAGTGCTCTTTTTGAAACTGCAATTTGACATTTTATCTTTTTTTCCCCTTTGCAGTCCAATTATTTTTGTCTGCTCAACATGCTCTTTGTATATGTCCTACTTTGTTGCATTTTCTGCAAGTTTTGCCTTTAAACTTCTGTTCTAGGACCTCTTCTCTTCATGATTTTTATAAATGAACTGGATGAGGAAGTGGAGGGATGGGTTAGTAAATATTTGCCCACCATTGAGAACATGTACCATAAACACTGCCTGGGTAGGGTGAAAAGTATTATCAAGGACGCATCTCACCCTAATCATGGACTCTTTACTCTCCTCCCATCTGGTAAGTGCTACAGGAGTCTCCACTCCTGCACCAGCAGGCACAGGAAGAGCTTCTTCCCTGAGGCTGTGACCCTGCTGAACCTCACATCACAGCGCTAAGCAGTATTGCACCCATATTGTACTGTCTCAGTACTTTTATATTTGTGGGCTGTAGCACTTACTTTTTATTCGCAGTTATTTTGTAAATAAAACTATTCTTTGCATTTCTGGTTAGATGCTAACTGCATCTCATTGACTTTGTTTCTGTACTCGGCTCAATGGCAATAAAATTGAATCTAATCTAATCTAAATTTGCTGATGACACAAAGTTTGGGGCTGTTGTGGATAGTGCAGAGGGCTGCCAAAGGTTACAGTGGTACATCGATAGGATGCAAAACTGGGCTGAGAAGTGGCAGATGGAGTTCAACCTGGATAAGTGTGAGGTGGCTCATTCTGGTAGGTCAAATATGATGGCAGAATATAGTATTAATGGTAAGACTCTTGGCAGTGTGGAGGATCAGAGAGATCTTGGGATTTGTGTCCATAGGACACTCAAAGCTGCTGCTCAGTATTGACTGTGTGGTTAAGAAGGCATACAGTGCATTGGCCTTCATCAACCGTGGAATTGAGTTCAAGAGCCGAGAGGTAATGTTACAGCTATATAGGACCCTAGTCAGACCGCACTGTAGTACTGTGCTCACTTCTGGTCACCTCAGTACAGGAAGGATGTGGAAACTATAGAAAGGGTGCAGAGGAGATTTACAAGGAATTTGCCTGGATAGGGGAGCATGCCTTATGAGAATAGGTTGAGTGAACTTGGCCTTTTCTCCTTTTACTGATGGAGGATGAGAGGTGACCTGATAGAGGTGTATAAGATGATGAGAGACATTGATTGTGTGGATAATCAGAGGCTTTTTCCCAGGGCTGAAATGGCTAACACGAGTTCACATTTTTAAGGTGTTTGGAAGTAGGTACAGAGGGGATGTCAGGAGTAACTTTTTTACACAGAGAGTGGTGAGTGCATGGAATGGGCTGCTGGTGACTGTGGTGGAGGTGGATACAATAGGGTCTTTTAAGAGATTCCTAGATAGGTACATGGAGCTTAGAAAAATAGAGGGCTATGGGTAACCCTAGGTAATTTCTGAAGTAAGTACATGTTTGGCACAGCATTGTGGGCGAAGGGCCTGTATGGTGCTGTAGGTTTTCTATGTTCTAGGCCTCGATTTTTCCGGTATATGTGAGCACCTGCCACAACTGTAACACGATGTGTTCAGTTAGGCACATTTCTGTTTATCCTTGCAATTTTGTTCATGCTCACTTCCATTCCTGACTGCAACTGAATTGCAACTCTGGCTGCTATTTTCATTGCTACAGCAATTTCAACTGCTCTTTTAAATGTGGGTTATGATCTGTATTTGAATGTTTCTTATAAGTTTCCACAAACTAAACAATCTCTCAATGCATCATTAAGTCCATTACTGAACTGATAATGCTTAGACAATCTCTTCAATTCAGTCACATAAGCTGAAATGGACTCCCCTTTCTATTGATTCTGCTTATGAAATCTAAAGTGATTTGCAATCAACAATAGTTTTATTTCTAAATTTTCCTGCATTGCGTTCATGATATCAGCAACTTCACTTTGGCTGGCTTGGTTGGTGGTGTTAAACTTCTAAGCAAACCATATGCTTTCCCATCTATACACTCAGTAACACTGGCACTCACTTTTGATTGGCTATTTCCTTTGCTTCAAAACACTGTGCAATTTGTTCAGTATACACCACCCAGTTATCCGTTATGCAATTAAACTCATCTATTGTTCTGATGTAGACAGCTATTTCTGCTATATTTTTAGTTATGATTATTTTTATCTGGTACATATCTTTTCCTGCCTTTGAACGTCAATGGTGCAACACACACAGAACACTGGAGGAACTCAGCAGGTCAGGTAGCAGCTATGGAAAAAAGTACAGTCAACATTTCCTGCCAAAGATTTCGGCCCGAAACTTCAACTGTATTTTTTTTCCATAAATGCTGCCTGGCCTGCTGAGTTCCTCCACCATTTTGTGTGTGTTTCTTGGATTTCCAGCATCTGTAGATTTTCTCTTGATTCTCAAAGTGCAATACCCTTTTTTTAACTCGAATGTCTTGTTGCACTTCAACAGGTAAGTAGCTGTCTCGCGTTCGTTTTAAAACTATATTGTAGCCATTGTTATATCTTGTAACTTTAGAAACTAATCAAAAGAAAAACACTGAAGCCTGGAAATGGGTCTACTTGCTTTTTACTTTCTTTTTCTTTAGTGAGGAGCACACATTTGATGAGGTCAATCATGTACTTTTACATATAACCCATAATGAATTATGTATACAGCAAACAATACTTAATCAAGCAATATAGTTACAGTATGACTCAAATATTACTAAAATACTAAGTACACAACAAGATCTTCTTCACCCTGTTTCTTAAACAATTTTCCTCCAAAGATAATTGGCAGGTCAGTTATTTTGAACTGCGCTGCTAAACTGTGGAATTCAATACCTAAAACTATAATGGATGCAGACTTCATTGACACTTCAAGCACCAGCTTTAAACTTATTTATTTAACCTTGCTTTTAACTGGCATACAGTATTTTTGTCTTTTATTTTCATGTTTATTTTACTTTGATTTTTTATTTTATTTGTACGTTTATACTTTTACCTATATTATCTCTATGAAAAGTGCTCTAACATAATGGTATTATTAAAAAAACATTACAAAATGCTGCTGTTATTGTATTGTAATGACATATTTACTTACTTTTATTTATTTATTCAGTGCTACAGCACAGTAACAGGCCCATCCATCCCAACAAGACTGTGCCACCTAATTACACCCATGTGACCAGTTAACCTACTGATTTTGGAATGTGGGATGAAACTGTAGCACCTAGAGGAAACCCACACAGTCATGGGGAGAGTGCAGTGGAATTGAATGCGAGTCACTATCACTGTAATGGTGTTCCACTAATCGCTTCTCTACCAGGCCGCCCTATTTTTCTCTCTCCATATCAAAGCCTGTTTATTGTGCTCTTCTTCAGTCTCACAATTAGCTTGCAAGTTTACCAGAGTAAAAGAGCCAGAGTATCTATTTATTCCTGCAAGGTAGTTCCTTTGTGAGTGCACTCCCTTGCCCTTTCTCTGACCCTCTTGATCAAATATAGCTGTAGTTTATATCAAGCAAGCACACACGTGAAAAATATATCTCAATAATTGCATTTCCAGGATACATTCTTGGTGTAAGTATCTCTCTACAACCAACCGGCTCTTGCATGCATTCCAATTAAGAAGTCCTTTCGGTAATTCACTAATTCAATCCCCTCTGTGCTGGGTCCCAGAGACATCAGTGGTTTATTTGTTTTCCTTATAATCATGCTCTATATCTGTTTACCAATGCTACTAATTCTAAAGAGGCCTGTTGGCCTTGGTATTAAATATATATAGCACATAATGTTACCATATAATACTCAATTATTCCTGGAATGGATGGTAATAGCAACCATTTCCTGGTTGAAAAGTGCCTTTCCAGGAACTTTTAGCATTGCCAGAAAATTAAATTGTTCTTAAAGCAACAGCAATGGTCATTCACAGAATAACCGTGTCTCTGAAACACAACTACTGAAAGAAAGCTTCATAGAGCAGGTCCCAGCCCAGCTCTTAGCTATTCATAGCCAACACCTCACAACACACAATCTACTGGTGACATCTCTGCCTCACACTGTGCTTAATTTCTGGTCCCAAGACTCAATCTCTGGACAAAGACCTCAAACTGTGACCACGTGCTAGGGTCTACTGAACAACAGCACCAGGCCAAGCCCATGAAAGAATGGCCAGTACTCTACAACACAGGGCACCTATTATCACTCTTCTAATAGTGTTGCAGTATTTCTTGGCTATTGCCTTCTTCATTTACCCTCATGATAATACTTAGAGCCTGGTTTTCATAGGCGAGTAATGCTACAGCATTCAGAGTTTGTTTTTATGAAGACGTCTTTGAGAAGAGGAAATCCTGTCTGTTTTATGAGCTTACTATTGCAGCTTGAGTGTGTGTTGAATTGTGTATTGTTTCAGCTGTAATGGCTCAAAGTTTAAGAGAGGCATGAGCTCCATATGCATTTGCAAGCAAAGTGAAACTGCTTAGACAGTTTAATATTATCCTTTTGATCTTATTCGTCCTGTTTATGGACTGGTTGAGCAAACTGAAACAACATTTTTTTTCATTTGACTTTGGATGTAAATATGAGTTTTGATATGGCTTTTAAAGTGTACACAGTAATTTACCTCTCATTCAGTTGATGTCCAGGTAGATACTGGTTGGCAGTAATCAGAATTTCTATTTATGCAACACATTTTTTTGGGTTTAGAGGTCGGCAACAAAGCCACATTTAACACTGTTCCTCCCTGATTTGTTTACTTCAGCAAAAACAGATCACACTTATCCCAGAGTCACTCCAAATATGAACAGAAAGCCTTTCATAGTTATCATCATGCACTTGCAAAATCCATTGATTTAAAAGATTAGGAAGTGCCTTTTTTCATGATGGGAAGACCGCTTGTCAATATCTGTTGATTTGGTTTTGTATCCCTATGAGAGATCAGCTGAAACTAACACAAACTGGTCACCCAAGGTTAAATTTGATCAGGTAAGCTAGAGGGACATTTTTTTCTCTTAAGATCTGAGTCAGCAGTTTGCTGGGAAGAAGAATTTCAGTTTCAGACTACAACCCCTTAGACCTCTGTAGTGGGAATTGGTCAGGATGGTAATAATCAAGTTTGAACGGAAGGTAATGAAGAAAAGACTAAACAGGGCATACAAAGTCTTCTGCACAGCAGTAATATTGGGAGATGCAGTCCTGAAGCTCACAATCATTTTGTAAAGATGGGGTGTGCGGATCATATTCTTCTAAAAGCAATTACCCACAGCCATTTTCAGTAGACATGGAATCAATTACTATAAGGACAATTAAAATGTTTATAATAAATAATTAGAGTTTTTTATTCAAAAAAAATGGTGTCACATTTTTCTAATGAAAGCATATTCTAATATATAGTACCAGTAGCACCAAATAGGATATTTTTCAGATTTAGATTCATTTATTTACCACATGTACATTGAAGCAATAGAAAACTATGTTGTTTGTGTTGACGGCCAGCCTAAGATTGTACTGGGAGCAGCTCACAGGTGTCACCATGCATTCCGGTACAAACATTGCATCAACTACAGTAATGTCAACGAAACAAAACAACAACAGCAAAGCAAGTCCTATCTGCCCCTCCACCACTCCCCCCCTCCACTCTTCCACCTGATAACACAAATGGATAGGTCTCCAGTCACAAGACAGTCTCCAGTGGACTTTCGGACTCGCAGGGACTGGGCCTCCAGCTTCCAGACACACTGACACAGGACCTTGACAACTGAGTTTTGACTTCTGGACTTGCCGAAGTTGGTCTTTGACCTTCGGGGTTCAGTCTTCAGTATCGCCCCTGGGGCTCGATGATCACAGGACCCTAAACTCCAGGCCTTGAATGCTGGACTCACAAAGACCTTGGGACTTGCTGACTTGGGAATTGCTTTCTTTTTGTGGAGGGAAATGGATAGTCAACAC
The DNA here is from genome assembly GCF_030028105.1 of Mobula birostris. NCBI lineage: Eukaryota > Metazoa > Chordata > Chondrichthyes > Myliobatiformes > Myliobatidae > Mobula > Mobula birostris. The sequence goes on from NC_092383.1 coordinate 70,481,291, forward strand.
TTTGGGTTGAGATTCTTCTTCTAGATACAGTTAAAATATTAACTGTCCACTTCTCTCCACAGATGCTGCCCATCTCACTGAGTTCCTCCAACATCTTGATTTCATTCCAGTTCCAGCGTCTGCAATCTCTATATAGGACCAGTAATCTGTGATACAAAATCAAGATAACGTGGCATACAACAGTATAGGGCAATGATTGGATTAAAAAATTGAAATTATTCTAGAGCCAAAAAGAAATCATGAACTTATTTTCCCGTTGATTCTTGATACAGACCACCTGGAGGTGTGCCAATTAACTTCCCTTAAGGTGCCTTAGTTAGCAGAAGGATTTATTTAAAAAACATGTGCCTACTTGTGTAATGTTCAAATAGCCCAGTTAACTAATGGACAGTTTTGGGTGGTGCGTTTTAAGTTCACATCTTCCTGGTATTGTGCTGTTGTTCCAGGAATTTACATTCAAAAATCTTCCAATGAAGTCGAAGGACCAAGCAGAACTGGGCAGTGTATAAAACTGGTTGGGAACATTGGAAAATAGTATGGTGCATCACTTAAGAGCCTGCAACTTTTCTGGAGATTGGGTTGATGGAGTCCTCTCATCATCTGTGGAAAGAATGATTTAATGAGTCAAGTGAGCCATCACTTTCAGTCTGTGTTTCCATGACAGACTCTTTATGTTAATTCTCCCCCAAGTAACCTAATGTGCATTTGATGATCATATAATCTGATCTCAAATTTTTGCCAATTTAAATCTTGGTTACTGCCAGTCAGTGTTTAGGTCTTTTTACACCTCAAATTTAATTATGATTGACATTTTTTGACCTTCGATTAGGAAAGGAAAACCAATGAAGTAAATGTTGGCTGTGCCTGAAATTTACATTGGACACAGGAACTAAACTGAATGGTTGAATTGGCCACACAGAGTAAAGTTTTGCAGCCAACCTTCAGTCTGGAGTGGAATCACTGAGCAGGCTTGTGCTATGTTCAAATCTGTGTGCCTATTTGAATAGACAGGAGAGGTTATGAGTGGCAGTAAAAATTCAGACTCAGTTGGCTGGACAGAGCCAAAAGTTGGAAAAGTAGCACCACTTCATTATAAAAGACAACTATTTTGTAATCAACAAATTAATTAATGCAGTTAGCAATAGAATATAACTTAATCGATTGCATCTTATTTTGTACAAATGTACTTGAATTTGGACCTTATTGTAATACCTTTATGAATTCAGCTGTTCGTTAATAAAACCCAGATTAAATGGTAGGTAGAACATATAATATTTGACAAAACTAATCTTGTCCCACAATAGTGTCACATATAATCACAAAGGAACAAAGAAGAAAAGTAAGCACTGATGGAATGCAAAGCCTGAAATGACAATGGAAGCAGGTCCAGTGGTAGATTTAGGTGTAAAACTAATAACAAAAAATACAGTGCTATGGAGAAAGAGTACAAGATTAAAGCTGATTAGATGGGTTCTTCAAAAAATTGACATATACCTTAAAGGCCAAAAGCCTTCCTTTTGTACTTTATGATTCTGAGAAAATGCAAAATAGAATTAAATACAGTATGATCATATCATGAGGATTATCTGCCAGTGTAATGGAACAAGACATCTTAAGTGATACATTGTTGATCCAACAAATGAATATTAAAGGATTTAATTGATCCATTCAACACCACAAATGTCAAAGTGAAGGAGGGAGGAGGAACAAACACAAGGCCAAAATTTACTCAGTCAGTTGATGGAAAATTATAGAAGTGGCAAGTAATATTATCCATGGTTCCTCACATAATGAAAAGGAATGAAGACAGATTTGTTAGGTATGATGTATCAAATTAAGATAATGTTGATCCAGACAATGAAGACATAAGAATAGAATTATGTTCTCTGAAATAAAACTCCCTCTGCTATGAATTATTATAATCCTGACTTAAGGGAAGTCAACTTAAGACTGAGTTTGAAGCCATCATTTTACATCCTGGGCAATCTAGATTAAAGCCGCGATCATTTTAGTGACCCATATTAGCACACGGACCAGGTATTCCTCTGCATTGCTGATTGACAATTGTTGTGTCCATCGAATAGGTGCAACCACGCAGACTTTAAACCATACTCTCATAAATTACTTTATCATGATTAGCACTGGAATAAAGAAATTTAGCATCTCGTGATCTAGTCTTGTTGAATATTCTGTCCTCAAATGACAGTTTGAAAAATAACATCATAATCCTTGTTTTTTGATTTGTTTAGTGTGCATCAGGTGGCGTGGGAGCTGCATAACCTCGGTTGTAGCGAGGACCAGGCCACAAGCAACGGGCTTGCCTGCTGCTACAGTCCAGGAGAGGAGACTCCGGAGGCAGTGTAGTGTGGCGTCCGTGTATGGTTGGGGCCTGGTACCACCTGTTGGTGCTGCCCTCCAGTGTTCAGTTGGAGGAATGACAGGCTGGATTGCAGTGGCTGCATACTGCCGGGAATCTGTACAAACAATTTGCGAGGTTTGTGGTTTTTTTTCACGTGACTGTTCTTTTTTGTTCACAGTTTTGAACGTTCCGTGTATGTTTTGCACCTTGGCCCCAGAGGAATGCTGTTTCATTCGGTCGTATTCATGTATGGTTGAATGACAATTCAAATGGAATTTGACCTGAATTTAGATTTTTTAAAATCACTGTCTCACCACACCAAAGGACCAGGTTCAATCCTAATCTCAGTTGTTGCCTGTGTGAAGCTTGCACATTCTCCCTGTGACCATATGGGTTTCATCTAATGTAGGTGCTCCACTTTCCTCCCACAAACCCATGTCATGAAGGTTTGCAGGTTAGTTGGCAGTTGCAAATTGTCCCTCATGAGCAGGTGAGTTGTAGCATTTGGGCAGGATTTCTAGAATGTGTAGAGAATAAAAAATAAATTGGGATTAGTATCAAAGGATGGTTGGTGGCAAAGAGCCCATTTCCAACCTCTTTGACACCTTGCTATTATACTCATTTTCTGCAGTTGCTCTGAATTGATGTGGAACATAGGGACCTGGGAGTACAAGTGCACAGTTTGCTGAAAGTGGCTGCGCAGGTACACATTATGGTGAAGAAAACTGGCTTTCATGGCATCAAGTTTAGGAGTAGGGACATTATGTTGCAGTTATATAAGACCATAAGGTATAGGAGCAGAATTAGGCCATTTGGCCCATGTCATCATGGCTGATCCAATTTTCCTCTTAGCCCCAATTTCTTTCTTTATCCCCATATCTTTTCATGGCCTGACCAATCAAGAATCTATCAACCTCTGCCTTAAGTATACATAAAGACTTGGACTCCACAGCTGCCCATGGCAAAGAATTCCACAAATTAACCACTCTCTGGCTAAGTTCCCCCTCATCTCCATTCTAAAAGGATGCCCCTCTTTTCTGTCCTATAAGTCATTTTTGAGGCCGCACTTAGAATATTGTATACAGTTTTGGTCACCCATTATAGGAAAGATATGGTCAAACTGGAGGGGGTGCGGATGAGATTTACAAGGATGCTGCCTGGAATAGAGGACCTGAGCAAGAGGAAGAGGTTGGTCACGATGGATCTTTACTCCCTGAAGGGTTGGATAATGAGGAGTGACTTCACTGAAGTTTATAAAAACATGATGGATAGGATGGACCATCACAGTCTTTTCCTTAGAGCTTGTGAGCCCAGAACTAGAGGGCACAGATGTAAGTTAAAATGGGAGAGATTTAACAGAGACCTGAGGGAGTGCTCTTTATACAGAGGGCAATGAGTACTTGGAATGAGCTGCCAGAGGAAGTGGAGAAGGTTGGGGAAGGGGGGCTAACAATGACATTTCAGGGCATTTGGATAGGTGCAAGGAGGGGGGGACTTGGAGGGTGATTGGTTGAAAGTGGGTAGCTGGAACTAACAGGGAAGCTGCTGGGGGTGTTGTTGACATGGATCAGTTGGGCCAAAGGGTCATGAATCTGTGTTGTATTAATCTATGACTCTAAGCAGGAATAAGACTATATTAGCAGTTATCCACACTCCTGCATATGCTTGCATTTTCTGTTGGAACTAAACTTCTTGGTTGCACGAATAGATGAATTGAGAAAGAATGACAAGTTATTAGAATGTTCCTTATGGGGAATGTATGAGGTTTAAAAATGTCCACTCATGTTCTCAACTCATTCTTGCTTCTTCCCAAATATGGTGTATTTGGGATCAAACCAATTTTTTAATGTGAAAACTTGAAATCGTTTTTTAATCAGAAGGCCTCCACATGTGCTTTATATTGAGATTAGGATACTGATCTTTCTTTGTACCCGCTATAAAGAATTAATGAATAGGGCCTTAATGTGTAGTTACATGAATCTCCTTCACACACCAATGTAATTTTTTAAAATGTTTGTTAGTGAATATGTTGTTACACACTGTTATGTCTTTGGTGGACATAAAAAATCTGTCTTATGTCATTTGCAGACTAAATTGTTGAAGTAAAATATAGACTGGTTAAATTTAAAATCTGCTTCCATTAACATTTTCTTTTGAATTGATCCTCTGAGCGCTTCATGACATTGTTCTTTAATCTACATTTGCAATGTTCTAACTTTAATGAGCACAACATTTCCTTAAATTGCAGAATTGAACATTAGGCTGCATTATTGCTTTTCAGAGTTCAATATAATGGCCAGGAAAGTAGCATTGATTAATTGCCATAAACTATCTACTTCTGGCCTGGAAGATAAAGGCAGCTGAAATTGGCAATCTTTTAATATTAAGTTTAGGTTTGGCAGGTATAATTAGTTCCAAAATTATTATGAAGTGACACAGCTGAATTCAGTGGAGCTTAAGAGTAGTTGGTCTAACATGTATTGAAAAGTATTAGGGCATGTGTTGCAACGAGCTGCAGGTAGTAACTCCCTAGCAACCAAATAATTGTGCCTCTCTCTAATTGGTTAAAGATCTGGATTCAGACATGGCCTATTCAATGCTAACCCCTGAGTTTCCTGGGTTCAGGCCCAAACTGTACTGTGACCACTGGTCAGAGACACGAGGGTAACTGTCCACCTTAGTGCCAGTAGGAAATCTTTGCTTATTCGTAAGAGTTTATGGAAATCCTTATGAATCAGCCAGAGTTTGTGGAAACCTTCATGAAGTCCAGTTGTAAGAAAGTGTCATCTTTTTCTTCTTGATTTCATCTTCCTTTTAAGCATCTTATCTGAGGGTTTTTAAAAAATTCTTTGTTGTAAAATGATCTTCTAGACGACAAATGCACTTTGGAAGAATAGTTTTCAGAATAAATCCGAAGAGTCTGTACAGATAACCCTGAGCTTTGATGTTCCTGTCATTTTAATTCTCCATCCCATCCCAACTCTGATCTCTCTGCATTTGGTCTCCAAAACTTTTCCAATGTAAGCTGAGGAATAACAACTCATTTTTCATCTGGCCATACCTCTGCCTTCAGGGCTTAATATTCATTTCAGCAATTTTAGAAAAACAAACTTTTCCCTTTGTGTTAAAATTGACCAGTTTTGATAAAATCTGTAATTTTGATGTAATTAACCTGTAACTTTAACATTGTTTTCCTCTGTCCAAAATACTGCCTCCTTAGATAACCTCCCTACTCTTGGATTAATTGTCCAACTAATGAAGGACAGAATCTCAGATGCCTTTTTAACCACATTATCAACCTGTGCAGCTACCTTTAAGAATCTTGAATATCTACATTAATACTGCTTTAGATATTACTATTCATGGTGTATGTCTTAGAGTTGTTAGTATTCTCAAAATGTTTTACCTCACACTTACACAAGGGATTGTGTGGATGCTGGAAATCTTAAGGAACACATGTAAAATGCTGGAGGAACTCAACAAATCAGGCAGGATCTGTGGAGAGGCCATAAATAGTTGGCATTTTGCACTGACACTTTTCATCATAACTAGAAAAGATGCAGGGCAGAAACCAGAATAATAAAGTGGGAAGAGGGCAAGGAGTACAACCTTGCTGGTGATAGGTGAAACCAGGTGAGGGTAAAGGTAGGTGGGTAGGTGGAGGTGGAGTTTAAGTGAGATGCAGGGAGGAGATAGATGGAAGAGGTAAAGCGCCAAAGAAGAAGGAATCAAAAAGGAGAAGATAGCAGACCATGGAAGAAAAGGAAGGAGGAGGGGCTCCAGAGGGAGGTGATGGGAAGGGGAGGAGAAGTAGTGAAAAAGTAACCAGAATGGGGAATGGAAAAGGGAGCGAAGGAAGGAGGGGGATAGAAGTTACAGAAATCAATGTTTATGCTATCAGGTTGAAAGCTACGCAGCACATGATACTCTGTAACTTCAGCCGTCTCCATCGGGATCTTACCACAAACCATGTTATTCTTTCTCATGCATCCCCCCTGTTTGCTCACTATCAGACTCCCTTGACCAATCCCCACGATCACCCTCATGGCACTTATCCCTGCAGGTGGGACAAATGCTACACCTCCTCTCACACCACTATTCAGGGACACAGACAGTCCTTCCAGGTGAGGTATCACTTCAGCTCTTCATTTATTCCATCCAGTGCTCTCGGTGTGGACTCTTCTACTTCGGTGAGACCTGACACAGACTGGGGGATAGCTTCCCGAGCACCGTTGTTCCATCCAATGCAAAAGGCAGTATCTCCTGATAGCTTTCCATTTCAAATCAAACCTCATTCTCATTCCGATATGCCTGTCCATGTTCTTACTTACTGTCATAACGAGGCCAAACTCAGGTTGGAGGAGCATCCCCTCATATTTCATCTGGGTGGGTTCTGACCTGATAGCATGAACAACAATTGCTTTAACTTCAGGCAATTTTTCTTTTCTCCCTCTTTTTTTTCCATTCCCTATTCTGATTACCCACTCACCTCTGCTCTTCTCCTTACCTGTCCATCACTTCCATTTGGTTCCCCTTGACCTTCCCTTTCTTCTAAAGTCCACTGCCTTCTCCTTTTTGATTTCTTCTTCCTCAGCCTTTACTTCTTCCACCTATCCACCTTCAAGCTTCTAACTTCAATTCCCTCCCCACGCCTTCTTATCTTGGCTTCTACCCCTTCTCTTTCCAGACCTGATGAAGGGCGTTACCCCAAAACGTTATCTATTTACTCCCCTCCACAGATGCTGCTTGACCTGTTGAGTTCCTGCAGTGTTTTGTGTGTGTTACCTCGCATTTACTTGGTTTAAACTCTATCTTCAATTTCTCTACCCATGTTTGGGGAAAATCTTGTAGGCAATGCCTAGGATAGAGGGTCAAGTTTGTCTAGCAGACAGAAAGACCCATAGGGGAACTCTCTTTCTTTCAAGGCCATTCAGAATAGATCTTTCCCACCTTGGGACCGATCTCTCCTTAGGAAATTGTACCTGGAGATATTCTGGAAGAAACAACATGTTCCCAGTGGCCCATAAAGCCAATACTCAAATGTTCTCCAATCTTCAGAATTCATTTCCCCTTTCATAAAATAATATATGATTCCTCAAAGAGAGTTTTTACCTACCATATGGAAATGCTGCCACTTTGATGCTGATCCACCTTTTCCTGCGTAAACCTGAGACTCCTGAATGCGCCAGCTGGTATCTGATCCTGACTTCCATATGGACTGCACTCCAGCCTAGTGCAATGTGAGCTCTCCAGCACTACTGATGAGGAACCTGCTGCTGAACCCAGAATCCATTAGACCTGTCCAAGGAAAGGTGAGCACATTTATTTGACTGGAAGACAGCAATTGGCCCTTTTCGCCCATCTTGTCCATGATAACAGTGATGCCTATCTACACTAAACCCATTTGCTTGTATGAAGACTGGATCATTCTATTCTGTTCTTGTCTGACTACCTGTCCAAATGCCTTTTTATTATTGTCGATTCAGTCAGATTCATTTATTTATGAGAAGCACAGTGAAATTTGCTGTTTGCGTTAACAACTAATGCAATCTAGGGATGTTCTGGAGGCCAACATAATGGTCCCACAATACTCAACAGAACAACACTGGCACAGCAAGCAACAAAACAACTGCAGCAACACAGACCTTCCATCTACCCATAAACATAGATAGACCTCGAACCCCAGGCAGGGCTCCGGACTTCCAGCCCCCAGACTTCGGCCATCAGGCTTTGTTTTCTCAACTTCAGATTGACATTTCAGCTTCGATCTTCTGTAATGACTTCAGGGCTACCCAATGACAGGAGCCCCAAACTCCACAGCGAAAACTCTGGGCTCATCCATTTGCCGGTCCTCGTGACTCCTGATTACATGGTCATCCAGTCCTAGGACCCAGCAACCTGGGACAGCATGCCATCCATTGATGTCTTTCATCATTCATCCATGTCACTGGCCTTTGAGGGCTGAGCAGAGGCCTAGACCATCTCTTAGGTCCCTTATTACTTCCAGCAGTTTGTTCCAGATAACCACAGGCCACTGTCTGAAAAACTTACACCTCAGATCTCCTTTCTGTTTCTTTCCTCTCACCTTAAACATGTGCTCTCTAGTTCTGGATTACCATGCCTGGGTAAAAGCCTAACTTTCCAGCTTACCAATGCTGTATTATTCTTAGAAACCTTTATAAGTTTACTCCTCAGCACCCTGTTTCAAACACACCTTATCCAGTATCTCTTTCTAAGTACAGCCTCCATTCCAAGCAACATCTTGCTGATTCTTTTCAAATAATTGTGCTCTTCTTTTTTTTTGCTTATTTCTGTTTTTAAATCATTTGAATTCTTTCTTAAAACATTTAATTTTTAATTGGCTTTTAGTAGTTCTTGAAGGATATGTCATTAGCATTCAGAAGCTTTCAAAGTCCTTGATGTTTGACAAGTAGCAAAACTGGGATGTGGCTTTGCTAGCTTGTGGGCAGGAAATTCCTGGGCATGTGACATTTATAAATCAGGCAAGGTTCAACTACCACAGAAGAATTCCTCATGATGGATTCAAAGCATAAGCCCAAAGATCAGGGACCTTGTAAAAACAATGTAAGTAGTTTTCCTGTCCAATAAATGAACTTTGCCAAATTCTGTGGAATCACACAAAGAAGAAAAAAAATGTCTTTTTAAAACACACCAGTGATATTCTTGAAACCTATGTAATGGTTTTAAATAATTAAATTAGGAGGCAACTTCAGGTAAAAATGTCTGTTACAGGAACAGAAATAGAAATTAATCTATTAAAAGCCAGCATGTATATATGTCACAGTGGCAGGGGCATTGGGAGCAAGGGTGGACCCAAATGCAAGACACATCTTGTGAGGTTAATTAAATTTAGTTTATCGTTCGATATCTGGAGAACTAGGCAGGAGCAGGAGTAGCGAACTGGACAAGGACTGAGGACTACGACTAGGCTGGGACCAAGGGTCTGGGCTAGGACTCGGAATCGGCTCCCAGAACTAGAGGAGACATGAAGAAGCTAGGGTATGGACTCCGAGCCCGAGACTGGGCAAGGACCCAGTACCTGGGTCTTGCCTTGGGCTCGAACCCCAGAACCAGGCATGGACATGACGTGGGCTAGGGAGAGGAGGAACATGGGAACACAGAGCCTCGGTCTCGGGAGAGCAGGTACATGGAACCATGGACACATACACAGAACACAGAGTCGGGACCCGTCCTTGGGGTACAGGACATAGGGCCGGGACTCACACACAGAACAGAGAGCCGGGACCCCTCCTTGGGTACAGGACATAGGGCTGGGACTCATGACCCTCCGTGGGGCAACAGCAAGACGGCCTGACCTACCCCACGGAGGCGAGGACAAGACAAGACAAGACATGACTCCCCGCGGGGCAACGGCAAGACGGCCTGACTTACCCCACGGAGGCGAGGACAGGACAAGACATGACTCCACGCGGGGCAATGGCAGGACTGCCAGACTTACCCCCACGGAGGCAAGGACCAGACAAGACAAAACATGACCCCCCATGAAGCAACGGAAAGACGGCCTGACTTACCCCATGGAGGCGAGGACAAGACAAGACAAGACCAACATGAATGAACACCAGACAGTACCTATCTAGCTCCGGTGATGGAATTAGACCGAAGTGCAGGCGGGGGCTGCAGACGAGTGGGGCAGAGAAGGGATTCAGACAAGGGGGTAGGACAGGAATCACAGACCGCCAGGGCCAGGACTTGACTCAGATCTGGGAAGCCGCCAGGGCCAGAACTTGACTTGGTGCTTGAATGCCGCCAGGGTCAGGACTTGACTTGGAACGTGAATGCTGCTGGAGCCAGGACTTGACTTGGAACCTCCGGGTAGTGGCAAGCTCTCGACTCGGCCCGGGAACAGGAGACAGCGGTTCTTGATTCCCTCTGGTGGGTTAACTGACGGACCCACCTCAGTGAGGAAACTTTGCAGGCTTGCTTTGGTGAGGTAGCTGGACAGGGTTGCTCCGGTGAGGAAGGGTGAATTACCGGCACTCGCTTCGGCAGAGACTAGGCTTGCTCCGGCCAGATGACATTGGCACGCCGTGACTTTGCAGACGCTCCCGCACCGAACGGCTGAAAGCCGGAGACTATAAACTACCGGTTTAGCCGAGTGTTAATTGCCTCTAATCACCAAAGTCAAGGGACACGGGAAAACAGGGAATCAACGGTCCGGATCGTAACATAAACAAGGTAAATTTAAAATGACCCCAATCCGGACCATGACAATATATGCATTAAGATTATTTTAAATGATTGATGTTCGACCTGTTGCTTATCAAAATTGAATATAAGCTGCCCCATCCATTTTTCCAAAATCACAATCACTGTAGTAGAATCCATTTCTGAGAATGTATATCTGTGGATTTAAGTTAAGTACACAAACACATTTCTGTTTTTAAGCTCTTTTATTGAGGTTTACTTATAAAGGTAAATGGTGGGCAGATAGGAGCTACTGGACTTAAGGTGAGTAATCCGACATAGTTTGATTTTTTTCTAAGTTTGTACTTATTTTCATTTCTTTTTTAAAATGTTTCTATTAACTAATACTTTTCTTGAAACCCAGACCAACTCTAATGCCAGAGTTTTGCTATTCTACTCTGTTATATATTTAAAGTATTAATCCCCAATTAAATCTCAGCAGCTTATGTTTAATAGCAAATGTTCCAAAGGATTTGTAAGAGGAGCGTTGCTAACAATTGTCAACATTAAGAAGAATTATGAAGTAGAGGAGCCTAGGATGCAACTTCCAGATTAAAGGTCTATTGGCTGTTATGGAACATTGAATAAACTTGGAAATGATAGATCAATGGAACCAAAGGGGGCTTAAGCCATCCCTGCTCCAGTTAACATTGCTCTTGAATGAAGAGTCAGTGCAAGGAAAGAGTCTGTAGTTGTGGATGGATATACATGGCCGACAGACTGACACTTTGGATATGCCCACTTCGACTTCTATCTGCCAGACTGTCCAGGAATCTGTAAGCACACCTGAAATGATTTTCCTCATTATTCCTCCCTTTTTTTAAGACTTGTGGCTTTGAATCAGCACATGGGATCTTCACCTGTGCTTGCCAGTGTTGAACCTGATGTTGCTGTAATCCTATTAATCATTGCTGATCTCACCAGCCATATGTTCAATTTATAACAATGAGCAGAAAACGCACACTTTGTGCTTGACCTGCACTTGCCTGCAGTGGAGCAAGTTAACCTCAACACAATCCTGGCACAAGTCTTTCCAGCAGTCTTTTATTTGGCTTTCTAAATATCCTGATGGGTATTGTTGGTGACCCTGGAAATAAGAAATGAGAAACTGGTTCTCAGGGAATTTGTCCATTATGCTTTTCCTTGCTTTTTTTAAATTTTGCTTGTCTCTTAAGTTGGCTGCCTCACAATAAATACTTTTGGTCCTACCCCAGCAATTCTTTGCGATAGTTTTATTTTTCTTTAAGAACGTGGTGTCTACCAGAATCAAAATCAGGTTTATTATCACCAGCATGTGTCGTGAAATTTGTTAATTTAGCAGCAGCAGTTCAATGCAATATATAATGTAGAAGAAGAAGAAGAAGAAGAAGAGGAAGAAAAATAAATAATTAAATCAATTCCAGTATATCTATATTGAATAGATTAAAAATCATGCAAAAAATAGAAATAATATATGTTAAAAAGTGAAGTAGTGTTCACAGGTTCAATATCCATTTAGCAATCGGATGGCAGAGGGGAAGAAGCTGTTCCTGAATCGCTGAGTGTGTGCCTTCAGGCTTTTGTACCTCCTACCTGATGGTAACAGTGAGAAAAAGGCATGCCCTGGGTTCTGGAGGTCCTTAATAATTCTGAGACACTGCTTCTTGAAGATGTCCTGGGTACTTTGTAGGCTAGTACCCAAGATGGAGCCGACTAAATTTACAATCCTCTGCAGGTTCTTTAGGTCCTGTGCTGCAGCCACCACCTCCCCCCATACCCCCCATACCAGACAGTGATGCAGCCTGTCAGAATGCTCTCCACGGTACATCTATAGAAATTTTTGAGTATACTTGTTGACAGACCAAATCGTTTTAAACTCCTAATGAAGTATGATGGTTGTCTTGCCTTCTTTACAACTGCATCGATATGTTGGGACCAGGTTAGGTCCTCAGAGATCTTGACACCCAGGAACTTGAAACTGCTCACTCCCTCCACTTCTGATCCCTTTATGAGGATTGGTATGCATTCCTTGGTCTTATTATTAAGGATCCCCACCAGCCAGGACATTCCCTCTTCACACTGCTACCATCAGGAAGGAATTACAGGAGCCTGAAGGCACACTCTCAGCAATCCAGGAATAGCTTCTTCCCCTCTGCCATCCGGTTTTTAAATGGACATTGAAACCTCGGACACAAGCTCACTACTTTTTATTTCTGTTGTTTTGCACTACTTATATTAACTTAACTAATATATATATATGTGTGTGTGTGTGTGTCTGTGTGTGTCTGTGTGTGTATGTATATAAATATATATATATATATATATATATATTTAATCTAACTCAGTTTTTCTCTATACTTATTTATCATGTATTTCATTGTACTGTTGTTGTAAAGTTAACAAATTTCATTGCATATGCCATTGATATTAATTCTGATTCTGCGTTTTTGGTCTCACTGCATGGCTCAATGTCCACATCTGGTATAATGATAAAAATTAAAACAGCCCACACCTTTCCACAGTCAAGCGGTGTTTCACATTTTCAGCATGTAGAAATTGTGTCTAGGGATGAAAAGAACATTATCTCACAGCATCTCAGCTTATCTGTTGTTAGTGATATAGAATATTACAGTACTGATTTCTGTCCATTTTTAATTGGGTTGTAGTCATCTACTCTACACATTTGGCAGAGCATGGACACAAATTAATTTTCATTATTTGAACTTTTAATTAAGTGAAGACTTTGTGGTATCCAGATACTTCCAAAAATAAAATTATAAAAGAAATTAATTGAAGCGACTGAGTGATTCTGTGGCCGGCTGCAGTCAGCATTTGAAAACCTCATCGCTACTGACACCAAATGAAATAAAATCCTTGATGTGATTTCTCTACCTCAATATGGCTGTCTGGCCTTGCTGCATAAATTCAAATCTGGAAGTGAAGCTCTGTATTGTAATCATTTTTCTACCCCAATTAGTATAGTGTGCCATTACTGTTGCCAAATTAATGTGTTGTAATATGGATCTCTTGGATCATGATTGCATTCATCTTTTGTAATGCTATGTGGACCCATTAATCAATTAGCATTTTATTAACATTAAGAATCTCACGTATAAATCATAGCCAGTTGGATGCCCTAAATTGTTTCACCTCAGTTCTCAGTCATCTATTCTTCTTTTTCAATAATTTGGGGATTTCATTAAAGAATAATTCATTTCAATTGTAACTCAGGATGTAGGTTAATATACATTGGCTTAAAGTTTTGTCTAGCCCAGTGAGGTAGTTATCATTCATTTTAAATTAGTCAGCAACAGTTATTAGCAGTCACCTATTCTTTAATGCATAGCTCAAGTTTCATGAGGATCATGCATTTCCAGACCTCATTAGGAAATTCAAACAAACTTGAATTATGAAGTTAAATCCCAAGTGGAAAGTCAGAATGACTGCCTGTAACAGCAAGACAACATTTCACATCAAGAAATTCAAATGAAGTCCTTGTAACTTTGACAGGGTTGTGATTGTGGAGGAGTAGAATATAAGAATAAACACCTTGAATTTCTTGGTATTTCAGAAGCCTGATTTGGAAATAGTGTTGTTTGTGGTCAGAGTCAAATGGCTGGGAGCAAGAGGTTGGTGGGAATGTAGCTGGAAAATGTTATTTTAAATAAAAATCTAATTTAATTTTCAAAAGCAGTGAATATATTAAAATCAATGCTGGGACGTTGCTTTGATCTTGATCTAAACTGCTATTGATTCTCAGTACTGAAGATTTCAAGCTAACACACTTCACAATAGACTGCATTTTAAATAAGAAAACATTTGTATCTTGCTGTTATATGGTTGCAATCTGAACTGAAATGAGGCTATTAACAAGTTATTGCATTTTTTTCCTTCAAAATCATTGCTAAATACATTAGCATCTGGTTAAGTAAAGTTAAAATAAAGCCTGTTTAATATGACTGACTGTCATGTAGATTTACTTGGATAGTCAGCAATACCCAAGAAGATTGTGCATCACTGTTATAAAGAACAATCTGACAATCAATATATATTAGACTATTTTTCTTTTAGAACTGAAATGAAGTAGCCTATCAGGAAAACTTCATGGGAATAACATCTTTTTTTATGATAGTTTGGTGCTTGTGGGATCTAATCTATTATATTTCATGACATTCTTTTATCAACAAGGAACTTTATTGTTCCTGTGGGATTTTTATAATGCTCCAGATCAAGGATCTAATTGTCTTTCAGAAGCATCTTGTATTTTATTTTCAGTTTGAGATTTCCTCCTGTTGCAAGTATTTTCCTAAGAAGGTTGCATAATATTTGTAGAGGCAGGAATCAGGCTGTTTACTATCTGCCATCAGATTTAATTTTATCACATAGCCTATGTAAGATTGAGTTTGGTCAATTTCAAAAGGAAATCTAGGTTAGACTGCACTAGAAGATGCAACAGATTTGACTCCTCACTCCACTGCTGGACTCACCATTGTCTTAATGGACACTTTACAATAATTTAATATGAGGGAGCAAACATGCTTCCTATATGGTACCTCAGCTTTGTATCAGATGTTTCTGGTGTAGCCCCAGCTATCTGAAGGGGCTGTCAACTTTAATCTAACAGGCACAGTAAAAGTTTTAGGCACATATATATAGTTATGGCGTTAAAGGATTTTGCAGAGTAGAGCAGTATTTTTATGTATTGCACTGTACTGCTGCCGTAAGGAAAAACAAATTTCATGACATATGTGAGTGATGATAAACCTGACTCTGATATGGGTCTCAATTGCGGACTAAGAGTGGGAAGGGGACAGGGAGAGGGGAAGCATGGTTGGGCAAAGAGGAAGGGAGAGGGGAGGGAGTGGGATGCCCCAGAGAGACATTCTGTAATGATCAATAAACTAATTGTTTGGAATTGAATGGCCTTGCCTGGTGTCTCAGGGCTGGGTGGGTCTGCACCCACATCAGCCTCCGCCCCGACACTCCTTCTCTGCCACCTGGCCCACATCTCTCCCACGATGCTCCACCCTCACCATTCCCGTCATCCTGTGCTCCCGTCAGATTTACAAACTCATTCTCCGATCCATGTTGACAATACAGTACTGTGCAAAAGTTGGTCAGGATGAGAGCCGATTCCACTCGTTCTCCACGAGGCTGAGGCTATGAAGACTGCCCCAGCTGCTGTGCTTCTTGCCAGCTAATATGATGAACTGATAGGTGAAGCTTTGGGCCTACTCCAGACTGCTCCAGGGTTCCAATCAGAGGACGCAATTTTGGTTCACAATGCTGTTGTTTGTTTCAATTGTTTGCATGAATTGTATTTTTTTTCTTTTTCTTTCTCTTGCGCATCCAGTGTTGGTCTTTCATTTTTACTTCTATTCTTTTTTCCTTTAAGTTAGGTTCTTTCAGGTTTCTTCCTTTATGGCTAACCGTGAGCAAGCATTTCTCAAGGTTGTATAATTTAATATTCTTTGGTAATAACTGTACTTGAACTTGAAAAAGCCTTAGTCACCCTCGTTATATATCTGTGCCTAAGACTTTTGCAAAGTAATGTAGATTTTTAAGGTTTTTTTTGTTTATTTCACTGTGCATTCATTTTATAAATTATTAATAGGGGTTTCCACTGTTTAAACATTTACTTTGTTTTTAAAAATCATTTAGATCAACTCCAACTGTGTTTAAATGCCTCTGATTATTAGAGTTTTGTAAACAGTAATATAGCAGGTCAATGGCAACATGAACTGCCAAAGTCAGCAAGGGCAGTCTGAGGATGGAATCCATTTTGGATGAGACTGCAGAGCTAGTGCAGTGCTGTTGGCTATGGTTAACACAGCGGCCGAATGCTATCTGACCTGAGATTTGCCGCAACTTTCCAATGATGCTTACCAAACATATACTTCTGTTTTTTTCCCCCTAAGACTGTGAGACTAAGTACAGTTCCAATGGTACGTCTAAGTTTGCTGATGACACCACTGTTATTGGCTGAATCAACATGGTGATAAATCAGCATACAGGAGGGAAATTGAAAATCTGGCTGAATGCTGCTGCAACAACATCTCACTCAATGTCAGCAGCACCAAGAAGCTGATTATAGACTGCAGGAGGAGGGAACTGGAGGTCTATGAGCCCATCCACATCACGGGATCAGAGCTGGAGAGGGTCAGCAACTTTAAGTTCCTCAACATGTTCATTTCAGCGGATCTGTCCTGGGCCCAGCACATAAGTGTCACTAAAAAGAAGGCACAGCAACACCTCTGCTTCCTTAGAGGCTTGCAAAGATTTGGCATGTCATCTAAAACCTTGATAAACTTCCATGGATGCGCAGTGGAGAATATAATGACTGGTTGCATTGCAGTCTGGTGTGGAAACACCAATGCCCTTGAACAGAAAAGCCTGCAAAAATTAGTGTAAACAGCCCAGTCCATCATGGGTATAGCCGTCCCCAACATCGAGCACATCTACCAGGAGTGGAGTTTCAGGCAAACAGTAAACATAAGGCAGTTCATCTGTGAAATAGTTTAAAACAGTTTAAATTCTTCTCTTTAATGACCCTTCTTTCCTTTTCAAGTTGGCTGCTGTCATGTCAAACTCCGTGATCTACAGCTGCACTCAAGCTGCAGTTCTTCACAGCGGGGGGTTCCTGCTCTTGGAGCTTGTTCTTAGAATTTCAGTATCTCCAGGAGCAGCCTGGAAGATGTTCTCCTTCAGAGTGCAGTCTTATGTGGCCTTCCTCGGCGGGGTCACTGACTGAAGCGTCCGCAACTGGAGGGAGATCGGAACATCGAGACAGCGGGTACAGCTGTGGGAGACCTCTGCACACAAGCAATAGCTCTCTTTCCCTCTCGAGAGAGAGAGAGGGAGAGTTTGCTGCCGATTCTCGAGTCAGGGCAACTGGAAATAAAGCAATGCTGCAAATTGGAACATCGAATCAGCAAGCTGTTGGCCTCCCCTCTCACTATGGCAGGAGTAATACCTCTCGCTCCCTCATTAGTGAGAGAGAGAGCCTGTGTGATGTCGAAGTGCCGAGATGAACAGTGTTTTATTTTGATGGGCTCTTGGTCATGGTCTCTCTTTGGAGGCTTTGCTATTGCCTGCATGGCGGGTGGTGGGGGGCTAATGCCTTCTGCTGGAGCAAGTGGGGGGGGATGATGAGAGGAGAAGTTTGATGCTTTGCTGCTGTTTGTGCATGGGAGGGGGACTTTGGAGTTCTAATGTTTTTCTGTCATTTATTCCTTGGGATTTTGCTTCCGTTTCATGGATGTCTGTGAAGATTAAGAATTTCAGGTTGTATATTGTATACATTCTATGACATTAAATGGAACCACTGAGCCATTGAATATCATCAAGAACCATCTCCCCCCCCCACCCCCCCACCAGCACCACCAACATCTAGGCCATACTCTCTTCTCGCTACTCCCATCAGGAAAGAAGTAAAGGAGACTCAAGCCCCACACCACAAGTATCAGGAAGTTTATTTCTCCTCAACCATTAGGCTCTTGAACCAGAGGGGATAATTCACTGAACTTCATTCACACCAACCCTGAACTGGTTCCACAACCTATGGACAGATTTGAAAGTCTCTTTAAGTCATGTTCTTGATATTTATTGCTTATTTATTTATTTTTTATTATTTTGTTTTTTTTCTCTCTCTCTTTACATTTGCATTGTTTGTTAACTTTTGCTCGTCAGTGTTTGTCCATTGTCCTGGGTGTGGTTTTTCATTGATTCTATTGTGGTTCTTTGTCTATACTGTGAATGCCCACAAGGAAATGAATCTCAGGGTAGTATCTGGAGACATATATGTACTTCAATAATAGATTTACTTTGAACTTCGAATATTCCAGATATCAACAATATTTGAAACACAGTCTGATTCCATAATGTCGATTATTTTTCTGCGCATTGTCAGGCTGCATTCTGCTATCTTTTGCCAACGGTTTCAATCAGCCAATGTTGAGACTGCCCAGGTTGCTAAAATTCAAAGAAAGTAATTTGTCTGAAGAATGAAAAGAAAGGAAGGAAGAGTTTACACAGTATATTGAGTTGTCTATAGCACATAAACTGGAGCAGATGAAAGTAAAGCTGTTATTGGTCACCGGGGAGAGAATTGCAACAGGCCATAAAACCTTCAAATGTGATCCAGGAGAATACATTAGATGCTTTACAAGCACATTGCAACCTACCTGGAAATGAAGCAGTTTACTGTTACTGACATTTTACATGCAACTAGGAGCAGAACAAATCTTTAGATACCTACATAACAGAGCTAAGATTGTAATTGCAGTTTTGCTGACTTAAAGGTTCTGTTCATTAGAGATTAGGTTATTTATGAAATGTGGGAATCCAATCTCAAGAAACAGCTACAAAGGAAAACAGTTAATTTTTCAAAAGGTGAATGTAAATATGCAACACTATAGAGCTGTCCAAAGTTAGACTACAAATGTTGAATAGCCAGCAGGAGAAAGTACATAGGACCTGTGCGACATGATTGAGTGTCCAAGATACTGTTTACGAATCATTTCCTCAAGCACAATGAAAAGAACATAAAAAGTATAAATAAATGGATGAGATGAGTATTCAAGGAGAGAGATAAGGTCAGATTCAAAATACTAGCTGAAAACAGTGTACTCTTCACCAAATAAGGTCAATTATTTGGAAAGAACACCCACATAATGAGTCTATGCCCACAATTTTTGGAATTTTTTTTTGCAGTGTTATGCATTTAGTAGCCGAACCTCTGCAGAATTCATTCCTTGATATATATGATTCAAACAATGATTCAAGTAATGTTTCCAGTGCAAAAATAATGCCAACAATGAATAATTTCAATGCAACAAAAATATTTTGGAAGTGGCACTGCAAGACTCATTTATTTCTCACTTAGGTTATATTTTCAGATCCAGGCTTGAGAGAGAAAAAGAAAACTACCACAGAAGTGTTCTATTGTTTACTCAGAACATATAAAAAATCACAAATCACAATTATTTATTGAAAGTGGATAATTACTAGATTTTGATATAAGAATAGATATTCAAAGTTTGAAGCTAATTTATCACTTGCTAAATAATCATTTATGAAGTAATATCTCTAAATAATTATTACCAACAAATCACTTGTAGTACCAGAGGAACAAACACACTGGACCACTATTACATCAAGAGTGTTTACTGTGCTATCTCATGGCCACACTTCGAAAAGTCTAATCCCCTGGCTGTACTTCTACTCCATGAGTATAGGAAGAGACTGAAGACTGCAGCACCAGTAGTGAAGACCAAGAAGGTATGGACAAGGAGTGCTTACAGGACTGTTTTGAATCAGTGGACTGGACTGTATTCAGGGATTCATCTTTGACTCTGATTGAGTATACCACAGCTGTCACTGACTTCAGTAAAACCTACATGGATTAGTCTGTGCCTACAAGAACTTACTGTACATACCCAAATCAAAAGCTGTAGATGAGCCAGGTTTGTTGTCTGCTGAAGGCTAGATCTGCGCCATTCAAGTCTGGTGACCAAGGTCTGTACAAGAAAACCAGGTATAAGTTGCGGAGGGCTATTTCAAGAGCTAAGAAACAATTCTGAGCAAGGTCTGAGGTGACATCGGATGCACAGCAGTGTTTGCAGACTTTCTACAAAGCAAAACCCAACGTCATGAATGGCAGTGATGCTTCGCTTCCAGAGGAGCTCAATGTCTTTTACGCTCACGTTGAAAGGGAGAATAAAGCTACAGCTATGAGGATCCCTGCAACACCTGGTGACGCTGTGACCTCAGTCTCAGAGGCCAATGTCAGGCCGTCTTTGATGTGGGTGAACCCTCGCAAGGCAGCAGGCCCCGATGGAGTACCTGGTAAGGCACTGAAAACCTGTGCCAGCTAACTGGCTCATGGCTACTGTCGGAAGTTCCTGTCTGCTTCAAAATTGCAACAATTATACTAGTGCCCAAAAAGAGCAACGTGAGCTGCCTTAATGACTATCGTCCAGTAGAACTCACTTTGAGAGGTTGGTCGTGGCTAGAATCAGCTCCTGCCTCAGCAAGGTCCTGGACCTATTGCAATTTGCCCATCACCGCAATAGGTCAACAGCATATGCAATCTCAATGGCTCTCCACACAGCCTTGGATCACCTTGTCAATATAAATACCAATGTCAGGATGCTGTTTATTGACTACAGCTCAGTGTTTAACACGATCATTACTACAGTTCTTATTGAAAAGCTCCAGAACAGGGGCCTCTGAACCTCCCTCTTCAACTGAATTCTCAACTTCCTAAGCGGAAAACCAGAATTGTGTGTATTGGAAATAGCATCTCCACCTCGCTGACAATCAACACTGACGCACCTCAGGGATGTGTGCTTAGCCTACTGATCTGCTATCTCTACACCCATGACTGTGTGGCTAGGCACAGCTCAAATGCCATCTATAAATTTGCTGATGGTACAGCTGTTGGTGATGACAGGGCGTACAGGAGTGAGATATACCAGCTAGTGGAGTGGAGTTGCAGCAACATCATGGCACTCAAACTTGGTAAGACTAAAGAACTGATTGTGGACCTCAAAAAGTGTAAGGTGAAGGAACACACACCAGTTCTCATAGAGGGATCAGAAGTGGAGAGAGTGAGAAATTTCAAGTTCCTGGGTGTCAATATTTCTGAGGACCTAACATATTGATGCAGCTATAAAGAAGGCAAGACAGTGGCTATATTTCATTAGGAGTTTGAGGAGATCTGGTATGGCACTTGTAAATTCCTACAGATGTACTGTGGAGAGCATTCTAACTTGCTGCTTCACCCTCTGGTATGGGGGGTGGTGGCTACTGCTTAGGATCAAGAAAAGCTGGAGAGAGCTGTTAACTTAGTCAGCTCCATCATGGGCACTAGTCTCTGTAGTACTCAGGACATCTTCAAGGAGCGATGCCCCAACAAGTTGGTGTCCATCATTAAGGACCCCCACCACCCAGGACATGCTTTGTTCTCATTGTTACCATCAGGCATGAGGTATAGAAACTAGAAAGCACACACTCAACAATTCAGGAACAACTTCTTCCCCTCTGCCATCCGATTTCTGAATGGACATTGAACCGATGAATACTACCTCACTACCTTTTTTCATTTAATTTAACTTATTTATATATACTTACAGTAATGCACAGTTTTTTTCTCTATTATTATGTATTGCACTTGTACTGCTGTCCCAAAGTCAACAAATTTCACAAGATACTGTGAGCGGATGATACTGAACTTGATCCTGATTCTGATCCATTACACACAAGCAAAGACTGACAAACAACCAATGTGCGAGGGAAGACAAACTGTGCAAATACGAACAAATAAAAAGAAATAATAAATAATATTGAGAACATGAATTGCAGAGTCCTTGAAAATGAGCACATAGATTGTGGAATCAGTTCAGTGTTGAGGTGAATGAAGTTACCCACACTGATTCAGAAGCCTAATAGTTGAATGATAATAACTGTTATTGAACCTGATGGTGTGAATCTGGTAGATATTCTATTTCAAAGAAATACAATACTAATTTAAAAACAAAAGCTTGTCATACTATATTATTGCCTGATAAAGCTTGGTTTGATTTGTCTGGCTTTGGAAGACAGTTGCTCAATGAGAATATAATCATTATCTCCATCAAAAAGGACAGTTATCAACAGCAATGGCTTCCACATGATTAAAGGTCCTAAATAGTTTCTCAGAAAGGATATCAAACAACATTTATAACAATCTACCTACAGCGCATTCTGCAATCACCAGAAATAAAGATAATAAACTCAGCAAGCAACTCAGCTTGTTCCTCGATACATGACTAATCTTGCATTTCAACTCCACTTTTCTGTACTGAACTGGTATTCCTCAATTCCCCTAATATAGATCCTAGAAATCTACAGCATATTACAGGCCCTTCGGCCCATAATGTTGTGATATCTACAAATTGAATATACTTATTGACTCAACCTGTACAAATCACGTGGGCAGACAAGTTTACTATCCTCTAGGTGAAAAAAATTTCTTCTGGAAAAAATTTCTTCTGATCCCTGTTCTTAATGGTTAACCTTTATTTTGAAATGGCGTTCTTAGGGTTTAGCCAAGGGAAATATTATCTTTGTCAGCTTCCTTAAGAATTTTGTTTTTTAGCAAGATTGCTTCTCATTCATTTCCAAATCCTAGAATGCAAAGATTCAGCTTGCACAAGACATTTCCTTTCATCCCCCTTAGCACCATAATACACTGACACCACCTTCCCTATCACTGGAATGAACTGGATGAATGTTATCAAAGTATGCATGTTACCATATATTACTATGACATTCATTTTCTTGAAGGCATTTATAGGAAACTAAAGAAATACAATAGAATTCATGAAAAACCATACATAAACAAACATAAAATGTGCAAACAAAGACAAATTATGCAGATAAAGAGATAATACTGAGGTTAAAAAAACATGAAATTCTGCAATTGCTGGAAATCTAGAGTTTTGTCCCCAGCGTAACACGCACAAAATGCTGCAATAACTCAGTAGGTCAAGCAGCATCTATGGAGAGGAATAAAGAGTCGATGTTTCAGACTAAGATCCTTCATCTGGGCTGAAGATTGAAGACACACTGAAGTAGCGAGACAAGAGCGTGGCCTGCATAGTAGGGGTCTGTGGTGCTGAGTGTTGTTTACTTGTGAGAGCAGTCCATGTAAATGTGCTCAGTGATGAGGAGGGCCACCACTTCCTGTAGAGTTTTCTGTTTTCCAGTTAAAGGCCAGAGTTAGGGGAGTACATACATTCAATACACTGAGCTGGAGAATATTTATTTTGTTAGAATAGCTACATCAGAAAATGCTGGAATTGCTTCACAGGTCAGGCAGCCCCAGCAGCGTTGGAAGCATTTAAATTTTCAGGCAATCTCTCCTCAAAGCCAGTTGAGTGTTTATCAATCTGAAATGTTAACACTTTCTCTTCCCACAGAATTTGTCTTCTTTGCTGAGTATTGCCAGCATTTATATATCTTTTTTGTTCAGCCAGAATATAAAGGCCAGAGGAGAAGGTGGTGGCGCAACGCAGCTCGCAGTGGCCGCTCCGGTGGTGATGTCTGTTATTTGTCAAGTAGGGTGCCGTGCACAATCCTGATTTGGAGACAGACGTGACAGCATGGAGGAACATCTGGTGAAACTTCTGAAATGCCTGCTTCGCTGCCGCTGCTACTGCGTGGTCCGGAATCTCCGGAGGGGAAGGCCCCAAGTCCTCGGCTTTGCTTGTTGCTCGGCATCCGGGGCGGGGTCGAAGCAGAGGATGGTGCTGGTGCTCAGTGTTGGAGGGCTGGTCGGAGGCTCGAAGTTTTCGGATGGACTCAGATCGGCTGTGGTTGGGTGCTTTCAATGGTGCAGCATCAGAAAGTTGGCAGGACTTGGAGGTTCATGGCACGGAGAGTTTCTCCCTTCTACCATCTGCGTGAGATGACGAGGCTATCGGAACTTTGAGACTTTTTTTTAACTGTGCCCATGGTCTGTTCTTTATCAAATTATGGTATTGCTTTGCACTGTTATAACTATATGTTATAATTATGTGGTTTTGTCAGTTTTAGTCTTGGTTTGTCTTATGTTTCTGTGATATCATTCTGGAGGAACATTGTATCATTTTTTAATGCATACATTTCTAAACGACAATAAACGAGGACTGAGCGTCCTCATAATCTATTGGTGTGATTTTACTGATATTTATTTTTTTTTAATTGAGATACAACACAGACCGGGCCCTTCGATACATGCCACCCATCAATCCCTCAATTTGATCCTTGCCTGATGACAGGACAATTCACAATGACCAATTACCCTACCAACTTGTATGCCTTTGGACTGTGGGTGGAAATTGGAACACCCAGAGGAAACCCATGTGGACACAGGGAGAACGTACAAACTCCTTACAGGCAGCAGCAGGAATTGAACCAGGGTCACTGGTACTGTAATGTGTTGTGCTAACCACTATGGTACTGTACCACCCTAATGGATATGGATTAGGTCTTGGCTTAATCAACATTAAGTGGTGGGTGATATATTCTAAACTGTAAAACTGGAATGATCAAATTCTTTTTGGTTCATAGAGCAATACAACACAATCACAAGCCCTTTGACTCAACAACTCTGTGCTGACCAAGGTGTCCCACTGATTAGTTCTAATTTTCTATATTTAGCTGATATCTTCTGAGATCACCCTTCCCCCCCACATGTATCTTTATAAATGCTTCTTAAGTGCCATGGTTGTTACTACCTCCTCTGAATCTTCCTTCCATATACTTGCCTGAGAAAATTGCCCTAATTCCCTTTTAAATCTTGCCCCTCTCACTCTCTAAATCTATGTCCTCTAGTTTTGGACTCCCCTACTCTGCAGCAAAGACAGTTACCACCCAACTTATCTAGGCCTCTCATAATCGTAAACATTTCTATAAGGTTGCCCCTAACTCTCATGTGTCCCAACAAATAAAGATCTAGGCTGGCCAACCTCTCCCTATAACTCAGGCCCTTTATTTCTGGTAATATCCTCGTAAATCTTTTCTGCACTCTTTAACCACCTTTTTCCTGTAAGAGGGTGACCAAAACTGCAGAAGCTATTCCACACCTACGGCCTCACCAATGACCATGTGAAAAATGAATTGGCTGGTAGGTTCATTAACTGCTGTAAATTGACCCTGGTGTGGGTGGACGGCTGGAGAATCAGAGGTGTAGGGTTAGTGTGGATGAGGGGGAAATAAGATTAGTATAAATAGGTACTCAGTGAGAATATAGATAGCATGGGCCATCATGCCTGATTTCATGCTGCAGAATTCTGCTAAATTCATCATCCAGCTATCTTACAAAGGGATCAAAACTGGTATTGAAACATGCAATAAAGCATTAAATGTTCATATATACTGTACTCGGCTTCCAATGCTCAGTCCCATTGAGGTGAATAGAAGTGAATTTTGGACAGAATGCACATGCTAAGGTAAACTGTAAAGTTATGGAGGTAGATATTGGATTGCCAGCATAGTAATGGTGAGTCGAAGTACCTGTTTCCATAGTATGTGGCTCTGTATCAGGTTTTGAACACATTGCTACTAGATTTATGCACAATTAAGGAGAATCAGAATTGAAAATCAGTGAATTGAAATAGTGCTTTTGGTTTATTAGTTTGTGGAGTGAATGTAGGAAATTGCTTCTTTTTGGAGATCTTCAGCACAATTGGCCTCTCCTTGAGGAAATAGTAATTTAGATAAAATATATGACGAGGAAAGATCCACACTGCCAGTAATGGAATTTTCTGGGTCAAATGGTCTTCCTCCATATGGCAAACTCTCTCGAAAGCGCCAGGTTGAATTGCAATTTGCAAAATACAGTTGGATTGGAATTTATTACAGGCAGCAACATAATCTCTAGGTTTAAGTAACACTATAAACCACAAGGGTGAAACTGTAGATGCTTTTGATCATCATCTGATCCTTGTGATCTCTTGCAGCTGGCAGTTAATTCCAATTTGATTTTGTATTTGGTTATTCGCTGTAATAAAATTTATTAGTCCTGTAGTTCAACATTGACCACATGTATGTATAACATCCTACTGAAAGCTATGGCAGCTGTCACTTTATATTGTAGAGTGGGATTGCAGCACCAACTGTGACAAGAAATCAACTGTATCATATTGCGTAATGGAAACAGTAATGAAGGAGCATGCATATTGTGGCATTGCAGGATGGTAAGCCATCAAGCCTGATTAGCTATACTCATCATCCATATATATACTCTATTGTTGTAAGTGTTTGGCTGTGAGTGAATCTCTGTCAGCAACAAGACATGCGTTGCTAGGATGCCCATGGATACTCAGCATCACTGAACAGACACATTGAGTGATTGCAATAGCTAGCACCCGACCTGCTTTTTGGTTTTATTAAACAGGAGCAAGCGAACAACAGTTCTGTGCAAGAAAGCCACGGTTAATTTTCCATCCCAAAGCTTTCCTGCCCCAAGCACACATCCCGTGACTCCTGCCCAAATATCTGTAAACCTCCCCTAAAATACGCTTAATGAGTGAGTCTCCATATTAAAATGAAATAGAGAGGTTCAATGTTTCGCAATCTCCTTTTCTCATGCTCTAATGAAAAAAAATCATTAACCTGGAACTTTAACTCTGTTTCTCACTTCCCAGAGATGCTGTCTATTCTGGTGGGTATTCCCTGACTTTTCTATTTCTGTTTCAGATGTTCTACAATGGTTGTTCCTTGCTTCTTGACTCCCCATCTCCATATTGGACAACATCTTAGCCCGAGACAGTCGAATTATACCGTGCTTATGACACAGGGGTAGGCCATTCGATTTATTGTGTCTGTGCTGGCTCTCTATCAGAGCAACACCCTAGTTTCATCTACCAGCCTTTTCTCCAATGTCCTTCATTTATTTTTCTTCACCATGTATTTATCCTATTTACTCTTGAAGGCCACAAATAGAAATTACATTCACCACAGCCACAGGTGGCACAGTTTAAACAAACAACTAAACAGAGTTTCATTGTACCTATGTATAATAACAATAAAGATCATTCAATTCAATTCAATTCAATTCAATTTAGATTTCATACATGTGTGTTTTAAAAAATGGTTTCCCTTGTGTTACTCTTCATTTATTTTCCTATCATTTTATACCTGTTTTCCCTAGTTCTTGACCCTCCCTCCAAATGAAGAACACTCTTGCAATCCACTCTGTTCAGATCCCTTATTATTTTATACACTTCTAAATCCAAATCTGCCATTGTGATTATGGTTTCTTATCCCAGGAATTTTTTTGCAAACATTTCCTGGAATCTCTAATATCTTCACATTTTAGAATGTATCCTTTATTTGATATTGCCTTTCCCCATTCTCCCTACCATGATGAAACACCTTGCATTTCTCTGCATTGGGATTCATCTTCCAAGCATCCACCCATTCCACCAGCTTGTTTATATTTTTCTGTGACCTATCAATATCTTCACAGTTTGCAATGTTGCTAAGCTTTGTATCATACGCAAATTTAAAAACCGTTGCTTGCACCTCCAATCTGGGCTACTCATAGAAAGCACAGCACAGAAACAGGGCCTTCAGCTCACCTACTTCATGCTCAACCATTTAAACTACCTAGTCCCATGGACCTGATACAAATCAAAAAGCCCTAGCATAAATTCTTGGGAAACATTGCTAGTTGTCTATCTCCAGTCCAGGAAACAATCATAGATCTGTTCTAGTTTTAGTAATTTCATACATCTCCTATATCATTCACAAAAATTTGCCTGCTGAAATATCAGGTCACAACTGCAGACATGTATCTGCACCTTACAGTTCCTGTTGGTTGTTCTTCCCTTTAACTTCTGGAAAAGACTTCTACTAAGTTGAGTTGTTCTCCTGAGTTGTCACAAAATAATCATCTAATACTGTTTCACCAATTATCTTTAATGGTCCCCATCCCATTAACTTTTACCTGTTATTCCAGCAATTGAGCAGACCTTGATTCATTGAATGCGAACAGCAATTTTTGACTTCAGTGTCTGATATTGACAACTTTTACTTCCTCTTAGCATGTGCACATCACTGGCAGGCTGGCACATGTTGCCCAGCCTTACTTGCCCCTTGAGGCAGTGATCATAATATGTGTTTTCACCCTACAATTTGAGAAGGAGAAGCTAAAGTCAGATGTATCAGTATTACAATGGAGAAAAGAGAATAAGAGCAACACACATCAAAGTTTCTGGTGAACACAGCAGGCCAGGCAGCATCTCTAGGAAGAGGTACAGCTAACGTTTCGGGCCGAGACCCTTCGTCAGGACTAACTGAAGGAAGAGTTAGTAAGAGATTTGAAAGTGGGAGGGGGAGGGGGAGATCCAAAATGATAGGAGAAGACAGGAGGGGGAAGGATGGAGCCAAGAGCTGGACAGGTGATAGGCAAAAGGGATATGAGAGGATCATGGGACAGGAGGCCCAGGAAGAAGGAAAAGGGGGAGAGGGGGAAAACCCAGAGGATGGGCAAGGGGTATAGTCAGAGGAACAGAGGGAGAAAAAGGAGAGAGAGAGAAAAATTGTGTGTATATAAATAAATAACGGATGGGGTACAAGGGGGAGGTGGGGCATTAGCAGAAGTTAGAGAAGTCAATGTTCAAGCCATCAGGTTGGAGGTTACCCAGGTGGAATATAAGGTGTTGCTCCTCCAACCTGAGTGTGGCTTCATCTTTACAGTAGAGGAGGCTGTGGATAGACATATCAGAATGGGAATGGGATGTGGAATTAAAATGTGTGGCCACTGGGAGATCCTGCTTTCTCCAGCAGACAGAGCGTAGGTGTTCAAAGAGAATCTGTGAGAAAAGAGAATCACAGAGAAAAGAGAATAAGAATCAGGTTTATTATTACTGGCATGTGTTGTGAAATTTGTTAACTTAGACATTACAGAGACATGAGAGAGCAGTTGGCCAAAGTTGATTGGAACGGGACACCAGCAGAGATGACGGTAGAACAGCAATGGCTGGAGTTTCTGTGAGCAATTCATAAGGCCCAGGATAGATACATCCCAAAGAAAAGGAAACATTCTAAAGGCAAGATAATGCAACTGTGGCTGACAAGGGATGTCAAAGCCAACATAAAAGCAAAAATAGAACAAAAATTAGCTGGAAGTTAGAGGACTGGAAAATTTTTAAAAAGCAACAGAAGGCAACTACAAAAGTCATAAAGAAGGCAAAGATGGAGGTAAGCTAGCCAACAATATCAAGAGGATACCAGAAGTTTTTTCATATATATACAGAGTAAAGGAGAGGTGAAAATAGATATTGCACTTCTGGAAAATGACACTGGAGAGGTAGAACTGGAGGATAAGGAAATGGTGGACAAACTCTATAAGTATTTAATATCCATCTTCACTGTGGAAGACACTGGTATGCCAGAAGTTTGACAGTGTCAGGGGCCAGAAGTGAGTGCAGTTGCTACTACTAAGGAGAAGTTTCTTGGGAAGCTGAAAGGTCTGAAGTTAAGTCACCTGGACCAAATGGACTACACCCCAAAATTCCAAAAGAGTAGCTGAAGAGATTGTGGAGGCACTGGTGATGACTTTTCAAGAATCACTAGATCCTGAAATAGTTCCAGAGGACTGGAAATTATAAATATCATTCCCCTCACCAAGAATGGAGGGGGACAGTAGAAAGAAAATTATAGGCTGGTTATACTGACCTCAATGGTTGGGAAGATGTTGGAGTCGATTGTTAAGGATGAGGATTTGGGCTACTTGGAGGAACGTGATAAAATAGGCCAAAATCTGCATGGTTTCCTCAAGGGAAAATCTTGCCTGACAATTCTGTTAGAATTCTTTAAGGAAATAACAAGCAGGATATACAAAGGGGAATTGGTGGATGTTGTGTACTTGGATTTTCAGAAGACCTTTGACAAGGTGCCACACATGAGGCTTCTAAGCAAGGTAAGAGCCCATGGTATTAGAGGAAAGATACCGGCATGGATAGAGTATAGGCTGACTGGCAAATATTAGAAATAAAGAGTGCCTTTTCAGATTGACTGACTAATGGTGATCTGCATGTGGTCAGTGTTGGGACCACTTTTTGCTTTTTATGTCAATGATTTGGATGATAAAATTCATGGCTTTGTGGCTAAGTTTGCGGACAATATGAAGATAGGTGGTGGGGCAGGTAGTGTTGATGGAGGCTGCAGAAGGACTTGGACAGATTAGGAGAGCAGGCAAAGAAATGGCACATAGAATACAATCTTGGGAAGTGTATGGCCATGCACTTTGGTAGAAGTAGTAAAAGCAGAGACTGTTTTCTAAATGGGGAGAAAATTCAAAATTCCGAGCAGCAAAGGGACTTGAGTTCTTGTGCAGGATTCCCTAAAGGTTAATTTGCTGGCTGAGTCAATGGTGCAGAAGGCAAATGCAATGTTAGCATTCATTTCAAGAGGGTTAGTATGTAAAAGCAAGGATGTAATATTTATGATTTATAAGGCTTTGATAGGCCTCACTTAGAATATTGTGAGAAGTTTAGGGCCCCTTATTTAAGACATGATCTGCTGACATTGGACAGAGCTCAGAGGAGGTTCACAAAACGATTTCTGGAATGATAAGCTTATCATATGAGGAGCGTTTGATGGCTCTGGGCCTTTACTCACTGAAATTTAGAAGAATGAGAGGAAACCTTATTGAAACCTATTGAATGTTGAAAGATCTAGATAGAGTGGATGTGAAGAGGGTGTTTCCAATGATGGGGGAGTCTCACACCAGAGGGAAGACCATTTAGAACAGAGATGAGGAGATAGTTCTTTTGCCATAGGGTACGAATCTTTGAAATTCGTTGCCACAGACAGCAGTGGTGGCTCGGTCATTGGGTGCATTTAAGGTGGAGGTTAACAGGTTCTTGATTAGTCAGGGCGTAAAAAGGTTGCAGGGATAAGGCAGGAGAACGGGACTGAAAGGGAAATAAAGCAGCCATAATGAAATATTGGAGCAGACTCAATGGGTCAAATGGCCTAATGCTGATCCTATGTTTTATAGTCTCGATCTGAAATTTCACATTGATGGATTCAGTCTCATCTGGGCCACTCAAAGTAAAGGTAGAAGATTTCCTCCCCTTTAGAACAGGGGTTCCCAACCTGGGGCCCATGGACCCCTTGCTTAATAGTATTGGTCCATGGTATAAAAAGGTTGGGAACCACTGTTCTAGAATGTTGTAGACTTAACTCAAAATCCAGTCAACAATTTTGACATAGACTTTAAATATTAGTTTTATTTAATTACTTGAACTTAAATTCTGTCTCTGTTATGGCCTTTCAATATCATACCAACATTATTGTTTCCTAACTCTACTTCAGTGTGAATTGCACTTCATGGCAGAAAGATGTAGACATGAACCGAAGACTAGTCATTGTCTTCTTAGCGTTTGCTAAGTGCGAACGGTACTCTTCTAACTTATTTTATTTAATTTATTGATTTATTGAGAAACAGCATAGAACAGGCCCTTCCGGTCCTTCGAGCCGCGCTGCCCAGCAACCCCCTGAATTAATCCTGGCTTGATCATGGTACAATTTACAATCACCAGTTAAGCTAATAACTAGTACACCTTGGGACTGGGGAGGAAACTGAAGCACCCAGAGGAAACCCCCATAGACATGGGGAAAATGTACAAATTCTTTATAGGCAGCAGCAGGTATTATGGTGTAGTCTAGGTTCCTTAAGCTTATAACTAGCTGCTGTATCTTTCTTCATCTTTGGAATAGAAAGAGTTAAGCCACTGCAGAGGTTCTTAAGTTATTCTATTTGAATTGATTTTTACTTAGCCTGTTGAATACGTCAGCAGGTTTCATCAGTATAAACCGTTGTTTTTTTGCTATGGATAGTCCCTGACTGCATTATCCAAGCAAATCTGCACTGTGGGCTTGCTGGGTGAAACCAGTTCTTGTATCTGCAATTTAAAAACTCCCTACATGTAGTTAGTCCTTGAATTGCTAATGAACTGATTCAAAAACCTCCAAGCATGGAAAGGAGCAAATCAATCATAGCAATAGTGATGTTTAATGGGCCTATTGTTGGTGCTATCAGCTGAGAATTATGACAGCGAGCTTTCTGCAGCATTATATAAGGGTAAGTGTGCAATGCTGACATATGAATGCTATCGTGTTGCCACTGGATGCAATGTCTGTTTCTATTTTTACAGGAAAAATTTCTAACTCGGTCAACTGCGTCACAACGTATTTCCCATAAATCCTGTGCATCCACTGGACAAATGCAGGAGCATGACAGATCACTAGTGACTCAAGAATTCCTCCTGTGACGCATGAGTTGCATTCCTCTTCTATTCATGCAGTAGTACATAAGCTTCTCTGGCATTTATCTGCATCACCATTCCCCCATTTATAGACATTGCATGAATACTATTGATTTAAAAGGTGATTTAAGTAAAACCATATCTATTCACACATTTGTGTAGATGGTTCTGCCTTGAAAATCATATTTAATTTAAAATCTGAGCAATATATCTATAATTTACCATAAAGGCAAAAAGGTGCTAGAAGCACTCAGCCAGTCAGGCAACATCAGAATTAATATTTCAGGTTCACAACCTTACCAACCTGGAGTATTACTTTTCTTTCTTTTTTTCTGTTTTTATGTCAGACTTGCATCATCAGAAGTTCTTTTTTCAGGTATTCATTATTATTTAATACAGTAATATAATAAATTGATGTGACATGACACATGGTGCTTGCATGTGATGGAGGAATAGCTATTTTTGAATATCACATGCTTTGGAGTAACTCTACCCAGTGAAGGTTTCCCTCAGCAGATTTACAGCTGAAGACCCTCAAGGTCATATGCTTGACATTCGCCCCCACCCCCTCTGGCTTTGATGCTGCATGGTTACATCAGCCTCACTTCCACCGGTATACTGATAATGTCCAGCTCTCGATCCAACACTGCTCTTTATTCAGATTAGTGAGCCAATCTCCATTTTTCTTCAGTTAAACAATAGGAAGAACAGTGGAATGAAAACCTTGTTAGCCTTCTGTGTTTGGTACAAACCACTCTTAACTTGCAAGATACTCCAGGTAACTTGGTGAGTGATCTTTAGTCATTTCCTTAAATCATAGGTACATGGATGGTAGGGGTATGGACGGCTATGGTCCTGGTGCAGGTTGATGGGAATAGGCAGTTTAAATGGCTAGGCCAAGACTAGATGGGCCAATGGGCCTTCTTTTGAGCTATACTTCCCTATGATTCTATTTGGTTAGGATGCTCTTCAACTGGCGCAAATAAGTAGTACGTGTTCTGTCTATTTGCAACTGGTAATTATAAATAGATGCAAGAGAAGAATTCAGTGGTGGATGGAAAGAGTGCAAGAGGTTCAATGCTGACTAGCTCAAGTTTTACCGCCCCACGTCACTGAGAGCTAAGAACAGAGGTGAACTTATCATGGGTAGCAGGGCAGTCAATTAACTCCATCTGAAAGCAGCCTATATAAGTACATCTAACTACAAGAAGTCCAGAAGGCCATATTCCAACTCAAAAATAACAAAGCCTCAGGGAAATCAGGGTCCCTGCTAAAATTCTGCCAATATAATAAAACGCAATAACATAGAGAGCGTCTCTTATTGTCTTGGTAGCCACCTCTCATTGGATGCAGTTATTAGTGAAATTTTCCTTCATTTTAAGTGCGCCTGTACTAACTCTGGCTGATAAAAGGAAAGGATGTTGGAAGGTAACAACCTCAAAGCTGGAACAACATCCAAGATCTCCAGGGCAACAGTGATACCAAACTTCTTTTGTGCTCTTAAGCCTCAGTCTACTTACAACACATAACTCTGCCACTTCAATACGCTCTTGGACCCAGGTCCCGCTGGCTTGATTCAACCCATACCTCTCCTTTCCAATGCTGTCCCTGCAAAATCTTCCCAACCCATTGTAGCACTAAGTTCAAAAAGTTCAATGTTCGAAGTTCAATTTATTACCAGAGTGCACACATGTCATCATACACAACCCTGAGATTCTTTTTTTTCAGTGTCAGACCTGTCCCTACTACAGCAGCACCAACTCTCAGAGCCTACTAATACTCACGCTCAATAGCGCTATTAAGCTGGACGTATTATTTGCTTGGCTGATACCTAACGTCTGAGACAGACGCTCAATGTATATTTACTCTCGAAGTATGTATACTATATGCAACCTTAAAATTTGTCTCCTTGCAGGCAGCCACAAAACAATGAAACCCAATCAAACTCATTAAAAAAAGACTGTCAAACCCAATATGCCAAAAAAAAGCAAATTGTGCAAACAATAAAAGTCAGCTAATAACATTCAGAACTGATGTTCATGAAGGTAAGTCTACAGCCATGGAGCCAGTCAAAGTCAATCCAGGAGCCCATTAGTTGCAGGCCACAGCCTCAGTTCAACACAGAGATGAGTAAACCTCGCAGGGAAGCAAGCTGAACACCAGCCTATCCCTCTCCTCTGGCCCCACCACCTCAACCTTTTCAGTCTGGCCCAGGGTTCAAATCAGCCATACACACAGTCGTTCCTCGCTCTTGGACCTGGGTCATGCCATTTCGATATGCTCCTGGACCCGGGACCCACCAGTTTGATTCGACCCGTACCTGTCCTTTCCAATTTGGCTCGGCGCCTAAATCGACCAAGCCGCGGGTTATTCCACCTTAAATTCAGACAATAAAGGAGATTAGCAGGTGAAGAGAGGAAAGGAGTACAAATATGTGTTCAAAGCTTCGTTGAAAATTTCAGCATTCCCAGTGATTCCTGGAAATCTTTAGTTCAATGTGAGGAAGGAGCATTTTGAATGGTATTGAGAATGTCAAATCCATGCATTGAAAGTACACAGAGATCCCAGCATAACCCATAAGATTGTTCCATCACACAAACGACCCAAAATCCTGCCCTGTGTGTGGCCTCTTTAATCAACCCTAAACCCATACTACCAAAGTGGAAGCAAGTAACACTTAATCCCAAAGAACTGCCTGAGTCCTTATTAACACTGTTAGCTTTTTAATACTAGTGTTTTGTTAATTTCTTAAAATGTCACTGCTCACATGGAACCAAGTTCAGTATCTAAACCAAACTACCTCAGCACAGTTCAATCCAGTCCAAACATTGTCCAACACATATATAATACACTATTTATTGACATTGCCCCAGGCAAATGGGTAATATTTTGTGTGTGATACTTCTTGGCCTGGTTTGTTAACGTCTGCATTAAAATAGCAGGCAAAGGAATTCTGTATGAAATTGTTCAGTAATTGCCTGCTAATATTGCCAAAAACAATTACTGGTTTTAAATTACTAGAGCCTCTGAGATGTCACAGCTTTCATTTTCTGAGTTCCCCGACAATGAAACAATTATTTGCACTGAAGAGATGTCTGTAGTTGGACGTCAGCAAGAAAGGAATTGGAAACGAATGAAGTGCCAACACTGTGTATTAACCACAAGGCTAAATCTAGGGATCCCACGCCCAATGAGACGCATAAACAGTATGTCGTATTGAAAATTTTAAGGTGTGGAAAATCATGGCCAGCCTCCATTTTTTTCACTACGGACTATCAATAGAAACATAGAAAACAGGTGCAGGAGCCTGCACCGCCATTCTGTATGATCATGGCTGATCATCCAACTCAGAACCCTGCACCAGCCTTCCCTCCAAACCTCGTGATCCCTTTAGCCACAAGGACCATATCTAATTTCCTCTTAAATATAGCCAATGAACTGGCCTCAACTGTTTCCTGTGACGGAGAATTCTACAGATTCACTACTCTCTGTGTGAAGGAGTTTTTCCTAATCTCGGTCCTAAAAGGCTTCCCCTTTATCCTCAAACTGTGACCCCTCATTCTGGACTTCCCCAACATCGGCAACCATCTTCCTGCATCTAGCCTGTCCAATCCCTTTAGGATTTTATATGTTTCAATCAGATCCCCCTCAATCTTCTAAATTCCAGAGAGTATAAGCCTAGTCGATCCATTCTTTCATCATATGAAAGTCCTGCCATCCCAGGAATCAATCTGGTGAATCTTCTTTGTACTTCCTCTATGGCAAGGATGTCTTTCCTCAGATTAGGGGACCAAAACTGCACACAATACTCTAGGTGTGGTCTCACCATGGCCTTGTACAACTGCAGTAGTACCTCCCTGCTCCTGTACTCGAATCCTCTCGCTATAAATGCCAGCATACCATTCACCTTTTTCACCGCCTGCTGTACCTGCATGCCCACTTTCAATGACTGCTGTATAATGACACCCAGGTCTCGTTGCACCTCCCCTTTTCCTAATCGGCCACCATTCAGATAATAATCTGTTTTCCTGTTTTTGCCACCAAAGTGGATAACCTCACATTTATCCACATTAAATTGCATCTGCCATGAATTTGCCCACTCACCTAACCTATCCAAGTCACCCTGCATCCTCTTAGCATCCTCCTCACAGCTAACACTGCCGCCCAGCTTTGTGTCATCCGCAAACTTGGAGATGCTGCATTTAATTCTCTCATCTAAGTCATTAATATATATTGCAAACAACTGGGGTTGGAGGCTTCTTTCTGCAAAGACAAGTTAATTAAACTTTTAAGAAGGTTATTCAGTCAGTCCCTGAGCTAATTTTAAATTTTCATTTGACCAAAGAACTTAACTTGCTGTCAGCTTGTTGCCAATAGTCAGCTCCTCAGTAAGCCTAATATTTGTATGTTTATGAGACTCCTTTACTTAGTGATGTTGGATGGAGACATTATAACCACATACATCAACACAAACCACTGAAAGATGCACCTGTTTAACACTGCTCTATCCAATTGGTTGACCAACTTGTTGGAATTAAAATGCCTGTTGGTCCCATTTTCAGTCCTATACGTGATCACTGTGAGGCCTGAGGCATGAAGCCATCAGTCTTGGTTATTTTAATTAGGCAAGCAGCGTTCTTCAGCAAAGATGTGAAGGACTCAGAGAGAGTGCAGAAGGAATGGAGGACTTTAGTAATGCAAAGAAGCTGGGGTTGTTCTCAGGAGATTAATAAGAGGATTTAATAAAGATAATCAAAATCTACAATGTCTAGACACTATAGGCAGAACAATGCAACACATAAAAAATACTATTGGAACTCAGCAGGTCAGGCAGCATCAATGGAGAGGAATAGAGAATAGATGTTTTAGGATGAGATCCTCATTGGATGGGTCTCAGTAGAAATGTCAACTCCGTTCCTCTCCATAGATGCTGCCTGACCTGCTGAGTTTCTCCAGCATTTTATGTGCATTACTCTGGATTTCCAGCATCTGTAGAATTCCTTGTGTCTACATAACCACAAAGGATCTATCTCCAATGGTGGAAGAAATGGAGAACAAGGAATTAAGGTGATCGACAAGAACTTTTTTTTAATACAAGAGTTTTTAAAATACAAAGAATGCTTAGGATCCGCAATGTATTGCAAAGATGAATATTACAGCAAAGTTGAAACATTCAAAAGGAAATTGGATAAATATCTTTATACAGTAGTCAGTTTTAATATTACTGGTATATATCGTCAAAATGTTAACTGCGACAGCAGTACAATGCAATACATAATAGTTAGAGAAAATACTGTGAATTAATATATATATATATATATATATATATATTAAATAGTTACATAAGTAGTACAAAAAATGTAGTGAGGGAAAATGCAAAGTTCAGGTGAAAAAGCAGATTTAATGAGATTTCCTTTGCATTGCTCTGGCATGGGCTTGATGGCCCAAATGGCCTCCTTCCTACTATTATGATTCTATGAAAAGATTGTTCACCTATCTGAGAAAAATGAGTATTGGACCATTTGCCTCACTATCATAATCTGGTAGAAGTCCCAGATTCAGTGCTCGTAATCTAGCAACAAAGGATGGAGAAAATTAATTGGGATTTTATGCAGCCGAGGAAGCTTTCCTGGCCCTCACATGTCTGTTGTACCTTTGGTTGGTGGCCATGAGAAAAGTTACCCTGCTAATTTCAGACACAATACATGAAAGCAAATAAAAATAAAATCCTCTGAAGTGGACAATATATGTCACTGAACATATCAATGAACACCATGTATACATCTTAGAATTTGACCAATCCAGCCAGCTCCTTGCTGCAGCCTAGACTTGTCCATTTTCTTTGGAGGCTGCCTGACTATGGCCAGCAAGGCACTCTTTCCAAAGAAAATAAGGCTTTGGACCAAAATAGCAGGGAGATGGAATTGTCTGGTGTCTGCTTTGGGGAAATATTTATCTTTCAGATGTTACTTTTGAGGATCATAAGACTGTTAAGAAACTAAGAATGCAGGATGGATGGTGGAGAGATGAAATTTGAATGATAAAGTCATATATCACTGAAACAGCTCTTTCTACCCTTTGAGTCAGTTCTGACATTCAAACTCTCACTTACAATAATCTGACACTCATTTTGTTTTGTATTTATTCTCCTCACATTCCCATCAACTCTGCTCCAGTCCGACAAATCCCCTTCGCGCTGGGGCTAAATAAAGTGGCCAGTGATGCAATGCTCCTGTAGATCTCTGGGATCTGGGAAGAAACTAAAGAACTCTGCCAGAACCCCACGTGGTCATACTGATGACATGTAACCTTCACACAGACACTCCTGAGCTCAAAACTGAACACAGGTAGGTGGAGTTGCAAGGCAACAGCTCTATTAGCTATACCACTGCACCACCTAACTGCAGGATCTTTATGGAAGAGATAGCTAATAATAGACTGAATCTTATTATGGACCTATACTTGTTGATGTGCTTGGTTATGTGTTTTATTTTACCCACAGTCCAGACTTTGAAGCCTCTTGTGCTTCTAAGTTTAGTTATTATGTCATAAGAGTCCATTCAGCCCATCAGATGCATGCTATTTCCAAGCAGGCACGACATCAGTCTAAATCCCCTTTTATTTTACTGTACCCTGTAATGTATTCTCTTACTGTCACAACCACAGACTCTGCTGTAGGGTCTGCAAGCAGGCTGCACAGCAGATTCGACAATTGCGCTCGCGAATATGCACATGACAGCTAATTATTGGTTCGTTATGAGAATACTTGACTTCCTTCTTTTCATTGTAGCACTTGTCAAGACTTGAGCAAAGCACAACAACATTAAGCTGCCTACTTGCATTCAGCCTTACCTGAGAAAGTGGACTATCAAGTTAACTGACACTGGAGACTAACGGTATTCATCTTATATTTAGATATTCCTTTTTTTTTATTTCTTATATTTAGGTGTTGGCATCTAGATTTCCACTTGAGAGTTTTAGTCAATGACCTTGTTTGGCCTAGAATTTATTGTTTTCTACTCCCTTAAAATCTGGTTCACATTAAAGCCTGCAAACTATTGACCTGTTTCAGTGCCTCTCTCTCAACACTTGGGGCATATCTGAACCTCCTGACACTTACATGCCCATCAATGCCCCTTCGGTTCAGGAAAGCACAGTCAGTGCAGATCAGTAATAACATCTCCTCCTTGCTGGCAATCAACACTGGCACACATCAAGCATGTGCATAGCCTACTGTTCTACTCTCTGAACAGTCATGAATGTGTGGCTAAGCTCAGCTCAAAGGCCTTCTATAAACGTGCCAATGATACCTCTGGCAAAATCTCAGACGACAACGAGGAGGAGTGCAGGAATAAGATAGATCAGCCGGTTGAATGGTGTTGCAACAGCAATATCAAGGAACTGATTGTGGATTTCAGGAAAGGAAAGCTGAGAGAGAACACAACAGTCTTCATTGAGGGGTCAGTAGTGGAAAAATTGAGCAGCTTTATATTTCAGGGCTTTAATATCTTGGAGGATCTAACTTGGTCCAACACATCGATGCAGCCATGAAGAAGGCGCACCAGCAACAACACTTCACACGGATTTTGAGGAGGCGGTATGTAACTAGGTACTCTTACAAATTTCTACAGGTGTATGGTGGAGAGCATTCTGACTGGTTGCATCATAGCCAGGTATGCGCAGGTGCACAAGAGGCTGCAGAAGGTTGAAAACTCAGCCACATCTTTCACTGAGTTCATCTTCAAGAGGTGATGCCTCAAAAACTGGTATCTGTCATTGAGAGTCCTCACCATCCAGAGCATGCCTTCTTCTCATTATTCTCATTAGAAATAGTTTCTTCCCCTCTGCTTACTTATTTACTTAGTTTTGTAATATGCAGTAATTTTGCACTGTACTGTTGCTGCAAAGCAACTTGATTTCACATCACTTTAAGTCGGTGATATTAAATCCCATTCTGATTCGACTGCCTAAACCACTGGGTAATTTACAATGGTCAACCAGCACGTCTTTTGGATGATGGTGGAGATCATGCAAAACTCAATGTGATCGCAGGGGTAACAAGCAAATTCCATTCAGACAGCACCGGCGGTCGGCATTGAACTCTTGACAATGCAGTTGAGAGAAAGAAGCATTAAAAGCTGTCCAACTGTGGCATAATCAATGTCAGAAAGGCAGTATCTGGTGCCATGTGAACCCACAGAGGCTCAAAGATCCAGCTTTCGCTTTTGGTAAGCTTGTCAGTCCTGGTCAACAGTGAAACTGTTACCATTGGACCCTGGTCCACAAGAGGAGAAAAATGACCTAGTTTTCAACTCCTGGCCTCTGTTCCCTGGTTGCCACTGTAAAAACTGGATATATTGGATTAGGTTCTGTTTTATAAATCCCCGTCTCCACCCCAAACCCTCCCCCCAGATTCCAACATAGCCTTGAGTTTGGGTGGAAAGGATTAGAAAAATAAATTACTTAGTGCAATCTTCCCTGCCACCAACACCATTTTCAGTTGACGCCAACTTTCACAATTCAAGATGAAGCAATATACTAGCTAATTCTTCCTCTTAAACAAATGTCCTTTTCAAACTGGTTGGGTGGGACTAGTTGTCTTAATTTATAAAATCTCCCTTCATATTTGAGTAATTGAGATATCAAGTCACATAACTAACAATGCAAGGTTGCATGCTCAATACTTCTAAATCAGTATCAAGTGAAGACAGCACATATTGGAAACAATAAGCAGGTCAGGCAGCAACTGCAGAAGGTGAAACAGAGTTCATGCTTCAGGTCAAAGACCTTTTATCATTTCTCACAAAGGATGATAGACATGACACCTAAATCGTTTCTCTTTCTATGCATACTGCATGATTAGTTGAGAATTGGAGCATTTTCTGGTTTTTCGGAGATCCAGCATCTGAATTTTCATTTTTGATTTTCAGACAGTGTTTGTACTACTTGGCTTCAGAATCTACTAGCTGGGGTATTTTTACATAGGACAATGTTCTTATTAATTATCTATATATGGGATGTGGGCATTGCTGCCAAAGCTAGCATTTATTGTCCTTCACTATTATCCCTTGTAAAGTATTCAAACTTGAAGCACATCCACACATTCCAAGACAAGCAAATTGTTTTTTAAAAAAATATATTTTTCTGAAAAATTACATATTATGTCATTACTTTTGGGGATAATAAAAACGCTTCAATCTGCCCTGACCTTTAAAGAATATGTTGCCAGTAATAATGGGTCATGTTACTCATCAGAAACTGCATAGATAAAACAATTAAGAGCTTGAAATTCTCAGTGTTACTGAGCATATTCTCCCCCAAAGATCCTTGATAGTTTTCCCGGAAAAACTTTTTACTTTAACTCCGTGTCAGCCAAATATGGAAACCGTGCAGAATTCAAGCTCCCATTCACTTTACTTCTGTCATGCTTACATATACTACTGCCCAATCTCATTTGTTTGTGGGAAGTGATGATCAATGGCATGATGGTGGTGAAAAAGCCGTAAGACTAAAATGAAGCGCAGAAACAGGCCATTCAGCCCAATTAGTATGAAGCTATTGTGACTGGGAACAAAGTTACCGGGAGACACTGAAGTTGGTGATGTAGAAGTTTTTATTCAGCGCATGAGCAGGCATCACATGGAGGCACTCTTAGAAGAGTCTCCCTGATCTAATATTACATGACATTTTTGTATGCTAAAGTTCAAAAGTAATGGCAGGACAATTCTATAGTTACAATGTATCCACAATATTTCCTTTGAATTGCATATAATTTTCAATCACCTCGATCTTCACATCAACACTCCAGACATCCAAAATGAATGTTAATCCCTACTGGCTCTGGGTTGCTTTCATGCATATGCAGGCATCTCAGGTCAAATGGAGTGTTTCTTTGTTTGTAATCAAACCCACACTGCAGATCC
Source organism: Mobula birostris (assembly GCF_030028105.1). Lineage (NCBI taxonomy): Eukaryota > Metazoa > Chordata > Chondrichthyes > Myliobatiformes > Myliobatidae > Mobula > Mobula birostris. The sequence goes on from NC_092383.1 coordinate 70,523,584, forward strand.
AAGGACACCATTTTTCTGAGCTGCATTTTAAACAATCTACGATCCATTTTCAGGTTTGAAAACTGGTTGCTGTTGAAACTAATATCTGCTATACACGTATACCATAACTCCAGAATACGGAACTATGATAATCCCATTCTTAAAAATTCTCTTCATGCTTCTATCAGCTCCCCTCAGATACAATCATCCAATGAACCACTCGGGACAATTCATAGTGCCCAATAAACCTAACAGCTGTGAGATGAAACCGGATCTCCTGATAAAACCCATGGGTCACAGGGAAAACATAATAGTTCCACACAGACAGCACCCAAGTTCAGGACTGAGTCTGGGTTTCCAAAGATGTGAGGGAACAGTTCCATCAGTTCTGCCACTGCCCACTGTCCCCATGAGTGATAAACAAAGTGTATTCATGATTACATGAAAGAAGATGATGCTATTTGAAGAAGTAGTTCAGTTAAAACCTAGCACAGTCTGATATTTTAATTTTGCACTTTATCAAGATCAAAAGACTATTTATTTCTTGGGTGAGTTTTGATTAAATAATTAACACGTAATTTTGATAAACATTATTTAAAAACTAAGAAAAAATCTCTAATGAACTGGACAGAAAATGTACGAAATTAAAATTTCAAGCTTTTGATACAGAATAATGTAATAAATTAGAAATGTTTTCTGATGGAACTAAATGCATCCAAACAGAAGGTTCCAGAAATAAAATATTTTGTCAAATCAATGAAAGAAGGCATGGATCAATAAAAGAAGACTAAATACTTTGCTTGCATGAACTGTAGTAACTTTTATAAGGGGCCTATTGAATTGCATCAGCCTGCAGCATGGGAGCAGTTTAAGAGTGGGAAAGAATAACTAATTTCCTGAATTTTAATTTGATGTGATGCAAATTGATTATTTTGCATAAAACTGATGAAGCTACTTGAAATAGAAGCAAGAATAAGTAGGATAAAGGCTGCTTACACAATTATTTTCCCAGATATATCTGCAGCTTTATTCTATAATATTGCTAGCTCAATCTAATTTTGTCTTTGCAACCAATTGCTGGTTTTGCTGTGTTTGTTTAAGAAATGAGGACACATTTCAATGGTGATGAAAAATGCCTTTATTTTACTGTGTGTTCTCCATTTTATCTCTCTTATTCCTGAATCATACAGCAATCATTATCATAGCTTTACGTGCCTTGTCATCTGAAGCAAATGAAGTTAGATGGATACACAGACCTCCACAGAAAGGCTTTTGGTTTGATTCCTTAATGAGCATCAAATCATATTTTGGAATCATGCTGTTTCTGAATTTGAAATAAACCTGGAAATTCCTGAAGGCAGTATTGGAGGATCGCATAACAAAAAATATTTATATTTCTGTTGTACTAAATGTGTTAAACATAGGCCGATCATTCACTTCAATCTTCCCAAATAACTGGGCAAAAAATAGCTCTTAATACAAAGGTTAATGTGACAAGCAGGACTTGTGCAATTCCTCTCTGCAGTGCTCTATGCTGCCCTATCATTGCCATATTAACCCATGGGAAGCAAATACATGGTTTAAGAACTCTCTTCAAAGAAGGTATACTGGATTTGGAGGTGGTGCACAGGAGCTTCACCAGATTGATTCCAGAGATGAAGGGGTTAGACTATGAGGAGAGATTGAGAAGCCTAGGACTGTACTCACTGGAATTCAGAAGAATGAGAGGAGATCTTATAGAAACATATAAATTATGAAAGGGATAGTGGAGATAGAGTCAGGAAAGTTGTTTCTATTGGTAGGTGAGACTAGAACTAGTGGACATAGCCTCAAGATTCGGGGAAGTAGAGTCACAACCACAGATTCGGTAGTGCCGCAGATACAGCAATTACGCTCGTGAATATGCACGTGTCAGCTAATTATCATTTTATTTGAATGGTATTTAACTCCATTATTTTCGTCATAGTGCTTGTCGAGACTTGAGCAAAGCACTGCAACATTTCACTGCCTGCTTACTTTCGGCCTTGCCTGAGGAAGTGGACTGTCAAGTCAACTGACTCTGAGGACTAGCAGTATTAGTCTTATATTTAGTTATTCCTTTAGCCGCAGTTTTGGCTTCATTTTCCATTTAAGAGTTTTAGTTAATGGGCCTGTTTGGCCTAGCATTTATTGTTTTCTTTCCCTCTAACTGTGTTCGCACTAAAGCCTGTGATCTATCACGTGCTTCAGTGTCTCTCCCTCCGCAGCTGGGCCATATCCGAATGTAGTGACAAGTAGATTTAGGACGGAGATGAGGAGGGAGCGCTTTTCCCAGGCCGTGGTGAACCTATGGAATTCTCTGCCCAATGAAGCAGTGGAGGCTACTTCAACAAATATATTTAAGACAAGGTTGGAGAAATTTTTGCATAGTAGGGGAATTAAGGGTTATAGGGAAAAGGAAGGTAGGTGGAGATGAGTCCATGGCCAGATCAGCCTTGATCCCATTGAATGGCAGAGCAGGCTCGATGGACCAGATGGCCTACTCCTGCTCCTATTTGTGTTTCATGTCAGCAAAAATACAGTGGCAGAGAGTTTGCAATGGAATTGAGGGGGAATGTGAAGGAGTGGAAGCACAGTATTCCTCTGTGTGGTTGATAATCCCCATATCATGTATTGCCTGCTCAATTTCAATGCATCTTAACCCCCAAATTAAAGGCAGATGGAGATGATCATGGAGCATCCAGCTCCTAAAGCATTTACAGATAAAAGAGCTGCAATGCCTAATACTGACCATTGAAAAGTAAAACTGGGAGAAATACATCAACGTGATATGCAGAATCTTTAACCATGCCTCATTGTACAAGAGAGTCAAATGCTGTTTTGGAGAGAGCACGAAAATGGTGATAAGGCCTAATTTAGATCAAGTTTTAGTTTTACTTGTCAGCATGTACATCAAAACATACAGTGAAATGCATCACTTGCACCAACTTAAATCAGCAAAAGTTGTGCTGGATCGCCCATAAAGTGTTGCCACGCTTCTGGCGCAAACATAGTCTGCCTGCAACTCAATAACCCTAACTGTAGGTCTTTGGAATGTGGGAGGAAACAGGAGCACCCGGAGGAAATCCATGCAGTCACAGGGAGAACAGATAAAGTCTTTACAGGCAGTGGCAGGGAATGAAACCCGGTCACTGATTACTGGACAGCGCTGTTAAGCGTTTGCGCTAACCTCTATGCTACCGTAGGTGATATGTTTCCACTAAAGTTCCACTTTCTATGCTTCGCAACCTAAAAGGTTACCAGCTGTCCACTTAATGCTATGCAAACGTGAGCATATGATGGAGAATCACACCCAAGTGTCCCTTATCAAATTTCATGATGACCCTTTATTGACCTAGAAATGACTGCTGCAGCAATCTTTCATGCACAATTTGTGTATACATAAGCATGCTGGCAAGGTTAAAGTGACTCACTCGCTCCCTCACACTGGGAATTCTTCATGGCATTATTGAATGAACACACAGCAAAACTATTCATTATTAATAACTTGGGAAACACTTTGGGTACATCATGGGGTCAGATCGTAACATTTTCAAACATTGCACTCCTAAAGCATTGGGAAGTTCTCCTGTATGCTCTGGCTATAGTACATATTGCAAAAGAGTTATTCTCACTGTTACTTGGAAATACAAAATGTTTCCACACTCTGTTTGCCAGATTAGATGTAGTTTTAGTGACATCAAGATAGCAACATTGTGAAGTCACCAGTAAACAAAATAATTTAAAACGTCATCAGTGGCACATATTGTTGTGATATAAGTCATGTCAGGCACAGCACTGGGAAGGTGTTAATGTATGGCATTGTTAAATGAATACAGAGTAAATGGACTGTTTTGCCATGGGGCAGACACCACAGGTGACTGAATGAATGACAGTTAGTGCTGAAGCAAAGGGGACAGGGAGAAAGAAAAGATCTAACTGAGAGGACTGGAAGATGCTAGATCATTAGGCTGAATTAGGGGTCAGGTTAGGTACAGGGATGTGGGGGAGTTAGGGGTCAGGCTGGCGTCTAGTACTCAGCTCCACTCTCCGTGTTATGAGCCAGCAGGCCAGTGACCCTGATGTGGATGAAGGACATCTGCAATCAGATGTTGGGCTGGCAAACCAGTGAGGATGAGAAAAGACTGGTGTACCCCGCCGAGATCAGTGAGCTATCAACAATTTCTGGTATTGGAGTTCTATGTAGGCAGGAGGTATGAATGATGGGGATTCCAAGGAACATGAGTCAGCAAGGCCAGAATTCAAGTCCGAGCACCTGAGGTCCCATCATCGGAGAGTCTGGCATTGGAGGCCTATTGCTCTAGGTCCATCATCAGAGGTTCCAGTGTTTAAGGCCTAGTGTTCGGGGTCCTGGTCATCAGAGAGTCTGCCATTCAAGGCCTAGTGTTTGGGATCTTGGATATCAGCGGTCCGGAGTTGAGGTGTGGAGTTTGGAGTCTTCATTTCAGGGTTTCCTTTCATTATCATCAGCGAGTCCTAGGGATGGTAGTGAAGATCGAAGCCCATAAGTTGACTGAAAGTCCAGAAGTCGAAGCCTTCTGAGTCCATTGCGAAGTCGAAGCCCCAGTGTCCGTGAATTGATGGGTTTGCTGGATGCTGGTACCCAGAGACAGCCTATCCTGGGGTTGGAGGTCTGTGTGTGTGCGTGGACGGATGGGAGGGAGGAACTAGGCCTGTTTTGCTGTTTGTTGTCTTTTGTGTTGTTTTCTGTGTATAATGGTGCCAGAATATTGGGCGGTCCTTGTGGCCTACCCCCAGCATATCCTTAGATTGTGTTGGTTGCCAACACAAATAAAACTTTTCAATGAAACAAATATTTTAAAAAAACAAATGAACCTGAATCTGGATGCATCATAACTTCGGGAAGTACAGTAAATGATCCTGGAAACTAGAAGCATTTAGGCACTGTATGTTGGACCTGCTCACCTGCTCCTCAATAAGCTTAAAATGTGGAAACAGAAACAGTGAAGGGAAGCTAGTGTTGAAATGAAGGTCAAGACATCCACAAGCATCACATAGCAGTTGTTCAGTTTAATCTCCTTGCACTGGGATCACAAGAAAGTAGGAGCCAGGAGAAAATAGGATTTAGTTTCTCAAATTAACTCTACTATTCATCATATCTTAGCTGATAAACATTGGCCTCAGCTCTTCTTCTGCACCAGTTCTTCCCGAGCCCTCAATTCCCCAATCTTTTAATAATTTATCTACCTGTGTTTTAAATATTCTTATTGACCTAGTTTCCACAATTTCACAAAAGGGGCTAATCATTTAAAATTGAGGTGCGTAGAAATTCCATCTCTCAGAGGGTAGTAAATCTCTGAAATTCTGGACTACAGAAGATCACAGAAGCTAGCTCACTGAAAGTACTTAAGATGGCAATATAAATTTGAAAGACTGAGAAGTCCTGGGAAAATAGCGCAGGAGAGAGACAATATAGTTTGGCCTTGAGCATGTTAAACAGCAGGGTTTGGTAGCTTACTCCTCCTCCTATTTTCTTGTGCTCTTGTATTCTTGTGAACCCTCCAGGGCAGAGAATTCCAGCAATTCACCATGGTTTGCAAAAGGAAAATCTTATCACTGCTTCCGTGTACAGAGGTACATGAGGATTCTGCTTCCAGCTGCCTCTGTAATGACGTGCTTCAGTACAACAGCTTCCAACATCCCACAGTATCTCTAAAGATAATGTCAAGCCACCCATTAGCTGTGAAGTCCTGCAGGCAGAAAGTTTGAAGGAGAGTAATACTGTCTGACCACTGCAGTCAGACTGCATTTGTTCCCTCAAATTACAGTTCAATTCCCCTCTGAGAGACCTGACGATCTGTTTCTGTCTTCATTCCACACCATGCACGACAGCTTTTATTCGGTGGCAATTATTTTCAGGACTGCTGCAGTTTCCAGTCAGTGCATCACCACAAACATGGGTAAAAGCAGGCGGAATGAGGTTGAAATGCTTCTTGTATTCTGCTTAACAGTCACCTGTTGCACAGTGCATTCAGTACTGTGGAAACATGCCCATTGGGATCCTCACACTTATTTTTAGGGCAAATCAAATTTAGCGATCTATTTTAAAATAGCAATGCAATATACACTCTGTGATCCCTTTATTAGATACCCCCTGGACCTAATAAAGCAGCCACTGAATGTATGCTTGTGGTCTTCTGCTGTTGCAGCCCATCCTCTTCAAGGTTCAATGTCTTGTGCATTCAGAGATGCTCTTTAAATTACTGTCACCTTCCTGTCAGCTTGAACCAGTCTGGCTTTTCTCCTCTGACCTCTCTAATTAACAAGACATTTTTGCCCACAGAATTGCTGCTCACCAGATTGCTTTTTGTTCATTGCACCATTCTCTGTAAACTCCAGAGACGGTTGCGAGTACAAATCCCAGGAGATCAGCAGTGTTTGGCTCCATCTGGCTCAAACCCCCATTCTGATGTTTGGTCTGAACAAGAACTGAACCTCTTGACCAGTTCTGATGAAGAATCTCAGCCCGAAACGTCAACTGTTTACTCTTTTCCACAGATGCTGCCTGGCCTGCTGAGTTCTTCCAGCATTTTGTGTATGTTGCCTCTGCAGATTTTCTCTTGGTTGTGACCAGGTCTTGTATGCTTTTCCACATTGGGTTGTTGCCACATGATCGACTGATTAGATATTTGCATTAACAAGCAGGTCTACCTAACAAAGTGTGTGTATAAGGCCGTTTAGTGGACTTACTTCCTGAAATAACAATTTCCATCAGAACCCATGCCATGTTGAACATTTCCATGGCTGCTTTGAAATAAGATGTATTGAATCCACAACTCAGCACTTTTATCTGAATTGAGATTTGTGAACATGCCAAATTCAAATGGGCTGCACTAACACACTGAACAAAGCTTTCAGGGAATCCCATCCTGCTTCAAACAACCAGAGAACAATGAATATTTAAGCCTGAACACACACACATACATACATATTTGAAATTCCTTACATTGTGGATGGGTGAGCTAACCTAGCCACATTTAAAAGCTTGCACATAAGCAATTTAAAAAATCTCTATTTCTTTCTAAATGGAATCTCTCAAACAATATCAGAATTGAACATGTTACTTATGACAGCTTTATTTTTAGTCCTACCTTCGTTCTCCCGTTAGGAGAAAAAAAACGATTCCTTTCCTTCACAGGCAGCCCTTTGAGACTGAGGAATGGCAGTTGCACCCCCAGATTTGTTGTTTCTAAACTAGCCAATCAGTATTCTGTGTGATCCACTGGCACTAAAACTGGTGGGGCAGGTGCCACTTGATGCAGAGTTTAACTACCCGGTCAGGCCTGACCACAAATGCCAGTTCCACAACGATGGGAGTGTAGTGGTTAGCTCAAAGTTACTACAGCTCGGGACGGCAGAGTTCAGAGTTCATTTCCAGCGTCCTCTGTAAGTGAGTTTGCACATTCCTTCCCGTGTGCACATGGGTTTCCCCCGGATGCTCCAGTTTCCCTCCAAGGTCCAAAGACGTATCAGTTAGTAGGTTAATTGGTCATTGTAAATTGTCCAGTGGTCATTGAAAATTGTCCACTGGCTGAGGTTAAGCTAGTGGCTGCGTGGCATATGGCTCAAAGGGCCAGACAAGCCTATTTCATGCTTAATCTCAAAATAAAGCATTTTTTTTTATTGGTTTTAACAAAGTAGTTGGGTTTGGAGTGAGTTGGATCACACATCACCTACCCAATTCTTCATTTAATCCCACTGTGTGTAGCAAAACTGGGACTGTTACACTTACAACAATAGTCACGTTGCTTTAGACACTTGACTGACTCAGTATTGGACAGCACAGGACCATATCAGCGGTCCAAGTCCTATAAGCAGGACAGACTTAGATTATACCTTTACAGCCATCTACTTGATTGGGTGGGTGGTTGGGCAGTCTGGTATATTGAACATTCCTTCCACTGTTTGTGCTTGGTTTTATGATGTCGTGGAGATGCAAAATGTCTCATGCTTTCCTGGATGCTCCCTCTCCACTTTGAGTTGTCATAAGCCAGGGATTCTAAACAGTTGATGAGAACATTGCATCATTTTAAGGAAACTTTGGAAATGGTCTTGACATCCTATCACTGTCCTCCTGGAATCAGAATTAGAATCAGGTTTATTATTATTGACATATGCCATGAAATTTGTTGTTTTGTGACAGCAGTACAATGCAAGACATAAAACTACTTTAAGTTACAAAAATGGATAAGTAGTGTGTTAAATGAATAATGAGGTAGTGTTCATAGGTTTATGTACCGTTCAGTAAACTCCTACTGTGTTGGAATTCAGAATAGGGTGCTTGCTTTGCAAGTCTGACTTCAGAAATGCAAGAGATTTTCTTTACGCCCTTTGAAATAATTTGACTTGCCTGTAAAGGAAGGTCATGTAGATATTGTGCCAATTTAGCTATAATTTGCATTTGAAGACATATTAAGATGGATTAATCACTGAAGTGAATGACTAACATAGCAATTGCAAAATTTTACAGAAAATCCACTCTTACATCTGAGTGATTTTAGGTTTATTAAAATAATTTACAGCTTGTAGAAAACATGCATTGGGCAAATGGAAGTTAAGGAATTGTAATTGAGGAAGATTATGTAAATGGTTAAGAGGAAAACATTGTAATCATCACCTTGAGAGATACTGACTGGATTTTCAACTCAGTTCCTCATAAAAAGCTACTTGGATAGGCTACTGCTGGATCCTGCATAAATGGTAGCCAGATGTTTGAATTATTGTTTGTTTACTGCGACAATCTTGAGGCCTACTTTCTGTCCTAGCATGCAATTGCTCTGAAGAAGTGGCTGCATTAAAACTCTGAATTGATCTGCAGGGAACATTTCCAAATCCAGAGTTTTGGAGATAGTATATCACTATCATAATGTGTAAAATTAAATAATTACCATTATATAATACAATCATTACAGTGTATCGAAAAAAAAATTACTATAGGGGAATGTGCTACACTGGGATCAAGCTGGCAGAGGACTATCTGTAGGCATTGAGCATAAGGCCAATCCTCTCATACTCCCTTAATGACTTGAGATATTTTAAATAAATGACACTGAGGTCCTTGACAACATCAACACAGGGAAATTCTGGAGCTCTTGACATAAATTTGGCAGCAGAGTGGAATTGAATTCCAACTTCCATTGCTTCATGATGGCCTGCAAGCTGTGATCCTGACCTACAGGTTCATAACAGGCCCATGCTCAGTGCCATTCCCCAAGCACCTACTTGAAATTTTTCTGTCTGCAATCATGCTCAGCTGATGTGATGCTAATCTAACAGGAAATTTTTCAAAACTTACCTGAAGCATGATTGCCCCTACCTCCGTCATCAAGCAGTAGAGCTCAGTCAACGCGTGAGTATCTACACCATTTAGAGGCTCTGCCCCAAGTCATCATCGATTGTTCCAATAATCCTGCAGCAGTGGTTTATGCTCTTCAATGCATATATTCTTCCTTTGTTTTAATATACTTGAATCTATTGTCAGCAGTAACCATAAGGTATAGGAGCAGAATTAGGCCATTCAGCCCATTAACTCTGCTTCACCATTCCATCATGTCTGATTTATAATTCCTTCATCCGCATTCTCCTGCCTTCTCTCTATAATCTTTGACACATTTTTTAAACAAGAACCTATCAACCTCCACATTAAGTATACCTAAAAACTTGGCCCCCACAATGAATTCAACAGATTCACCACAGATTCTGACTAAAGAAATTCCTCCTCTTCTCTGTTCTAAAGGAATACCCTTATATTCTGAGAGTGTGTCTTCTGGTCCTAGACTCACCTTACTGAAGGAAACGTCATCTCCACAACCATTCTATCTAGGCCTTCCAATATTCCATAGGGTTCAATGAGTCCCCCTCATTTTTTTAAGCTCCAATGAATACATCCTAGAGCCATCAAATGCTCCTCATAAGCTATTCTCTCATACATGCGATCATTCTCATGAACCTTCTCTGGACCCTCTCCAATGCCAATAAATCCATTCTTAGAAAAACTACTATCTAAGTTTTGGGGCCCAAAACTGCTCACCAGAATGCATGTGTTCATCAGATCAATTCCTTTGTTCTCATATACTAGAATCTATTGTCAGCAATAAGGTGAGATAAGAAATTCATCCTAGGTTATGCACACACATTATAGCAGTGGCACATGACTTCAGAGAGCACAGATTTTGGAATTGAATTACAATATGTAATCACAACACTATTGCAAAACTAACATTTATAACTGGACAAAACCATATCCTCCTTTCCTTTCTCCTGTGGTCCACTTTCCTCCCCTATCAGATTCCTTCTTCTCCAGCCCTTGACCTTTCCCATTCACCTCACTACGCCTATCAGCTCCCAGCCAGTCTCTTTCCTCTCCCCTCAGCTTTTTATTCTGACATCTTCCCCTTCCTTCTCAGTCCTGAAGAAGTACCTTGACCCAAAACATAAACTATCTATTCATTTCCATAGATGCTGCATGACCTGCTGAGTTCCTCCAGAATTTTGTGTGTGTTGCTGTTGAATTTGGTCCCAAACAGCATGACTGAGTACTATTGAATTTCTAATACATTACATAGAAATTATGATTAATATGGACAAATAATTCATTTTCCAAGAAAAATACAGATGCTGATTAGTTCATGCAGCACTTTCGAGAACTAGTTCTCAACTATATCAATGAAAGAATTTAAGATCACTCAAAAATTTACAAATATTAAGTTACTCAGATTGCATTTTGACAGCTGTTAGGTGGTGAAGTCTCAAACTGACTAAATGATTAGTCACAGATCAGTATCTGAGAAACTGATTTGTTGCTCAAATTTAAAATAGCGGCTTGGTCTATATAGTTAATCATTGGAATAAACCTTAATCCCATTGCATTTTTTCATTTATGAATATACCATACAAATAAAGATTGAAACCCAGAATTTATGAAATTGCGTGACATGTTTTGGCCCGTTTACTCTTAAACTCCTTGTGCAATCACCTCAGAGAGGTAGAAGATTATTTGAATACTACAATCAAGTTAGCAGTTTTAAGTTTTGCATTCCAGTGCTGATATGATGTTTGAGCCCACAACTACTTGACTAAATGCGAAAGTGCGATCAGGTAAATCAACAGCAGAAAAGCTGTAAGTTTCCTGCACTAAACAGCAATAAAGAAACAGTGGGGAGGGGAATAAATCAGCTTAAATGATGGCATGCTTACATTGTGCATTGCAATTTCTAGGATTCACGTTTTCTTAAAATGAAAACTAATGTCCCAATTCTTATATTCAGTAAAGATGGGACAGTGCTTACTATTGACTTTAAGAAACTTCCCCACAAAATGATGCAGATCTTGTGGATTCCCTGTTTCCCCATGTGGTGTGCTATCATGATGTAGCTGTAGGAGACCTATGGTATACTGCAACACTGTTGTCACCGTGGCTATTTCAAAGCATAAAAAAAAACATTTTATTTTGTCATTTTAAGCATTTTGCTAAATAAAGATTAATCTGTACGCTTGAGATTTAAGAAGGTCAAACACTAAAAGCATTATTTTGTATTACCTTAAAAATCTGCAGAGGAATAGGAATGGCAATGCACATTTATGAGATTTAATTCTGCGAAACCTACTATGTTGCTCAGATACACTAAATGTAGCTCAGTTTATGATTTAAAGGTTATTAAATAAAGCTTTCTATTTTGGAGTTGATAGAAATCATACCACCAGTCACATCTTTGCTTTTTGACCCCACCACCCACCCCTTTCTGATTTTCACAGCAATCGTTAGCCCCCTGACTCCTAGGTCTTTTCAGCCCTTCCCACCAGTCTACTCCTGGTGTTTTCACCTTCAACCATGGGAACTGCAGCCTTTCTCCCACATATCATCCAGGGACTCAATCAGCATTTCCAGGTAAGGCAGAGATTCACGTGCACCTCCTCCAACCTAATCCATTGCATTCAGTGCTTGTGAGGTGGCCTCCTCTGCAATGGTGAGACCATGTATGGTGAATGTTTTGTAGAACACCTGTGCTCTGCCTAGAGTGAGCTTCCAGTGAAATGTCATTCCTACTCTCTTTCCCATTCCTAGATTCACCTGCTATCTGCAGCCTTCTCCACTACCATTGCGAGGTAAATGTAAACTAAAGGTCTCCTCTATTCAATTTGGGGAGCCTACAGCCTAATGCTATTGACATTGACATTTCCACTTTCAGGTAACTCACTCCTCTCTTTGTTTCTTTCCCACTCCTCCTTGTCCACCCCATTTCTCTCTCAGTTTGTACACTTTTTCATTTTCCAACCCCATCCCATTCCCTCACCATCCACTTCGTCTCCTCACCACCACCCCCCACAACCTGATACCATCTGGCCATCACCCACATCCTTCTCCCCTGGTTCACCTTGTCAACCCCCTTCCCATCAACCCTCCCTTATCCACTTCAACCTATCATCTGGCAGCCTCTGTCTCTACCTTTACCCCTTCCCTCCCCCACCTAGCCCCACCTGCCTAATCTCTCCCATCTTATATTTCACATTAGCATCTAACAATCTTTGTCAAAACACTCCCCCACATGTTTCCATCTGCCTGTCATGCACCACAACCCCAGCCCACACTGCTTTTGTCCCTTCTATCACCCCCTACTAGTTTCTGTGTCATCCAGCCTCTTATTTTTTTAATGACTTCAGTTCCTCTGTGCTGTCAGTCCTAATGCAGTCTCAACTCAAAATACCCATTGTTCCTTTGCCTCCAGCAGTTTGTTTTTTTCCCCAATCCAGATGATGAAAGAGCCATAACCTGTAGAGCTTCAGACCAGAAGCTTGCAAGTATGAATTACGTGAAGCCCAGTTTAGCTAGCACAGATATAATGGTCAGAATGTACTCTTTCTATAAATGTCTCCGATTCTGTGTTCAAATTTATTCAGAACTTTGTGGGCACAATTGATGCTTTGTTCATAACCATTCAAAAGAGGTAAAGTATTTACATTCCAGAAAACCTGGCAATTTATTGTTCTTCTCAAACTTATTCATATGATCATAGAAAAGCACAACACGTAAACCAGCCCTTGGGCCTATCTAATCCATACTAACCCATTTAAACTGCCTAGTCCCACTGATCTACACCTAGACCATAGCCATTCACAGCCCTACCATCTACGTACCTAACCAGACATCTCTTAATTGTTGAAATTGAGTTGACATGCACCACTTGTGCTGGCAGCTCGTTCCACACTCTCTCAACCCTCTGAGTGAAGAGGTTTCCCATCACATTCCCCTTAAACTTTTCAACTTTCACCTTTAACCTTACTCCCCTGGTTGTAGTCCCACTCAACCTCAATTTATCAATCCATTCCCTGTTATTGGGAAGGACAGAGGCTGGATCCTCCTGCCCCAGAAGAATACAGGCAGTAGCAGTTTTTGCTGGATAATGAACGCAGGTGCAATGTGAGTTGCTTTCATTGCTATTACTAATTTCTTCTCTCGTTGTCCCAATACATTCCGGTGGTATCAGTGCTGGACTACCTTAGTTGACTCAAACTTGGTGTTCCTAGGTTATAAATTAAGCCAATCTTTGATCAATTTCTTCATTATATGTCAATAATTTATTAGTTGGTCATATATCCTTTCATCCAGAAAAAGTAGCCCACAGAAGTGAAAGCAAAGTTTATAGAACTTTAAAGATCCTTTCACATTTTTTTAATTAAGTGCAATCGTGAACAATAGCCAGATCAGTAATGCTGATCAAGTCAACTAGTTCCCAAAGAAAACTCTGATAGGCCAATCAGATGGTTCGCTGCTGCTCAGCGATAGAACACAAAAAAATCATAGGTACAATTAAGAAATGTTAAAAAATTGTAGAAATACTGGAGTCATGATGATCATGATGAAGTCTGCTGGAGAGAGACATTTATACACATGCTGTCCTCCATAATTCAAAAAGATTGAAGGATAAGGTTGCAGGGTGACAAAACGAGGCAGGAGCACTTGGAACTAAAAGCTAATCCCTAACGGGAGAAAACAGCACCTGTTCTTTCCACACTGTTCTCCAGCAGTTTAAGGACTAAGTCAGGCCGGAACATAACTCACACGTCCTCTTGGAAGTCAGGTATTAACCCTACTTACCAACAACCAAGCATTGCCATTCTGGTCCCCTTCATGATAGCTTATGAAGAAGTATGTGACTTCCCTCCCAGAGATGATAGGTGTTTGTGCACTCGACTCTTGAAGGTTTGAACCCCATCTTTGCAGATGTTTCCAACCACAGCATCTGGAAGGCTGTTCCAAATTCTGATAACACAGTGAAGGAAGCTTCTATCCAGTGTGTAGGTTCTCGCATCAGGCGTAGAAACAGCATGAGCAGGCATAGATAAATTTGATCGTGTGGTGCGCTGTCTCTCATAAGATGAAGGCAGCATGGCGCGAAGGTCTGCAGGGCTGTGGCTGGTGTGCATTTTGTATAGAACAGTAGCTGCAGCAACCTGTCGTCTGTGGTGTAAGCCAGTGGTCCCCAACCTCCGGGCAGCATCTAATTAATGAGCTTGTTTATTTCGGCTTTTTTCTTAAAGATGTGCTGGGTGCGTTCCGACTACTGCTGCGCTGCTGCATTCTTCTCGGCAATGTATCAGTCCGTGGCCCGGAGGTTGAGGACCACTGGTGTAAGCTACTGATGGCTAGCTTCTCATGAGCTGTGGCTTCATCTCCACCTATACTCCGAAGAGCCTTTCTTTGAATGGAATCAAGCTGGCTGAGGACACCCTGCGAGGCACTTCAGACCAGACAGTTACCAATAATGCATTATACCAGACAGTACACTGTATTTTATAGGATTGCTTTTATATTTATATTTATTGTGTATTTTTTTCTTATTGAATTCTTTATGTCTAATGTGTTTTTTATGCTATATTGGATCCGGAGTAACAATCATTATATCCTCTTTTACACTTGCTTACTGAAGAATGAGAATAAACTATTTTGTATCTTGAACTCTGAAGAACTGAAAGCAGAGAATAAACTGAGCTAAACAGATAAAAACATAGACAGGACAGAAGTAGTAATTTTAAACACAAATAAATAAAACTAGTTTTAAATACCACAGTACTCAATGTGTGGAATAAACTATGAGAATTAGAGGCAATTATGTTACAACAAGGTGTGGATTTTATAACGTTCACAAAAGCTTGCTTTTCAATTGGGCAGGCAAGCAGGTAATAATTAAATTGTAGTACTTTCAAGAGAGCTAGGATGCATAACAATATTGGCTAAAAAGAAATCAAATGAATCTTGAAATATTGAATAATAAGTGTACTACTGAGTACCTAATTGCAGGAAAGATATTGAATTGGAATGCTGGACCCAGATCAGGAAGGTAAGTGGAAACAAAATAATTATTTTTGAAGAAACATTTAATTAACCATCCATTGATTGGGTTAAGATGGAAGTAAATAGAGAAGGTAGAATACATTTCCAGAAATGTGTGTTCGATTCCTTCCTTGAATACCTTGTTTATATGTTCACAGGGAATGAAGTGATCCTTCAACTGGTTACAAATGGCTAAATGGCATATTAAACAAAAGCAAGAACTTCGAAATGCACTGGTACCCATCCTGATATTTTCCCGATCCTTTTTAGCATTATTGGTAGTTGGAAAAACTATGCTTAAATCATAAGACCGTAAGACATAAGAGCAGAATTAAACCATTCAGCCCATCAAGTCTACTCCACCATTGCATAATGTCTGATTTATTATCCCTCTCAACTCCGTCCTCCTGCATTTTCCTGTACCCTTTGATGCCCTTACCAATCAAGAACCTAATAACCCCATCTTTAAATATACCCAATGACTTGGCCTCCACAGCTGTCGATGGTAATGAATTCCACAGATTCATCACCCTCTGGTTCTCCTCATCTTGGTTCTAAAAGGATGTCCTTCTATTCTGAGGCTGTGCCCTCTGATCCTAGAACACCCCCCCCCCCACACACACACACAGTATTGGAAACAAAAAAAACATCAAAAGTCAAAATAAATCATTAAAACTTGCAAGTTTAGCAAATGTACTGGATATGGGCAAGCTATTTACTGTGACCATGTTGTTCATATTCACTTGAGTAATGTTTCCCTCCTGCTAACTGACCCCATTAGCTAGATATCTGCTACAACCTAACCCCACCAGTAGCCTTGGCCTCATTCTATCAGAGTATTCTATTTGCCGTATCCATCTCGCCCTCACTTTCACTAAAACAGAACAAGAAGGTAACATAAAACTAACTTCCCTCTTCCTCAGCTCTGACAAGGAGCTGAGATATTAATGAAATATTAACTCTTTCTTCTTTCATATTTGCTGCAGACCTTATGTTGATCTCCAGCATTTTATGATTTTATTTCAGTGAAAGAGACTAAGAGCTTGTATATTTTGGTAGAATAAAAGTTATAAATGAGGGAAACATACACAAAAAATGTCTGTAGGAAGAGGTGCAGTCGACGTTTCAGGCCGAGACCCTTCGTCAGGACTAACTGAAGGGAGAGTGAGTAAGGGATTTGAAAGTTGGAGGGGGAGGGTGAGATCCAAAATGATAGGAGAAGACAGAAGGGGGAGGGATGGAGCCAAGAGCTGGACAAGTGATAGGCAAAAGGGATATGAGAGGATCATGGGACAGGAGGTCCAGGAAGAAAGACGGGGGGGGGGACCCAGAGGATGGGCAAGGGGTATATTCAGAGGGACAGAGGGAGAAAAAGGAGAGTGAGAGAAAGAATGTGTGTATAAAAATAAGTAACAGATGGTACGAGGGGGAGGTGGGGCATCAGCAGAAGTTAGAGAAGTCGATGTTCATGCCATCAGGTTGGAGGCTACCCAGACGGAATATAAGGTGTTGTTCCTCCAACCTGAGTGTGGCTTCATCTTTACAGTAGAGGAGGCCGTGGATAGACATGTCAGAATGGGAATGGGATGTGGAATTAAAATGTGTGGCCACTGGGAGATCCTGCTTTCTCTGGCGGACAGAGCGTAGATGTTCAGCAAAGCCGTCTCCCAGTCTGTGTCGGGTCTCGCCAATATATAAAAGGCCACATCGGGAGCACTGGACGCAGTATATCACCCCAGTCGACTCACAGGTGAAGTGTTGCCTCACCTGGAAGGACTGTTTGGGGCCCTGAATGGTGGTAAGGGAGGAAGTGTAAGGGCATGTGGCCACACATTTTAATTCCACATCCCATTCCCATTCTGACATGTCTATCCACGGCCTCCTCTACTGTAAAGATGAAGCCACACTCAGGTTGGAGGAACAACACCTTATATTCCGTCTGGGTAGCCTCCAACCTGATGGCATGAACATCGACTTCTCTAACTTCCGCTGATGCCCCACCTCCCCCTCGTACCTCATCTGTTACTTATTTTTATACACACATTCTTTCTCTCACTCTCCTTTTTCTCCCTCTGTCCCTCTGAATATACCCCTTGCCCATCCTCTGGGTTCCCCCCCCCCCCCCGTCTTTCTTCCCGGACCTCCTGTCCCATGATCCTCTCGTATCCCCTTTTGCCTATCACCTGTCCGGCTCTTAGCTCCATCCCTCCCCCTCCTGTCTCTCCTATCATTTTGGATCTCCCCCTCCCCCTCCAACTTTCAAATCCCTTACTCACTCTTCCTTCAGTTAGTCCTGACGAAAGGTCTCGGCCTGAAACGTCGACTACACCTCTTCCTAGAGATGCTGCCTGGCCTGCTGCGTTCACCAGCAACTTTTATGTGTGTTGCTTGAATTTTCAGCATCTGCAGAATTCCTGTTGTTTGCACAAAAAATGTCTGTAGTATAGAACAACAATATGGAGGTGTTGATTAAATAGAAATTTTAAAAAATATTTCAAGCAGATAAGGCCTTTATGAAAGACAGAAGAATATTGAGCTCTGTGACAAAGGTGGGTATAGAAATTTGTCTAACATTATAAGTACTAAGTCTATGAGATATTGGCATATGTGTATTGTACTCCATTTCTGAAATAGGCCCTGTTGAAATCAGTAGGTTTAAGTTTCAGAAGCAGAGTTCAAAATATGTATAGCACAAATTGTATGTTACATAAGCAAACCAGGAAAATTAATCCTCAACACCTTGCTGAGCTCCTCTGCCATTGTGTGTGTGCCTGTGTTGCTCTGGATTTCCAGCATCTGTAGAATCTCATCTCTTCATCCCAAAGGAGATAACTTCACTCAACTTCACTTGTTCCATCACTGAAATGTTCCCACAATCAATGGGCTCACTTTCAAGGTCTCTTCATCTCAATATTTATTGTTTATTTATTTATTACTGTTCCTATTTATTACTATTCTTTCTTTCTTTTTGTATTTGTAGTTTGTTGTCTTCTTCACTCTGGTTGAATGCCCAAATTGGGCAGTCTTTTATTGATTCTGTTATGGTTATGGTGATTAAATTAAAAGATTTATAGGTATGCCCAGAAGAAAAATGAATCTCGGGGTTGTATATTGTGATATACAGTATATGTACTTTGATAATAAATTTACTTTAAACCATAGAAACCATAGAAACTATAGAAAAACTACAGCACAGAAACAAGCCTTTTAGCCCTTCTTGGCTGTGCCGAACCATTTTCTGCCTAGTCCCACTGACCTGCACACGGACCAAATCCCTCCATACACCTCCCATCCATGTATCTGTCCAATTTATTTTTAAATGTTAAAAAAGAACCCACATTTACCACATCGTCTGGCAGCTCATTCCATACTCCCACCACACTCTGTGTGAAGAAGCCCCCCCCTAATGTTCCCTTTAAACGTTTCCCCCCTCACTCTTAACCCATGTCCTCTGGTTTTTTTCTCCCCTTGCCTCAGTGGAAAAAGCCTGCTTGCATTCACTCTATCTATACCCATCATACTTTTATATACCTCTATCAAATCTCCCCTCATTCTTCTACGCTCCAGGGAATAAAGTCCTAACCTATTCAACCTTTCTCTGTAACTGAGTTTCTCAAGTCCCGGCAACATCCTTGTAAACCTTCTCTGCACTCTTTCAACCTTATTTGTATCCTTCCTGCAATTTGGTGACCAAAACTGAACACAATACTTCAGATTCGGCCTCACCAATGCCTTATACAACCTCATCATAACATTCCAGCTCTTATTCTATGATTATACTAGAATGTTCAAGAAGTTCTAAGCTCAAAGTAAATTCATCATCAAAGTACATGTATTTTATCACATACAGTGGAATCCAGTAAATTTGGACACATCAGGACCAGTATGTTTTGTTCAATTAAGCAGCTGCTCCAATTAGCTGAAGTTTTACAGAAATATTTAAATAGGTATAAAAAGAAACAAACTACCGTTTAACTTGAGTAACAAATGATGATATAGAGAATATATAAGAATACTGATATTATTACAGTATTATTAAACTGTATTAGTTTCTAATACTTATCAGTGGAGGAATTCATCCAGTGTATGCTGTCGTGTTCTGTTGATTATGTTACGTACCCCATAACTGGGTTGCCAAACCAGCAGAAATGGACCACTTAGTTGGAGTCCGGATAACTGGAACTAAGAAAGTTTTATTAAAGAAACAAGTAACACAGTACTCTAATCGTAAGGATATAAATGCAACAGGTTAACACTGATAAAACACACATGTACACAGAACTAGGATAATAGGAATCAAACAAGCTCTATCGCAGGCTAGGAATAAAATGCTCAGTCTCAAGTGACGCAGAGTTCAGTTCAGCTTAGTACAGTTTGCAGCAATTGCTGTTGTGCCGCTGGAGAGAGAGAGAGAGCGAATATGCAAATTGAATTCAGACAGACCTTGATGTTCTCCGCAGTTAGCTTTTGTGCGAGCCCTTTTTAATGTCTTCTGAGGTCACCGACTGTGACCCCTCCATTCAGGATACGATCGTTCTTCCGTGGTGAACCTGGCACCCAGGCAAGGGCAGACACACACACCAGGTTCCCGCCGATCGTACCTTTTCACCCTGTGCATCTACGGTCGGTCCCATGACCAGACCTCCAAACTATCACCAACTTGTGGGGGCACACCGCACTTCCAGGGTCTCGTTATCTCCTGATCTCGTGGTGTCTGTCGTGCCTTAGCGAACCTGTTCCTTTTATCCCCCTGCTGGGGTATCGCCTGTCCATCAAACTTCAAACAGTTCAGGTTCAAAGCGACCAGTCTGTCAATACTTGGAGCTGTGTCTCTTTTCATTAATCTCTCTTCTCTCTCATTAACATTTTGAATGTTTCTCTCTTTGTCTCTCTTATCTCTCTCATCAGCATCAATCTTCTGATAACTTGGTTTTTTGTCACAACTGTAAATGAACAAAATCAGCACAGGCACCTAGTGCGGATAATGGACTGCCTTCATACAATGCTTTTGATGACTGCATCCCCCAAATCTTCTTTTTTATTGTAATATTCAAAATGACTAACAACACTTTCAAATTCATCATAGTGCCTAACTTGTTGAAGTAGCAAAACAATTTCATTTTCACTCCTGGCTATTTCCAGCAACTCCAAGCCTGAAACCATGAAATTGCAGTGAGCAAAACTGTTCTGAATCATCTTACTGCTTATTTCTCGCCAATTATCAGTGAAAAAAATCCACTTCTTTTTGAACATAAACACATGAAACTGACACTATTTAAAAGCTGTTTGCTCTAAGCAAGGTGCAGTGTCTAACAGCCACATATGTGCACATAACTGGCACTAGTTAGAAATTGTTTGGTGACAGTCTCCTGTCCTAATTAAGCAGCATAGTGTTCCAAATAAACAAAGGGAATTCCAGCTATTTTCTTGGCTAGTTTTTGTTCTTTAAGAGCTATCCCAAATAAGCTAATTAACTTTGAACTTAAAACATAGTTGTAGCCTGATTGGCTGAGCTCTTACTACATTTTGTGTATGTTGCTGTTAGAGGTAATAGCTGGAAAAACAGTTATTGTCCATAAGTTGATTTTGTCCAAAGCTGCACAAAAATTACTCAATACGATAATCACTTCTCCACAGTATTGTAAGGAAAGGTATGTAAAGCACATGCATGGAACAAATGGATAAAGTAGGGAATCAAATTCTACTTTTCCTGGGGACTAACATATGTAGATATTTTGGACATCCGGTTTGAATAATATTTTGGGACTATATTGAAAGCCTACCAAACATTGAAAGGCATTGATAGAGTGAATGTGGAAGAGTCTAGGACCAAATGGCACAGTCTCAGAGTAGATGAAGTCCCTTTAGAACAGAAATGTGGATGAATTTCTTCCGCCAAAGGGTGGAGAATCATTGCACTGATGACTGTAGAGGCCAAGCCACTGGGTTTACTTAAAGTGGAGTTTGATTTGTTAGGATATCAAAGGTAATGGGAGGAAGTAGGATAATGGGATTGAGAGGGAAAATAAATCAGCCATGATTGAATGGTGGAGCAGACTCGATGGACTGAAAGGCTTAATTCTGCTCCTATGTTTTATGGTTTTAGTGTTCTATTTATCATTGAGATCTTGTGACAGATTAACGCTCAGTGGCCAAATTATTTAGGTACTGCTGTACACCTGCTCATTAATACAAATATCTAGTCACCCAATCATTGGACAGAAACTCAGTGCATAAAAGCATGCAGGCATGGTCATGAGGTTCAGTTGTTGCTTAGACCAAATATCAGGATGGTGAACAGATGTGATTTAAGTGAATTTGATCGTCGAATGATTGTTGGTGCCTTACGGGGTAGTTAGAGAATCTCAGAAACCGCTGATCTCCTGGTATTTTTATCCTCAACAGTCTCTGGAGTTTACAGATAACGGTGCAAAAATAAAGAAAAAAAACAAGCTGACAGGAAGGCAACAGTGGCATGCAGAAGAGCACATTGAGTCTTGAAGTGGATAGGCCGCAGCAACAGAAGGCCAGGTTCCATTCCTGTACTTAAAAAGGTGACTACTGAGTATATATGAAGCCAAGCACAATAACATTTGGAGCACTCTGTGCAGCTTTGAAGACAAAACAATAGGAAGAGTGCCTAGAAGTCAGGCAACGGTTAGCATATGTTCTGTTGATAGCTGTCACATAACAAGAAAAACAAATACAAAACAAAAGGACTTGGAATAACTGGATTGTCTTATTACAGAAATAGGCTAAAGGATGATTTCATGAAGTGTGTAGATTCGTGAGAACTGGGTCACTATCAGATGGACAATTTCTTCCGATAGTGGCTCAGCATGTTAAAAGAAAAAGCCATACCTCAAAGGTGAAAGATCAGAACAAAGAACAAAGATCTTCTTAGCAGAAGGTTGTTGTGGAGCTGAAGAATCCAGTCCTGGAGTTAGTGATGAAGTGTTAATCAATCAAGTTAATGCTAAACTAAGTGTTTGAAGGAAAGGGAAATGAAAGGATCTAGAAGTATCAGAACAAGGGATGAGGACTACTGGTCGCATGAACGCTGAAGGTGAGTACTGATTAATTGTGCCGAAGAATATGTTTCCATTTTACAATTTCTGTTCTCTTTGAAAATATAAAAAGCCATCAATAAAATTGAGTGGAATTGAATAAATTTTAGCTTTGTTTATTATGGGTTTGGGCTAAATTTTGATCCCTTTAAGTATTTTTTAATAATTAATTTCCCTTTGGATATTTTCACTCAAGAAAAAAACTACATCAAATGTTGAGCAAAGCCTTACTTAAAGAGTGCCGTTTCAAACTATTACAATATAATAATTGCAAAGACATTGTCCTAATTCCTCCTGTGTTTTCAGTCACTGCAAAATGATTATTTCAGATTTTTGTTGGGAATTTAAGGAATAAAATAGAATGAAGAATTTAATTAAAATTACTTCATACAAGAATTCATACAAGAAAACATTCTACTAATATATCTTTATAATTATGTGAACTAATAGAATCTGGCACATTAATCCATTACTTGCAATGACAGGTGAACCTGGTTATTATCGAGCTGACAGTTATGGGACTTGGGGATTGTGCATCTTCTCAGAAGGACAAAGCAGGACTGTAACCCAGAAAATAATTTATGAAGTCTTCAATCTAAGTTATCATCTACTTTGTCACTTAGTGCTTTCAAATTAATCCATTCACTGAATCTTCTTTAGAGAAGGGAGTTGCTTTACTTACTGTTTTTAATAGCTTGATGCTTTTCCTTCCACTGACAGGCCATTTCTGAATTAACTGGCATTGGTTTTCTTCAAGTTAGGAAGAAGATTAATATTTTCAGCAGGTAAGCTTTAGTTTTTCTGTTTCATCTTTGTATGGTTCAATTTCAAATTGTTTCTTTTGATAGTGCCCTTCACTTTTGTGAGTGTTTTTGTTGTGGATAGTATTTTTATTAGAAGTGAAAAGGAATAGTCTTCCCAAGGGAGATTCTTCCTCTGAGTGAACATAAGGAAAATACATCATGATTTAAATTCTCCATCACAACTAATAATGTAGTATAAACTTGAGCAATATAAAAACATGAGAGAACATAATTTATTCCAATATCCACACTTGGCTAACACTATCTGGGTTTAAATTTTGCATTATTTCAAACTTTTTCTAATTTATGAAACTGGAACCCAAAGCTTTGAGAGACCAAAGACTATATTATCAGTGGAACCTTTTCTCTTGGAAACATATTCAGAAGGTGAGGGATATTTGATATGAGCAAATAATTTCCTTTTGCTACCCATTTAAATCAAATCTAAAAGATGTAAATATGCTTGATTTTCCAAAGGAACTATTCGTTAGCATATATATATATTCAGGGGATCCCACACACCATTTACTTCTTGTCCTGAATTTGTAAATTGATAAGGACAAGTAAACTGCAAAACATACAATGGAGTGTTAATGGAAGATGTGAGAGATCTGTCTGTAAATATTTGTGCAGTTCTCTACATTGATCTGTTAAAAAATTGTAATGTGTGCACTTCATATCTTCACCATCTTGACCTTCCACTGAACAGTTTCTTTATTACATTATAAATTGTGATGTCTAGATTTGTAATGGAACTGCCTTTGAACCTTCTTCAAACAACAGTGTAAGTTTGTGACCTGGAATTATATTTCAAGCCATTTCTCAGGTAGAAGACTAAATTAGTTCTGATTTGCTGGCAAGTAGACTGGTTTTAAAGCTTTAAATTTAAACTGTTCAACCTCAAATGTGTTTATAAATTTTAAATATTCATAATATTTTAAACATTACTACAACTTTATTGCAAATTATTCATCTTATCTCACTTGTTATAGTTAATGGCCAATAGTTAGTCAGCCATGAGAATTATATTATCTAACAGTGGCTTGATACTGACATCTATAGATCATCATTTCTGATCACAAGTGGTTGAATGGCTTGTGTTTTGTCATATGTCCTGCAGATCCCGTGTAGTAAAAGTGTGTTTAGGAATCTACTTGGGAGGACATTTCACAGAGGACATTGTAGACTAGTCAGCTCCACAAATCCCACTGGGCTGGTCCATCATTTTCCAGAAATTGAAAGATCCTGACAGAGTCATATCCTGAAACAATCAGAATCCGAATCAAATAAGATTTATCTCACTGTCTGACATGATGTGAAATTGTTGAAAATGCAACAAAAGAAAGAAAAAAAACAGAGACAATAAAGAAGATTGTGGCTTGATTTTTCAATTGGAAAGATACAGTACATTTAGATTTTACTGATATCAGCGAGTAGTCTAGACAGCAGCTTCTGCTATTCAAGTGTGTTTGGGTTAATATAGTTCAGTTTGCTCTGCTACTTCACAAAATTGGCTATAGTAATACCTCATCACAAACCCATATGGGTCCTGAGCTGGTCAATATACCTACTAAGATTTAAGTTTTGACTTTGAAAGATGTCTTTAACGATGTGATAACTAATATTCTCCCAAATAGTTTATCTTCCATTGAAAATTTACTTTTTCTCAGAAGTGTGAATTGTCAATCATTCACAAATTCATTTTTGCCAGATTATTCTAATATAGGAAAATAAGTGCAGGAGTAAGCAGTCAGGCTGCTCAAACTTGCCCTTTCATTCAATATGACTTTGATTGACCTATGCTGGTATCAAATTCGCTTCTGTTCCATTTCCATATAACCCTCAATTCTTCTATCTTTCAAATATTTAACAAATTTCACAACGCATGCTGGTGATTATAAACCTGATTCTGATGCTAATTCTGATTTATCTCCACCTTAAACGTATCTAATGCTCTACCCCTACACTCTAATCAGATGGTTCAATATCCTCAGGCATAAGAAATTTCTACGAGCCTCAGTTTTAAATAACTGGATCCTAATCTTGCTACCATATCCCCATCTTCATGACTCTTACACTACTGAAACTATCTCAACACCTATCCTGTCAAATCACAAACAAGAGAAAATCTGCAGATTCTGAAAATCTAAGCAACATGCACAAAATGCAGGAAGAACTCAGCAGGCCAGGCAGCATCTGTAGAAAAAAGTACAGTTGACATTTCAGGCTGAGGCACTTTCTTCAGGACTAGAGAAAAAAAGATGAGGAGTCAGAGTACGTTAATACCCATAAAACACTGCATCACTTCATCTTTTTCTCTTTTTTATCTTGTTCCACAATTCCATTATTCTTTCCTTTTTAACTTCATTTTCAGTTCAAGAATTTATATTAAATAAAATCCTCCAATGCATGTTTCCTGCTTTAGGCTCTGTAAGTTTCATTAAAGATCCCTCTATGCTTAACAACGTAGTATCCTGTTCCTTGTCCAGTTCCCACAGGTCACAAATCTGTTGTGGTGAAGGCCTCATTATTTTGATAGTCTGATAAGTGCAAACTACAGTTCAAAAGCCCACAGAAATTCTGTGGGAAAGTCTGAGAATAACAAACAGGAATTTTTGCTTATTCACCACACATTGCAACTTTCAGCCTTCTGTAGTACTTCCTCAAGCTCTTTGAACACATAAAAATATCTGGGATTAGAAATTATTGAACTGACTGTGGTCAGAGGTTATATGCTGAAAATTCCAGAGTTAAGGATCTCAGTCAGCAGCCTGAGCCTTATTGCACTGTGGCCTAATCTCTCATTGTGTCAAATCTGAACTAAAGCTGTTGCCCTCTAATGATGATACATGATTGTTTCATTTAAATCGCATTAGTTTCTAGTGATGACAACCAGTCACTGCTTCACTACAATAGCACGCCAATTCCGTACACCCAATGTCACATAAAGACAAAGTGCAGCGAATAAAGCAAAAGGAATGGAATGGCATTTTTCAGATGCAGTGCTGAAGAGAATCGAAAGGGTTAGCCAAACTGTACCCTTACAATAATCACGCTGACATCAACTTGACATTAGGGAAAATTGTCTCAATATGTATGGTCCAGAAAAATTAGTAAATCTTAAGTTGTCCCATTCAGGCCTAAAGATTTACTCACTGTCGAGGATTTCTTACTTATGTGGGACAACATCTTTCCTGCTTATCAGTTGAGACATGAGGCTGTGAAACAATCTCAGGTTCTGGGAACTCCCTTGTGGGAATGTAGAAGTTGACTCTGGGACTGCAGGAAGTGGTTCTAACAGCTCTGGACTCTGCTCTCCTCAATCGTTTGTAGTGTTGTCTCCAGATGACATTAGACACAATCTCCACTTTTGTAGGAGAGTGGTCCAGTTCTGTCCTTAATCTTTCCAAGTACGCATTTTTTGATCATCTCCGTAGTCTCTCACCAGGTCTGCTTATCCAGGAGTGAAACATCTCAAACTCCTTGCCTGAGGACTCCTCAGTTTATCTCAGCTGTGTGTCCTGAATACTCCTCCTGAGATTGGATTTGAGGGTATACAAGCGTGAATGCAATAGATGGACAAAGATGAGCTGATGAGCTTCTGATTGTGGAGCATTGTGCATTGCAATGAGCAAAGAGGAAATCAGCAATCTTCTGATTCAGTGTAGTGTGTTCTGCTGACAATGTCTGGACAAATCTTTCTGCCAAGTCATCTGCATAGTACAGTGCAGACATATTACGTCTTATTCCATTCATTTTCAGGAATGACTGAAACTGTTCTGCAACAAACTGCCTTCCATTGTACTGACTAAATGTTTTGAAACACCAGTCCTTGAGAAGAGGCTTCTCAACCCATCAACAGTTGCAAGGCTGTAGTGGCGGTTATTGGAAACACCTGTGGCCACTTTGTAGCCGCATCCACTGCTACAAAAAAAATTGTGCCACGATCAACAAAATCCACATGACTCCTCTGCCATTCCCAGGTGGAGAGGCAGTGTTCTTGGCATCTTCTCGATGTGTTAGTATCCAGAACATTGCATGGCAAGCTGCTCGATCTACTGATCTATTCCAGGTCCCCAGATAAAGCTTTGAGTCAAAATTTACATCTTGATCATGCCTAGATGACTGGCAGATAGCTCCTCCAACACTTTAGCTCTCAGTTTAGGTAGTATGTCATTTCTCAATCCTCGTTAAGAGCATGTTCATCCTGGCACCAGTAACAATGGGGGAGCTGGAATTTCTGCTGCTCATTCCAGCCATTTTGGGTACTACGTAGACCTGAGACAGTGTGGGGTATTTTCTGGTTTCCCTTTGGATAATTTCTGCTGTAATAGGGAGACTTCAATTTGCATTAGGGAGAATGTATAAAGAGGTGTGTTCTCGTCTGTAAATTTTTCAGCTGTTTTCTTTTCCAAGGGTAAAAGTGATAGTCCATCAACAATTCTATGATTAGTTGTTCTCTTGAATTCAATCTTGTAATTGTGACCGCCAGGAATCTGCATTTGTACTGCTGCTATTAGTGGAACACCGTTCTGTGGATTGAAAATCAACGCTAGTGGTTGATGTTCAGTAACGAGGGTAAACTCTCTCCCATACAGGCATTGGTTGAAACATTTTAATCACCAAACTAGACTCAAAACCTCTCTGTCAATCTGTTCATAATTTTTCTCTGCAGTGTTAAGGGAATGGGGCATTCAATTCCATCACTCATAACATGTGACATGACGGCACTTATACCATTAGGTGAGGCATCACAGGCAAGCTTCACTGGACGATGTGGGTTACAATGTGTGAGTACAGTGCCTGACTGTCCATTGCCATTTCTTTCCAATCTGCAGTAATGAGTTCAAGGGGTGGAGCACAGTATCCACTTTCGGCAGGAACCTGTTAAAGCAATTAACAAATCCTAAAAAAAAGTCCACAACTGTAACACATCCTTTGGCCTTGGGGCATCTACAACTGCTTGAATTTTCTCAGCATACTTGTATAGTGCTTGGGCATCAATGGTGTGACCACAATAAGTGATGCTTGGTTTAAAGAATTCATAAATGTTGCATTATGCTCTGAGCCAATAATCTTCTAGTCTTTTTAACACTGTCTTGAGATTTTGGAAATGTTTCTTGTCATCCTCACTGGTAATAATAATGTCATCCAGGTAACACTGAGTGCCTGGGCAACCTTGCAGCACCTGGTCCATAGCTTTCTGCTAGAATACAGGTACAGATGCGAATCTAAAAATAACACTATCATAGCAATGAAGACCTTTGTGAGTATTAATGGTGAGAAACACTTTGGAATCTTCTTCCATCTGCATCTGC
Source organism: Mobula birostris (assembly GCF_030028105.1). NCBI lineage: Eukaryota > Metazoa > Chordata > Chondrichthyes > Myliobatiformes > Myliobatidae > Mobula > Mobula birostris. Next base: position 70,552,142 of record NC_092383.1, read on the forward strand.
CGGTAGGCCTCGGGTAAGTCCACTCTGCTGAAGTGTTTCTCTCCAGGAAGGTTTCTGTCCTGGGAAAAGAGTTTTAATTTACATTCAGTGCTGGGTTGATGGTGACTTTAAACTCACCACAGCTCATCCTTCTTGGCTATTGGGGCTTCACTCAACCTTGGAAAGTGTTCCTTCAGCCTCCATGTGGTCTAGCCCACTGGCTATCTTGGATAGTATAAGGAACCGGATGGGCTTTGTAAAAACTTGGGTGCGGCATTTTCAGATAACACTATTTGACCCTTGATATGTCAGAGTTTCCAATGCCATCCTTGAACATTGCTGTGGTATCATCCAGTAGTTTTTTTTTATTTGCTCTCAGTTGACTCTATTGCAGGGCATATGGTATGCAAATGGTGGATGGATCTCCAATCAAGCTGTAGTTGATTCAGCCAACCACAGCCCCACAATGCTGGCCCTCCTGCTTTTAGTACATAGAAGCCCAATGTGGCTTGCTTGTTGTATTTCACTGCTACAAATGTCATTCCACAGAAGTAATCTTTTCTCCAGTATAAATTCTTAGTTGGATATCTGCTGGCTTCAGTTCAGTATCTTTAAAATATTGTTCAAACTCATTTTGTGTAATGACTGAAAGAGCTGAGCCAGTGTCCAATTCCATTTTTATTAATTTGTTGTTCACTTCTCATGTAAGCCATATTGCTTGACTCATAATAGATTTCACATGGTAAATCTCAAGGCTAGCCAATCCAGGGTCACTCACATCATTATCAGATTTTTCATCAACAGCATACAGATTATAGCTCTTTTTCAAACTGCATTTGACTTGTTATCTTTTACTCTTCCCTGTGCAATCTATTTGTTTTTGGTTCAATATGCTCTTTATATGTGTCCTACTCTGTTGCATTTTCTGCAAGTTTTGCCTTTAAACCTGCATTGGTCTGGTGTATGGGGGCACTTGCCTTAATGATGGTGACACAATTTGTTCAGCCAGGCATGTTCCTGTTTAGATGTTACAATTTTGTTCACACTTACTTTCATTCCTGACTGCAACTCAATTGTGTCTCTGTCTGCTGTTTCCATTGATACAGCAATTTCAAGTGCTCTTTAAAGTGTAAGTTGTGCTTCAGTTAGAAGCTGTTTCTGAATGCTATCTTGTGCAACATTAAGCCCATCACAGAACTGACAATGCTTGGACAATTACTTCAATTTATCCATGTATGCTGAAATAGACAACCTTCCTTCTAATTCTGCTTATGAAACCTCAAGTATTCTGCAATCAACAATGGTTTTGATTCTAAATGTTTCTGCATTTCATTCATAAAGTCAACAAAGCACATTTCATCTGGTTTAGTTACAGCCATTGCACTCCACAACACTGGCGTTCATTTTTCATCATCGATTTTATTTGCTTCAAAATAATGCTCAATTCATTCAGTATATATTATCCAGTTAATTGTTGTGCAATCAAACATGTCTATCTTTCTGAGGTAGCGATCCATTTCTGCCTTTTAAAATTTATTATCATCACCCCATAATCACTGATCATGAACCTGTGAACACATTTGCCACCTACCAATTTCATCCATTGTTTTTGCCTTTTTTTAACATGAGCATCTCTCGCCCCTTCCAAAGAAAAAAATAGAAACATAGAAACATAGAAAACCTACAGTACAATACAGTCCTTCAGCCCACGAAGCTGTGCTGAACATGTCCTTACCTCAGAAATTGCCTAGGGTTACCCATAGCCCTCTATTTTTCTAAACTCCATGTACCTATCCAGGAGTCTCTTAAAAGACTCTATTGTATCCACCTCCACCACCATCGCCGGCAGCCCTTTCCACGCACTCACCACTCTCTGCATAAAAAAACTTCACCCTGACATCTCCTCTGTACCTACTTCCAAGCACGTTAAAACTGTGTCCTCTCGTGCTAGCCATCTCAGTCCTGGGGAAAAACCTCTGACTAACCACACAATCAATGCTTCTCATCATCTTGTACACCTTTATCAGGTCACCTCTCATCCTCCGTCGCTCCAAGGAGAAAAGGAGAATATGCTGCACTACAATAGGAGGTAATAAGCACGGATTCTTTTTTAAAACTTCCTTATTACCACCGTGATGGTTTGTAACTCCAGAAATGAATCAAAAAAGAAACACAGGAGCCGGGCTATGATTTGTCTACTTAGTTTTTCCTTTTTTTTTGTGAGGCCCTCACATATGACAGGGTGGCATAATAACGTATGCCATTCACATGCTTCTTGTATATAATCCATAATGAATTATGTAAATAAGGAATGCTTAATCTAACAATATATTCACAATATTACTCAAATATTACTGAAATATTAAATACACTACAACCACCACAATACACAAGAGTAGGACACAAGAAAACATCATGCTCTGCAAGTATCCCTTCAAGCTGAATATCATCCTCACTGATCTATAATCTATAATATATATAGATCGTATAATATATGATCTGTAATCTAGAACTCTGTACCTCAGTCGCTGCAATAATTCATTCTCCAGAAGATCATAGCAGTTCAAAAGATGGCTTATCATTGTTTTCCTAAGGGCTGCTAAAAATAAGCATTATGTGTTGATCTTGTCAGCAAAACTCACATCCTGTAGATGAGCAAAAACAAATTCAGCTATAGTAGATAAGGAGGGTGTTCCAGTGAAACCAATATTAAGGAGGTAATATAGGGAGCTGTTTCTTTTGTTGATTACAAGATTCACAACAGTGTTATTTCAATAGATAACATTGAAAGAATGTTTCTCCTTTGCTGAAGATCGTATGTAAGATGCCTGTTTTGATTTTCCTTGACTAATTTCTTTGCATATAGCGATGAACATATTAGATTTTAACTGTAATAAACTTGTCCTTGGATGTATTTTTCTTTTTGTTAAGTTTACATTCAGCACAGAGATCCGTGCTTTTCACCTCCCAAATGTATAGGTTTATTTTCGGCCTTGTTCTTTCCTGAATTGGCTTTGATTTTTGGAGACGTGCACGACTGGCACTTGTTATTTATTCCTGCTGTTTGCTCGCTTGGTTTTTGGTCTCTGTGATCAACAAATCTCATACATTAGTGTATTTGACTTTGACGGTAGAATGATTCTTAGTGCCAGACGGGGTGGTTTGAGTATCTCATAAACTACTGGTATTTTCACTCACAACAGTCTCTGCAGTTTACAGAGAATGGTGCAAAAAAAAAACAAAATGAAACATCCACTGAGTGGTAGCTCTGTGGGCGAAAACAATTTGTTAATGAGGAAGGTCAGAGGTGAACGGTCAGACTGGTTCAAGGTGACAGTAACACAGATAACCATGAAGTACAATAGTGGTGTGCTGAAGAATATCTCTGAATGGACAACACATCAAAACTTGAAATGGATTGGTTACAGAAGCAGGAGACCACAAACATACAACACAGTGGCCACTTTATTAATTACAGGAACTAATGTATTAGTGTATTAGCATAGTAGTTAAAGTGCCTGATATCACTCTGTATCTTCTCTCTTGATAAATCTCTTACCATCTGGATAAAAACATTCAATTAAGCAGCACCAACCTGATAACTTTATCACAACAGATAGCAAAGGGACATAGAAATTTAATCAAATTATGCATTTATAAACCTATAAATAGATCACAGTTACCATGATATCTTGACCCACAAATAGTTGGCATGATTAAATACATTTGATCTCACTTCCCGACAGCACAGAGATCATAGAAGGAGTGAATTGCATCTTGCCTTAGTATCCTGAGACCTTCGGGATGAATCTTGCTCTCAAGTGAGCTATCTGCTAATCATAGTCAGGGATTGACTAGATCTTGACTCCTGCAACTGCACATTGCAATTGCTGCTGGACTCAGTACAGAATCGAAGGTCAGAACACAGATGTGTGCCTGATGCTTGTCACATCTGGCTCCTCAGGGCTGGCAGGCTCATACCCCTTGTCTTGCAAAGGCAAATGAAGAAAGGGGTTAATTAAATTATGTTTTAAGTAATGTCCACAATTTACAAGTTTCATAAGTTTATTTAATTATTGAAACCTTAACAAAATGTTTATATGTTTCTGTTAATCAAAATCACTTAAAAGCAGTTCTAAGATTTGAGTTTTCAATAGGTCTGAGGACGGAGATCTGAAGATTTGTGACTTGAAGCCTAATTGACACTTGCAGATCACTCTGTTTCATGATATAAGATCATAAGACTTAGGAGCAGAATTTGGCCATTTGCTCCATCAAATCGACTCCACCATACCATTATGGCAGATTCAATTTTCCTCTCAGCCCCAATCTCCTGCCTTCTCCTTGCATCCCTTCATGCTATGACTAATCAAGAATCTACCAACCTCTGCCTTAAATATACATTAAGATTTGGCCTCCACAGCTACATGCTACAATGATTCACCAAAGGAATTTCTCGTCATCTTTGTTCTAAAAGGACTCCCCTCTATTCTGAGGTTGTGTCCTCTGGTGTTAGACTCCCCATCAGAGGAAACATTCTCTCCATTCTCTCCAAATCCACTCTACCATTTGATAGGTTTCAATCAAGTGACCCCTCATTCTTCTGAATTCCAGTAAATACAGGCCCAGAGCCGTTAAACATGCTTCATAAGATAAGCTGTTCAAATGTAGAATCATTTTCATGAACTTCCTTTAAACCCTCTCTAGTTTCAGCACATCCTTTCGAAGATAAGGGGCCCAAAACTGCTCACGATACTCCAAGTGAGGCCTCACCAGTACTTTATAAAGACTCAACATTACATCCTTGTTTTATATTCTAGTCCTCCTGAAATGAATGCTAACATTGCATTTGCCTTTCTCAACACAGACTCAAACAGCAAATTAACCTTTAAGGAATCCTGCACAAGAGTTCTCAAGTCTCCTTGTGCCTCATTTTTTTTTTTGTATTTTCTCTCCATTTAGCAAATAGTCAACCCTTTCATTTCTTCCACCAAAATGCTTGACCATACACTTCCCGACATTATATTCCATCTGCCACTTCTTAGCCCATTCTCTTAATTGTATAAGTCCTTCTGTGGCCTCTCTGCTTCCGCAAAACTACCTGCCCCTCCAGCTATCTTTGTATCATCTGCAAACAAAGCCATTAATTCCATCATCAAAATCATTGACATATAATTTAAAAAGAATCGGTCCCAACACATCCCCGCCCCCCCCCCCCCCCCCCATGGAACACCACTAGTCACCGGCAGCCAGCCAGAAAAGGCTCCCTTTGTTCATGCTCTTTGCTCCTGCCAGTCAGCCACTTTATACATGCTAGAATCTTTCCTGTAATACTGTAGGATCGTAGCTTGTTAAGCAGCCTTGTGTGTGGCACCTTGTCAAAGGCCTTCTGAATATCCCAATACACATTAACCAATTCTCCTTTGTCTATATGACAAGAAGATGTTTGGACCCACGGGGTCAAAAGAACATATGCATCCATGGGAAGATACAGGCAATATAGACTAAAGTTCAGTTGTGTCGTGCATAATCAAGCACTTAGATTCAGTTTTATTTTCACGAAAAATTCATGAGGTACTTGAAGAGTTTAAACTGGAAGGAATGAAACATTTATTACACTAACTTGAGAAGAGAACACTAAAATAGAAACATAGAAACATAGAAAATAGGTGCAGGAGTAGGCCATTCAGCCCTTCGAACCTGCACCGCCATTCAGTACGATCATGGCTGATCATCCAACTCAGGACCCTGTACCTGCCTTCTCTCCATACCCCCTGATCCCTTTAGCCACAAGAGCCTTATCTAACTCCCTCTTAAGTATAGCCAATGAACTGGCCTCACTGTTTCCTGAGGCAGAGAATTCCACAGATTCATCACTCTCTGTGTGAAGAAGTTTTTCCTCATCTCAGTCTTAAAAGGCTTCCCCTTTATCCTCAAAATGTGACCCCTTGTTCTGGGCTTCCCCAACATCGGGAACAATCTTCCTGCATCTAGCCTGTCCAATCCCTTTAGAATTTTATACGTTTCAATCAGATCCCCCCTCAATCTTCTAAATTCCAGAGAGTATAAGCCTAGACAATCCAGTCTTTCATCATTTGAAAGTCCTGCCATCCCAGGAATCAATCTGGTGAACCTTCTTTGTACTCCCTCCATGGCAAAAATGTCTTTCCTCAGATTAGGGGACCAAAACTGCACAGAATATTCTAGGTGCGGTCGCACCAAGGCCTTGTACAACTGCAGTAGTACCTCCCTGCTCCTGTACTCGAATCCTCTTGCTATAAATGCCAGCATACCATTCGCCTTTTTCACCGCCTGCTGTACCTGCGTGCCCACTTTTAATGACTTTAAAATGAGTCATGAAGGTTAATCTTTTGATGATGATGTGACTTGGAAGTATTTTCGGCCTCCATTTGGTATTCCAAATTCCAGTAGAGGAAAACAAAGCAAATGAGAGTCTTATTAGCAGAATTTTAAAGGTTCAAGGGTTAATTTTATTATCAAAGTATATATTCAGAATACAACTCTAAGATTCATCTTCTACAGATAGCCGTAAAACAGAAAAACTCTGGTGGTCATTGAAAGAAAAGACATCCCCCACACAAAAAAAGGTACAAAACCTCTCAAACCCCAAGCCCCCAACCCCTTCCCATGCACAAAAACTAACAGATCACTTACACAGAAAACAGCAGCTAGAACATCAAACCCTAAAACTCCCAACTCCCACCCTTGCAAAAAAAACAATGAACATACCATCCACATGGTTAAAAAAGAATTTTATTTGTGAGGAAGTGAAAGGTATTGAATGGAATATACCCAACAGTACTGGGATATGTTTTAGTAGTATATTTGGAGTTTTATATAGAGATAACACAGAGCAATGATAAAAAGGTTAATGGATAGAAGGTCCAGATGAACCAATTAGACCTGCTCAGAGTATATTACAATATAAGTGAAATTAAGAAAGACTTTTTCTGCAGGGACTTTCAAAGCCTCAGGTCAATTCAAGGTGCATTATAGCTGATGAAATGTAGTCAATGCTGACATGTAAAAATTGCAGCAGACAATTTATGCACAGCAAGATTCCATAGAGACCAATATAATAATGACCAGTGTGGTTAATTTAAAGATAAATAAATGACAAGGCAGTGGTGGTGACTCTCCTGTGCTTTTTCAAATTAATTCTGTGGAACCTATTTCCTCTCACTTGAAAGACTAGATGAATCTTCAATTTAATGTCTCATTTGAAAGACTCCAATGGTGAAACATTCCTTCAGTAAAGCCATAAAATGTCAGCTTTGATTTTTGTGTTCAATATTCCATAGTGGGATTTGAATCCACAACTTTATGACTTGAGATTTATTGGTGCTAACTGAGCCAAAAATGATGTTACAAAGTGAGATACAAATGAGTTAAGGAACAATGACAATGGAAGAATCTAAAACGAAAAAAATCACACACTTCCTTTGTACACCAAATGGTCAGTTGGATGTAATCATCTTAACACAATACAGAAACAGCATCTCATACTGCCAGGTTTTCATGAGTTTGGCAATTAAATTTCAAGGTGAAGTAAAATATAAAGGAAAACTGGGGCCTACTGCAAGTCTGTGGTTTGTTTCTTTTCTGCCCATCTGCTATTTTAATGTACAGCCCGGACTAATGCAGTGATGTTCATAGCTATGAGGTGACTGATGCATAGTACTCCCAGTACTTTCTTCCATGCATGCTTTACCTAGCCTGGACAAATGCCACATACACAAAAGCAAGCTTTAAGGGCTCCTCTGGTATCTGTAAGATCTGGCTCTTGTAAGATACAACTGCAATCTTATCTTTAACCACAAGCAGCGATCTATAGATGTTAACATCTATTGATCGACCATCCCTAGCAGGTGACACTGTAACATTTTGACCTGGCCTAACAGTTACAGTCCAACCTTCATATAGCCATAGAACACTACAGCACCCAATACTCTTAGTCCTCATCAACCTTTTATACAACTTCAACATAATGTATCAGTCCTGTAATCAATACACTGATTTATGAAGGCCTATGTGCTAAGATCATTCATTATGACCCTATCTATCTGTGATGACAGTTTCAAGGAATTATGGGCTGTAATCCCAGATCCCTCTGTTCTACTGCAATCTCAGTGCCTTACCGCACACCATATCTTACTTACCCTGTTTGGTCCTCTCAAAGTGTAACACCTCATACTTGTCTGTATTAAATTCCATATGCCATTTTTAGCCCATTTTCCAACTGGTCCAGATCCTGTTGCAAGCATTGATAGTCTTCCTTCCTGTCTGCTACACCCACAAACTTGGTGTCATCTGCAAATTTCCTGATCTACTTTACACATTATCATCTAAATCATTTAAATAGATGGCAAGAAACAATGGACTCAGCACCGATTCCTGCAGCACATCACTAGTCACAAGCCTCCAGTCAGAGATGTAACCATCTACAACCACTCTCGAGCTTCTTCCGCAAAGCCAATGTAACACCCTGGGAAAGGTTTCACTGCTAACGTAATGGTCTTTCTGTATAAGCAGTGTTTGGGTTATAGTTAGAGATAACGGGTGCTTTGGAATGTGGGCGTCCTATGAAGGGAGCGTGTTTTTCGTGCTGTGTGCCTGACACCAGTGTGAGTTGGGTTTTTTTTTTGGTTCAGCGGAAATGAAGGGAGAAGACGCTGGAGAGAAGAGGTCATAGGTCATAAGAGCTGGGCTATGATTTGACAAAGCCCGGGGAGATTGAAGGAGGATCAGCGAAGCGGAAACCGTGAGCTCCAACTTGTGCGTATTAGACTGTTTCATTAAATAGGGCCCTTTTCTTTTTTTGTTCTTTCTTTGCTAACCCTTTAGTCAAATTACAAATTATAAAGTTAAATCGTTTAATTGTGTGCGGCGTACTGACCGTTATTTCATGGTACTTATTTGTAACAGGGTAACGAATCACACAGCATCCACACAAACAGGGGATTTGTTGGGCTTGCGCTTCAATCTCTTACGTTTGGTGGGGTTGGAGATTGTCTTCCCTAGACTTAACGCAGTCGACGGAACCAGAGTGTTTCATGAACGTTACATCATTTTGACTGCCAAGCAACTGAACGTTCTTGACCAACTTCCCATATGGGACCTAGTCAAAAGCCTTTCCCTCCTAAGTCTCAGAGCCTGGCTCAGTGCTGCAGTCTGAATGCTGTGGCTTTCCTTTGCTATGTCATCCACCCCCAACAGCATCCAAAGCTGTTGTAGGGGAGAACAGCCACAGGAGTATTCTGCAGTGGCTGACTATCTTCTATCCCCCTCTAGTCAGTCACCCAGTTACCTGTTCCTTTCTCCATCTTTACCCCCAGCCCTTGGCCTGTGACCAGCCCAGAGCAGCCCAGATATGGACCTCACTGATAAACTTCATGGGCACTTCAGCTACTAGCTACACTGTGAATAGACTCTTCTGACTGAAAAGCTTATTCAATTAACACAACTCTTTGCCACTGTGTGCTATTGAATTTTTGGTTGTAAAGTTTGTTGGCCTGCCATAAATCCACTGATGGATTTACCGAGCTGACATTAATTTACGGAGTGCCTATGTATTCAATCTCATCTTTGTTATCTGGTATATTAGCCATAGTGTGTGAACTATTTTGGTATATTGTCAAGAAAGGTTAATTCAAATTAGGCGTTTATCAATAATAATAAAAAAAATAATTGAAATCAGTGCCGTTCGTTTGGAAATCACTGATGTGGAATCAAACTTCTGTTAATCATCCGATCAAATGATTTACAACTTCAAGCATTAAGTGTTTCACAATTGAATATTCTCGCAGCTGGTTCAAAGAAATGCCTCCCACAGTGAGCTCTCATTTTACTTGAAAAATGCATCACTTTGAATCCCAAAATGGAGGCTGTCAGTAGTAAAGCTTTTTACATTCAGATGAAAACAGGTTAACTCTTCCTTCAGACTGAATTCCTCTTTTCATAGTACATCAGCACATATTTTTTTTCCATTGAGTATTTTAAATCCATGTGTAATTGTGATATTATACCATGTCAAGTGAAATGGTCTTAATGTTGAGGACAGTAGATATTATGATATTATCTGCAAAAGAGATGTTAAAACTCATTCATGCTTTTGTTAAAATTGATGTCAATTTAAATTGGAATAAATTAATCAACCTGAAAATGAAGGGATTTCTTTGTACTGTCTGGTCCCGATCACGATCAAATTTCTCTTTTAAAATATTTATAGCTTTCTCTGTAATCTGTAGTCTGCTTTTAAACAAGTGCAAATATCAAAAGATCAAAGAATGGTTGGCTTTGAATTGACAGAATGAAATCCGATTTATTTGGAAAGAATTATTCTACCTTAAAGCTATCATTGAAAGTGTAAATTTGATGCATGGATAGAAATATTGCTCTTTATACTCCATTTCAAGTATGCAAACTCTCTTCTGTAGATTAGATATCTCATTAATATATACAACAGAACAGATGCAACCTCTTTACAACACAACATGACAGGCTTCTAAAGTAAATCATCGCATAATGAATTATGGATGTGTCCATGTAAATATCCTACTGTGCATGCATCACTAACCCTTGCCGATCAAAACTACATCAGTATAGAGGAGTCTAATTGACATAAAACTTTCAAACAGAAAATATGACATTGGTATTTGTTTATAGCCATGCAGGACAGTTCATTTTCCATTCAGATAGCCTTGGGCTGCTGTGAGATATGGTTAAAATATTGTTTGTAAAGAAATAGCATTTCATATTTTTCAGTATGTACTAAGTCTAAAAATATATCTCCTTATAAATGTATACTAGATTATGGACATCTTATTTTTCATTTTCTGTAGGAAATTTTACATTTCGATACTTGTTGCTTGGTAGATCACGATGCAAACATTGCCCTATAGGAATTTGGTTCAAATATGGCTTAACTGATGTTAGGTGATTCTAAGTATTCCAAGTCCAATTAATTTTAGTTAGGCTGAAGTCTATTCTTTAATGTTGTAAGCCTATTGTGTAAAGTTATCAATAGTTCAATGACTAGTACAAGATTAACTACCTCAATTACATACCAAAGCTGGACTGTACATTTATCTTTGGCAGTGCACACAATCAAAAAGTATATAATTTCATGCCAAACTGAGGAACCATGGAAGATATAGATGTATAGATGGTTATGTTTTAGGAACTACCTCAAATAGAAACTCGCTTTTCTCAATTTGTGGTCTAATGGAATGAATAAAGTTCAGATAAAATTGGGAAATGTGATTAAGGTATAATCACTTTTCAGTATCACATCTGAATCAGACCAAGACAACTCATCTACAGAAATTTGACCCTTAACTTTACCAGTAGGCTGCATATATACAGAATGCAAATTACACTGAACAACAAATTTGTTTGAAATTGTGGCTTCCTTAGAAACTAGTTGTGGTCATAATAGATCGCTTGTATCCAAACACAAATATAATTTCATACTTCTGGTATCACATAGGAGTTTGGTGAAACAAGAAATGAACTTTTATTGACTATCGCTTGCTTTAGGTCGCATCTGGAAATTCCAGTTGGCGGACAATTTCCCTCCACGCCGCTCTGACATATTGGGAAATCATGTACTCGGCAGGTTACAGCAGTGGCTTGCCTTTGCCTACTGCCAGGTGAGTTTAAAGGGATTACCACTTCCTGCAGTGGATAATGGATGTCTAAGTGCCTTAGCGTGCTTTTAGCGCTCCACCAACACCTGCTGGTTGACTATATTATTGACTACATTATTGACTATAATGTGTTTAATTGCATAACAGTGCTGATGCTTAGAAATAGTTCAACCAAGCCAAAAATGTTTTGTTGATGATTTTCATTTTTACTCTGTGTCTGAGGCTTCTCACTTAAGTATCCAACAATAATTATCCAGCATTAATGGATTCCAGTTCACCATGACCACAATGGCCTGGTGAAACCTTTCACCATGCTCATCATGGACAACACCAAGGTTCCCAAGATTTACAGGAAAGAAGTCTAAATGGAAATACAACAAATGTGAGAAGCCCAGGCTTTGTCTTGGTCACTAATTTTATACCCAAAGTAGAGCTCATAGGCTTTCTGAATAAGAGGAGAGGAGTTATGATCTGTCTTTGAAATTTAAGCATCCACTTGCCACAAATATAACAGAAAGTATCATGGCTTTTGCAACATTGGTGAGACATTTTGTTATCACAAATACTTCTAAAAATACAATTATAAGTACACACAATATGCTATGCACATAGAGCATGCACATCAACGTGATCACAAAATGAAATACATGTAAATACAATGCTTAGAACAGTGTGTGCATGATGCTTTTATAGATATTGTAAAACCTGTCCTGCCATGCAGCATGCCCCCTGTCTAAACATGTCCAGGCATGCCTGGACAAGATAGAAAACTTCCCAGCTTACATTGTGGGCAACGTTTTAATTGACCTGAACTTTGAATTTAAAAAAAACAAATACAGGCGCTTACAAAAAAAGGTGTGTGAAAAGGAAATTTCATGGTGATTTTCATGATCAGCAGCCCAAAATCCATAAGATACACTGAAAAGTATTCAGGAATCAAAATCTTTGCTGTCCAGTGTTATATGCGGGTTGCATTGCTGCGAAATGTGTTACCTTTGCCTTTTCATTTTACCTGTGGAAACAAAAAGGCAATGAACATCCATACCTACCATACAAATCATTACCAAGTGTCATGATATCCATTCATAGGAATTATGCCAACTTCCACAAAAAAAAGTGCAGGTTAGCATCAGAGAGCATTGGGATTGAATGAGGAAAAGATATTTTCAGTTAGTCAGCTCCAACCCATCAACTATCATTAAATTCAAGTTTGGTTTGAGTGCTTGTATGTAATGTCATCAGGTGGAAAATTCCAAATATGTCCCATTCACAAACAGAGGTATTAATAGAGGGTCAAATCCCAATCATCATTAAGGTGATGGAAATTTGTCTTCTACATGGCTAGTTATTCACCAGCAAACTGAGCAGGACCATACAAGTCTACAGTTCTTCACTATCCCGACCAAACAGCTGAATTCCATAGCTTAAAGGAAAGTAACGTCCTTTGACATTAAGGCAACGTTTGACTGAATGAAGCACGAGGGAGATCACGGAAAACATCTGGCCCAGATTCTGTCTGTGGCCTTGTCCTTAGATACTGTGCAAATCAGCTGGCAGGGCTATTTTCAGACAGTTTAACCTCTCCTGCTTCAACTTAAGGTTCCAAGCAGAAGTGTATAATCATCGTGGCACCTAAGAAACACAAAGTAACCTATGTCAATGACGAAGGGTCTCGGCCCAAAACGTCGACTGTACTTCTTCCTATAGATGCTGCCTGGCCTGCTGCGTTCCACCAGCATCTTGTGTGTGTTGCTACCTTAATGACTACTGCCCAGTGGCTCTGGCATTAATCATTAAGGAATGTTTTGAACGGCTGGTCATGGCACATATTAACTCCAGTCTCCCCACTGCAATTTGCCGACCACCAAAGCCAGTCTTGGGCGGATGCTTTCTCTCTGCCATAAAATGATCTCTGGAGCATCTGGGTAGTAGAGACACGTATATTCAATGATTTTTCTTTTGACTGCAGCTCCATCTTCAGTACTATAATTTCAAGCAAACTCATTTCCAATCACCTAGACCTGGGACTCAACAACTTCTTTTTGCAAATGAAAGAGCATTCTGACAGGCTGCATCACTGTCTGGTATGAGGGGGGAGGCGAGAAGGGAGGAGCTACTGCACAGGACTGAAAGAACCTGCAGAGGTTTGTAAATTTAGTCGGCTCCATCTTGGATACTAGCCTACAAAGTACCCAGGATATCTTCAAGGAGCAGTGTCTCAGAAAGGCAGTGTCCATTATTAGGGACCTCCAGCACCCAGGGCATGCCCTTTTCTCACTGGTACCATCAGGTAAGAGGTATAGAAGCCTGAAGGCACACACTCAGTAATTCAGGGACAGCTTCTTCCCCTCTGACATCCGATTCCTAAATGAACATTGGACAATGAACGTTACCTCACTTTTTTAATATATATTATTTCTGGTTTTTGCACGATTTTTAATCCATTCAATATACATACACTATAATGTATTTATTTATTTCTTCTTCTTCTTCTTCTTCTTCTTCTTCTTCTTCTTCTTCTTCTTCTTCTTCTTCTTCTTCTTCTTCTTCTACATTATGTATTGCATTGAACTGCTGCTGCTAAGTTAACACATTTCACAACACATGCCAATGATAATGAACCTGATTCTGATTCTGATTCAGAATTTTTGACTTTCTGACTAGTAGGCCGCAATCAGTAAGAATAGGGATCAATACGTCCACCACAATTATTCTCAACACTCATTCACCACAAGACTGCATCAACTCCCTGTTCTACTTCCTGCACATCTATGCCTGTGTGGTAGATTCTGCTCTAACTCTATCTACAAGTTTGCAGCTGATGCGACCCTAATAGGCCATATCTGAAATAACTGCCTGTCAGAGTATAGGAAAGAGATAGAGAGCCTAGTGACATGGTGTCATGGAAGCAAGTTTTCCCTCAATATCACAAAACAAATGATTTGACTTCAGCAAGGAAATAGAGGTGATGCACATCAATAGTGCTGAGGTTGAGAGAGCTGAGAACCTCAAGTTCCTAGGAGCATGTTACGATAAGTGGGTAGGACCAAATTAAAAATGGCTGGAGTTGTTTAGCACTATGATGCAAGGGTGTTTATTAAGTGCACCAAAAATAAAACATATAAAAATTAGCAAAAATAGCAAGAAGAAAACATCCAATATTTACAAAAAAGAGACCTACCAGAAAACACAATCAATAGTTTCATGCTATGCTATCCAGTGTGTCCTCTGGGCAGCTCAATCTCTCTTTGCCACTGAGAGCAATCGACCTTGTCTTTATAGGCACCAGGACATACCATCTTTAATTACCCTCAAAATTAGCTTAAAACTACACATGAATAAGAATATGATGCACCCCACAATGTAGTTACAATCGTATTACAAAATGAATAGTAGTATCTACCTTAAGTACAGTTATATAGGCATCTGTTAGTCTCCTGAGACCATGCATTTGTGCATTGGAAGGTTTCCAGGGCACAGGCCTGGGCAAGGTTGTATGGAAGACCGGCAGTTGCCCATGTTGCAAGTCTTCCCTCCCCACGCCACCGATGTTGTCCAAGAGAAGGGCACTAGGGCCAATACAGCTTGGCACCGGTGTCCTCGCAGAGCCATTGGTGGTTAAGTGCCTTGCTCAAGGACACAACATGCTGCCTCAGCTGAGGCTCGAACTAGCAACCTTCAGATCACTAGACCAGTGCCTTAACCACTTGGCCATGTGCCAACACTACACAAGCAATATATACACATTTACAGTTCCCCATTGTCAAAGAAATGTAATATTCCACCATTTATGGCAGAAAAGGTACCACAAAGCCTTTAGGACCCATTACTACAATATACTGGAAGGAAGATATTGATGTGTGCATGCTCAGCACAGAAACAACAGAACAACAAGGCAATATTTGTATTTGTGTGTGTGTGTGTGTGTGTGTGTGTGTGTGTGTGTGTGTGTGTGTGAGTGTGTGTGTGTGTAAAGTGCATGGGCAAGGAATGTGTTTCCCAAATGCTCTTCGTCACAGAGCAAACTTCGCCAGTGAACTATCCTGGTTTAGCCATGTAGATGCCACGGCCAGAAAAGCTCAACTGCCTCAAGAGGCCAAAGGAACTTGGCATGTCCCTTTTGGTCCTCACCAATTTTTATTAATGCACCATAGAAAGCGTCTTATCTGGATGTACCATGGCTTGGTATGGAAACTCCTCTGCTACAACAGCAAGAAACTGCAGAGGGTTGTGTACACAGCTCAGTATAACATGGAAACCAGTTTCCTCTCCACAGGCAACACACACAGAATGCCAAAGGAATGCAGGACGTCAAGCAACACCTATGGAGGGGGATAAACAGACAACGTTTTGGACTGCAATCCTTCATCAGGACTGGAACAGAAGGGGACAGAATTTTCGCTCCATGGATTCTCTACACTTCTTGCTAACTTAGTAAAGCAGCCAGTACAATCAAAGACCCCACCTACACCAGGCATTCCCACTTCTCCTCTCTACCATAAGACAGAAGATGCAAAAGCCTTAAAGTACATAACACTAGGTTCAAGGACGGCTTCTGTTCCACTGTTACAAGACAATTGAACAGACCCCTGAGGTATTAAGACAGGCTCTTCATTCACAATCTACCTGATTATGGCCATGCACCATATTGTCTGACTGCACTACACTTTCTCTGTAATTGTAGCATTTTATCCTGCATTCTGTTATTATTTTACCTTGAACTACCTCCAGGCACCGTGTAATGAATAAATCTGGATGCAAAATATGCAAGGCAAACTTTTTACTGTACCTTGGTACATGTGGCAGTAAAAAAACAACTTACTAGTTTTCCACTTTTTAAATAAAATTAGGACATAATGCATCATAAAAACCTTAGTCATTGTTTAGTGATAGTGTCAAATACGCATAGAAACTGGCCCTTCAGCCCATTGTGTCTGTGCTAAACTTTATGCCCATCTGCACTAATCTCATTTATTTATATTAAGACTGAATTCTACTATGCCTTGCCTATTTAAGTGTCTACCTGTATGCTTCTAAAACACAGCTATTGTATCTGATCTTTTCTGGCAGCATGTTACAGATAATTCACTTTCTGTGTTAAACATTTTCCCTTTCCATCACCTTTAAACTTCTTCCTCTTTGCTTAAATTTATCACCTCTTGTTTTCAATATACTGGCCATGGAGAGAAAAATAAAGAAGACATTGACTATCTATCTTGTTCAATAAAACACAACATTGTCTACAGATTTTGGGAGAGCAGTCCCAAGTTTATAATTGTACAATGCTCTGATCAGGTCACTCAAATCTGCATGTATTGTAGGAGCAGGACATTTCTGACAGTGACTTTTGGATTTCTATGTTTAACTGCTCAAATGTACAATCATGATGATGCTGTCAGTTTCACTATGTAATGCTGTCAACATCGTTATTGTAACCACATCAACCAACCCAATTAAAATCTACATCAGTGCTGTTTTCTCAAACTGCGCTGTTATAGGATAAATCTGACCCCATGGTCTTTCTTTACCCCAATCACATTTATTTGTATCCCACTAAAGGAATGACAGAAATGTAACAAATCTACACGTCAGCAAAACTTCTAGGATTCCATGACTTATGGAAATTCCCAAGCAAACCTTTAAGATTTAGAATTTATTACATATACTTATAAAAAGTGACTCTAATAGCAGATCTCAGCGATGACTGGTTCTGGAGTGCATATGGCTCTGCCTAAATAGTTAGGCTTCTTGCGAGTCGGAGTTTAATCTTCAGTGGTAAACTCAGATCTCCAAATTAAATAAGTGCCTAATAGCAGACAAAGGATTCCCCCCATTGTCTGCTGTGAGATGTTAGCAGCAAAGATTAAGCTGAACTATGCCCCTTATATGTCATCTTCAGAATCAGAATTAGATTTAGCATAGGACCTTAAGACCATAAGACATAGGAGCAGAATCAGGCCATTTAGCCCATCGAGTCTGCTCCACCATTTCATCATGGCTAGTCCTGGATTCCATTCAACCCCATACACCTGCCCTCTCACTATATCCCTTGATGCCCCAACCAATCAGGGATCTATCAACTTCCTCATCGAACATACCCACAGACTTGGCCTCCACCAGGTTCTGTGGCGGAGCATTCCACAGATTCACCACTCTTAAACTAAAAAAAATTCCTCCTTACTTCTGTTCTAAATGATCACCCGCCCCCCCCCCACCCAATTTTGAGACTGTGCCCTCTAGTTCTAGGTAACCTCACCAGAGGGAGCATCCTTTCCACGTCCACCTTATCTAGTCCTTTCAACTTTTGGTAGGTTTCAAAGAGATCCCCACGCATTCTTCTAAACTCCAGTGAGCAGAGGCCCAAGACTGCCAGACGGTCGTCATATGTTAACCCCTTCATTCCCAGAATCACCCCCCCCCGTGAACCTCCTCTGGACCCTCTCCAACAACAATACATCCTTTCTGAGATAACGTGCTCAAAGCTATTGACAATATTCCAAGTGCAGCCAACAAATGTCGTTAAATATCTCCAGCATATGTCATGAAATTTGCTATTATGTGGCAGCAATATATTGCGATACATGATAATAAAAAATGAATTACACTTACTGTAATTATATAATATACTATAAATATAAAATTGTTAAATTAAATAAGCAGTGCAATAAAGTAGTGAGTTAATGTTCATGGGTTCAGTGACCACTCAGAAGTCTGATGGCAGAGGGGAAGAAGCTGTTCCTGTATCATCGAGTGTGTGCCTTCAGCCTCCTGTACCTTCATCCTGATGGTAGTGATGAGAAGAGGGCATGCCCTGGGTGATCAAGGGTCCTTAATGATGGATGCAGCTTTTTTCAGACATTGCTGTTTGAAGATATTCCAGAAGCTCAGGATGGCTAGTGCCCATGATGGAGCTGACTGAGTTTGCAACTTTCTGCAGCTTCTTTCGATCCTGTGCAGTAGCACCCCTCCTACACCCACATACCAGATGGTATGTGCAACCTTATGAGCTAGTTGGAATACTCTCCACAGTACATTTGTAGAAATTTCCAAGTGACTTTGGTGACATACCAAATCTCCTCAAACTCCTAATGAAATATAGCCACTGTCGTGCCTTCTTTGTAACTGCATCAGCATGTTGGGCCTGAGATAGATCCTCAGAGATGTTGACACCCAGGAACTTAAAATTTCTCACTCTTTCCACTTCTGATCCCTTTATGAGGACTGGTGTGTGTTCCCTCATCTTACCCTTTCTGAAGTCCACAATTAGTTCTTTGATCTTACTGACATTGAGTGCAAGGTTGTTGCTGCAGTACCACTCAACTAGCTGATATGTCTCAGTCCTGTATGCCTTCTTGTCACCATCTGAACTTCTGCCAACAATAGTTGTATTGTCAGCATACCTTTAAGGATCGTAAACACAAAATAATCTGCAGATGCTGTAAAAGATCAGAACAACACTTTCAGTACGCTGGATGAACTCAGCAGGTCGGGCAGCATCAGTCAGAAATGATGAGTTGGCGTTTCGGGCCGGAACCCTTCGTCAGGACTGAAGAATGAAAGATGGGGAAGAATTTGAAGAATGCTTGTAGCGTCAGTTGAAAGACCAGTAATTTGAAAGACAAAGGGGTGGGGGAGGGGAAGCATTTACGTCATAGCCCTGAAAACAATGGGTGGTAGAAGAAGGAGGCGGAACCATGAGGGAGCTGGGGGAGGGGGTAGAGTGAAATAGGGATAGAGGAAGGGAGGGGGAGGGAATTACCGGAAGTAGGAGAATTCTATGTTCATACCAAGGGGCTGGAGACTACCTAGACGGTATATGAGGTGTTGCTCCTCCAACCTGAGTTTAGCCTCATCATGGCAGTAGAGGAGGCCATGTATGGACATATCTGAATGGGAATGGGAAGCAGAGTTGAAGTGGGTGGCTACCGGGAGATCTTGTCTGTTGTGGCGGAGGGAGTGGAGGTGCTCGACGAAGCGGTCCCCCAATCTGCATCGGGATCGGGTTTCACCCTTAAGGAATACTTTTTACCTTTTTACCTTTAAGGATTGTTTGTTGTGTTACTCTATGATGTTTGTTCTGCTAATCCAAAAAAATGGAAAAAGCAGTACCTCTATGAATCTACCCTGTAGTAACCTTGTTTAATTGATTGATAATTCCAGTTTCCTTACATGGATTCTACAAATTGAGGATAATGGATTACAAATTGCAGATGCCATACAACCTATTGGTGCTATTTTTACAGCTTATGTCTTTTAGTGTTTTTGACATAGGTGTATGTAAATTGGTAAATGTGCTGCATGTGTAATATAACATGTAAATGAGCTACATGCTATATAATTATATAGTTATAATGTTCTGAAGCAACTTATCTGATCTTGTTTTATATTTACTGCAACACAGAAGGAGGACATTTGTCCCACTGGGTCAATAGCTGTTCCTACAGAATAATCCCATTCATCCCATTCCCTTTCTATTTTCATTGTATCATTGCAATTTATTCTCTCTTGCATTTGCCCATCTATTCCCCTTCAATTCACTGCAATTAACCTACGCTAAGGGGTAATTTACAGTGTCCTACCAGATGTAGGAGGCAATT
Source organism: Mobula birostris (assembly GCF_030028105.1). Taxonomy (NCBI): domain Eukaryota; kingdom Metazoa; phylum Chordata; class Chondrichthyes; order Myliobatiformes; family Myliobatidae; genus Mobula; species Mobula birostris. The sequence continues at coordinate 70,572,387 of NC_092383.1, forward strand.
AGAGCACTCAAAGGAAGCCTATATGGTTATGAGAACATATGAACATCTGGTGTCAACTAGAGTTTATTTGCTAAAGTTTCTGCATCGACTACCTCCACAGTGCAACAGCCTTTCTCCTGCATATGTTGTGGCATTGTTCTAGGGCTGATGTTAAACTTCAAGTAACAAACTAAGGCAATCACTCTCAGAAACATTACTAATAATAAAGATAATAGCTCAGGCTAGTTGCATGTCATAAAATTTAATCTTGATTAATAGTAGAGAATCATATATTTTGTTCTCCTCAGACTATATACCTTTAAGAAATCAGTATTTTCCTTTATAGACACAGAATAATCAGCACCTGGAAAATATAGCTTAGGTCTTGAATATTTGCATTATAGTCCTATAAAATGACTATGGAATGTTGTTCAAAATCCATTGTGTGCTTTGTAGAACATGGTCCATGCTTTTGCTGACATAACAATCAGGTTTTGGTCTCTGAATGCTGCCAAAGCTAAAAGTAAATTATCACAAGATGGCAAACACTTCAATTAGAAAAAAAAGATTACCACAGATCAGTGTCAAGCAATGAGTGGCATTTTAAGTATAGTTAGTTTTTATGGTAAGGTTAATATGAATTTTAACAACAACTGGGTATCTCAAAATGAACATTCCCGTGCTTTAGAGATCACTTAAGCAGACAATTTCATTTTGCTTCCCTCATAAAATGATAAAACTAGTAATGTATTTGATGATAGAGTTAAATGTCAAAAAGTCTCTCTTCCAGATGAATAATCAAAGTGATGGAGCACTTCTGTTACGATGGACAAGGACCACCTCTGATTAATTTAAGTAATGAAAAGATAATTGGTCTTATTTTCTTTAACTTTCTCATTTTATCTTATTTTTCTCTCCCAAGTGAGCATTTAATATTTCCCAACTATCCATAGACATATTCGGTTTAAGATGTCACTGGTGAGGCGTAGTGATGCTTTACTGGCAGCAAACAAATTTACTAACTATTCTATTAATCACACTTCTACTGGACAAAGTTCAGTGCAATCAAAAGCCTGTAACTTCCCTTTTGGAGTTGTGATTTTGAACCGCCTGTACGGCCTGGCATTTTTTGCAGTGTTCAGGAGACTCGGGGAACTGAGGTCCCGAAGGTGCAGTGTTGTGGCGCAGCAAGTGCAGGCTGAATCGAGGCGTTGGGGTCTGAGAACGAGGAACGAGCCAATGTTTGGCCATTGCTGGAGCAGAACTGGGCCGATTTGAACCAGCAGGGCCCAGGGCTGAGGGTGGGGAACAAGCCAATGTTTGGGTGATTTATGCACAGGGCGAAATTGAAAAAGTTGGGGTGTCGAGGCTGAAGGCAAGGGATGGGCTGATGTTCAGCCATGAGGTTTACTCATCTCTACAGTGAATATAAGCTGTGATCTGCAACTAACGGGCTCCTGCACCAGCTGCAACAATGAACTGGCTTCGTGGCTGTGGACTCACTTTTGTGAACTTTAGTTTTCATTGTTTGCATTATTTGTTCTTTTTTCACACATTGAGTCTTTTTTAATGGGTTCTATTAGGTTTCTTTGTTTCTGTGGCTGCCTGTAGGAAGACGTATTTCAAAGTTGTACTTAGTGTACATAATTTGATAATAAATGCACTTAGAAATTTTGAACTTTGAGACATATATGCGACCACGACCACATGTGCTCATTAACAATTAATTGCAGCATATGTTTAGAACATATTACTGATGTTTCTACTTTTATCATGCTCACTGAAACTATGAATTTTCTGCATTTCTATAAAACTAACAAAATGGATGCAGAAAAAAATAACTAAAACACAAACTAAATCAAATCTAATTTGGTTCAGTTGGTTATAGATTCTCCTTGAAGTCAGAAATTCGAGGATTTAGCAACAATTGCCCATTCAGGTGGAACATTTGGTTCAAATTCAAAAGAGCCTGGAAAGTTCTTCTGGAGTACTTGCCAACATTTGTCCAAGGAAAGCAGAATTGATAATGTGTTTCCGAGAATAAAAGTCAGCATGTTCCTAAATAATTCATTAAATATGAAGTGCTTTGAAGCAGCATAAAGCACTGTATAAATGCAAGCTTTTCTTAAACTGATTCCATCAATTGCCAGGTTTGTAGTTTTGTGAACTAAAAGGATTAGCTGTGAATTATTTTCAATATATAGTTGAATACCAAAGATATTTCATTAGTTGTTACTTATGATGCACTAGCATATGTCTTCTTCATCCACTAAATATTAGATCTTTCACATGAGGGGTATGCTTCATTGAATTCCTCCTGGCTCTTCTAATTGGAAGACAGTGTACAATACCTTTTGCATTAAAAATCTTACTGCACAGGACATACAAAACATGCTGCTTCCCAGTAGGAATATATTATTGTATACCTATAGAATCTGGACTCTAAACACTTGGAACCTAGTATATAGACTCCAATGTCCAATTTATTGAGGTTTATCTGACATATGCAAGTATTAGCATAAAATAACTAGACTATCCTCTTAAAATAGGGATTTCATTTGAATTTTGAATGCATGGACCTACCCATATCAAAAATAATTGTTGCAATGTTATTCTTAAGAGAACCAGAAAATGATAATAATGGTGGAACTGTAATGTACTCAGGCTTCCCAAAAGATTAAACTAGCACATAAAGGAATTTCTTGCAAATGTGTTTAGAACAGTGGTGTTACATGATGCCGCATGAATATTGTTGTGTATTCAAAATTTCAGTAATAATACTAATATTGTAAATAAATTTTTGATAAAACATTCTTTGTGGTTTACATAATGATGTATGTCATTAACATACTTTTACATAATAAGAATTATGTAAACAAAAAAGAATGCTGAATCAAACAATATATTTACAATATTACTATTATTACTGAAATTTTAAATACACAACAAATACCAATTTATCTGTGTTTGTGTATTAATTCTATCACAGTTTATGTTTTAATTATATTACTGAGAAGCAACTCATCCAGTAACAGAATAGGACAACAGCAATCTATCTTGAGAGACAAAAACTCAAGAGATTCTCTAGGTGCTAGAGATCCAGTAACACAGAGAAATGCTAGAGGAACCAGCAAGTCAGGCAGCATCTATGGAGGGGAATAAGAGTTGAGGCTTTGAGCCGGACTGATGAAGATTGAGAGGCAGATATTTCTGAAGCCTGCTTATGATCTTCAATATCAACACCAAGTCTTTTGAAATCACTTCTGAGTTTTCTCAGATATTTAAATGTGGATGTTATTCCATTGCTCTGATGTTTATTTCCCCTGTTGCTGAAATACTTCACACTGATTATGGCATTTAAAGAATAAACACAAAAATAAGGGGCATTATTGTCATTTGCTTAACCTGAAATGAAACACTGAAGTCCTGCTGGATCTATAATATACTCAAGTTTCCTGACATTCTTACTCATTTTTGCAGGAGAGTATGTTTTTATCAAAGCAGCTATTGTTAATCAAACACAACTGATCACAGTAGCACTGAAGTGGCAGGACCCACATTTCAGGGCTATGAAGTAAGCCATGTCTGTGGTATGTCCAGGCATATATATGTCAAGGCTTGTCGGACTCTGTTACAGTCACCTCCAAGTGATCAAAAGCTCTTATCACCAAGGTGCTGAAAGGACAATTGTTCATAAAATCCCGATAAAGATTAATAGAGTAAATATTTCACATTTCTCTGTAAAAACTTTAAGACACAGCTTCATTTGTGAGATTCTGACCTCTTGCAGACAAGAATGTTGTGCTGAAAGATCTTACGTGCATCAGGATCAAACACAGGCTTTCTGTTCTCTGCAAAAAAGTAATGGCCGGGAGCTATACAACTGTCAGACATGATGGGACTTTTTACAAATACGATAGGTCTAGTACTAGCTCCTCTATTGACAAGTCTATATTAATCAACTTCAAGGCAATTCCAGGTGTGGGAATTGTGAACTAAATGTACCTGAGTAACGTCAAGTCTGTTCAGAAGTACAAAGACCGACTGACTAAGAGGTTGTAATGTTGAAGCAATTCTGTACAGGTATTGGGAATATGAATGAATCAATTATTCTCAGATAGATGAATCATTTCAATTCAGCCCAGCTTAAATCCCAGCATCAGACTAGAGTCTGAAAGGCACTCTACAAAAAATGACCCAGTGGCAGCTCACAAGCATTTGCTACTTTATCTTCTTGACTTTAATGTTCTTAAATGTGGAGCTTGGCCTGCTTTGATTCTGTAAAATTTGTGTGCTTTAATAATGAAAGGCAAGTCTATGATTTACTTGGGAACAACAGGCATTGCTCTATTGCAAAAGACAAACAACACTAACATTCAGGATTTATGTCCTTTTCCTATATTAGCAATGCTCTAATAATGCCTGCAAATTCTGCTACATCCATGCTCTTAGCTTCCATAAAAGGATAATCCCTACTGAGATAGTAGTTAAATGATTAACTATTACTTCTTCCGGTAGATGTACATATTACAGCATTACAACCACTTGTCCCTATAAAACAAACACACACACACACACACACACACACACACACACACACACACACACACATTTAACTGTCTCTCTAAATTGACTATATCTTGATTCTGCTCTTCTTCTTCTCCAGCCCTTGACCTTTCCTACCCACCTAACTTCACCTATTACCTTCTATCTAGCCACCTTTCCCTCACCACCCTCCCATCTACCTTTTTATTCTGGTGTCTTCCCTTTTCCTTCTCAGTCTTGATGAAGGGTTTTGGCTTGAAACATTGACTGTTTATTCATTTGCATGGAAGCTGCCTGAAAAAGATTTTTTTTTAATATCACTGGCATATATCTTGAAATATGTTGTTTTGTGGTAGCAGTACATTGCAATACATACCAAAACCCTTATAACTTACAAGATTAAATATATGTGAAATTAAATTTTAAAATAGTGCAAAAAGAGAGCAAAATAAAGAAGTAGTGCACATGGGTTCATGGTCCATTCAGAAAGATGCACTTTGCCATTGGTGTAATGTTCATTTTCCAGAGATTGAAAAGAATCTGGTGGAAGCAGGATTAAAGAGGATAAGAATTCATCAACTTTGCTTTAACTCGAAATATCTTACAAGAAATGGAAAAGTTGTAAGTTCCTTAAATATCAAGAATTTACAAGAACTATCAAGTGTAAATTTCTGTCACTAGGAAGAGAATTCATTTGAGAGAATTGATCGACCTGTAATTTGAGGATGAAGTTGTTGATTATTCTGAGGAGGGTTGGGCATAATGACATAAGGGTTGAAGAAACAATGAGGCTGTAACTGGATTTTATGTATCTTTAGTACTAGAGACATAACTCCTTGCATTAAGGTTATTAGAAGGATATGCCAGCTATGGAGATCCCACCCATACAAATTCACGTGTTTGAAGGATTTTAGTTGCTCACTTGTGAATTACTCTAATTAGGCAACAGGCAGTGAGTTGGAGTAGGTAAACAGAGAGATGTGGGATTTGGGTCTGCTTAATAATGAGTGGGTTCATTGGAATCAGAGGTCAATTGGCTTGAAGGGGGCTGGTCAGTGTGGTGGGAGGGTAATGGGTCTAGTGAGCTTTGAAGGCTCAAAAGATGGGACACTGTGACTTGAAGTGAGTTGCTCCTTTACTTCAACAGAAGCTACTTTAGGTTGGTTCCCAATGGCAAACACTACATGATGCATAAATCAGCATTCATTACTATCATCCCATCAAATGTAATCAATAAGCTTCAAGACCATGGTCTCAATACCTCCTTGTGCAATTGGATCTTTGATTTCTGCACTTGCAGACCCCAGTCAGTTCAGATTGGCAACAACACTTCCTTCACAATCTCCATCAGAACAGGTGTACCACAACATCATGTGTTCAGCCATCTGCTGTATTTGTTTTATACTTATGGCTGTGAGGCTAAGCTCAGCTCTGATGCCATATTTAAGTTTGCTGATGACACCACTGTCATTGGCCAAAACAAAGGCAGAGATGAATCAAAGAAGACGAAGAAAGAAAATCTGGCCGAGTACAGCCAGAACAATAGCTTCTCTCTCAATGTCAGCAAGACCAAGGAGCTGACTAATGACTTCAGGAGGAGGAAATAGGAGGTCCATTCAGGGGATTGCAGGTGGAGAGGGTCAGCAAATTTAAATTCCTTGGTGTTATCATTTCAGATGAACTGTCGTGGGCCCAGCACATAAGTACAATTACAAAGAAAGTGTGACAGCACCTCTCATTCCTTAGAAGTCTGGAAAAATTCAGCATGATATCTAAAATTTTGGCAATGTGCAGTGGAGAGTACATTGACTGGTTGCATCACGGCTGGTATGGGATCACCTTGAACGGCAAGTCTTAAAAAAGTAATGAATACAGTCCAGTTCATTGCAGGTAAAGCCCTCTGCACCATTCAGCACATCTACACAAAGCACTGTTGCAGGAAAACAGCAGATATCATCAAGGACCCTCACTACCTAGGTCATGCGCTCCTCTCACTGTTGTCATCAGGGAAGAATGTACAGGAACCTCAGGACCCACAACACCAGGTTCAGGAACAGTTATTACCCCTCAGCCATCAGGTTCTTGAACCAGAGTGGATAACTTCACTTGTCCTGTCAAAATAATTTATTATTATTAATTTTTGTTCTCAGCTCAAGCTGGTAAAACCTTTGGTACAAGCATAGCATTTATCTACCATTCTGAGTAATTCATTCTCAGTCTCGGCTAACAACGCTGAATTATCTGCATACCTCAAGTTATTCACTGTCATTCCATCAATTTGGACACCAGCTTCATCATTCAACACCCTGAAGATTACCTCTGAGTAAATGTTAAATAATAAAGGAGAGATAATGCAGTCGTGGCAAAACCTTTTTTGGATCTCAGCTTCCAGTGAAATCCCACCACTAGTTCTTATTACTGCCATCTGATGCCAGTACAGACTCGCAATCAGTCAAACATCTTTCCCATCCAGCCCCAATGAATTCAGGCAATTGACCAGCTGTTCATGATTGACTTAGTCAAAAGCTTTTTCATCATCCAGGAAGCACATGTAAATGTCTTTTTTTTTCTAGACCTCGTTCCTCAATCACTCGCAAATTGAAAATCCCTTTATGGGTCCCCTTACCCTGTATAAATCTGCTCTGGCACTTATTAGTTCGATTAAGAACTGTCACTTTTATTCTGCTTAGAAGTATTAATAACAAGATCTTGGAGACATGACTTATAAGACTTATGGTTCTAAAGTCTGAGCATTTCGTGCTCTTACTTTTCTTTGGGATCATGACAAACTCTGACACCACAAAATCTGTTGGCCACTTTCCTGTTGAGTAGATTGTATTGCAAAGCCTCGTGATCTCCTCAACCTCTGAGTTGCCAAGGCCAAGGCATTTCAACATTTCAGCTGTAATACCATCTACACCACAAGCTTTACCAGTTTTTAACTTTCCAATGGCTGCTCTTACTTCCGCTACCAAAATTTCCAGACCTCCTCTGTTCTTCTCACTCACTTGATCATTTCTAGCATCGTAGTACAATTCCCGAATGTATTCCATCCATTTACTTTCCACCTTGTCATTCTCAAAGAGTATGCTCCTGTCATTGTCTTGAATAATGCCAGTCCTTGTTTGTTTCTTATTTCTGTTGGTCATCTCTGCAATCTCCCTATGGATATCCCTTGAATAATCAACATGTCCATGGTCTCTATCTTTTCACACCATTTGATAAACCATTGTTCTTTAGCTTTTGCACATTCTGCTCTTATTTGTTGGTCCAATTCCTTGTACTTAGATGTGCCCTTTTTGTGCTTCCTTCTCTCTTCCATGAGCTTCAGAATGTGATCCATCATCCAGGCTTGTTTAGCTACGCTCTTTCTTTTGGGGAGAAATTCTTCAGCTGCCATTTGCATACAGTCCTTCAGGTTTGACCACATGTTATCTGGTGTCTGCTCCATGTCTTCTACTCTCAGTCTTTTAAATGCTGAAGGAGAGCGATTTGGAATGAAAATAAATGCTGCAAAGACGAAGATGTTGGTAGTATCACGGAAGACAGAAGTCCCCAAAATCAATATCAAAATTAACAGCGTAGGCATAGAGTAAGTCAAGAAATTTGTGTACTTGGTACAGATGGTCACAGAGGATAGGAAATGTGATACAGAAATTAGACGAAGAATTGAGATTGCAAGATCAACGTTCTGGAGCCTGAGTGAAGTACTGTGTGGCAAGAGGTCGGACTTCGGGCTGCGTTGTAAAATTTGGAAATGCTACATCTGGAGCAGTCTGTATTATGGAGTCAAATCGTGGACCTTGTGCAAGGAAGCATAACGACGATTGGAGGCATTTGAAATGTGGTGTTTAAGGAGAATGCAGAAAATTAGATGGATGATGAAGGTCAGTAATATGGAAGTGTTGGAGAGAGCGAGGACAGAAAAGGAGTTACTGAAGAAAGTGCAGAAAAGGAAACTGGAATATGCCGGGCACTTGTTAAGAGGTGATGGGCTGCAGAAATTGTTATTGGAAGGGATGATAGAAGGAAAGAGGGAAAGAGGAAGGCAGCGAACCACTTGGTACGATAATGTGAGGCAATGGACTGGGTTGAGTTATGCTGAGGCCAGAAAAAGAGCGCAAGACCGAAGAAAATGGAGGTGCATAGCTGCCAACCCCAGACTCAGGATGGCACCAACTGACTGACTGACTGATGAGCATAGCCAAGCGCACTAATTTTCAATTGCTAAGGACTTTCAGACTATTCTGGTGATGTTTAGTATTGTGGCTTTCTGAAAATTTACATAAATTTTACTGTAATGGTCTAATTGTTTAATGCTATTGTGTGGTGACTTTGGGGTGATACCATTTGTAGATATTACTGTTGAACTAATGTATACCCTGTTCACGTTCCATAGTCTTTCAATTTCCTTTATTAATTCAGCATATTTCTGGTGCCTTTCACTTTTTGATTTCTGCATGTTATGTCTATTTGGATTAACAATATCTATTAAGCTGTTCTTGCTTGTTTATTCCGTAATATGATTTCCAGCTGGTTATTATGGGTTATCCTATCTGTAATAACAGATTAATTGTAATGTAATTTGTAGAACTCTGATTCTAAAACTGGATTAGATTTGTATTTATAGTAAGGGATGGTGTCTTTCACAAGTTTGTACTTTAAAGCAATATTTTGGTAAGTGATGTTTACCACTTGATTGTGCCTGTGTAAATAAGCAGATTGAGTTAATCCTGTAATATATTAGATTGCTTCTGGTATCTCTTGGCACTTTCTGCATTTATCATCTTGAATTTGTTAGTCTTTTATTATGTATTTTCGATCATTTTTTGTGTCAACCACCTGGTCCTGTATTGCCACAAGGAAACCCTTCTGTTTCTGGGAAGAGGTCTTCAGTTCTGAGCCAGGTGTTCCACACATACTTGTCAACATCTATTCCGCTCAGATTGTGGGATGTCTTCCATGAAGAGTCATGCTCTTCCATTAGTTAATTTTTCCTTCTCGTGTGACAATTTCTTCATTTTTCTGGATTGTACTTTCATCCAGGTTTAGTGATGTGTACTTCTTATCAAAATTGCATATGCTTAGATGAGGTGCTGAAACCTGTTTTCACTGATGAAGGTATATCTTTAGAAGTTTTATCTAACTGTCGTGTAAATTCTTTATGTCTGTTATTCTTCTTCCTCCTTCTGTCTTAGGTACTGTGTCCAAGTGTAAATAGTGCTTTCTAAAATTTGTCAGTTCTTTGTAAATTTTCCAGATCAGTGTTGGACCAAGATATTATGTCAAAATAATACATTGATGTGGGTATAGCAGAAGTGTTTATTGCCTTTGTTATATTTTTACTATTCAGCTCTGTTTGGCAGACTTGCTTAAGCCTTGAAGTAAATTCTGTCGAATGTTTTCCCTTTATTGCACTATGATCTATTTTCTTTGCTTGTTGATATCCCAGATACTTAAATGTTTCATATTCATCCATCAGTTGTATTGTATCCCGCTGCTCTGTTTTGTATTCTATTTGCTGTATTGCACCTTTCCTTCTATTTAATTTAATTCACACTTGTCTGGTCCAAAGTTCATGTATTTATCTTTAGAACATAGTTCTATTATTTGAATTAATTGCTTTGGCTTTACAGATGAAGGAGCACATAATCTCAAATCAGGCAAGAATGAGTGTCAAGGTATAATTTGTATGACTTTTTCTGATTTGATACCCAATTTTCATCTGATTCAGTAAATTAGAGGCAAACAACAGGAATTCTGCAGATGCTGGAAATTCAAGCAACACACATAAAAGTTGCTGGTGAACGCAGCAGGCCAGGCAGCATCTCTAGGGAGAGGTGCAGTTGACGTTTCAGGCCGAGACCCTTCGTCAGGACTAGACGAAGGGTCTCGGCCTGAAATGTCGACTGCACCTCTTCCTAGAGATGCTGCCTGGCCTGCTGCGTTCACCAGCAACTTTTATGTGTGTTGCAGTAAATTAGAGAGCGGGTTTAAAGCTAGACAAAACAATAGTGGCTTAGAGAGTCACGCTGGAAAATGCCTCGGTTTGTTTTGATAATGCTGCTAGTTGTCCCTGGTGAGGACTTAGTCATATGGTACAAGCCGAATCATCTGCAGCTCAACATCAGTAAGACAAGGGAGATGGTGATGGACTTTAGGAAGACCAAGACCGTATTGCTCCCTGCTACTATTGATGGAAGGGACGTGGATGTGGTGAGGACCTACAAGCATCTAGGGTGCAGCTGACCAACAGACATGAGTGGAGCACCAACACAGAGGCTGTGTACAAGAAGGGCCGGAGTCACCTCTGCTTCCTGAGGCAACTGAAGTCCTTTGGAGTATGCAGGCCTCTCCTTCATATGTTCCACCAGTCTGTTTTTGCCAATACAGTCTTGATACGGTGATGTGCTGGGGCAATGGCATCAACACAGGTGATGCCAACAGGCTCAATCAACTGATTGGAAAGGCTGGCTCTGTTATAGGAGTCAAACTGGACACACTGCAGGGTGTGGTAAAATAAAGGACCCTACAGAAAATCCTGGCAATTCTGGACAATGTTTCTCACCCTCTGCATGCAACCTTGGCTTAATGGAGGAGCACTTCTAGTAATAGACTAAGACAACTGTGCCGCTCCAAAGAGCAGTATATGAGGTCATTCTTACCCTTGGCCATTAGGCTCTAGAATGAGTCAACCTATAGCCAGGGAAGTGATGATTCCCCCCTCCCCTCCCCCGTTAGACTGTTTGAGGTAACTTATTTTTAATTCTGTCTTACTTCTCTTCTCATATTTGAAGAGCTGTGTACTTGTACTGCCACTGTGACACTGTAATTTCCTTTGAGATCAATAAGGTATCTATTTATCTAATTATTTTTGTTAATAAATAGAGTGATTATAGTAAGTCAATGTTTCATCAGATGTTGAAGGAATTTCACAAGTATTGGGTTCTATTAACCATGAGTGTGGGACAGTATCAACTGCTTTTTGATTGCCAATATAACAACATGAAAGATTTCCACTTTTCCACTTAGCTTGATTTAGAATTACAGATTGTAATCAGTTGTCCTTTACGTCCTTTCCTATCCTTATGGCATCTTTTCTGCTCTTCTGTAAGTTTATTGTGGTCACCTAAGTGAGTGGTAATTAGCTTGGAGATGCACAATGTTACAATTTTTTTTTAGATTATGAGAACACTCAGACCTCTTTTATTGTCATTTAGAAATGCATACATGCATTAAGAAATGACACAATGTTCCTCCAGAGTGATATCACAGAAAACAGGACAAACCAAAGACTAACACTGACAGAACCACATAATTATAACATATAGTTACAGCAGTGCAAAACAATACCATAATTTGATAAAGAACAGACCATGGGCACAGTAAAAAAAAGTCTCAAGTCCCGATCGACTCCCAAGTCCCCGATAGCAGGTGGCAAAAGAGAGAAACTCCCTGCTATAAACTTCCAGGCACGGACAACTGCCGAAGCATTGGAAGCAGCCGACCACAGCCGACACTGAGTCCATCCATCCGAAAACTTCGAGCCTCCGACGAGCCCCTCCGATACAGCCTCTTGAGCGTCATCCTCTGCTGAGCTCCTTCGACCTAGCCCCGGCCACCGAAACAAGCAAAGCCGAGGATTCGGGGCCTTCTGCTCCAGAGATTCCGGCTACCACACAATAGCGGCGGCAGCAAAGCGGGCATTTCAGAAGTTTCTCTAGATGTTCTTCCGTACTGTCACGTCTGTCTCCATCAAATCAGAATTGTGCACGGTACCCTACTTGACAGATTACAGATATCATTTACCGGAGAGGCTGCGTGCACTGTGTCATGCCGCCGTCTTCTCCTCCTCCTCCAATTTTGTATATAGATTGTAAGCAAGTAATTGTATGATATTTTGATGGATCATTTGTGATTTCCCCTTTAGGTAAGAGATACGTTTTACCTTCTGTCAAAACTTCAGACTCTTTTTCTGGATTTTTAAGGTAGTTGTTGATATATACTAATAGGTATGGATGAAAGTAAGTAATCTTTTATACCAATAATTATGAGTATTAACACTGCCAGTACTTTTCCAGTTGTGTTTACATGTTATAACCACTTTTAGCATATCCATTTCTAACTTCAGATATTTGCATTGCTTCAGTTTTGTATGTGCACTCTTTTTCTTCCCTTATCCAGCATGCTTCTTGATTGTGCATCACCCTGTTTGACCAGATATTAGCCCAAAAGTTTATTATCTTTGTGTTTGTTTATAATTCTATGCTAGGGTTGGTGTCATTTTGGCATGTCGAATTTAGTTTCAATGTCCTGTATAAATATTTCCATTGCTTCTGAACTGATAATGCTGTTTTCTTCATCTGGCGCATTTCGAACTCACATTCTTAAAACACATTTAAGACTCACAGAGGATTTCTATCTGAAACATATCCAAATTAACAAAACACTTCTAAAATACAAAGCAGTTCTAAATCAAAAAGGATTTCCAAAACACAGGTACAATTTCTATAAACTAAAAAGACATAAAAATGATGCATCTGAACATGTCATCCATTGCAGAAACTGAAGCCAGAGGAATAGATTCCAGTTCAATCTGTGTTTCTTCCATGCTTCTTTATGTTCTTTAACCAATTCCTATTTAGCCTGAACTGTTTTTACACCTATACACTTTTTCCTTGCCATTTTGCTGACTTCACATGTTAATGATATTTCCTCAGATACCCTTTTATACAAAAAGTCTGGAAGCTGTTTGGAAACACAGATCTCAGCTCATGCTGTAAATACTGTCTAGCTAACTTCCTTGAGTATATAAACCTTTCAACAGTATTAGATCAGTTTTTTTTAAATCTGAATGATATTACCCATTGGGTCTGCAAACTAAGCAACTTAGCTTGTTTGTTTTGAAAGAACCCAAATTAAACAAAGCATTGTGTATTATTGCATCTCTTGAGCAGTCATAATCCAGGTACAGTGAGCCACATCTTACTTTCCACTGACAGTGCATCTGCTATATATGGAGTTTAATGGAAAGCCGTGCTTTTAAACTTCAAGCTGATTGCGGCTTTCCATTTGCATTTTATGATCTGAAAGACTGACTCCCATTTATAACCAGAAGTTAAACAAAGAAATATTATTTGGAAGCATGCTTCCAGCTATCTGATCTTACAAGAGGCAGCTGCTATGCTTAGAAAGTGAGCTTTGCAAAAAAAAAGAAAACAAGGGGCCAGGGAAGCAAATATCCATCACATGGCATAGTTGACCATATCATACTGAGGAGTCGCCTTGCTGTCAATCCTTTGAAAGCTCTTTTTGCCATCACGTTCCATCTCTACCTTTAGGAGCGTGGACTGGGATTTAATGCATGTCAGCTGTAAGTGGTTCTAGCTGGTGTGCCCTGCCTATTGCCCTGCTGCTGGGGCAAAACGTCACTGTTTGGTGAACACTAGCTGCATTGGAAAGGATGTGCAGGGGTCTGAAAGTGCATAGTAATTCCTGTGTCCATTATGTCCCTTTATGTCTCATGTTGACATCACAAATGGAACCCTAACATCTGTACTAACCAATCATCCATTGGTTACCTACCTACAAAAGGCTTTACCATAAGACCGGATATGAATTCTAATTCTCTTGCGCAGCAGTTCATTAGAATCTAGATGATGCAGCAATATTATATCATGCCTATCTGATACACCTGCAATGATAATTTAATTTCATCTGATGAAGATGAACTATTCTAACACTGTTTTTCAGATAACTTAATCTTGCGGAAATAATTACTAACACAATACTTAAAATACAGTTTGGCATCTGATTTGCTGATTGTTTTTTGTCAGTTCAGAGCCAAGTTACCCTCTGCTGGTATTGTTGTGATTAAATGGGGCTGGACTGCTGAGTGGGGCTATACAAGGGCAAGAGAATTGTTTAGACTGTGCTTTAGAGCATTGGTTGCTTTATTATTGGTAAGATGTGGTGGCATTAGAGTAGAGATTCACCAGGATGTTCTCTGGTGGGCCATAGTTATTAGCAGATAATGGATAGGGTGTGTTTATTCTCACTGGAAGATAGGAGGCTGCATGATAAACTTGAAGAGATTTATAAAATTATTGGAGATATAGAGGGGTAGACAATGTTGGATCAGGAGAAGTTTTGATCCAGAGGTATTTCAGAAGTCAAGAATGAAGCACAGGACTTTGTAATTACCCCTATTTTATTAGGTGTTGTAAGAACAAGAAAAGAGACCTATCAATCGCATGACACAAGCTGCAGAGAAACTTCGAGAGAAACAGATTCAGTTATACTACAATCACAGAAAATTCACTGGAAACTGTACCACAATTACACATATATAGGCAATTGTATAAAACATTTAACCATGCACAGGAAAAGTTAAATGATGAGAAGAATAACAATTTTTTTCTAATCCAATAGGAGTCAGAATCTTTATCCTAGGGCAGGAGTGTCTAGGACAAAAAGTTTGAAAGAGAGAGGGGAGAAATTTTAAAAGTGTTCTGAGGGATACATTTTTCTAAGAAATGGTGATGATAACTAAAATAAGCTGCCAAAGGTAGTTTGAAATGTACTTGAACAGGTACTGGGATAGAAATGCAGACAAACGGGATTAACATAGGCATCACTGTTGGCACAGCTGGCCTAAGCAGAGGGTCTCATTTCTTTTCTGTATGTTTTGTGATTCACTGATTCTAATTTTAGCATAGTTCATGAAGTGCCAGGCATGAATGAGAAATCCCAAATCAAATTTCTAATGTGCACATGTTGTCTGATTTTTATTTACCAGCTTAACATTCTCGGGCACGGATATAAATACTGACCTTCACAAGCCATGGCTGAATAAATACAAGCAAAATATTCACATATTAGATCTTTTGTTTCAGGCTTTAGCATAGTTTTTTTTTCAACTTTGTTAGGACACATAGTTAATCTCTCTCTATGTTTCATGGAAGAAGAACTTTCTATTTAATTCAACAAAAACTACAAATTTTGTGGTATTGATCTCATTCCAAGATGTGTGCTTATAATGCAGAGACAAATTGGTTTGTGCAATGAGATTCAACCAACTGGTATGCCAGAGCATGAGAAAGCTTTTGCTCCAAAACCTGAGTGGAAATTATACTCAAAATTAAGCTTTAGCTGAGGTGAAATAGTGGCCCAGCTTTCCACAAAGTAATTTTCGTTATCACAAGAACAAAATCATCCATTCAGACAACATCTTAAAACATAATTGTTAATTATTCCCATATTAAAAAATAATTAAATCATGCATTCAGCTGATTCTATACATAATATCATATATCCATTTACATTAATCCCTCTCCCCATTCCTATCAACCCAAGTTTCTACCACTCCTCTACATATTTTAGGCAATTTACAGTTGCCAATTAACTTACCAACCCACATGCCTTTAGCATCTGGGAAGGAACTGGAATGCACAATGAACAACTACTACCAACGTACAGTATCTCCTATAGATCCAGCTGCAGAGGGAGATACAGAGATCTGGGTTTGGAGCTTGTTGATTAGAACTGAGGGTATGATTGTGTCAAATGCTGAGCTGTAATCAATAAACAACAACCTGAGGTAGATACTTCTATTGTCCAGGTGATCCCAGGCTGAATGGAGAGCCAGAGAGATTGTATCTGCTGTACTGTAGCAGGTCCAGTTACCTGCTTAAGCAAGTGTTGATTCTGGACTTGACACACCTCTCAACTCACATAATCACAGTAGATGTGAGTGCAACTGGGTAATAGTCATCGAAGCAGCTCACACTGCTCTTCCTGGGCACTGGTATGATTGACACCCTTTTGAAGCAAGTGGGAACCTCTTTCTGCAGCAGTGGAGTTTGAAGAAATCTTTGAACATTCATGCCAGTTGGTTGGCACAGGTTTTCAATGCCCTACCAGTTATACCATCAGTGCCTGATACCTTAAAAGGGTTCACCCCCTTGAAAGATGTTTTGATGTCGGCCTCTGAAACAGAGAACACAGGGTCACCAGATGTTGCAGGGATTCACACAGATGTAGTTTTATTATCCCATTTGAAATGTGCATAAAAGGCATTGCGATCATCTAGCAATGAAGTATCACAGCCATTAATGACCTGAGGTTTTGTCTTCTGGGAAGTAATGGACTGCAAACTCTGGCAGAGCTGATGTGTATTAGATTCTGTCTCTAACTTCAATTGGAATTGTTTATTCACCCTTAAAATTGCCTTCATTAATTGTATCTGGACTTCTTGTATAGTTCTGAATGCCACAGATCTAGCCCTCAGCAAACTATGGATCTCCTGGTTCATCCACAGCTTTCGGTTTGGGCATGTCTCTGAGGTCTTCAATATTATTTTCCAGAGACTATACATTCTTCACCAAGATAATCAGGAGTGGGGGTCTAAAGCCTTTACCTTTCAAGCGTACCTGCAGATCATCTGAGCTTCTGCGCTTCCGTTTTCTTATACAGGAACTGCACTTGTGAGCCAAGTCTGCTGTTTGGAGATTGCTGATATCGATAGATTTTTAAAATGTCTTAAAATGATGTTGTTTACTGAAGTACGCATGGATGCATCTGTAGATTTCAGTTGTTGTAATCCTAAATAGTAATTTTTGATGATTCCTATTGGAGCTGCACACAAAGGGTTGCAACTTATCGGCACCATCTTGAATGTCGGTTTGACTCTCCAGGAATCAGCCACTATTGGCAAATATTTTAAAGTATGAATATTAATTAAAATGTTTGTTATTTGAGCGTAGTATTTTTATTTGTAATAATATGTTTTTCTTGAATTTTTTTCAGCTATATCATTATTAATCAATTTTGAAGCTGAATGTGTTTTCTGATTGCTTTTCCTCAGCTAAGTTTTTTTCAAGAGTTTTCAAATTAATGATCAATAAATAATTACATCCCTCTGCGGTTACAAACTCTCATTCCAAGTATCATTTACACTGCACTCATTTTTAATATATTCCTACTGCTTACAGCATAAAGTAATTGAAGTAACAGACAGATGATTCACTTTATTAATAATGACGCTCAGTGCTTAGGCTTCTTCCTAATTCATGCATCCTAAAAGATGTGTGCAATTCAAAGTTAAGAACAATCCCAATATCACTGGTGATCCCATTCTAATGAATTGCTTCATTCACTGATCTTTGCATACACTCAGTGGCCATTTTATTAGGTATACTGGAATACCTGCTCCTTAACGCAAATATGTTATCAACCAATAATGTGGCTCAATACATAAAAACATGTAGACATGGTCAAGAGTTCATCTGCTGTTCGGACCAGACATCAGAATGGGGTAGAAATGATATCTAAGTGACTTTAACATTGGAATGACTATTGGTGCCAGACAGGGTGGTTTGAGTATCTTAGAAGCTGCTGATCTTCAGGGATTTTCGTGCCCACCAGTCTCAGAAGTTCAATAAGAATAGTGTGAGAAACCAAAAGAAAAAACATCCAGTGAGTACTTGTTCTGTGGGTGATAATGCCTTGTTAATGAGACAGGTCAGAGGAGAATGACCAGACTGGTTCAAAGGCTGACAGGAAGGCAACAGTAAATCAAATAACCACACATTACAACAGTGGTGTGCAGAAGAGTATTCTTGAATGTCCAATATGGCAAACCTTGAAAGGGATGGGCTACAGCAGCAGAAGACCATGTACATACAATCAGTGGCCATTCTGAATGACATTCTCGATATTGTATTTCTATCCTTTCTATATTATGATAATAAGAACTATACAATAGTAATTGATTTCTTTTTGAGATTAAATATTTGACCTCAACTCTGGTGTTTTGAAGAATATTTTTTATCTTTCTTAGTCTTTCGTCACCTCAATTAGGAAGTCTTCTTTTAAGTACAGTGAATTGCAGTTAATTGGGCCATTGTTAAGTTGGCACAGCTGCCTATTTGGGACAATTCTTAAGGAACAAAAATTAATCAAGAAAATTGCTGGGATTTCCTTCATTTATTTAGGACACTACGCTGCTCAATTGGGGCAGAAGACATGCTGAACAGGTTCTGACTAACGTCAGCCACTTGCACTGTGTGTCCGTTAGGCACAACATCATGCTTAGAATGAACGATTTTTAAATAGCATCAGTTATGTTTACTTGGGTTCAAAAAGCAGTAATTTTTGGCACATAGTTGGTGAGAAATAAGTAAGACAATTCAGAACTGTTTTGCTCATTGAAAAGTCGGCTGAAAAAATGACAGATGGAATCTAATGCAGACAAGTGCAAGGTGTTGCACTTCAGTGGGACCAACTAGGGTAGGTCTTACACAGTGAATGGTAGGGTATTGAAGAGAACTGTAGAACAAAGGGACCTGGAAATACAGGTCCATAATTTATTGAAAGTGGGGTCACAGGTGGATAGAGTCGCAAAGAAAGCTTTTGGCACATTGGCCTTCATAAGTCAAAGTATTTACTAAAGAAGATGGGATGTTATGTTGAAGCTATATAGGACACTAGTGAGGTCTAATTTGGAATATTGTGTGTCATTTTGGTCACCTACGTACAGAAAAGATATAAATAAAGTTGAAATATGGAGAAAATTTTATAAGGTGTTGCTGGGACTGGAGGATCTGATTTATAAATATAGATTGAATAGGGTAGGACTTTATTCCTTGGAATGTAGATTAAGATGAGATTTGATAGAAGTATACAAAATTTGGAGGGATATAGATAGGATAAATGCAAGCAGGCTTTTTCCATTGAGTTTGGGTAGGACTACAATCAGAGGTGATGGGTTAAGAGTGAAAGCTGAAATGTTGAAGGGAACTGGAGGGGAAACTCCTTCACTCAGAGGGTCGTGAGAGTGTGAAATGAGCTACTAGCACGGGTGGTGCACGGGAGCTTAATTTCAACATTTAAGATAAGTTTGTATTGGTATTTAGATAGTAGGGGCATTGAGGGCTATAGTCCTGGTCCTGGGAGTAGGCAGTTTAAGTGTGTCAGCACGGACTAGATGGGAAGAAGGGTCTGTATCTTTGCTGTACTTTGTTATGACTCAATGAGTTTATGACACTGAGGTTTCATTCATTCAGTCTTGGAGATGCCAGAAACAGCCGGGAGTAAAAATGAAATGACTTCACTACTTTAATGACTTGGGAACTACGAAGTATTTGGAGGTATTGACAATCACCTTGAATGTTACAATGAAGATGAAGGTTTGGAGAATGCAATTGTCAATAGCATTGAATGAAAATAGTCCATTATCTGCATAAGGTGTCTATGCTGTTTTGTTCATTGGATGAATTCCCTCATCAATAATTGTTAGAAAATGATACAGTTTTATAGCACTGTAGTAATATTGTTGGTTTTCTAATTTGTTCTGTATTTCATTTACATACATAATTTCTCACTCAGTTTTTCTTTTCTAAACATTTTTAACTATTTCCATTAAATCATAAATGAGGCAGTTGCTTAATTGGGCCAAAATGTATTAGTCCCAATGTGTCTCAATTAACCGGAATCCCTAATTTCCAAAAATAAAAGGAAATTTTATGGAATCAAGAAATAGCATATTTAATTAAGTAATGGTAAAAATTCATGCACTTTTTTTTGAACAAGTAGTGCTGTTTCTGAAATTAAATTCTGTGAAGTACGAACGTTTGTAATTGGAAACAAATTTCATGGGAGACAAGACAGAATTGATCCATATGGTACTGGAGATTTTTTCAAGTAACCAAAGATGGAATTTAGATCTGAAACTTGT
This sequence comes from Mobula birostris, assembly GCF_030028105.1. Classification (NCBI taxonomy): domain Eukaryota; kingdom Metazoa; phylum Chordata; class Chondrichthyes; order Myliobatiformes; family Myliobatidae; genus Mobula; species Mobula birostris. The sequence goes on from NC_092383.1 coordinate 70,592,647, forward strand.
AATCATGTGTCTCACCTGAAACCTAAGCTCCTGGGATTTTCATGCACAGCAGACTCTAGAATTTACAGAGAATGGTGTAAAAAAACAAAAAAAAATCCAGTGAGTGTCAATTCTGAGGGTGAAAATGCCTTGTTACTGAGAGGGAGGTCAGAGGGGAATGGCCAGACAGGTTCAAGCTGACATTAAGACAACCTAGTAACCATGTTTTACAACTGTGGTCTGCAGAAGAGCATTGCTGGATGCATAACACGTCAAAACCTGAAGTAGACGGGCTGCAGCAGCAGAAGACCATGGACATACACTTAGCGGCCACTTTAATATATACAGGAGGAACCTAATAAAGTGACCACTAACTGTATAATGGTGGCTCAATACAGTTTCTGTGTATGTCTGCAGCATAGTTTTTTTTCAAGGGCCCAGGAAGGCACAGCAGATGCACCACAGTGGTTCAGCAACTGGAACTCAGTTAATTAAATAACTCTAGGGTAAAAGAAAAGTGTCAGAAATTATAACCATGAAACTGGTGGGTTATTATCAAAATACCATGTGTGTCACTCATTCAATAACATCCTTGAGGGAAGGAAACCTGCCTTGCTGACCTGGTCTGAGCCTTTTGGTGATCTCCAGCCCACAGCAATGTTATTGATTTTTAATGGCTCAGCAAGTCAGTCAGTTGAAAGAACAACAGGAGATGGACAGCCTCACATTCCACTAGCGAGCAGCAAAAATGTCTCTTACAGGTGGCATCATTTGTCTGGGATTAAAATCATGACATAATCATGTCCAATCTTGCAAATGCCTCTCTCTCATCCAAGAAACTGTCAGCTGACATAACAAAGTGAGCCTTATTTCCAGTTATGTTTTCCTGTGGCTGAAATTTTTTGTCATGCCTGTCTATCATACTTACTGTTATAATGACCTTACCTATCTCTCAACCATAGTACATAACCAAGGGGTGACGCAGTAGTGTAGTGGTTAGCACATCACCTTGCAGCTCTAGCTGTCACTGATTGGGGTCAATTCCTGCAGCTGTCCATAAAGAGTTTGTACTTTCTCCCCGTGACCGCACGGGCTTCCTCGGAATGCTCCCGTTTCCTTCCACATTCAAAGACGTACATTCAGGGATAGTGAGCAATGAGTATGCTATCTTGGCACTGGAAGTGCAGTGACACTGGTGCGCTGCCCAGCACAATCCTCACGGATTAATTTGACACACATGACACACTTCACTGGATGTTTCAATATACACATGACAGACAAAGTTAATCTTTGAAAATCTCTTTCAATACACCTCAGACATTGCAGTTTTGTCTTTAATATGAATGATGCTGCTGGACCCAATGCTATCCATAGGTAAGGAACGTTAGCTTTGTCCTATGTTGCTGACTACCCATCCTATTCTCCTGGCTATCAACGCTTTCATCTTCAAAGCAGCAGTGCCTACTACTCATTTATCCCTTTCTATGTGAGGAGGCCCATTTAATATTGACAAATGCTTCCTATTGCTCTGACAAAAGCACTATTTTACTATTTTTAAAGTTAATCTTGAGCAATGACTTCAGGATTTATTGCCCAAAATTTCGTGCCAGATAATGAGGAACAGGGGTTCAGTCTAAGATTTTTAACATTACTGTGAAGTATTTTAGAGAATACAGCTCTCTTGTGTTCACAAGCTCCTAAACACTGAAAGCGTCCTTTGCATTCCCGTTCCTTCTTCATACTAAACATCACTTCCTTCCCCGCTGTCAACCACCCCCACCCAGAAAAGAAAGCAACTACATCATTTTTAGGTGCACTTTATGATTTCTCATTCACTTACACTCCCAATTTAAGTTTCAGCACCATCATTGCCATAGCTGTGACACACCAGGGTCATTCTCATCGCACCAAGATAGCCCCGATGGCAGCTATGTTCTGTCCCATACACTTATATCTTTCAAACTTAACAGATTTAGATCCCCAAGGATTTGTTTCCAAATCTCAATACCCTTCCAGAAAGGATATCAATTTAACTTCAGGCAATATGCAGATGAAATAGAAACGGGGTGGGGGGTGTGAACACTGAATGAAGGTGTTATATTTGATTGCAAACTGTATATATAATAGGGTAGATGATCTAATAATACTGTTTGAAATTGGCAGTAAAATAGGGTTTCAGTCACAGTAGTGATATGGTAGGTATTACTGAATTGTGGTTGAAAGAAGATCACAGCTGGGAGCTTAACATCCATGAATACACATTGTATCGAAAGGATCGTACATTGGCAGAGGGGATAAAGTGGCTTTGTTGGTAAAAAAACGAAATCAAATCCTCAGAAAGAAGTGACATAGGATTAGAATATGTAGAATTCTTGCAGATAGAATTAATAAACTGCATGAGTGAAGGACCCTGATGGGAATAATATGCAGGCCTCCAAACAGTAGCCAGGATGTGGGGTACAAATAGTGAACACCATTATTCATTCTACTAACTTCCTCCACCCCCAAGGAGGTGACATCACCCACTTCAGGAAACATTACTTTAGGGAATCCTGCACTAGGAATATCTGATGAGAATACACTCTGATAAAGCAAACAAGAACTTGGCTTATTTTCAGTTACTTCATAAAAACTTTCTGAAGCAGAAAACTCTTCAAAACATGTTTGCCAGCACTGCATAACAGAACAATGTTGGTTTGAGTGCTTTATATAACATTTCCTTGCTCATTGCTAAATCTGGAAAGCCCCATAAAATTGGAGAAGAATTGACTCTGCCAACAGTAAGGGAGGTTCTGAGTACAGTTTTGCAAAAGTCATCAGACCGAATAATTAAAGCAATTCCAATCAATGACAACGATGTTCAAAAATGAACAGATGAAATGTCTGAGAACATTGAAGACACATTGTGCAACATATTTAGCACAACAGAATTTACTCTGCAGTTGGATGAGTCAACTATGCCAGGCAATGAATCTCTGCTTCTTGGTTATATTCACTTCAGAAAAGATGAAAGCCCGGTTCAAGTGTTGTTATTTACAAGGGGACTAGAAACATATATGTAGGGGAATTCAGTTTTTTGGGTTATTGAGCAACTTTTTAAAAAGGAAGACATTTAACTCACCAACATTCTTAGTTGTGCAACAAATAGGGCATTATCAATGACATGATGCCACCAAGTGGTTATTACTTTATTGGAAAAAGCTGTACCTAACAAATTTACTATTCATTGTGTATTTCACTGAAAACATCTTGTCACAAAGAAAACTAAGTGATCAGCTGCACAGATCATTAATCACTGTTATCACAGTGGTAAATAAAATCAACCCCATGCTCTCAATTCTTGACTATTTGGGAACTTTGTATTGAAAATGACAAACAGTTTGAAATCTTGCTGTTGCACATAGAAGTCAGGTGGCTCTCAAAAGGACATGCTTTTATGTGCTTTTTGAAACTATGATAAAATTCTTTGACAACTCATATGTTTCATTCAGAAATCAACTCAAGAATATGAGGTATGAAATTGCTTATTTGTCAGAATTATTTGCAATGTTTAGTCAAATCAATCTTTAATTGCAAGGAGCTGATGTGAATCTTATGAAAGTTAAATCAGTCATTATCACATCTCAGTCCAAGTTAACCGTATTTAAATGCAACAATGGCCTTTGCAACCTTCTGCAATTTCTGACCTTCTCTGAGTTGGAAGAGAAAGAAAGAATACTAGATGATGATCTTCAAGTATACTGTGCCCACCTGGGTGAGCTGAACAAAGACATGTCAGATAGATTTCATGATCTTCTCTTGATCCGAATTCCAGATTGGGTAATAAATCCATCCCTGAATATTTGGTAAGGAGGAATTAAAATGAAGATGGAGGAAGAACTGATCTCACTACAGAATGACTTTGAGCTGATGCCAACGTTCAAATAATCATATCAAGACTACAGGTTGCAGAAAGTAATCTCTGAGCACTATCCTGTACTATGGAAAAAGGTCAAGATGTTTTTTATTGTCTTTCCAATGTCATATTTAGCGGAGCACAGATTTAGTGCACCCACCTAACTTCCTTCAAAGTAATGAAACAGACTGCAAGTTACTGAATGTGAGGTTGCCAACATGAAGAGACTCGAAATTGTACACAGCTCAAATAGCCCCTGGACTTCACTCCTCCATATGGTCCCAAAGTCCGAGGGTGGTTGCTGCCCATGTGGTGAGGCCACCACCCCGATCCTGGTCCCACATATTCAAGACTTTACGACACGTTTAGTTCGAAAGTTAATTTATTCCAAAGTTGATCTAGTTAGGGGCTACCATCAGGTGCCTGTGTGCCCAAAGGACATTCCCTAAGCAGCTGTGATAACCCTGTTCAGCCTTTTTGAGTTCTTGCGCATGCCATTTGGACTTACAGATGCAGCACATACTCTACAATGGCTGATGGACTCTCTATTAAAAGACTTAGATTTTGTCCTCAGAAGGTGTGAAAACCCTCCCATCAAAAGTAGCCGCTATTATGGATTTCCCACCGCCCCGCAATTCTAAAAAGCTTGAGTTTTTAGGCATGATAATTTCTATCACCACTTCATTCTGCGAGCTGCTGAACTTATACTCCCCCTGTATAGTGCGCTTAAAGGCAATACCCCTAATCAAAGGCTTGACTGGTCAGCGAACATGACCAGGGCATTTGATGATACCAAATGAGCTCTCTCTAATGCAACCCTACTGGTGCACCAGTTCCCCAACACATCCATAGCCATTACACCTAGCGCCTCAGACTCGGCTGTGGGTACCGTGCATGTACTGTTGGTCAAAGGTGTATTGCAGCCGCTCACTTTCTTTGGTCGCCATCTCTGTCCCAGGAAAGGAGGTACAGCACGTTTGACAGTGAACTTCTCGCTCTCTATCTGGCTGTCTGCCTTTTCCATTTTCCTCTAGAGGGTTGCCATTTCACAACGATCGTTGACCACAAACCCCTCGTGCACACAGTGGCCAAAATATGGTCTGCCCAGCAGCATTTCTACCTGGACTGCATATCTGAGTTCACCACAGATATACGACATATCAAAGGGAAAAATAATACTGTGGCCAATTGCCTCTCACAGCCAACCATTGAGGCCGTACACATAGGGGTTGATAATACCGGCACAGCAGCCGACAAAGTTAATAACCCAGAGGTCCAAACTTACCAATCAGTAGTCACAGGCCTGCAGTTGGCTGATATTAGATTTGGGGATGCTGGGGTTTCTCTCCTGTGCGTTGTCTCAACCAGTCACACTCGCCCCCTCATGCCTGCAAACTGGAGATGAACTGTTTTTAACTCCATACGTACGCTCTTGCATCCAGGCTGGAAGCCCTCACAGAAATTGGTTGCCATGAAGTTAGCTTGGCACTGTCTCAGAAAGGACGTGTGTGTTTGGACTGCAGGTTGTGTGGACTGCCATCAGACAAAAATTAACCGTCACGTTAATTTTGTATGTATGTATCCTGTTGACATACATTCGGCTTCATTGGCACCTGTTGAGGTCCCTGAGTGACAGTTTGACCATGTCAATGTGGACATTGTTGGTCCTCCTCCCCCCACTCGCAGTTTCATGCACCTTCTTACCATGGTGGAGTGTACCACCAGGTGACCAGTGGGCATTCCTCAACGACGATACCCACAGACATGGCATGGGAGCTCACCAGTGCCTGAGTTGCTGGGTTTGGCACCCCATCTAATATTTTCTCTGACTCCAGTGTCTCCAGTTCACCTCAGACTACTAGGCTGCAATGGCCTAGAACCTCGGCATTAGGCTACATCACACCATGGTGTATTACCCGCAGTCCAATGGCCTATGCGAACGGTTTCACCACTCCTTAAAGGCTGCTCTGAGGGATTCCCTGACTGATGAGTGTTAGTATGACTGGCTCCCGTGGGTCCTGCTGCAGCTCAGAACTACTACAAAAGAAGACGTTTCATCATCCGTGGCTGGGTTAGTAAGCAGGCAGCCATTACGGGTGCCAGGTAATTTCATTCCTGATGCCACTACCATTTGGTTGGCCTCTTTACGGCGTTCCACCCTCCTCAGTAAATTCAATTCCTTTTCACCTATTCCTACCTCCCATCATGGCATACAGCACTCTTGAGTTCCCGTTGACATACATTCGGCTTTGTTTGTCTTCGTCCACCATGCCGCACACCAACATCCCCTTAGGCCCCCTTATTATGGCCAGTTCCATGTTTTGGAATGTGGAGAAAAGACTTTTATCATGGATAAGAGAGGTAAACCTGAATGCATTTTGGTAGATCGCCTTAAACTGGCCCACCAAGATTTGGAGTATTCCACTGCCATGCCCTGGCACCACAACATGACCATGAGAATTTCAGCGCACCCCTGGACAAGCCAAAGGCACCTGCAGTTCCTCCATCCAAGAACACAGGACTCAAGTAGGGTGGCTCGTCCGAGCTCCAGACAGACTCACGATGCTGGTTTTAGTGAATTCTGGCAGTAGGGCTTGTGTAGGGTAACTTAATTGGGAGAAACATACATAATTCACAGTCACCGACATTGAGTTGTGGTTTTGCTTTAAGAGACTAGTCAGACATGATGATGTGGTTATGTAAGGATTTTTAGCATGTTTTTGTGTTTAGGTGTTTAGTTTTGTGTTTAGTTCAATAAAATGCATTATTGGTTTCATGAAAGGTAAAACGCTCACTTCTTTTATTTGCAGAAACATACGACATCACTGCACCAAGCCCATCTATTTCACTGAAAGATGTAAAAGCAATGATGTAGTGAATAGTTGGACTGCTAATGTATGCTCTAAAATTGTTGATGAAAATTATTTTACCGTAATTATATAGAGAAATAATTTTATTTCTGGCTCTAAATAGATTTGAATATTTTTTGCAATTAGTCACTGCTTTGAAATTGCAACGCCTATTTTCTTTCACTGTGCATCATAAATCAAAATTCTTTATAGTTTTTATGTAATGGCCAGAAACATTGAGGATCGCAGCAGTTATGGTCTGGGAGCCAAGGGGGCAGTAACTCAAAAGGTTTTGGGGACCACTGCCCTGAAGGTTAACTTGTGGGTTGAGTTGGTAACAAGCAAGGCAATGTAATGTTAGTATTCATTTCAAGAGAACTAAAATATAAAAACAAGGAATCAGAATCAGGTTTAATATCACTGGCATAAGCTGTGAAATTTGTTAACCTTGTGGCAGCAGCACAATTCAATACATAATATTAGAGAAAAGAAAAACTGTGAATTGCAGTAATGCTGAGGCTTTATAAGGTATTGGTCAGCACACAATTGGAGATTTGTGAGTTGTTTTGGGCCCCATATCTAAGAAAGGATGTGCAGGTATTGAAAAGGGTCAGGAGAAGTTTTACAAGAATGAAAGGGTTAATATATGAGGAGCTTTTGATCAGTCTGGTCCTGTACTCACTGGAATTTAGAATAATGAGGAAGGATCTCATTGAAAGCTCCTTCCAAATGTTGAAAGGCCTAGGTAGAGTGAGCATGGACAAGATGTTTCCAGTAATGGGAGAGTCCAGGATCAGAGAACACAGCCTCGAAACAGGTCATCCCTTTAGAACAGAGATGAGGAGGAGTTTCTTCAGTCAGAGTTTGGTGAATCTCTGGAACAGATTGCCACAGACAGCTGTTGGGGCCAAGTCAATGGGTATATTTAAAGCAGTAGCTGATTGCTTCTTGAATTTTACCGGTGTCAAAGGTTATGGACAAAAGTAGAATGGGGTTAAGAGGGAAAATAAATTAGCCATAATGGAATTGTTGAGCAGACAACTGGGCTGAATGGCCTAATTCTTCTCCTATATATTACAGTCTTTAAAGTCAATAAATGCCCATTATCAGACAGAACTGATGTAGCCTTACCTGCTGAATATTTCCAGAATTTTCTGTTTTTAGTTTAAATATCCAACTTACACACTTTTTTTATATTTTTATTTGCACATAAAAGAATTACAGGCAAAATAAATGAGATGGCATTTTTTTTTAAATGAAACAATGACCCCAAATTTAGAATTGCCACATGTACGATCATGGATCTGAACACAGAGGAAATTCTACAATTTAATACATCAAGAATTTGATTTTGTTGCTCCTGTAAATCAAGAGTTCTAATGCATTTTACATTATCCATCTCTAAGATGTTTTTCTAATTCCCTTTGAGAGATTTTTAGCATAAGTAAGTCAAGACCATAAGAAGCAGATTGGCTGATGATTTGTCTAGTTATTATTTGTGGGACCTTTCTACATGCAAAATAACTCTGGTATTCACCTACATTGCCACAAAAATAACTGATGATATGTCAAGTGCTTTGGGATCTCCTTTGAGGCACTTTGAGAAATCATATAAATGCAAATTCATGAAGGGAATTCCATTGGGTGACTCTTAAAATCATCCAGAAAATTGCAGTTTAAAGTGTCTAAAGTAGTTTCAGTATCAGTTTATGAGCTTCTTAAAGAAATTGGATGGATCTCTGTGTTTGGCAGCAGACAATGGACTATCTGCTAATGTAATAGGGTTACATGAACTGTACCACTGCAACTATCAAATTAAAATATAAGATTGAGCTAGGTAGAGGTCAAATTATTGGGGGGGGTTCATTTTTTACAAGGAAGATTACACAATGATTCTATATTGCTTGCTGCAGTTCTGTAACAGTCTAAATCTTGCTTTGAAAAATTACCGTCTCTACCAGATCTGAATTATTATTTGACTACTTGAAATTATATTGGTTACAAAAATTTATGACATTTTAGTACAAACTTATTTTATTGCAAAATACATTGCTAATTATATTGACATGATTATTATTATTCCTTTTCAACCATTGTCCATTCCATTATTCAGAACATTTCTAGCACTGAATAATAAATATGATTCTCTTAATTATGTAATGTGTATGAAATGTGAAAGTAATATTACAGAAATGTCAGTCAAAAATGATTTGCATTGAATAGTTGACAAGTTAATACTTAAGACTTTTTCTTCCCATTAAAAGAGTTGCTTTCCCATAATGTAGGTGCTGACCATATTAATAAATATTTTATTCTTGGGTCATTTTTTTTTTTTGCAAATCAGTCTGGGAATGCCAAACCTAGAAATTAAAAAAAAAACATTTTCCCAGCAGAATAATCTGCTCGAATTTGGTCTTTTTCCAAGATTGCTTTCCATCTTGGAAAACAATCAGAAAATGCAAACAATCAGTGAAAATAATTCTCAGAATGTTTCAACATTTCATTAATCCTGCTTTGTATTTCCAGACTTCCCCAACTTACAGGGTAAAGAACTGATTCCAGTTCCTGATGTGAACTTGATTATCTGATCCACATTAACTGTTCATTTGTTTAAAGTAATTAAATTATTGAAGAAACAAAGTCATGGAAACGCCAGAACTGTCATTGCGCATTATGTTAGGAGAGTTAACGTAACAGAAGGTTGAAAATAAATGCACTGAATTTTGGTATTTTGTTCAAAACTTTCATTTTGATGACAGAGTCTACATTCGCCTGAAAAAGATGCTTCTTTGCATGCAGAGTAACATTAAAATTAATTTTAGCATTTTACTTCAGCTATTTTAATTTAACATCTCACATTTTTAGTTAAAATTGTAATAATACATAATGGTAGTTTTTCTTCCCTGAGATGGCTCTGATCAAAAAGGGCTATTTTTCTTTATTAGAGTGTTTGTATTGAGCCTTACCCAATGCAAAGGTAAATATCACAAAGCTTAAGGAGCAATATTAGGATGCAAAACTGGGCTGAGAAGTGGCAGATAGAGTTCAACCCAGATAAGTGTGAGGTGGTTCATTTTGGTAGGTCAAATATGATAGTAGAATATAGTATTAATGGTAAGACTCTTGGCTGTGTGAAAGATCAGAGGGATCTTGGGTTCTGAGTCCATAGGACACTTAAAGCTGCTGCACAAATTGATTCTGTTTACAAAGGCATATGGTGTGTTGGCCTTCATCAATTATGGGATTGAGTTTAAGAGCCAAGAGGTAATGTTGCAGCTATATAGGAGCCTGCTCAGACCCTACTTGGAGTACTGTGCTCAGTTCTGGTCGCCTCACTACAGGAAGGATGTGGAAGCCATAAAAAAGGTGCAGAGGAGATCTACAAGGATGTTTCCTGGATTGGGGAGCATGCCTTATGAGAAGAGGTGGAGTGAACTCGGCCTTTTCTCCTTGGTGTGACGGAGGATGAGAGTTGACCTGATAGAGGTGTATAAGATAATGAGAGGCTTTGAAAGTGTGGATAGTCAGTGGCTTTTTCCCAGGGCTGAAGTGGTTGCCACAAGAGGAGACAGGTTTAAGGTGCTAGGGGGTAGGTACAGAGGAGATGTCAGGGGTAAGTTTTTTACTCAGAGAGTGGTGAGTGTATGGAATGGGCTGCCAGCAACAGTGGTGGAGGCAGATACGATAGGGTCTTTTAAGAAACTTTTGGATAGGTAGAAGGAACTTAGAAAAATAGAGGGCTATAGGTAAGCCTAGTAATTGCTAAGGTAGGGACATGTTCAGCACAAATTTGTGGGCCGAAGGGCCTGTATTGTGCTGTAGGTTTTCTATGTTTCTATGTTTCTAATATTAAAATGCCTATTGGAAAACTATGGGATCAGATTGGCAGTGGGCTTTGCAAGCTATCCATTTGTCAATGAAAATGCACTTATGGCCTCAAATGAAATAGCAGCATTCTCCTATCAGCTTCCTGCATGTGAACCTATTGTTTGCTCACTATGATGCACCTTAAAACAAAAGCTTCATTCAAGCATGTTACTCGCAAGTTTTACAGTCTAATATAAGGTCTCTGTGCCCCAGTTAATCTCCTTCCAGGAAGTTTCAACTTAATTGTCCTAAAAGCTGTAGCTACTAACAGTCGGAGTTAAATTACTCTAAGATACCATTTCCTTTCAAAAGGCAATATCCGCATCTTCTTCTGAGGGAGTCCCTCAAGATTAGGATGACTTCTTACTTCCACTCGGGATTTTGTGGTTTCAGAGATGGATATTGAGGCTTCTGACTCTTTCACTATTGGTGAAATCCACTCTGCATTAACAAAGATATGATTTAAATACATCATGCTCCTAATTTCTTTTCTCAGTAATGCACTGATATGGCACTTATTAGGCTGTAACAGAGGATCCACTTATTAGTGTTAGGTTAACCTTGTCTATTCAGCATGAGAAGGCAATGATTTCTTCAAAATCCACAGCCAATGACAGCCTCAGGTCCCACACCACCAGGTTCAGGAATAGTTATTACCCCACAACCATCAGGCTCCTGAAACAGCGTTGATAACTTAACTCAAACTCAGTTCTGTACTGATTCTATAATCTATAGGCTTACTTTCAAGGACTTTACAACTTGTGTTTCTTGTATTATTTATTTATACATTATTTTTTTATTTGTATTTGCACAGTTTGCCATCTTTTGCACATTGGCGTTTGTCAGTCGTTGTGTGTAGATTTTCATGGATTCTATTGTATTTCTTTGTTCTACTGCAAATGCCTGCAAGAAAATGAATCAGGGGTGACATACATTTCCTTTGATATTAAATTTACTTTGAACTTTGAAATCAATTAAGCAGTATTTAAAAAAAAGACAGATCTGATTTTCATATGTTTATCCAGTTTCACATGGTTGATCTCACATTGGCTCAGATTTTGCTCTCGGCACGAGTGCTGGAAAGTTGCAAGACTCCGGCACAAATGCAGCTGAGCTTTGCTGATGATTTCCCACCTGTGCTTTGCCACCGAAATGCATACAGAGCAGGAGTTTGGGCGAAGTCCCCCGGCATTTACACTGCTGACCTGCTGTCATCTCCTGTGCTAAGTTAGGCCCATTTTGGGGTCTGCAAGCCCACTGATTTATATATGGATTGGATGATTGCGAGGAAAGGTAGGAACAAAATAAATTTCATTATGCTTAACGATTTGCATTTGATTTAATTAATTTAATTAATTATTTTAAAGCCTGTTTAATTACTTCTGGATATATTTAAAAACTTTTGCTTGTTTTTTTTGGCTTTCTAGTTGCTACATGCTCAATTGTTATAACTTTTTTCTATATGAAACTCCTTGACAGATTAGGAAATCAAATAGTCGTGTTTCTGATAAAGATTTGTTTATTAATGATTGTAGGTTCATTATGTGGGAGTTCAATGACAAGTCCACTTCAGCCTTTCACATTCAAGGATTTTCCTTTGAGTTCTGTTGAAGTACGAACAAGTTAAGACAGGTATAACCATATAACAATTACAGCACGGAAACAGGCCACCTCGGCCCTTCTAGTCCGTGCTGAACTCTTACCCTATCCTAGTCCCACCGACCTGCACTCAGCACATAACCCTCCATTCCTTTCCTGTCCATATATCTATCCAATTTAACTGTAAACGACAACATAGAACCTGCCTCAACCACTTCTGCTGGAAGCTCGTTCCACACAGTTACCACTCTCTCAGTAAAGAAGTTCCCCCTTATGTTACCCCTAAACTTTTGTCCTCTAACTCTCAACCCATGTCCTCTTGTTTGAATCTTCCCCACTCTTAATGGAAAAAGTCTAAACACGTCAACTCTATCAATCCCCCTCATAATTTTAAACACCTCTATCAACCTTCTACGCTCCAAAGAATATCCAGGGCAGGGCTGTCCATGATCATTGGTGGTGAAACCTGTGATTGCCTTTCTGTGAATGGGTGTCAGTAAGTCAGAGAGTTGATATCACTGCTTAGGAAAGCGGGGAAATATTATGAAATTGATTGTTGTATCAGGTGATTGGTGGAGGCTAGAGCAGAGAGTTGATTGTGCAGGAGTTGTGTGAAGTGGTGGGGAGAGTCTGAGGGAATACACACAGCTTAAATAGGGCCAGCCGGAGAGGACTTGGCCTTGCTAAGCTGGAACCTGCACAGAGAGATCCCCTCTGCATTACATCAATGTAAGCTTACTGGACATACTGGAAGCTTGTTTCTGCAGAAATGACCGGTCTGTGGCAGAGGCCACAACAAATCTAATCCAGTACATATCATGAGATGCCAATACCCATTTCCAAGATCCTCCACAACAATACAGATAAACACAGAACAAAAAATTATGGAGTTGGTATCCAGGCAGTAAGTCTGCTGTTTTACTTTCTCCTTTTATCAGAAAGTGAAGTGCAGATCATGTGATCTACGTGATGTCTTACCAGGGTATTGTTCACAATGATGAATTCCAGAAAGGAAAGAAAGCATATCTAATCGTCGAGTGAAGGAAACATGTCATTGAGACAGAGCCCCAAGAATTAAAGGATTATGTTGACAGAAACACAAAGCAATTGCTCTTCAATCACAGATTCATGGGAACGAGTTAGTAAAGCTCCGGGCAAATTTTTGAACCTAAGTATTCAGTATCATCTCCTCCTTCTATTGTTGCACATTGCCAGTAAAACAGAGGAATTCTGGTCCTCATCACAAGTATATTTAATAGATTACTTAATGGAACAACAGTTGCTGGGTGGATAGACCTCTAATTACCATTGTACATCTTGCCCAATTTAGAGATAGACGAGAATAAGATTAGGCTACTACGCCACAATGATACTATCACCCTTTTGAATGTGATTGGTTGTTTGGCTATATCCCCAAATTCCCATTTTTGTTAACAGCTGTGTTGCTACAATTGCTAAAACCACAGCAGTTTCTTCCACTGATATTTTTTCCCACGGTTGCTATTGGTGATTAGTGAAAGGATGTCATGTACTTTTCTTAAAGTTCAGTGTGCCTTGCATTTTACAGAATATTTTCAGAACATGTTACACCAATAGCAAAGATTCTGAAGCTTTTAAAAAATATTTATTCTTGGGATATGGATAATGATTTTGAAAACAATCCTGAGTTACCCTGGGAAAGTCTGATGTGCCTTGTCCAACTGTCACAGACACGGTGCAACTAAGGTCATGTTAGATAGGAAGTTTCAGGATTTTGTTCCAGTAATGAAGGTTGAAAAACAGGAAATGTCTGATCAAAATGGTGCCTGAATTAGAAAGCAACTCGAAGTTGATGGTATTTCCATGACATTGCTGTCCTCCGTGTTTTCGGACTTAATACTGGAGCTGGGAAATGCTATCAGATAAACTTAGTACTTTGCAGCCTCTTCTACATTGGTGAGACCTGATAGAGATTGGGGCAACACACATCAAAGTTGTTGGTGAACGCAGCAGGCCAGGCAGCATCTCTAGGAAGAGGTACAGTCGACGTTCCAGGCCGAGAACCTTCGTCGGGACTAACTGAAGGAAGAGTTAGAAAGAGATTTGAAAGTGGGAGGGCGAGGGGGAGATCCAAAATGATAGGAGAAGATGGGAGGGGGAGGGATGGAGCCAAGAGCTAGACAGGCGATTGGCAAAAGGGATATGAGAGGATCATGGGACAGGAGGCCCAGGGAGAAGGAAAAGGGGGAGGGGGGGAAAAACCCAGAGGATGGGCAAGGGGTATAGTCAGAGGGACTGAGGGAGAAAAAGGAGAGAGAGAGAAAGAATGTGTGTATATAAATAAATAACAGATGGGGTACGAGGGGGAGGTGGGGCATTAGTGGAAGTTAGAGAAGTCAATGTTCATGCAATCAGGTTGGAGGCTACCCAGACGGAATATAAGGTGTTGTTCCTCCAACCTGAGTGTGGCTTCACCTTTACAGTAGAGGAGGCCGTGGATAGACATGTCAGAATGGGAATGGGATGTGGAATTAAAATGTGTGGCCACTGAGAGACTGGGGCACTGTGCATTAAACAAAACATTGAAAATGATAGGGAAACACCAGACAGGATTGTGTGAGGGATGTTAGGAAGAGGAGTCAGTAGAACATGTAGTTCTGAGTTGCAGGAAGTATGGGATACAGAGAGAGATGATGAGAATTAATCTAAGGGAATTGGGGGTGCAGGAATTCACATTAAAAGAGTTGCTGGGCATGGGTGAGAGAGCACAGGTCAGGGTATTTTTAGCTTTCTTAAGGGTGCAGGGTTTTTTTTAAAGTATGTGATGGATAAGCAGGAATAGGGTACTGGGATGGCCAAAGATGGGAGGATAAAGTGTAGGTTAGGGTGCGCGTGTGTGTGTGTGTGTGTGTGTGTGTGTGTGTGTGTGTGTGTGTGTGTGTGTGTGTGTGTGTGTGTGTGTGAGATTGGGTGAAGGGATTTCTATTGTAAGTCTATTGCACACTCCGGAGCAGGAGGTGGCAGTAATTCACCATTAAGCTGGGTGCCAACTGCTGTAAAACAAGACGGAGAAGAAGCGTAGAGATTGAAGTACCATTTCAATAAGTACCTTCACTCTGTCCACCAGCAATGGCTGGATCTCCCAGTGGCTATCCATTTCAATCAGACTTCCCATTCCAACATCGACATGTCTGTCCATGGTCTCCTCTACTGCCACAATGAAACCAAAATCAGGTTGGAGAAAGAACACTTTATATTCTGTTCCACAGGTACATCTTGACCTGTTGATTTCTCCGGCATTTTGTGTGTGTTATTACATATACTGTCTGGGTAGCGTCCTACCTGATGGTATGAACATCAATTTCTCTAACTTCTGGTAATTTCTCTGCCCTCCCGTTCATCTCTGTTGTTATTCCCCATTCTGGTTCCCCTCTCACCCCTTCTCTTCTCCTCCTTCCCATCACTTCCCTAAGGTTCCCTACTTCCTTCCATTTACTCCATGGTCCACTGTCCTCTCTTGTTAGGTTTCTTCTTCAGCCCTTTACCTCCTTCACCTATCACCACCCAGCTTCTGACACCATAAACAACAGGAATTCTGCAGATGCTGGAAATTCAAGCAACACACATAAAAGTTGCTGGTGAACGCAGCAGTCCAGGCAGCATCTCTAGGAAGAGGTGCAGTCGACGTTCCAGGCCGAGACCCTTCGTCAGGACACCATATCTCGTCTTCCACACACCCAGTTTCCCTTCAGCTGGTCTGACATATCACCCGCCTGCTTGCACTCCCCCCCCCCACCGCATGTTTATTCTGGCTTCAGCCCCCTCCCTTTCCAGTTCTAATTAATGGTCTCTGCCCAAAATATCAACTGTTTATTCCCCTCCATCAATGCTGCCTAATCTACTGGGTCCCTCCAATATTTAGTGTATGTTGCTTCAGTATTGTTGGAGAGAGTGTATGAAACTACCGAATGTTATTGGTGGAGAGTTGGATATTGAGCTACATTTATATCAACTGCCAAATGTATAATCAAAACATAATAATCCAATTAAATATGATTCAACAATATCCTAATGAATCCAAATGGCTTCAGTTCAGGATGTTGATTCATTCCAAATTGTATAACATAAATAAGGTCACTTTGGTTTAATCGCTTCCAAGACTAAAGCTCGTGCATTCAAGTACAAACACAAACCCTAGGATGACATCAGAAGGTATATTAGCCAGTCTGCCTGCTGTCAGAAGGTGTGCTCTTGGTATCTTGGCAAGCATTCTTCCATAAACCAACTCACTAAAAATAGATTATCTAGCCATTTATTAAATAAATATATGCGCAGAGTTATGTACACATCATAATGATAACTACTCCTCAAAAGATAATGGATCAGCAGCTAATAAAATGAAATGTCTATAGATGTACTGTAAAACACAGTAAACAATGTACTTACCAGGATGCTGCCTGGACTAGAAAACATGTCTTATAAAGGCAGGCTGAGCAAGCTCGGACTTTTCTCTTTGGAGCAAAGGAGCATGCGTGGTGAGTGATAGAGGTATACAAGATGATAAAAGGCTTAGCTCGAGTGGATAGCAGGAGACATTTTCCCATGATGGAAATGGCTACTACAAGGGGGCATAATTTTAAGATGATTGGAAGAAAGTATAGGAGGGGTGTCAGTGGTAAGTTCTTACACAGAGAATCATGGGTGTGTAAAATGCTCTGCTGGGCTGTGGTAGAGGCAGATACATTAGGGGCAATTAAGAAACCCTTAGATAAGCATATGGATGATAGAAAAATGGAAAGCTATGTAGTAGGAAAGGGTTAGATTGATCTTAGAGTAGGTTAAAAATTGGCACACCATCATGGGCCAAAGGGCCAGTACTGTGCTGCAATATTCTGTGTTCTTATATGTTCTAATAGCATTTGACATCTGTTTCTATATTAGCCAAAGAGGTTAAAACCTGGAATTAGATGCAGATAATATTGAAACCGTACTGCAGGACAGTCAGTATTTGAAAGGAGGAAAGGATGTTCTGATATAAAACATAAGAAACATAATTGAACCAAAGCATTGATACTTCTTCTTTCTCTACAGATGCTGCCTGTTCATCTGAATACATCCTGCATCTTCTATTTATACCTCAGATGTTCAGAATCCAAATCTTGTTTAGATGTCAAACTATGATGAAAACTTTATGATATAAAAAATAAGTTCTTTTTAAATAGCAGAAATAGCTGTAGGAAGAGCAGATAGTTTAAGTAATAAAAATAATAATGAGTAAATTGTAAAATGCATAATAAAAGACAGGAAGATGTCTTGGAATTTCTTCCATGAAATAAAACAGACAAAAAATATGACAAGAATGGAAGTGCTTGGGATAATCTATACACAAGAAAAGTATAAAATATCAAGTCAAAGACTGAGAAATTAGAGATCTTGAATTATACCAGATAAAGAAAATGAAACATGATAATTTTGCTAATCACAAGTGAAAGGTTAATTTGGCTAATTTTGGGCTTGTGTTGTACACTAAAGAAGGATTTCCAAATGAAGATTAAATAACTCTTGGCTGCTAGCAATGCTTCTCCCAAGTCACCCTGGAAGAAGGTGGAGCGGAGTGATGATAGTGCTAAACAGCGACTCCTTTACTTGCATCTTCGGAAACAGCCCTACTTCCATCTTTACTATGTTTATTTTTCCCTTTCAGGGTTCTTTTAAAGACCTGGAGTTACACGCTGACTACGGTTCTTTGCAGGAATGGGACCCGCTCTCGGGGTTTCATGACTGGCCGTTGCTCGGCATGCCAAGGGCTCGGCCTAAGTATTCGGCTCAGCTTTGGAAGCCTAGGATCTCAGGGCTCTGGAGATGTGCAGATTGAGGGTTGTGACACAACAGGAGACCCATGTATTGTAAGGGGAGTCAGAATACCTGCGGCTGTGAGCCCAAAGACTCCTGATCTCTGTAAGCCAGAGAGTTGTTGGTTATGTCTTCCTGCTCACTGTGAAAGCAGAGACACCTCTTTCTCCCTTATTACGGAGAGAGAGAGTCTGTGGTATGTCGAATATTGGATGAAATACAAAATCTTTGGGGTAACTGTAAGTCCATGTCTTTGTTGTTGCTTTTCTCATGCCTGAGTGCTCAGTGGTAGGTGGCGATGCTTTTTGTTTTGCTGGTGGGGAGAAGGGGGATTGTTGCTTGCTGCTGCTTATGCACAGGAGGGGGAGACTTTGGGGTTCTAACATTTGACCGTCGTTCATTCTTTGGGGTACTCCTCTGTTTTTGTGGATGGTTGCAAAGAAAAAGCATTTCAGTTTCAGAATGTATATTGTATTCATTACTCTGACATTAAATCTACCTTTGAAACCTTTGAAAAGAGAGTAAGCAGAAGAGATAAGAGACGTTACAGTGGGCAAAAATCATAACTTGTGAATTGATGCTGCAAGAACCTTGAGCAGGTTATTGTGTTACTAATAGTCCAACCAAAGTGAGTTTTGAAGTCTGGTAATATTGTGATTTTAGTAGCCACATTAGTCCAGAGGTGCAAGAATCCCAATAAAGCAGCTAGGAAAATTAAATTAAATTCATTAAATTAATTTGGAATCTGATAAAGCTTATAAGCTAACACTGATAACTTGTTGTTAAAAAAAGAGGATTCCGAGAAAACAGTCTGCTCTCCATACCTGATATGAGCTATAGGTGACTCCCATCCCACCAATGTATTTGACAGTTAACCACCTCTCCAAGTCCAGGACCAAAAGGAGGTGGACAATAAATCCCAATGTTGCTAGTGACAATGTCTCACGAGTGTCGAAGTAAATAAAGTTATGTAAAATATCTTCAATCATTACTAGAACAGATTTTTGTGTCACACACAAAGGTTTTGCTCGTTATAAAACTGAAATTAATATTCTGCAATAAATTCTCAACTAAAATTATTGTATTTTAAAAGTGGGTTTAGTAAAGTCTTTTACAAGATGTACAGAAAGCAAACCATTGAAAATAATGTTGAAAATGGTACCTGGTTCAAAACCTACTGTATAATTTTATAGTAAAGCATAAAAACTAACCCTACTATAAATGTAATCATTTGAGTAAATAAATTTAACATTTTAATTTATTTATTATTGGGGCATATTAATGAACAATACAATACCTAGACTACAGCAACACAAGCTGAGAGAGCAGTGACAGGCTAATATTGTACTGTAAAGGAAAATTCCACGTTATATAAATATTACCAGATTATCACTATTGCAGTCCTCCAGGCAGACCTTGCAGATTTTTAGTCTGTGCACACTTCCCTCATCATCTGTATTCCAGTCACTTATAGACAACTGCAGCGGGAGACACCAAGTCAGCAGATC
Organism: Mobula birostris; assembly: GCF_030028105.1. NCBI lineage: Eukaryota > Metazoa > Chordata > Chondrichthyes > Myliobatiformes > Myliobatidae > Mobula > Mobula birostris. Next base: position 70,612,176 of record NC_092383.1, read on the forward strand.
AGGGCAGTCTCTATTACGGAAAAATCAATGATTAAAAATTAGGCAGGAGTGAGTAACTGACATGGCAAATACAGAAGCCAACTCCTTGTCCATTGACTAGAGTTTTCACCCTGTGTGTGCTGGTGCTGAATTGGTATGCAGCTTTTGATACCCTAATGTCATGGAACATCATATTTATGATGGATGCTTGATCAGTCACCATATCCCCAGTTTCATTTTCGAAACTTTTCAGCTGATTCCTTTTCTCAGAATGCTGATTATTTTGTTATATTGTCGAGCAGTGTATGTTGGTGCAACAACTCACATTTGAGTAGCCCAGGTGAGGATCAGAGTTTTGAGCCCTGCTTCTAATGAAGATTGTCTTTCGGTGCCTTCCATTCATTCTCAAAGATTTTTTTCCTGAAGATGGTCAATGAGAATTGGACAAAGTCAGCTTTATATTAGTTCTATTTTCTTATAAGTCTAGGGACTCCAGGGACCTACGCAACCCTTCAAAATGAAGCAGGGATTCATGATCTTCTCCCCTTACCTTGTCTGTTATACTTGATACTTCCTTAATGGTGGTGATACCAGGCGTTAACAAGGTGACACTTCGTGGAGCACCTGAGCCCATTATTTGATGGTCATCTGGAGCTGCATGTCATCACAATTCCCTTTCCCATTTCTACACCAACATGTCTGTCCCCATTGCCTCCGTAAGGCCAAACACAAGCCAGAAGAACACACCCACATTCCACCTGAGTGGCCTAGTTATTAATAACATAATGTTGTGAACATGAATCTTTCTAGTTACCCTTTGTGTCCCTTTCCCAATCCCAACGTTCCTTCCAAGATTTCTCTTCCTTTGTTCACCTTTTCCATGCCTGTCCCATTGTCATTAATCCCCTGTCTGGTTCCACCAGTCATCTATCTGCTCCTGTCCCATCTCTCCCCCGCAAAACTAATATTGTAGAGTCTTAACGGCTTTTAAACTGACCTGTTTTTGAATTGTCTACATCATATCAGATGAATCTGTCAATGGGTATGACTAGAATCAAAAGATTGCCTTTTATTACACTTCTTAAAAATACTCCTCATGTTGTTCAGAGGATCGAGAAAGCTTTGGTCTCTTCTTTTATGGACTTGCATTCCTTGATCAGCCATAACTACCGGCACCAGTCTAATAACAAATTATATCTCATCCCCTCGACTGTATGATTTTCCTCCCCCGTCCAATTAACATTCCAAATGGATCAGATGGAATTTACCAGCGAGTGAAAATGAAGCCTAGCCATCAAAGGACAGCAGGTTCCATTCTACAGTGAGAGGATTATAAATTAAAACACCAGCTGGGGAAGCCCAACAGTAGCTCAAATTCAGATCAATATTTTTGCACAAATGTCTACTCTTTAAAAAGAGAGAATAAGAAAAGTAGTCACTTTCTTTAGAGCTCTTATTTTCACTTAACATGCGTGTGAAAGAAGAGAGTAGTAAAGAGGGAATAATAGTTGCCATCTGCGATCAATTCATAATACCCTCCAGATTTGCTCATCTTGCTGGACTCCAGCAACACAGCCTGGGGGTGGCAGCAAGACATGACATACTGATGCTCAGCTCTTCAAATTTGCCTGGAAGTCTTTGGGGGGGGGGCAAAGCTATGTTGCTAGCTTTGCTGACTGACAAAACCAGGAATGTTTGCAATTCTCCCTGAAAGAGTCACTTAAAAACTATTAAAAAGAATTTGTTGTTTAAAAATGTTTATGAGTTATTCTTTCTATAACTGATGAATAATTAAAAGTATTAAAACATTTAAAAAAACTTATTTTCTGCTTTTCTTCCTTAAACATTCCCTAGAATTCTCATAGGGTTACAAAGCCTGCAGTCCGTTAGGTTGGGCTAGGAACAGGATCTAGGAGTTGATTTTCCCAGCGTAACTGCAGGGAAGTATCAACATGGAATCCTGCTTTCAGTACAAGTTGACAGATTCGGTAATCCACATTGATCAGTAAGTTTGTGATTTCGCATCAAACAGTGTGCGCACTGAAGTTCCAGAGTAGCTTCTAACTAAAGAAATAAAGCGCCAGCTGTTCACTCAGATCATCTAACATTTACTCTCAAAAGGCGTTATAATTGCATCTATTTCCAGAGTGTGCTTCATACCCCAATGAGCAGAATATTTCTGCTTATGGACTGTTTGGCTCACTCCCATCAGGGAAGAGGCTATGCAACATCCACACCAGAGCCACTAGATTCTAAAACAGTTACTTCGCCCAAGCCATCAAGCTGATCAACACCTCCAACCATTAACACACTCACCACCAATACATATACACCATCTACCGTCACTTAGTGTACAATCAGTCTGTGTATACAGTACACTGTGTTTTATAGAATTGCTTTTATATTTATATTTATTATTTTTTTTAATTGGGTTCTTTATATTTATTGTGTTGGATTGGGAGTAGCAATCATATTGTTCTCCGTTACACTCGTACTGCAGAATAATAAAAAAACCTTTAACGTTTAACCTTGAATGTGAAAGTATTTTAGAGCATTATTTGTTTCTGAACTGTGAATGTACTTTTCTACAGTTGCTGATGTAGGTGGGATTAAATTAAACAGTAATTACGTACGTTGAGAGCAAATTTTAATAATCTCACCTGCAGATGAGCTTCGAAAATGTTCTTGCATTTTGCATGGATTCCATAATATTAACAAAAATAGCTTTAGTTGTAATGGGTACCCACCCAGTATCACTAACATTCCTCAAGGACAACAAACTAACTATGCAAATAAATTTGCTGCAATTTATCAGATTGTTCCCCATTGATCCATAAAGAGTTTTGTTACTTTGATCTGAACTACGTGACTGTCCATTACATCTGTTTGGATTTTGTTGTTTGAAAAGTCAGTGTACCAAAACATGAATCGAGAACTGGAGTCAGAAACTTCCTTCCGGTGTTCAAACATTTTTTCTTTGTACGTATGATATTTAGAAGCACAAAGGAGTCTTCAGAGATCAAACTGAATTCAGGAAACTTGTACAAAGATATACAAGTTAAAGGATCAACAAAAACAACTGTCTTTTAAGTCACTCAAATTAAGAAGCAACAGTCTATTTGAAGATTTTTGTGTTGAGATTGTTTTGGTAATGTAGTCTGTGAAAGATACCATTTTACATAAATAAAATCAATTTTGAGCTATGAATTTTGTCTTATAAATGTACAATGGGAAATATGTCCTTTGCAATGAAAGATATTTGTTTTACAGTACTTCAGTGGAGCTTTTGAGAAGAGCAGATGCACTTCAGTGCCATTTTTCATCTTGCCTGAGTGCATAATGGGGAAAAAAAAGGCCAGGTGCACACACCTTCAGTCAGTGGTGTCTTATAATCAGTACTCTTTGTACAGACTTGGAAAAAATTTCTGGCGTGAAATCAGATTCACTATGACAAGACCTCATGCAGATATTTCCTGCTGAATGTGCCTGGTGTGATTTTGTTCCACCTGTATTGTGACTGTCTTACAAAGACGTTTTTGCCTCTGCCACAGGTACAAAGAGGGAATATGTTTGTGTCAGAGGCGTGGTAATTTTCATCTCAAGTGGTAGAAAATAGCATGGTATATTTTGTGAAGGCATTTACCTGGAATCAAATAACAACCTTTACATTTGCTGTGTTCAGTGTTGTCAGATAACCTCAAGTTTGACAACAGGATAATCCTGAACAATGTGCAACAAAAGCTGTATAGTATCTTTTCACAGCCTCGAGAATGATTCATACGGAGGCCAAAACAGTGATTGCTAGCTGCACATAATCTTAGTCTGTTTGGATTTGCTCAACAGTGCTTATTCTTGGCATGGTAGCTCAAAGCCAGCGGAGGGATGCAGTGATGTACTTCTTCATGAGGTATTAGATCTTTATTTCTATTGATTCACACTTTTTTAAAAAATCCCTGTTGAGTAACACATCCTACTCAGTCTGGCTGCACCATAATAGAAGGTGCCAGAAGTAGATAACACCATGAGAGGTCACCTGTAGCATGGATGTTCCCAGACAGTGTTCAGGTCATCAGCTGCTGATAAAGTAGTGGAAGTGGACTGTTAGGAAGCCAGGTGGGAGATGTCAAGTGAATATAGTGGTACATAGTTAAGATGGGAATATTGCTTCATTTCATGTCAACCCCAAAATAGACATGATAGGCCTGCCAATGAGTTGTCCAGGGTGTGCTTCAGAAACATAGAGTCGTAAAGTACTATAGCACAGAAACATGCTCTTTATCTCACCTAGTTCATGCTGACCTGATTTTCTGTCTGGTCCCATCTACCGGCACCGAGGCTATATCTCCCCATATTCCTCCCATAGATGTACTTATTTAAACTCATCCTAAATGCTACAATTGAACTCACATCTACCACTTCTGCTGGCAGCTAGTTCCACATTCACACCACACTAAGTGAAGAAGTTCCACCTCAGGTTCCCTTAAATGCTTCACGTATCACCTTAAAAATATGATGTCTATTTCTAGTCTCATTCAACCTGAGGGGAAAAGGCCTACATGCATTCACACAATGTATACCACTCTCAATGATGTCCCTTCATTCTCCTGCACTCCAGGGAATAACATCCTAAGCTATTCAACCTTTCTCTGTAATTCATGTCCTCATATCCCTGCAGCATCCTTGTAAATTTCCTCTGCACTCTTTCAAGCTCATTGCTATCTTTCCTGTAGGTAAGTGACTGGAACTGCACACAATATTCCAAATTTGGCCTCACCAACGTCTTGTAAAAACTTAGCGTAACATTGCAGCAAGAAGAGAAATTTTTGACTTTAGTTTGTAACAAAGCTGTGTTCACTGAATATATGATGTTATTTTGTTTGTGTGCTCTATTCCTCAACATCTGTTCTATTGATAATAATGAGCTGAAACCGAGTTCCAATTTTTGAAGCTATTTTATGTATGAGAAACATATAACTGACGACGAATTTTGTTCTGCATCAAATTCATTGCGATGGAAAATGCAGTATGCTGTGAAATGTATGTTGTTGTGGCATCCCATATAGATTTGAGGTACTGTACAAAGTTTCAGATCCTTAGTTTGGACCAGAGGGTTGGGGTAAAAAAGAACTTCAAGGTCCAATCAGTACCTACGAGGATGCTTAAATGAGTCTGGGGCAAAATTAGGGAAACATGTCGATGCAGAGGAGTAATCCAGATTGGAGGTTACACATTCTGGTTCAAGAGCCTGATGGTTATAGAGTAATAATTATTCCTGAACCTGGTGATGTACGATTTAAAGCTCCTGTACCTCCTGCCCGAATGTTGTAGCAAAAAGAGAGCACGGCCTGGATAATGGGATCCTTGAAGTTGGATACTGCTTCAGGCATCCCACCTCTCCCAGAAGTTCCAGGAGTCTTCCGCATATTAATAGTGGCTTCCTGATGCCCGCAAATTATATAAAATGTCCCGGAAGTCAATTTTTTTGAGAGAATGCGAGTGAGCGCGAGACCGCCCACGAGAGCGAGTGAGAGAGAGAGAGCGAGAGAGAGAGAGCACAAGGAGAGAGAGAGAGAGAGAGAGAGAGCAAGTGCAAAAGTGAGAGCGACCACGAGAGAGAGAGTGCGCCATGGCAGGGTGTTCCAAAAAAAAGAAAATATAAAACATACGTCACCCCAGCCTACCCTAAAGTGTACCCCTGCCTAATAAGGGTGAAAGATAATGACAGTGTTGCTCGCTGCACTGTTTGCAACAGTGACTTTTCTATCACCCATGGTGGGTTAAGACTGTAAAAGACATGTTGAGCTGAGTTTAACAGGTGTCATTCGTTCATTAGCATAGCTAACGTTACTTAAACTAGCTGGCTAGCTGCTAAGGTGCTACTCTATTGCAGACATCCCACCTCTCCCTGAAGTTCCGGGAGTTTCCCGCAAATTGATGGTGCTACCTCCCTGGAATGAGTTTTTGCAGGGTGGGATGTCTGCTGCTTTCTTGAGGCAGTACTCCTTGTGAATGTGCTCTATGGTGGGGAGGGCTTTGCCTGTGCCTGAGAGGACTGCATCCACTACATTTTGTAGACTTTTCCATTGCTGGCCATTGATGCTTCCATGCAACTAGTCTGGATATTCTCAACTGTGCAAGTGTAGAAGTTTGTCAAAGTTTTAAATGACATGCCAAATCTACCAGAACTTGATTGGATGGATGGTGATGGGGCATGAGGCCCTGATGATGACGACTGAAGGAAGAAGATTGGTTGTCAAGAATAAGACTGATTAAGGCAAAGTTATGAAAGATCAGTACATATTGGATGTTAGTATTATACAGTCAGCAGGCCAGAGTACAGTAGATTATAACAGTGCTTAGCCCACTGCTCTACTTTCCCTCTACACCCACAATTGTGTGGCTCAGCACAGCCCAAACTCCATCTATAAATTTGCCGATGACACAACTATTGTTGTCCAAATTTCAGATGGTTATATGGAGACATACAGAATCAAGATAGATCAGGTGATTGAGTGGTGTTGTAGCAACAACCTTGCACTCAACATCACTAAGACCAAAGAATTGATTGTGGACCAGGAAGAGTAAGTAGAGGGAACATACACTGGTCCTTATCGAGGGATCAAAAGTGGAAAGAGTGATCAGCTTCAAGTTCCCGAGGATCAGAACATCTCTGAGGATTTACAGTTTCCTGGGCCCAACATATTGATTCAATTACTAAGAAGGCACAACAATGGTTATATCTCATTAGGAGTTTGAGGAGAACTGGTATGTCACCAAAGACACTCGCAAATTTCTACAGATGTACCATGGAGAGCATTCTAGCTGGTTGCATCACTGCCTCATATGGAAGATCAGAATATGGATACTACACAGGATTGGAAAAAGCTGCAGAGAGCTGTAAACAATTCCAGCTCCATCTTGGGCACTAGCCTCCTCAGCATCTAGGACACCTCCAAAAAGGTGGCTTCCATCATTAAGACCTCCATCACCCAGGCCCATCATTAAGACCCCCATCACCCAGGCCATGCCCCTTTTTTCACTTCTACCATCAAGGAGAAGATACAGGACCCTGAAGACGCACACAACATTTCAGGAACAGCTTTTTCCCCTCCACCATCAGATTTCTGAATGGACAATAAACCCATGAACCCGTCAGTATTTTTTCCTCTCTTTTTGCACTACTTATATAATTTATTTTTTCTGTTTTACATATAATTATTGCAATTTAGAGTTTTATTGTTATGTATTGCCATGTACTATTGTTCTGAGAGACAACTTATTTATAGAATTTATAGATTTATAGAACAATTTATAGAACTTGTATACAGAATTGATAGATTTATAGAACAATTTATAGAACTTATTTATAGAATTTATAGATTTATAGAACAATTTATAGAATTTAGTTCTATAAAATTCAACAGTTACAATAAAAATATCATGGTCCAATTTTCCTGGCAATACAATAGTACAGATGCTCATCTGGCACAAAGTCACGATTCATGAGAGTAGGTGCCTAATTGTATTTTCGGGGTGATGCGATAGAATCCAGAGTTGGGTTCTATTATGGTTCACTTCATGAAAAATCTAGTTCAGTTATGTTCCGCTGAAATAAACAATTGAACAATTGAATAAGTTCAGCCATTCAGTCTCTCTTTATTTAATCAAACTTCTAATGAATGAAAACAAAAAAAAGACAGCTGGAAATACGGAAAAAATTAACAGTGAAAAAAGTGTCAACTTTTTAGTTTGAACTGAACTGATCATCAATACAAAATTTTATCTTTGTATCTCTTTGTGCAGACACTGCTTGACCTTTTGAGATTTTCCAGCATCTGCACTATTTTGCTTTTGTTAAATAAAGCAAGTTCATATGAGAACTTATAGAAAAGCGGATTACACAGGGACTATGAGTTATTTACATATTTCAGCCTACTTCCTTTAAAGCAATATTTCAAATTGGACAATGATATTGATCAATGCAAACTCTCTCCAACTGTCTATTTAAGAAATCACAAAAACACAAAGCTATTCAAAGAAAGGTGAAGTATTTACAAAATCTAAGTAAAGTTAAAAGTTACAATTTTTTTAGAAATGACACATGCACTGACACATTTCCAAATGATCCAGATTTTATAACTCTCAGATTAAGACTGAATGTTAATTTAAATAATTTGCTGATGAACTTGAGGTGAAATTGAGAATGTGTTTCTTGAAGTCTTTCCACAATTGACTGGTCTGGAGTGTGATACAATAGTTCCACTGTCTGGATGAGTACAGTTCCAACTTTCAAGGTCCCAACCATCTGTAACGAAGCATCCCATTTAATTTGTATTCAGTCCTGAATACTCACCCTCATTAGCACCGGTACATTGGGACTATACTCTTCAGAATTTTAATTGACTTCACGATCTGCTTCAACCTTTAATGTGCATCAGTTCAAATTATTCTCAATAATCTTCTACTTTATATCATGCAAAGTAAAAGATTTGAACTGCCCAAAAGGGTTACCTTTTAAAGAAAAAAGTAAAACAAACTACAGGAGGAACTCCGTGAGTTAGGCAGAAACTGGTCATAGAAAGAGACAGTCAGCATTACGGCTCAAAGCTCTTTATCAGAACTGAAGGAGTAGAGGGAAGATGGGCAACAGCTGCTAAGTGATAGATGGATCGAGGTCAGGAGTTGATTGACAGAAGGAATCAGAGAATGGGTGGAAATAGTGACAGAAGCTGGGAGGTGTTTGACAGATGCCACAATGAGCTGAAGATAATGGCTCTCAGACACCTCCTCTTACTTACCCCTGATAAGGACCCCAGTCTGGAGCATTCGGCAACTGACCCCTGCACCATCACTAACCTCACCAAATCTGGAGAGCTCACCTTCACAGCCACCAAACTCATAGTTCCCTTAACATGCCCAAGATCCACAATCCTGACTGTCCGGGTAGACACATGTCTCTGCCTGCTCCTGGCCCATTGAGCTCGAGTCCACCTACCTTGACTCCATTCTGTTCTCCTTTGTTCAGTCCTTTCCCACCTGCTTCCACAAAACTTGACATACCCTCGATCTCCTCGGCAACTTACAATTCACTGGACTTGGCTGCCTCATTTTACCATGGATGTCCAGTTATTATGCATTTCTGTCCCCCACCGGGAAAGCCTTAAGGCTCTCCGCTTCTTTCTTGACAAAGCACCTAGCTATTTGCTCCCTGCCATCACCCTTGTCCATCTGGCAGAACCTGTCCTCACCCTTAACAATTTCTCCTTTGGCTCTTCCCACTTCCTCCAAACTCAATGGGGGGAGGGTGGGGGAGGAACATGAAACCATGGAACATGAGTAGATGGGAACAGAAGTTAATGTGGCTAGTTTTATCAAACACTAAATGCCTATCATTACACACAAAGAGCTAGAGGAACTCACCAGGTCAGGAGCATCTATGAAAATAAATGTCTATGATGTGGCAGGTGATCTTTAAGGTGGCAAAGATACACATCATTGCATCTGGGCACAAAAATGTATTGGAGGTAATCTTAACAGTCAAAAATTTACATTTAATGTCATATGTTTATCTGACAATTAATTGCAGATTAGAAATGATGATTAATGGATACGTAAAATATATCTTTGCTTCTCTTCAAAGGTCAAAGATCAAAGGTTCAAAGGTTAATTCATTATCCAAGGATGTATCCATATATACATTTCGGAGATTTGTCTTCTTCAGATAGCCATGAAACGACGAAAGAACGTGAAAGTCATTCAGTGAGAAACATCAAACGGAATCCCAATCGTCAAACCTCAAACACCCTTGTCCCTGCACAAAATGGAACAAGAACATCAACTATCCCAAACCCCCTCCCCTCGCACAAAATGAAAAAAAAGGGCAAAAAGCATAGAATATAAAAAGCATAAGTCTGAGAAAGTCCACAGTCCATAAACACAGTAGTCCAATCCATAACACAGAACCATGTTAGCATCTTTCTTCATCAATGAAGGGAAAAATACCACACGAGCGCAGAGGCCTTCCCGCCTGCCACAGCAAGCCACACAGTGAAAGGCCACTCACAGTTTCCTTCTCCGACAGTGATCAAAAGGAAAGCAGTTGGTGTGAACTCTCACTTGCCTTCAGCATTTGTCTTGATGTCTCAATCTTCCTCGATGCTTTAATCAGTCATAATGGATGCTTTAATCGGCTAAATAGAATTGAACATTTGCTCGTGCCCCATTTTAAAGTTTCTTTGTCTCGAGGCCATCCAAGTACTTGCTTACTTTTCGGAATCTTCTTGAAGACAGCGAAGCGCTGGACCACTCAAATGATCTCCAGTCAGTAAATCAGCAAATCACAGGCTCTAATAGTTCCAGAAATACATTTAAGATAAAAAAAAAATCAGATATAAAAGTAAAATAGACATTTTTGTGGGGTATCTGGAAAATATTGACTGAGAAAGCATTGTATGCTGGTGCCATCTTGACCGGAAGATGACCAAATCTTTGGTAGAAACACAAAAATTCAACAATTAACCACCCAACAATGCCATTTAGGGCTGCTGGTGTTTTAACATGATCCTTGTGGTTTAAAAAGAGAAACACTTCTCAGTATTTGACAATTGTATTAATTTCAAACGGAAGTGCTTATTTTAGCTTGCCCATATATGGATTTGGCTAGGAAATGAGGAAATGCTCTTACTTAATCAAGTTCAACACAGCATAGCCATTGTTTTAGCATCCATCTGTTAATCAACAATTATCTGTTCCAAATTGTAATTTAGAGAAAAGTCTCTATCTATATTTCCTCTGTGAGCGGGTTTTCCCTTTATAATTATATACAGGCTCTTACAAAATGTACATTCTAGTTTGTTGCAACTATTTTCCCCAAAATGAATCATATTGTTAAAAAACAGATTTATATTATAAGTTGATTTATTATCTTACATCAAGTTGTCAGAAACTAAAAGGGGACCCACAAATCTCGGCCGCTTTATATACTGGTAATTCAATTCAATTAAAGTTTGAGCTCTAGTCAGTAAAAGCTAATAAATTTGATTCTTTTACTTATAGAGAGGACTACCCTGATATTTAATAGATAACAATTTTAGTTTATTAACAACATTTAAAAGATAATTGGACAGGTACAAGGATAGGAAAAGTTTAGTTGAATATAGCCAAATGCATGAAAAAAGAGCTAGCACAGATGAGGACCTTAGTCAGTACGGAGCTCTTGGGCAAAGAGGCTCTTATCCGAATGGCATTTGGATGCATTAGGGAAGTTGCAATATTTCACATATCACACATTCTATACTCTGATTTACAAACAAACCTACCTCTGATTCTTGAAGTGTCATGCATTGATGAAGAGAAGGATTCCTCCAAGTACAATCGCATAATGCTCTCTCTTTGCATACTCTGGTATTGAATCCAAATATTTAAACTTGTGTCAATGTGATATTTTATGTAAACATCTTTATAGTGTATTGTTTCAATGATATCAAATGTTCTGAAATTGTAATTTGCAAACCACACATACATCTTTTTGTCAAGGAGACAATGGCGCCTAACAGCGACTCCTTTGCTTACATCTTTGGAAACAGCTCTATTTCTATCTTTAATATCTCTATTTTTCACTTTCAGGGTTCTTTTAAAGACCCCGACCTGAAGTTACACACTAACTTCGGTTCTTTGCAGGAGTGGGGCCTGCTCTTGGGATCTCATGACTGGCCTTTATTCGACATGCCAAGGACACGGCCTAGAAGATTAGCTCGCCTTTGGAGTCTTGGGATTCCGAGGTTCTGCAGGTGGTCAGATTTGAGGTCGGTGCCACTGCAGGAAATTGGTGTGTCATGGGAGACAGAAAATCTCTGGCTGTGTGCCCAGAGACTCAAGTTCTTTGGGCACAGAGCTTGGAAAAGGCGATGCAATGGACTCTTAACATTGTAAATTAGCAAGTTGTTTGTTATGTCTCCCCTCCTGAGGTGAAATGGAGACACCTCTTTCTCCTTTATTAGGGAGAGAGAGAGCCTGTGGTATGTTGAATTACTGGGTGAATGAGTAGTCTTTGGGATACTGCAAGTCTATGTCTTTATTGATGCTTTGCTGCACGCTTGAGTGCTCGATGGAGGGCACCGATGCTTTTCTGCTGGTGGGGGAGGGGGGTCTGTTGCTTTGCTGCTGCTTATACGTGGGAGGGGGGAGCTGGGTGGCATTTTGGGGTCCTACCACTTAACTGTCAATCACTCTTTGGGGCACTCCTCTGTTTATGTGGATGGTTGCAAAGAAAAAGAATTTCATGATGTATACTGCCTACATTTCTCTGACATTAAATGTACCTTTGAAAATTGATTTCACTGGTGTTCCAATGACAAAATGACAAAAATTGTTTGCTTTTGTTATATCACATGTTCATGTTGTCTCTTATTTTTACATATCTCTTAGTCTGCAATTTAAGAAAATTGTATTTTAAATGCAACTGACATATATGACATCATGATTTATTATTCCAAGTGCAAGTAAATATAAACAAGTTTGACATAAAGCTTATGATTACACAGCACAAGATTTGGAAGCTCAATTGAACATGACACAAACTTACTGGAAATCTTAAAAAAAACACGTTCAGTATTTGTTTTACCACAGTGTGGAGTACCTGACATTTCTGGTTGGAACTCTTAGCATTAACCTTCAGCTTGGACATCAAGGCTACCCTTCGGAAGTAGCAATACAAGAGTATAGTCTGCCAATTAAAATGCAGCAGAATATGGAGTATCAGAAACCATTAATGCATAAAAGTACAAAAGTTATTATATTACTTTAAAATGGAGTCATATGACATCTTGAAGGAAGGCAGCTTCCACACAAATATTGCTCAGTATTTCAAGACTGAAACAGAAAGAAAAACTGATGAATTTTCCACATTAAAAGCTATAAGTAATTTGGCACTAAATGTTATTGAGGAGGACCAATATGACAATTGCCAGGCTTCTATGGATTATTATGCCAAACTGAAGTTAATAATGACAGCTTTTGAACAAATTTAATTTATCATTTAAGACAATAAGCACCATGATTGTTATTGGGACATATTCTTATAAAGATTTCAGAAATGTTTGCAAAAAGATTATAAAGATGTAATTGTTTGTCTAGTTCATTCTTGCTGGGAACACTAATTGGCAAATTTCAAAGTTCGAAGTAAATTTATTGCCAGAGTACACATATGTCACCATATACAACCCCAAGGTTCATTTTCTTGTGGGCATACTCAATAAATCAATAATAGAATAATAACCATAATAGAATCCATGAACGACCATCTTAGGTGTTCAACTAATGTGCAAAAGTCAACAAACTATGCAAATACAAAAAGAATGAAATAATAATAATAAATAAATAAGCAATAAATATCAAGAGCATGAGATGAAGAGTCATTGAAAGTGAGTCCATAGGTTTTGGGAACATTTCAATGATGGGGCAACTGAAGTTGAGGGAAATTATCCCCACTAGATCAAGAGCCTGATGGCTAAGGAGTAGTAACTATTCCTGAACATGATGGTGTGAATTCTGAGGCTCTTGTATTTCCTTTGCTGACAATACTACACTGATTGACCTAATCTCAAATAACAAGGAGGTAGCCTACAGAGAAGAAGTCATCACCCTGACACAGTGGTGTCAAGAAAACAACCTCTTCCTCAATGTCACAAAAACAAAGGAGTTGGCTATGGAATACAAGAGGAATGGAGATAGGCTAACCCCTATTAACATCAATGGATCTGGAGATGAGAGGGTGAACAGCTTTAAGTTTCTCAACATACACATCACCGAGGATCTCACGTGGTCTGCACATGCCAGCTGTGTGCTGAAAAAGGCACAATAACACCTCTTTCACCTTAGGTGGTTGAAGAAGTTTGATATGGGCCCCCAAATCCTGAGAACTTTCTTCACCTCTGATCCTCCAATGAAGAGTGGCTCGTGGACCTCTAGTTCCCTCTTCATAAAGTCACATAATCAACTCCTTGGTCATCCTGACAATGAGTAACAGGTTGTTGTTATCGTACCACTCAGCCAGATTTTCAATGCTGTGGTGCACCTCTGCTGACGGAGATTGTGGAGCAGATTTTGTTCCCAATTCGAACTGACTTGTGTCTGCAACTGAGGAAATCCAGGATCCAATTACATAAAGAGTTAATGAGGCCAGAGACTTGAAGCTTATTGATTAGTTTTGAGGGGCTGATGTTATTGAATGTTGAGCTGTTGTCTATAAAGAGAATTCTGATGTATGCATTTTTGCGGTCCAGATACTCCAAGGTTGACTGAAGAGCCAATGAGATGGCATCTATTGTGGACCTGCTGTACCAGTAGGCAAATTGGAGAAGATCCAAGTCACTTCTCAGGCATGAGTTGATATGTTTCACATCAGCCTCAGAGGCTGAAATCAAAGGACCATTGGGAGCTGTGGTAGTTTGTGATGGTTCCTCTATGTTTTGGTAGTTAAAATGAGTATAGAAGTCATTGTGCTCATCTGGAAGGGAAAGGAAGCCCTGTTGTCACCTATGTCGCTTGATTTAACTTTATAAGAGGTGATAACATTCAAGCTCTGCCACAACTGTCAAGCATCCTTTGTTGATTCAAGTTTAGTTGGTAGAAGATAATACAATAAAACAAAGGCAAGGAAAAACAATACTTCCAATTTGCAAACGTCTTTCAAATTCAAATTTGCGCTTTTAGAAATTTGTACAGATACATAAGAAATCTGAAATATGCGAAAATTGGAAAGGGTACAGAGGAGATTTACTAGGATTCTGCCTGGTTTAGAGAGTGTTGCGTAAGAATTCTGAGTACTTTTCAATACTATGCGCATCCCAAGCACCTGTAAATGAATACACAAAGTGGCACCAACATCTCCACCAGTAACACCATTCCACAATCATCCTGCTTTAGTATCGCAATCCATCTGTGTGGACTTGCTGAATGGATTAATACAATAACAGATGCCACACCTGTCATGTTTTATACTAAAATCATGAGGGAGACAATTATGCCAATTTTCAGGTGTTTTTGCATCAAGCAATGTAAGGTATACATAATGAATGAGTAGGCACTAAAAGTGTTGCTAACTTCTTGTTAATGACTATAGATCCAATTCTACCTTTCTTAACCTTGTTTAATATGTTTTTATGTCTTTTAATTCACATAATAACATGATTAGACTAATTGCACACTAACTTTAAGAGGCAAGTCCAGGCAGAGATAGAAAATAAATAAATCCCATTCAGAAGACAGAAGAAACTGTGTTTACCTGCCGTGGTTGATATGTATATGCCTGAAAAACAAATGTTCACTGTTAATTATACCCTCACCAGGACCGTCTATTGCTTGCACAAGATGTATGTATGAGGATTGGGTATGATGCGATGGTCCATGTCTGACTACTTTATATTGTTGGGTCCACTGGGGAAGCAGGAAAGTGGTAGTTGGCCTTTCATAATGTGTGATAAAAGATTGTTGAATTGTGATTGAAATGCAGGTTCACTCTTTCCAGCTTTGAAGCTATCATACATTTCAGAGGTTTTAAAGGTACATTTAATGTCAGTGAAATGTATACAATATGCATCCTAAAATACTTTTTCTTCACAACCATCCATGAAAGTAGAGGAGTGCCCCAAAGAATGAATGACAGTTAAATGTTAGAACCACAAAGCCCCCTCCCATGTGTAATCAGCAGCAAAGAAATGATCCCCCCTCCCCCACCGGCAAAAAAAAAGCGTTGGCACTCTCCACTGAGCACTCAAGCGTGCAGCAAAGCATCAATAAAGATGCAGGTTTGCAGCACCCCAGAGATTACTCATTCACCTGGTAATTCTACATACCACAGGCTCTCTCTCTCTCTCCTTAATAAGGGAAAAAGAGATGTCTCAGTTTCACAGCGAGAGGGGAGACATAACAAACAACTCGCTGATTTATGATGTTAAAAATCTGATGCGCACTTTTTCCAAGCTCTGTACCCAAAGAACTCAGGTCTCTGGGCACACAGCCAGAGATCCTCCGTCTTCTACAGCACACCGATTTCCTGCAGAGGCACTGATCTCGTGTCTGCCCGCCTCCGGAACTATGAAACCCTGAAACTCTGAAGGTGAGCTAAACTTCTAGGCTGAATCCTTGGTATATCGAATAATGCTCAGTCATGAGACCCCAAGAGTGAGTCCCATTCTTGCAAAAAAGCAAAATCAGCGTGTAACTCCAGGTCAGGGTCTTCAAAAGAACCCTGAAAAGGCAAAATAGAGACATTAAAGACAAAAATTTCAGATTTTAAAATTACAATCCATCCTTTATCATTATCACAGGAACTGGTCCACTTCATATGATCTTTAGGGTACATGATGATATTTCTACTCATTCCTATTCCGGAGCATGAAATTTTATTTTAAAAATGTTCAGTTGAAGTAGTCTGAGTGGCAAATTTATTTTTGACTAACAACTGTTTTTTTGTAAGTGCATTTTTTTTTCAGCTGGAAGCAAACAACAGAAAGGGAGGAAATCAGTGAGTGATGTCCAGACAAGAGGAAGAGCTTCCAGTCACTGTAGTGGAGCAGCTAGAAAGCATGAGGTCATGAAGTAGATTCCGGTTCATGATTCAGGTTATGAGTCAGCTGCTGTTATTCTCTTGCATCTGAATTAACATGACTTTGAAACCATTCATCTTAATTTACTCCATTATTTGTGAGGGAGCAGAGTCCAAATGTTTTGCCTGTCTTTAAAATAAATGACATTATCCCTGTGGAGTGGATTGTTAGCTAGCTCCATTAGCAAACATAAAACATCATTTTTCTCAATGAATCAGAGGATGATGCTTCCTCAGCTTTTGCTGATTGTCAGTGTGTGAGTACTTGGAAGAAGTGACTGTAATAAATCACCTTATAGAAATCAATATTAAGCAACACACAGATACCTTTAATAGTTCTCCCTTTTCACGACTGGTAGCGCATCAGGCGGCATTTTATTTTTTCCATTTCCCTAGCATTTTGTCTGTTTTTTATGAGGCCGTGTTGGTAGCTTGATGCTCAACCCTGCACTGATGGAAAGCATGCAAGGGGCTGGCCGGATTCGAACCCAGAGCCATTAGCCTCAAAGTCCATGCTGATGCCACTACACCACCAGCCAGCATGTCTTTAATTGCTTGACTAACTAATGAAATGTTTCTTGAAAATACAGACAGATGTGCTCAGTTTTATTCATGATCAAATCGAGGCAGAGAAATCAAGTGGAACATTCTCTCGGACTTAAAAATATTTGAAGAGGTAAGTTCTTGTTCTCTAGATTATAGGTTCTGAGATACAAAATGGTCACATTGTGTCAGAATGAATCCACTAACTCAATCTAAGTAAATATCATGGTCACTGAAAGCTATGATTCATTTTTGAGTGTTCAGAATTTTTTACTGTGAGTTTTTTTTCGCTTCCATCAGAAGCTCAGGCACATCACAAAATTAAATTCCTGATGTGACTTTAATGTTGAAACACAGTAAAAATCAGTCACCTATTACCAAAGATTGGAGTTCAAGACAGCATTGCTTTCTTGTTGCCTTCTAATGAAGAAATCAGGTTTCCCAGTCCCAGATATTTATTACTTTCTTCCTTCCCTTCAGGCTTGTGGACAGGAAACAGGCATCCCTGCCGTTGCTCAGTTCATGGACACCAGTTTCAATGACAACATCCCAGAGATGTAATAAGTTACTTTTGATCATTCCCCAGAGAGGTCGAGCCTCGCTTTAGGTCACGAACTCACTGCCAATAAATTGGTGATTGAATTGTTTAAAATGTGTAAAAACAGTAGCCCCGATAAACGTCAGTTTTTTTAGACCATATTACTCAAGCCTCTGCAGCTAAGTCAACAATATAAAATTACCCCGATAATTTCCATGATATTTGGAAAAAAAATGTAATTGTTTGATCTAATTAAATAAAAAGTTAAACACTTTGTAATTATCACAAGCACAGATCATTTGGAACTTTGGCAACTTCATTCTTCTGATTTCACTTTCTGCACCTTTTCATCATCAGTCATTGAGATTTATATTTGGTCAGAAGATCTTTGATTTTAACATCAAAATCTGTTAAGTTCA
This sequence comes from Mobula birostris, assembly GCF_030028105.1. Taxonomy (NCBI): domain Eukaryota; kingdom Metazoa; phylum Chordata; class Chondrichthyes; order Myliobatiformes; family Myliobatidae; genus Mobula; species Mobula birostris. The sequence continues at coordinate 70,630,261 of NC_092383.1, forward strand.
ATATCAATTAAATCACTTCAAAATAAGTATGCTAACAAGCACTTTAATGCACTCAGGTCAAATATGTAAACTAATTAATATGATTCTCCATTCCAAATATCCCTCTTATTACCTCGTTCTCGGGGTTTCAGGACTGGCCATTGTTCAGCACGCCAAGGGTTCGGCCTGAGAGTCCGGCTCAAATTCGGAAGCCTAAGATCTTGGGGTTCTGGAGACGGGTGGATCGAGGGTTGGTGTCATGTCAGGAGTGTCGTCGGGGCAGTCAGGATATCTGCTGTGGGCCCGAAGACCTGGGATCTTTGCGATCTTCAGGCGCAGAGCTCGTAAAAAGTAAATTAACGGACTTTTGACATCGTAAACCAGCGGGTTGTTCGTTATGTCTCCCCACTCAGTGGGGAAAAAAATGAGACATCTCTTTCTCCCTTATTAGGGAGAGAAATAACCTGTGATATGTCGAATGCTGGGTGTAACGCAAAGTCTTTGGGGTAACTGCAAGTCTTTGTCTTTGCTATTGCTTTGCTCACACTTGAGTGCTTGGTGACGGTGCTGATGCTTGCTATTTTTTTGCTGGTGGGGGAGGGGGGATTGCTGCTTACGCACAGAAGGGAGGGGAGCTGGGGGGGACTTTGGGGTTTTTATGTTTATCTGTCGTTCATTCTTTGGGGCACTTCTCTGTTTTCATGGATGTTTGCGAAGAAAAAGCATTTCAGTATGTATAATGTATACACTTCTCTGACATTGAATTGGACGTTTGAACCTTTGAACCTTTTATTACAGTAAATTGGATTACTGGTCTTGCTGAGTCTAAACTGGTGTAAGTTCAGTGGACGTATTTCTCAGCATAACCACTGGTCAGTGCTGCTCTACGCTGCAACATTTTTAGGAACAACCCAGCATAGGGCAGCCAGTATATTATAGAAATTCTGAATGCAGACAAGAATCACCAACTAGAGGTGCTGACATAAGAGCATAAGAAACAGGAGCAGGAGTAAGTCAATTGCTACCTCTTGCCCGACATACTCTTCCATTCAATAAGATCATTTTGATGCAATCTTGATCTTAACATCATTTTCCTCACTCTCTTTCTATACCCCCTTGACTTCATTGAATAATCCCATGGCGTAGAACATCTCAGAGAAATAACCCTCTGAAAGAAGAATTTCTTTCCTACCTGGCTTTAATCAGTGACCCCTTATTCTGAGTCACATCCATCACCGAAGACCCTCACCATGCCTACTTCATATTACTACCATTGGGGAGAATGCATAGAACTCTGAAGACCCACAGTCAATGTTTTAAGAACAACTTTTTCCCCTCCACCATCATATTTTCGAATGGTCCTCAAACTACCAATCCCCAGCAGTATCTTATTTCACCTATTATTCTTCCAGAGATCAAGTGAACCTTCCCTCGACTGTCACCATTGTAAGCACATAATTTTTTCAATAAGGAGACTAAAACTGTACACGTTGATCCAAATACAGACTCATGAGTGCACTATGAATTTGCAACATATTGTCCCTATTTTGGTATCCTCGCATAAAGGCTAAAACTTCCCAATAATTTGCTGCAACAGCATGTTAACTCATTTTTTTGTTTCACATACTACAATCAACAGATCTCTCTGTACAATTTCTTTTGTTGTCTCACTCCATTTAAATAGTAACATCTTTTCTTTCTTCCTTCCATATTTCCACATTATACCCTTTCTGGCAATGCTTTGCTAACTTACTTACCTATGTTATTCTACAGGTCCTTTCTCTTCTCCTCACAAGTTGCTGACCCATGAACCCATTTATCTTTGTATCATCAGCAAATTTAGCTACAATATGTTTTGATTTTAAATCCATGACCAAATATAGATTGTAAGTAGCTTGGATTCCAGGACAGGGTCTTGTGACATCCAAATGATCACAGATGCCTATTGAAAAGTGACCTATTTATCACAACCTTCTGCTCTCTGTGAGTTGGTTACTGTTCAATCCATGCCAATATATCTCCCCATTCCTGTGTGCTAGTATCTTGTATAGTATACTTTTAAGAGGCACTTCATCAAATGCTCTTTAGATATCCAAACACATTACATGAACTGGTCCTGCTTAATCCATCTTGTTTATTATGTCTGCAAAGAACTCTAGAAAATTTGTCAAAAGTCAATCGACTCTGCTTGAGTGTTCTATGGTTCCCAAATTGTCCTACCATTCCCTCCTTACTGATGGATTCTAGCATTTTCCAATAATATAACTGGCTAATTAAATCCTTCTTTCCCTTTTCACCATGTTTACAATTCATTCTTCCTTTCCTCTGGGGTGTCTCCAGAACTCAGGGAATTTTGGTAGATTACAACCAATGCACCACTATCTCTGCAACCACATGTTAAGGCACTCTGATGCAAGACATCAGGTCTAAAATCTGCTGAACGGATCCTGACCCGGATCTGGGCTGTACCCTCCAAATATCTGGACCTGCCTCTTGGTTTTTTTTGCACTACCTTACTTTCCATTTTTCTATTTTCTATTTATGATTTATAATTTAGATTTTCAATATTTACTAATTTTTACTATTTTAAATATTTTTAATATTTAATATTTGTAATCCAGGGAGCGGGAAGCGCAGAATCAAATATCGCTGTGACGATTGTACGTTCTAGTATCAATTGTTTGGCGACAATAAAGTATAAAGTGAAGCAAAGTAAAGGACTTGTTGGTCTACAGCCTTGTTGATATGCATAATATCTTTTTATCCAGTGATAACAAAAATAACATTTTTTATGTTAGAACTGGCAACATTTACTACATTCTTCCAAGCCATTAAATTACTCAGATTTTTATACAGATAGTTTCCTATAGGTTCAAGAACAACCATTTCCCATCAAATATTTGGTTCTTGAACCAACCAGGAAAACCCTGAACATTAGTGTAACGTTATGACTCCTCTGATCACTTTGCACTAAAATGAACATTGTTGTTCTTTGTTGTAATTGGATGCTTCCCTGTAAAAATTGTGTATAACATAGATTTAATTTATGTTATTCTTGTGAATGTTACTTATGTGATGCCTGTGATGGTGCTGCAAATAAGTTTCCGTTGCACCTGTGCAGACATATTCTTATGCATATGACAACAAACTCAATTTTGACTTCGACTCTGACTTTGAGAACAAAAATAGATGCTCTGGACATTTTTGCCCCTCCTGACCATTCTGCCCTGGCTATATTAATCCCATTTACCAGCACTTAATTCCATTTCCTTTTAAACATATTACACGTCTGTCCAATAATTTCGATGCGATGATATAAAACTTCAATCATCTTGACTACAGTCAGTGTTCACTTTATTTCAGTACACTTGTACACCTGCTCACTAATGCAAATATATAATCAGCCAATCTCATGGTAGCAATTTATTGCATAAAAGCATGCAGATATGGTCAAGAGGTTCCATTCTTGTTCAGGACAAACATCAGAAATGTGATCTACGTGATCTTGACCGTGAAATGATTGTTGGTGCCAGATGGGGTGGTTTAAGTATCTGATTGCTTGGGATTTTCATGCACGACAGACAAACTCTAGAGTTTACAGGGAATGGTGCAAAAAATAAAAAAAATACACTGTGTAGTGGTTCTGTGGATGACAATGCCTTGTTAATGGGACCTGACTGATGTGTGGGCGTCTTTAAAAAAGGTGCCTGTTTGTAGTGCCACATGCTCTGTGCTGGCTCAGAAGAAGAGTTCATTTTGGGGGATGGGGAGGATGCTGGTTTCTGAAAAGTGGTGAGTTATTGATTGATTTTGGTTGCAAAAGTCATTGCGATCTTATTACAATGAATGTATTTGTGGACATTTGTGATTGTGAAGAAGGATGTAAATTCCTGTGTTTTTGTTTTTGTGTAATTGTGACAACTCCCTTGCACTCTAAGGAACGGACTGCCCCTTTTCTCCTAAAGTAAGAAAAACCTTAATTAAAGGTGTAATTTTGGTGTAAGTGGGGGAGAAGGAGAGAGGGCATTGTGTGGTGGTATTTTCCATCCACTCAACAGAGCCCCAGTGCCCAGACGTTAATTCACACAATGAGCACCTGGTTCTTGCACTCTTATTTCTTATACTCATCCTCCATGTATATGCAGTTACCAGGATCACAGAAAGATTTATTAATCTACTGTGTAACATCTTTCTAAAAAAATGCAAATTAAGTATGCATTCGAGTATAAATAGAATAATATCTGATAATTTGGAAAATCTGCTGGTCTAGCACTGCCAAATTCCCAAGTATGTCAGAATAATGGAGTTTTTACTGTAGTTTTGCTTTGCTTGAAGTCAAAGCCTGTTCTATATTTCTGGTGTATAATCCCAATCAGTGTTCAGGGGTGAAACTGTAGCTTCACTCAGTTGATACATGACTCTGGATTTGTGTGCTATTAGAATTTAAGAAAATTTATTTTCTAATAATGTTGAAGTTGCAGTGAAAAATCATCTTTCCCTAAACTAATACAGAAAAAAATTAAAAAGGAATATAAACTACAAAGGGCAGCTTATAATAAAAGAGGTGATACAGAAGTTTTGTTTCAGTCCTTCGGAATACAGTTTATTTTTGAAGTCCAAATGTCTATTAAAGAACCAAGTTCAATTGAAGACCAACACAGAATCAAGTGAAGGGAATTTATTGCATCTTACTTCACTGCATGCTGCACAAATGAAGACTGAGGTCAATTTCCAGATCCAGTCAGTTATTCTGACACAGGAATCCATCACAGATGGAGACATCATTAACACATGCTACTATAAATTTGGATATATGACCAATACCTTTTCAGGTTCACTGGCATCGGTCACTCCAGTCAGTCACTTGAATGGTTTGCTTATATGGTAAATTACCCACACAACTCTCTATCTACCCAGATAACGTTTAAATGGGAATTAATGAAAGCATTCTCTCGATCCTGAAAAATTCAAATTTCATTTTAATCCAAACTTCTCCTAAATATACAAATGCATGTGATAAAGCTGATTACAAATAATTAAGCAGTTTTATGATGAATATATAAAATACTCAGGATCTTTAGACAATATCCTCCATGTAATTTGGCATTGTGAAATATTGCAGAATAAAGAACACCACAAACTACCTCATGTAACACACACACAAAATGCTGGAGGAACTCAGCAGGCCAGACAGCATCTATGGAATAGAGTACCATCGACATTTCCAGCCGAGACCCTTCATCAGGACTGGAGAGAAAAAAAGATGAGGAGTCAGGGTAAAAAGCTGGGGGGAAGGGAAGAAGAAACACGCGGTGATAGGTGAAACCAAGAGGGAGAGAGGGATGAAGTAAAAGTCTAGGAAGTTGATTGGTGAAAGAGATACAGGTTGAGGCTTTTCATTCCAGAACTAATGAAATGTCTTCCTTCTTCAAAGAAAAAGGATTCCCTTCCTCCACCATCAATGCTGCCCTCAACCATATCATTTCCATTTTGCACACGTCAGCCTTCACCCCATCCTCCCACCACCCCAGTAGGGATAGGGTTCCTCTTGTCCTCATCTACCATCCAACCAGCCTCTTCGTCCAGCACATAATTCTCCATAAATTCTGCCATCTCCAATGGGATCCCATGGTCAAACACATCTTTCCCTCACCCCCATTTTCTGCTTTCCATAGGGATCGCTCTTTATGCAACTCCCTTGTCCATTCCTCACTCCCCACAGAACTCCCTTCCTGGCATTTATCCTTGTGAAATGCTCTGGTTTCCTCGACTGCATGTGTCTAGGGTAGACAATCTCTGGTCCCGCCAAACGCATGAGATTGAGGCACGAGCCCACCTCAAACCCCCTGCTTGTATGGATGCTGAGTAATTTGTTACCCTGTTACAAATGAGTGCCATGAAATAACAGACACCACATACAATTAAAAGATTTAGTTTTATAATTTTTAATTTGACTGAAGGGTGAGTAAAGAAAAGAACAAAAAAAGGAAAGAGCCCAGTTTAATGAAACAGCCTAATGTGCACAAGTTGGAGCTCACTGTTTCCTCATTTCACCACTCCTCAGTCGATCTCACCCTGGGCTTCATCGAACCACGGTCCTACTCCAGGTTGAATCCTACGACCTCTTCTCTCTGGCATCTTCTCTCTTCATCTCCCTCGAACCACACAAAAAAAAACGCAAGCCCAACCCTAGTGTCCTTCACCAGAGAAACCTCTCCTTCCATTCGACAATCCTAATTGGATGGCAGACGTCTCCTCATCCCTTATCTTCAACAATAACCCAAACATAAAAGTAACTCGCACAGAACAGCACCAAATGAAATACACACAGAATAACAGCAAAAAGAATATGAATCAGGGCATTACACTTGCAAATGGAATAACTGTTACACCTGCCCCTACACCTCCTCCCTCACTACCATTCAAGGCCCCAAACAGTCCTTCCAGGTGAGGCGACATTCACCTAGAAGTCTCTTGGGGTCATCTACTGTATCCAGTGCACCCCGTGTGGCCTGCTATATATCAGTGAGACCTGTCGTAGATTGCGAGACAGCTTCGCTGAGCACCTATGCTCCATTCGCCAGAAAAAGTGGGATCTCCCAGTGGCCACCACTTTAATTCCACTTCCCATTCCCATTCCGACATGTCAGTCCATAGCATCCTCTACTGTCACAATGAGGCCACACTCAGGTTGGAGGAGCAACACCTTATATTCTGTCTGGGTAGCCTCCAACATGATGGCATGAGCTTCGATTTCTCAAACTTTCGGTAATGCCCCACTTTCCTTCCCCATTCCCCATTCCCATTTCCTTCTCTCACCTTATCTCCTTGTCTGCCCGTCACCTCTCTCTTGTGTTCCTCCCCCTTTTCTTTCTTCCATGGCCTTCTGTCCGCTCCTATCGGATTCTCCCTTCTCCAGCCCTGCATCTCTTTCACAATCAACTTCCCAGCTCTTTATTTCACCACTCCCCCCTCCTCCTCCCAGTTTTACCTATCACCTTGTGTTTCTTCCTCCTCTCGCCCCACCTTCTTACTCTGACTCCTCATCTTTTATTCCCACCAGTCCTGATAAAGGGTCTCAGCTCAAAATGTCAGCTGTACTCTTTTCCATAGATGCTGCCTGGCCTGCTGAGTTCCTTCAGTATTTTGTGTGTGTTGCTTGGATTTCCAGCATCTGCAGATTTTCACTTGTTTGTGGTTGGACTACCTCCTTTAATATCTTACTAATTTAAATAAAATGGCTCTAACAAACGTCCAGTATGTCTATCTTTATTTTATCTTGTGAAAGCTTTAATTAGTTTCTCTTTAACAGCTGTCACAGTGTTTAAATATTTCCCTGTTATAGCATTTACTCCAAACCAGCAGGAAACAAGTTTCAAGGACTGTCTGATGTAGGTTGTTTATATTTTGATTGCCAAGAAGGGCAAATAAATTATCTATTTACAATCTAGGGCGCTAACATATCAAAACAAGACCTCATTTTTAACTAGATGTATATCAATACTTAATATTCTTAATTTGTATCAAAACATTAGGTTTTAAATAGGAAACAATTAAAATAATTTAGCACAAAATGCTGGCTGGAACTCAGCAGATCAGGTAGCATCTATGAAGAGGAATAAGTGGTTGATGTTTCAAGACTAGCCTCATCATCCTGAGACATCACCTGTTTATTTCTCTCTATAGCTGCTGCCTGGCCTGCTGAGTTCCTTCAGCATTTTATGTGTGTTGCTCTGGATTTCCAGCATCTGCAGAATTTTTTTTGTGTTTATAAACTAATTTACTATAAAAGTAATTTACATCACACAAACCAATCTTCCATCCTTGGACTCACTTTACACCGCACGCTGTCGGAGCAGTGCTGCCAGGATAATCAAGGACAAGACCCACCCAGCCAACACACTTTTCGTCCCTCTTCCCCCCAGGAGAAGGCTCAGGAGCTTGAAGACTCGTATGGCCAGATTTGGGAACAGCTTCTTTCCAACTGTGATAAGACTGCTGAACGGATCCTGACCCGGATCTGGGCCGTACCCTCCAAATATCCGGACCTGCCTCTCGGTTTTTTTGCACGACCTTACTTACCCTTTTCTATTTATGATTTATAATTTAAATTTTTAATATTTATTATCGATTTGTACTCGAGGGAGCATGAGGAGCAGAATCAAATATCGCTGTGATGATTGTACGCTCTAGGATCAATTGTTTGGCGACAATAAAGTATGAAGTAAGTCCATTCTATGGAAAGTCTTGAAACTTCAACTTGGGTATGAGAAAATAAAAGTGTTGAGTGAAATTAGAAGACACTGGGGAAGGCCACAACATAGATCCAAGAATTAAACCAATGTGTTGGAAGATGGTAATTGCTTTAATTAAGGTTAAGTTAAAAAACTAAAATACAGAAGGCAATATACATTAAACATCTAGTCGGCTTCATGGTATTATGTTTCCAGAAGGCTAATAATATCATCAAGGGTGCCTGCCACCCTGTCCATCTACCTTCTGAGGAAAGACACAAAGCCTGAAAGCCCAGACATTCAGAAGAGACTATTTGTTCCCCTCTGGTTTTAATTGTGGGGAAGTTTCTGGAGGGAATTCTGAGGGACAGGACCTACCAACACTGCAATAGACAGGGTCTGATTAGAAGGATTCAGCAATGCTTTGAAAATGGGAGCCATGCTTAACTAACATTTTAGAGCTTTTTTGAAGAAGTAACTAAAAGGATAGATGAGGTTAGGGCAGTGGATGTTATTTATTTGGATTTTTATCATGCATTTGACAAGGTCCCACATCATAGGCCGGTCTGGAAAGTTAATTCCCATTGGCTGGAAGGTGGATTCAAAGTAGGTTCCGAGGTAGGAAGCAGAGGATGGTGATTAAAAGTTGTTTTTTTGGAATGGCTGTTGGTGACTATTGATGTGACACAGAAGTCAGTGTTGTGAGTCTTCTTATTAAATATCCATATACTTGATGTAAATACACAAAAGCTTGATCAATAAGTTTGCAGATGGCACCAAATTATGATCTGTGAAGAAGGTTATCATAGGTGACAAGATGATCTTGATCAGTTAGGGAAATGGTCAGGTGGGTGCAAATGGATTTCCATAGAGGTAAATGTGAGTTGATGCATTTTGGGAAGTCTAGCAGCGTAGCACTTATACGATGAACAGTAAGGCTCTAGGGAGTGAATGTACAAGCATAAGAGTATAAGAATACAAGTGCATAGTTCATAGGCTGGTGAAAAAAGGTACTTAGGAAACTGGGCTTCCTCATTCAGGGCACTGTGGAACGCCATGTTGCAGTTGTATAGGGGGCACCATGGTTACCACGGTGCTATTACAGTTTGAGTTTGGAGTTCAATTCAAAGATTCAAAGAACATTTATTTATTATCAGTTTTGATGTCCTCTGTAAGAAAGCTTGAACTTCCTTTCCGTGCGCCCATGGGCTTCCTCTGGGAGCTCTGGTATCCTCCCTCAGTCCAAAGGTGTACCAGTTAGGTTAATTGGGCATTGTAAACTGTCCTGTGATTAGGCTACCTTTAAATAGTTGGATTGCTGGGTGGTGCAGATCACTTGACCTGGAAGGACCTATTCCGTACTGTATCTCTAAATAAATAAAAGTCACTAATGAGGCTGCACTTGTAGTTCTCTGTACAGTTCTGACCACCCTCTTATAGGAGAGATGTGATTAAATTGGAATGCAGAAAAAGAATTATGAGGATTTTGCAGAACCAAAGGGCCAGAGTTATCCAGAGTGACTGGCCGCACTCTGCCTGTATTCCTTGGAATGTAGGAGAATGGGGAATGATCTTATATAAATGTTTAAAATTATGAAGGGCAAAGATAAGGTGGATCATAACAGTTTTCTCCCCAGAGTAGGGTAGATCAAAACCATAGGCTATAAATTTAGGGTAGAGTGGAAAGACTTAAAAGGGACCTGAGGGGCAACTTTTTCACCCAAATGACATTGAGTACACAGAATGAGCTGCCAGATGAAGTGGTTTGGGATCATTTAAGGAGGGCTTGGAAAAGTAAATGGAGGGATGGAGTTTAGGGGGATATAGGCTAAATGCAGAAAATTGGGTTTAGCTGGATGGGCACCATATTTAGTATAGACTCATTGGGCCGACGGACCTTGGTGCACTGCCAATTACTCCAAAAGACTGGAAGTAGAGTAAATACTGAAAGGTTTTTATTAACAGAAAATGGACCAACGTCCATGCTGAGTATCTGTCCTGGACTGAGGAAGGAACAATGACACAATTGCCTTTATTCAGGAGCCACAGGAGCAGTCAGCAGAGGGGCGTGTCCAGACAGGCAACCCAGTTACAACATATATATGTATGGTTTACCACAGACCTGTGCTCATGCCATATTTCTCTATAACTCTGCAACGCTTCCATTTGCTTTCTGAACCAATCACCTCTATCACACCTCCTTCCTCTCTTTACTGCCACATTTTCAGTTTCTTCATTCTCCCTCTCTCAGTTATTCCATTATTGTCACTTGTCACTGATTCAGATTGCAATCTTTGCACAATCAGCTGCTTTGCATTCATCACTGTCTTTATTATTATGATGTACACTGCTCACTCTCTAAGCTTCATGTGAGCAGAGAATTTCATTGCACCCCAGTGTTCATGACAATTAACGAGTCTGAATCTGAATCAAATGGCAGAACAATTTTGATAACAATTTTTTGTTTAAATTTTGAAGTTTAGATGTATCCTGAAGTAAAATGTGGAGCCGATGATCAAAGAAGGTCAAGGAAATGGACAGGAATGTGGATCTCCTGTTAACCTGACATCTCTTATGATGAAAATACTTGAAGACATTTACAGTCTCTGTTCTGAAGAGCGAAAAGGACTATAAAGAATTTAGAAAAGTCTGCCATGCCTCTTTGTTCTCCTGGAATTATTTAAAGCTGCAATGAAATTTACTGTAGTGTGTGTTGATCCAGTGCATATTATCTTGCTGTGAAAGCATCAAAGAGCTCGTGACTGCCATAGAATAGATATTTAACAAACTGATCATCGACAATACTGATAATGGTACTTATTGGCCACCATTTGTAGGATTAGGCATCCAGAGATCCAACCAAGGATTTAGCGAACTTGAGTCCAAATCCCTACACACCAGTGGTGGAATTTAAATTCAACTAATTAAATAAATCAAACATGTAAAGCTATTAAATGGATTAGATGGTGATGGATCAGAGTTTGTCTGAGTCTGACTCTGCATTGAAATAAAAGTTTGCATTAGTACCAAATTAATCAGAATCAGATTTAATATCACTAGCATAAATCTTGAAATCTGCTGTTTTGTGGCAGCAGTACATTGCAAAATATAACAATAAAATACTATAAATTACAATAAGTATAAATATAAAAAATAAATTAAATAAGTAATGCAAAAAGAGAGAAAAGCACTAAGGTAGTGTTCATGAGGCATTGTCCACTCAGAAATCTGAGGGGAAGAAGCTGTTCCTGAAGCATTGAGTGTGTGCCTTCAGGCTCCTGTACCTCCTTCTTGATGGTAGCAATGAGAAAAAGGCATGTTCTGGGTGCTGGGGGTCCTTAATGATGAATGCCATCTCTTTGAGGCATCGCTTTTTCAAGATGTCCTCGATGCCGGGGAGGCCAATGCCCATGATAGCTTCAGATCCAATGCACTGTGGGTAATACAAAAGATAATGAACCAGACCTCTTTTCCAGCAGAAACCAACACAATCTGGCTGATTCTGGAATATTAAGTATAAATTTTCCTATTCCCTGTTGTAGGCTTTGGCATTCTAATGAAGGAATCCTCTTCCTAAATCGTAAAGTTCTGCACATTAGTGGAATCTTATAGGTCATAATCTTGTCATGTACAACAGTACATTTGTAAAATCTTGGTAGCAGACAAAGGCACATCTCTAGGTTTAGCCAGTTGTTAATCCTGTTTATAATTCTGAATTTTTCTAATATACAGTAACATATTAAAACATTCAAACATATTTAAAGTTAGTGAAAGGACAAATAAAACCATATTAAGTATTTTTAATTATTTGAAAATAATTGAAAAAAAATTAACTATTACCAGAGAAGTATAAATGCCCTCATATTTACTTCTGCCTTTTGCAGCTCCCTCTCTGTTGAAGTGAACAGCCTTGCTATTCTTGCAATGCTCAGTAGGCAGATTCCTCAGCATAACCACCATGGAGTTGGAGCAGGGTCCTACTATGTAAACACAAAATAATCTGCAGATGCTGGGATCAAAGCAACACTCACAACACGCTGGAGGAAATCAGCAGGTCAGGCAGCATCAGTGGAAACGATGGAGTCGATGTTTCCACTGATGCTGCCCAACCTGCTGAGTTCCTCCAGCGTGTTGTGAGTGTTGCCAGGGTCCTACTATGCTCTGACATCCACAAGGAATCAGAGTTGCATTTAGCTGATCACAGCCAGGAGTGGCCAGTAACTTTGACACTACCACTTTTAGAATTAAGTGCCACTTCTGCTAAGTATTGTGATTGATTCAGTGTGGAAATGCCAGCCTTTAACAACATGATCCAGTCCGACAAGATTAAACATAAGGACTGTTGTTTGCGGAGGTTAGATCATTACCAATTTCCCTAAGAGAAAAATAGAAATAAACTTGACCTTGAAGTAATGTTTACATTCTTGATAAAAAAAAAGGAAACAGATGAACTTCCTTAAAGGGGTTTTAAGGAAGGAGTTTAACTACTTAAAGGAGTTAAATTAGATAGGAAGCAGGAAAATCATCTTTACAAAGACAAGCAGAGTAATACAGTAAAAAATATCTCTCTGGGAAAATAAACAAGCAGTTCTACAGGTGCTTCAAGGGGTCCTTACTTAACATCATTCATGAATAATACTAAGCAAATTTGTGTAAATAAAGTATAAATCTAGTCATCTAGAGATGCCAGTGAATTTTAATTTAATAACTCAATGTTGATAAATGTAAAATGGATTTTGTTGTAGGAAGTTGTTACCAACCTGAACTTAGGACTGTTACATAATTAAAGTTTATTTGTACATCAGATCAGTCTCAGTGCAGCAACTTCAAGTAATTTAGTGACCTATGAAGACAAATCAGTGAATGGTAATTAAAGTAATTAACTATCACCAGAGAGGTATAAGTGTCCTCATATTTACCTCTGGTTGACTTGCAGATTGAAAGGAAAATTGAGTGTTAACATTCATTTCCAGAGGACCAGAATATAAAAAAAAAGGATGTAATGTAAGTCGCTGGTGAGGCCTCACTTGGAGTATTGTGAGCAGTTTTGGGCCCCTTATCTAAGAAAAGATGTGTTGACATTGGAGAGGCTTCAAAGAATGTTTATGAAAGTGATTCCAGGAATGAAAGAATTAACTTATCAGGAACATTTGATGGCTTTGGGCCTATACTCACTGAAATTTAGAAGAATGAAGGGAGTATCTCATAGAAAAATTTTAAATGTTGAAAGGCCTCAATAGAGTGGATCTGGAGAGGATGTTTCCTACGGGGAGCTGAGGACCAGAGGACACAAACCTCAGAACAGAGGGACACCCATTTAGGACAGAGATGAGTAGGACTTTCTTCCACCAGATGGTGGTGAATCTGAAACTTGTTGCCACAGGCAACTGTGGAGGCCAAGTCATTGGGCGTATTTAAAGTGAAGGTTGATTATTGGTAAATCAGGACGTGAAAGGTGATGGGGAGAAGGCAGGAGAACTGGGGCAGCCTGTAGATAACAAATACTGAGCTGAACTGACTATGCCTGGACTCTCTTTTGATTTTGTGTTTTACATTGTGTTTTTGGCTTCTGATTATTTTTGCAATTTTTGATGGTTTTTTGTGTGGGGGGGGAGGGGGAGTTGGATGTTTTTCTTTGGACAGGTTCCGTTTTCTTAGTTCTCGTGGCTGTCTGTGGGGAAGATGAATTTTAAGGTTGTATATTGCATCCATACTTTGATAACAAATGCTCTTTGAAACTGGTTGAGGGGGAAATGAATCTACCATCTTCAAATGGTGGAGTAGACTCGGAAGATCTCAGTGGCCCAACTCTGCTCCCTATGTCATATGGTCTTATAAAAGTTCTTAGCATTTCAATTTATTTGCATCTTCTTTGGACGATAGAAATACAAACGTTTGTATTTTTGGGGCAGATAAAATTCTTGTTCACTGTCTAAACAAAACCTTGTCCATTTCATGAAATATCATATAGAAATCCCATGTTTTAAGATTCAAAAGTGCATGCATTAAAATGTAAGAATGTTATACCCTTTGCAACTGTAAACTGACTTAATTCCAGTCAGTAATTTTTCAAATTTTCATTTACTTGTATATCAAAGAAAATTAGAAAACAACTTTTAAATACACAATGGTACTTCTATAGCAGCTATAAATGTGCTTGTTTACTAATTGTATAAGCTGCCATCTCTATTGATTTGTACAACTACTCCCTTCAATTATGTTCAAATGAATTTGAACGTTTTAAGGCCTCTTAGTATGTTTCTGTGCACTTCCCAGTATTGTGGCTGCACTTTGCACTGTCATGTTAATTTGTATGAACTGTACAGCTTTCAATGATTATTTGCACTTTGATCTGCTTGTATCAAATCAGTGATCATCAGAAAACTTGAAATACTTCATTCAGTACATCTGGCAGCTCTTGGGCTGTATTCCCTGGAGTTCAGGAGAATGAGGAGGGATCTCAAAGAAACATTCTGGATGTTAAGAGGTCTGAACAGATTAGATATGGCAAAGTTATTTCCCATGGTAGGGGAGTCTAGGACAAGAGGGCACAACTTCAGGATCGAAGGACACCTATTTAGGACTGAGAAATTACTTTAGTCAGAGGGTGGTATATCTGTGGAATTTGTTGCCACGAGCGGCTGTGGAGGCCAAGTCATTGGGTGCATTTAAGGCAGAGATAGATAGGTTCTTGATTAGCCAGGGCATCAAAGGGTATGAGGCAAAGGCAGGGGAGTGGGGATGACTGGAAGAAATGGATCAGCCCATGATGGAATGGCGGAGCAGACTCAATGGGTCAAATGGCCTACTTCTGCTCCTATATCTTATGGTCTTAACTGGTGTAAGGAGATGCCATGTGCTGTCATTTGAACTTGTCTTGTTTGGCAAAAATCCAGAGATGAGTTTGCAGAGAAACGCACTTCCATTTTTCTCCTCAGCAACTGAGTTCATGCTAATCAATGAAACGATTATACTTATTCAAAAAATATTTGACCAATTTGAATATGAATTATATCTTCACATGTCAGCAGATCTTATTAGTCATTGATAACAATGTTTATATCTGTCGCTTAAATTCTCCCCCATGTTACTCTGAAATGATATTAAGTTCAGGAACTTCAAGGGTGAGTTCCTCTTCAACTGATATAGCTCTGCTGATGTACTCTGATTTATGGAACTCTCTCCAAGCCATGTAAGCTTTGCACCACCTAGTCAAATGGTTACGATCAACATGAATGCCAGTGAGGAATTGGAAGCTCTCATCAAAATTACTCAGTCTACTGACAGATAGGAATCAAAGAAGTTTAATGAACTTATGAAGCTGGAATACATTTTCTAATCTCTTCTGTATAATACCACATTTTGATCACTGATAATTATCTATTGCGCTGTAATTGTAGAAGTTAGTGAAATATATTCAGCTATAAGGACTTTTCAAAGTCTTGTGAACACATGGAATAGAACACAAGTCTTCAAGTGATCAATGAGGTAAACAACTCACAATGGTTCAGGGAGGAGATTCAGAATATGGAGTCCTCTAAAGTTACAAGCATAAAAGAAGAGCAAAAAATTTGTTTCTGATAGATTGACACCAACCATTTAATTCCAAGTGTAGATGCCAGAGCTATGCTGACAGAGTTGGGAATGGACCAGGCATAGCAGGAACAGTGCTCACTGAATTGTCTAAAAATACATTAAGAACGTAGAAAATGCCAGTTTTGAAGGAAAACCAGCACCCTGACTGTTCTGTGATGGGTTATTTAAGGAAACTGGCCAATTATCTCTCCTTTTGGTGAGGCCGCTTTCACCACCTTCAAACAATGCACACATGCTTCAGGAAATCATGATGGGATCAATAAGATTTTCTGTGAAATAATGGAGTATGGCATTTTTAAACAGGCTGTAAATATATATACATTTTATTCACATGATTAATTATAAATCTTAAACCCTGTCTTTAAGATTGGACATGACCCATCCTGGTACTGTTGGTGTAGATTAGGACTGATGGTCTTTGATTTCAGCAAAAAGTTTTTAATCAGAGAAAACTTACAAAGAGTGCATTTTTTCTGAGAACAAATGGAAACAAAAGATGTTTACAAATTACAGATAATTTTTAGCTTTTTACTTTCTTTTAATTTCATAAAGATGAATGATAATTTGGAAAGAGAAAGACATCAAGTAAATAAAATGTAAATCATTTTAGCTGTATTTTTATTACGAATCAAAAATTAATTCTTAATAGATGGGGAGCAATTTGAGATCAGATTCTTCACCCAGCATGCAAATAAAATCCAGCCAAATTTAATTTATTCATCAGATTCCCATCAAGAAGAGTGAGTGTGTGTGTGTGTGTGTGTGTGTGTGTGTGTGTGTGTGTGTGTATGTGTGATCCAATCACAAACAGGAGAAAATCTGCAGATGATGCTGGAAATGCAAGCAACACACACAAAATGCTGGAGGAACTCAGCAGGCCAGGCAGCGTCTATGGAAAAAAGTACAGTCAACGTTTCAGGCTGAGTCCCTTCAGTAGGACTGGAGAAAAAGAAGATGAAGAGTAGATTTAAAAGTTGGAGGGAGGGGAGGAAGAAACACAAGGTGATAGGTGAAAACAGGAGGGGGAGGAATAGCCACAATGAGAAGAAAACATAACCCTAATGGTGGGGATCTTTGATGCCACCTTGAAATTGTCATACCTGGTCATGATGCAACCAGTCAAGATACTTTCAACAGCATACTGCTCCCCTGTAACTGGAAACCAGTTATTAATCTGGTAATATGCCCTCTTCCTAGCTGCCTGCAACCATTGCATCTGCCTTATAACATGTGATCATTAGAAGAATCCATAAAACTTCACAGAGATTCCCATTGGTAGTATGCAGTCTACATTCCACCAAAAGCAGTAGAAAAGAGTCATTGGATTGAGCAGTGTGTGTGGATCAATGAAAGGAAAATCATGCTTAATTAATATGTGTATGTAATGATGTTGTATATTCTGCACTCCAAATTATAGTCCTTCTGTAATTATTATTGTTCATCCTCCAATCCACTGTTAATCGCCAGCAGATTTTTGTTAACCATGTTTTTGTACAGTAACATTGTCTATGGAGAAATGATTAGGCTTAAAGTTCACTATGCAAAAATGATTTAGAATTTTAACCTTTTTCTGTAAAATTTTGGAAATGTTAATGCACTGGAGCACAATAAATAAAGAGAGTTATCAGTGCTGCTATATCTTGAGTCAACATATAATGAAACAGGACTTACAACAGGAATGGAACTATCAAAGTCAGATATGCAGAAATGCTGAACTCTTGGCATTCCATGAGCTATTTTACTGGACCAATGGAAGATTTACGTTCTATCCTAAGCTGTACAAACAAAACCCCTGAGATTATACTGCTGCAAATGGGGGCTGTATCTTTGCTATTAAGTTGCTGCAGACAACAAGAATTATTTACTTCCTTGATCCTAAGCATTTATAAAAAAAGATCATTCCTGTGTGAAACAACACTTCTGACATAACAAATAAATCTGTATTTTCTTAATATTATAGGACATAAAAATGATAGATTTCTGTCACATTGCACTGTACTATGTTTCTATTGGCTATATGTATTATAATTGACCGAAAAACAACTTTCCTTGATAGAATGTGACAGTACTGTACCCTGAACAGGATATGGCACTGTCATAGTCTGCCAGGTGATGTTCATTTCACACTCCATATTTGTAAGCTGATACTATTTGCTGCTGCTTCATTGTATTCCTTGCAAAGTCTGCTGATCTTCACCAGGGGTTTCCATGCCTCCCATCTTTCCTTCAGCTGAAAACATCCTTCAGGAGATGGATGAAATGGCCAGAAACATTGGCTGCTTCTCCAAAGATTACACAAATAGTCCACTGCAGTACTCCAAAGGGTTTGTTCCCACAGAAAAACTCACCAGGTATTTTCTTTTCATTATATGGATAAATCACATAATTCATACAGCTTAATTCATGGTGAAGAAGTCAGAATCTCACATTGGAAAATACAGGAAATTGCAGGGTAGGAGGTTTTGCAGCAAATTGCTCAGTTCAAGATTTATGTTGTTGTGGAACCATAGAATTATATATCATGCAAAAAGGTCCTTTGGCTCCCAAATTCATGTCATCCATCAAACGCTCACTTTTACTAATGCTACACAAATCCTATTTTGTTCTCCAAACATTCAGAATCAGAGTCAGGTTTAATATCACTCTTGTATGCCTTGAAATTTGTTGTTTTGCGGCAGCAGTATATTGCAATACAGTACACAATAATAATAAAGCTATGAATTCCCATAAGAAATATATATATAATTAAATTTGGAAGGTATCCTTGACGCTGGGGAGGCTAGTGCCCGTATGTAACTGTCTGAAGATTTTTCTGACCCTGTTAAGTTGCCCCTCAATACCAGACAGTGATATAACAGTTAGAATGCTCTCTGTGGTACATCTGTAGAAACTTGCATGAGTCTTTCATAACATACCAAGTCTCCTAATGAACTATAACCACTGTCATGCCTTCTTTGTAATTGTATCAATATGTTGGGCCCAGGATAGATCCTCAGAGATGTTGACACCCAGGAACGTGAAACTGCTCACCCTTTCCACTGCTGATTCCTTGATTGGTGTGTGTTTCCTCAACTTCTCCCTCCTGAAGTTCACGATCAATTTCTTAGTCATTTTGACATTGAGTGCAAGCTTGTTGTTACGACAAAACTTAACCAGCTGATCTATTTAGCTCCTGTAAGCCTCCTTGTAACTATCTGAAATTCTGCCAACAATGGCAAATTTACAGATGGCATTTGAGCTGTGCCTAGCCACTAGTCATGTGTGTAGAGAAAGTAAAGTAGTAGGCTAAGCACACACCAGTGAGGAGGAGGTGTTATTTCCGATCTGCTCTGACTGTGGTCTTCCAGTGAGGAAGTCAAAGATCCACTTGCAGAAGGAAGTACAGAAACCTAAGTTTTGGAGCTTGTTGATTACAACTGAGTTCCCTCTTCTGATTAGCTCCCACCAGGTTCTACAATTAGATGCACATTGGGGGCAATTTACATTAACCTACCAATCAGCATGTCTTTTGGAATGTAGGGGGAAACGGGAACATCCAGGAGAAAGCTATATGGCCATAGGTAGAATGCCTAACCTCGACACAGATGGAATGGGAGATTAATATTGAATCCAGACCACTGGAGATCTGAGGAAACAACTCCATTAATTGCATCACTGAGCCACCATGTACATGATTAGCTTTTATTTATGACTTGGAAGTTGAATCAACTGATGTAATCCAACAGGTTGCTGATTGGTACTTTACCCTTTCATCAAATGAGCAGACCTCCGGCCTCGACAACTTGAGGAGTCCGCAGCCGACAGGGCTGCGTGACGTGTCCTGACCAGAAAAGCTGCATCTGACTTTGAGGATGACCGAAATCAGCACCTTGCAGCAGCACGAGTCCGACACCACAAAGCTGTGTATGCATCTGTTCTATCAACCGCCATTCCATGTCCAACCTGCAACCGCATGTGTGCTTCGGCCTTTGGCCTCTGAAGCCACATGCCTATCCACAGATGACTGCACAATGTCTAGTCTCCCGAGAGACAACCACCATACCATACTTCCGAAATAAAACAATAACAACCAAATCAATCTATATCACATTAAACATTAGTTTAAACAATTTTCTGAGAATTGTAAAGACGTGCATATGCAAAAATCATAGGTATCTTGTCTTCGTCATTAGAGGATTGAATGGTAATACTCTGAGTTCCATTATTCTCAAAGCAGTGTGAGCCAGCTGTTGCAAAGATGACACAGGATTTACTGAAGCTGAAAAATTTAATTAGGGCAGAAAATGATTTTTGTTATAGAAGACATTAACCAATTGTAGAGGAAGATGAAAAAATTCATACAAAAGTTCTTACATAATTTATAGAGATCAAAGATTTATACAGCATGGACACAGGCTCTTCACCCTAGTTGGTGCACCATTGAGCACAGCTACATGGAGCGCTGTCACAGGAAAGCGGCATCCATCATCATAGACCCCGATATTCCAGGAGGTACAAGAGACTCATGACCCACACAACCAGGTTCAGAAACAGTTATTATACCTCAACTATCAGGCCTTAAACCACAGGGACTTCCCTCAACTTCACTCACCCCAAAACTGGACTCTTCATCTCATGTTTTCAATATTTATTGCTTATTTGTTATTATTGTTGTTGTTGTTGTTATTATTTCTTTTTTCCTCTATCTTGTATTTCCACAGTTTTGTTTTTTTTTGCATATTGGTTGTCTTCTGCCCTGTTGGGTGTGACCTTTCACCGATTGTGCTGTGTCTCTTGTACTTACTGTGATTGCCTGCAAGAAAAGGGATTTCAGGGTTGTATGTGGTGACATACTTTGGTACTAAATTTACTTTGAACTTTGAACCAATATGCCCCATCCAATTTAGTCCCACATGGCAACACTTAGCCTATTTCCTCCTAAACCTTTCCAAACCATGTGCCAGTCCACCTATCTTTTCAAATGCATTATTGTACCTGCTTTACTCACTTCCTCTGGTAACTCATTCCACATACAAGTTTAAATCTTTCCCCCATCACCTTAAACCTACGCCCTCTATTTCTTGATTCCCCACCCCTGGGAAAAAGACTCAGTTCATTCACCCTATCTATATTTCTCATGATTTTATACACCTCTATGAGTTCAACTTTCAGCTTCCTACGCGCCAAGGAATAAAGTTGTAACCTGTCCAACCTTTCCCTATAACTCAGTCCTAAGTAACATAATAATATGCTGGTGTGTAATAAGTGTTTACCATTTGGTTTCAGAAATTAGGAAACTTTAGAAACACTCAGCAGTCCAGGCAGTATCAGTGGTAAGAGAAATAGAGTCAATGTTACAGGTTATAGATCTTACTTCAGAACTTCCAGAAGCTGACAGGTCTACTCAGTGTCTTCTATATGTTCTGTTTTGTTGCAGATTTCCAGCATGTAGAGTTTTTTGAATCAGATTTACAAGTATCATTTAGCTTTCCTGAATCTAAGACTCTTACCCAAGGAACAATTTGATCTCTGTCTAGAACTATCTCAAAACTTAGCAAATTATGGAGACTGATCCCGAAATGCTCCCACACTGTAACTTTGATCACTTGGTTAGATTAATTCGCCTTTACTGGTCTGGTGCTACCCTGTTCCTAAAGGGATTATCTACATATTGTTTCATTAAACTCACTGGAAACACCTAAGAAATTCCAGCCTAAATAAGTATGTAGTACCTAGGGAATCCCAGTCTATATTGGGAAAATTAAGATCACTCATCATAATAACTCCGTTCATTGCTACATTTTTCCATGATCTGCCTACATATCTGTTGCTTTAGCTCTTGCTAGCTATTGGGAGGCCTGTAGTTTAACCATATAGTAGTGATTGGACCTTTCTTATTCGTAAGTTCTAAGCATATGGTCTTGCTAGTGAGCCCTCCAAGATGTCTTATCTTAGTACCAACTGGAACATTCTCTCTAATCAGTAATGCATCTCCTCCACCTTTTTTTTACATCCCTCTCTGTCACACCTGAAGCATCAGTACCCTGGAGCGCTGAGCTGCCCGTCTCGCCCTTCTCTCAACCAATTTGCTGCAATAGGGTAGTCAGGATTGCAGACTTGATGTTGCCGTTTGATCAGCCAAGATCATATTGAAGGTGGTACAGTCTCGAGGAGCCAAGTGGACTACTTCTGATCCTATTGACATGGTGGACTGAAGGGCCTGTGCTGCATTATGCCATGTTTTTTTTCTAATTCACATATTTATATGGTTGTAATGTTTGGTCTACAGGCATCACACTTGGTACCTTATTAATTCCTGTTCTATTACACCTTAAATCCCTCAAAAATATACAGAAGAAACAGATAATGGTGTCAGACAATCCCTTGGATAACATTCTCTGGGCACATCGGCAGGCATTTCCCTCTCCGTAGCAGAGTGATTTCAGCGGCGATCAAAAGGCAGTCTCCCCTCCCTGGCAGCAGAGTGATCCCCCAGAGATAAAAAGGCTGGCAGCTGGTGCTCACCCATTCGCCTTGATGTTTCAATCTCCCTTGTCACTTTTTTCTGCAAGCAATCAAAGCTTTAATTGGCAAAATGGAGTCAAACATGGACTCATGCCCCACTGTCTTCTCGTCTCGAGGATTGCGCATGCTGCCTATGCCTTCCGGAACCCTCTCGGAGACCACAGAGCATTGAAACACCTAAACAATTTCCAAACTACAAAGCACAGGCTCCACCTGTTCCAGAATCTCATTCAAGATGGAAAACAAATATAAGAGACATAAAATAAGTGAAATATATGATTTCATGATCTATCCAAAAGATGCCAACCAAAGGAGCATTGTACACAGGTGCCACCTTGACTGGAAGTCATTAATAGGTTGGGTTGGGTTTCAATCTTTGAAAGTACTTGGTGCTGCTATTTTCTGCTCACAAAATACTCTGCAGATGCTGGGGTCAAAGCAACATTCACAACATGATGGAGGAACTCAGCAGGTCGGGCAGCATCCGTGGAAACGATCAGTCAACGTCTCGTGCCGGAACCCGTGACAAGGATCCTGACGAAGGGTTCCGGCCTGAAATGTTGATTGACCGTTTCCACGGATGCTGCCCAACCTGCTGAGTTCCTCCAGTGTGTTGTGAGTGTTTTCTGCTCCATTTTTGTTCAGATGGCTTTTGTGTGGAGGGGAGAAAATAAATTAAGCTTTTCTGAAAATGGTCCTAAGATACATGATTCAGGCAAACTTGAGGGGAATTCAATGTCTGTCAGTTTTGCTTTACCTGAGCCTGCTGACTTTTTTCTAACAGTGTGTGACAAAAGTGCAGGGTTTTCTGTCAGCCAGCTTCAATATCCTTCCCTGGAGTATTCACAAAAAATCTTTTATTTAGAATATTGTCCTACTCCACAACAAATAAAATTAAATATTGCTTTGAAAATATGACCTTTCATCATAAAACAGTACTAATATTTTGACAGGTGAGTCATTGTAGGTATGAATACTGATGGATATATTATTCATTAAGGAATATTAAACTGACGGAAAGATTATACTCAGATCAAGACCTCAACATTCAGGAATTTTAGAATAGTGATCTTGTTCATTTTTGTTTTATAGGCTTTTTAATAATTTAGATCATTATTCATGAGAAAATTCAGAAATCATTTGTCTGAAGCTGATTTTGTTTTGCATATAATGTTCATTTTCCTATAACTTTTGATGATATTTGATAGTAGACGGACTGCATTTTGTGTGTTAGAGCAGAATACTGAGAAACAATTCATGATTAGATCAGGAGTTTGCACACTCAGATTGAATGTGAGTGGGTTTAATATATTTTCTGCCTGCATATTTGGATTCGAATTCTCTGGTATCAGATATCTGGGGTTGACAATGCTGAGACTTTCCAATTAGAATTGCATCTAACCACACAATATCTTGAAAGAAGGAACTATTTCATTGGTAGATCCAAATATAAATCCCAACCATTACAAAGTACAGTTGCTGTTTGTAGCCCCCGTAGAAAGAGCCATTCTTAGTGCAAACCAGCGTAAAACAAGGTTATGCAATTGCTCTGCCACTTTTATTGATTATTCTTGTCAATGTTCCACCTCACCTCCAACAAGTTAGTGACTGGTGTGGAACTAAAGGGTCAATGAGAAAGTCTTTGACCCATCTAACAGAACTATGACCCTCCTCTGTCACAGAGCAGTGGTAATGGTGTGTCCATTTGCATTGACTGGGATGCTAACCTCCAATTATTAACTGACACGTTACTTAAAACACACAAGAGGATGAGACTTACACTAAACATTTGGAAGATTAATCTTGCCTACCACAGATGAAGCTCTTCCATCATTGAATACATTTACATGGAACAATGCCTCAAGAAAGCAGATTACATCATCAAAGTCTCCCCCCCCCAGGCCATGCTCTCGTCTCGCTACTACGATTGAGCAGGACGCACAGACGCCTCAGATCCTACACCACCAGGTTCAGGAACAAATCTTACCCTACAACCAATAGGCTCCTGAACCAGCATGGATAACTTCGTTCATAGTCTACAGACTCACTTTCAAAGTGTTATGTATTCATATATATTTTGACCCTTACGGGTTGCTGTTAAGCTCCCCTGTGTCTTATTTACTGAATGTGATGTGGGAAGGCATTCTGGGTTGATGGTTGGTTGGATTCGATGATGGTTGTCTGTCTCGAAGAACAATGGTTGATGATGACCATCATCACAAGCTTGGGCAGAAGTTATGGAGGTCCTAAGATGTCCACTCGTCAGTGGGTAGATGATTTACAAGGAAAATAAACAGCTATGTTTTTTTCCTCACCTCTCTATCTTGTGTGTGTTATTCATGGCAACCCAGCTTCGCATTACCACAAACATGCCAACAGGCAACAAGGTGACAAGACCTCATGCAATGCAATATGCATTGCTTTTGTTCCCTTCAGCAAGAAAAGTCCGCGTGCAACGCTGGCGGTGTACCATTGTGTAATGTGGGTGACCAAAAATAAAATCCGCTGAAAGCATGGTGAGTGAAGAATCCGAGGCAAGGGAAAAAAAAACTGGACGGTTAAATAAAATAAATATGACAGGGGGAGAGAGAGAGAGACAGATAAGACTAGTTAACCTTTCTGGAACATAAATGTGTTTGAAAATGGAGACAATGTTTGGAAGTATGGGATCGTATGATGAAATAATAGAATAATGTAGTTCATATACTGGAGTATTTGTATATTTTACACTTACAAAGCAAAATTCAGATGATATTCATGTTTCAGATGTTCTGATTGTGATGGGTGCAAAGATGTTTATTACACAGTCTATTGAAGAAGTGTGTTATATGCACTGACTCCTGAGAATCTCTGCCCCATGATCAATTGAACTGGAGAAGAGCATCTGGGTTGACTGAGACTCTAATCTCCACACATCAGGACCAACATCAGCAGCTGCTTCAGTGCACCATCTACCCATTCCTTCAAGCACTCCTGCCCCATCTGTGGGAAAATTTGTGGGTTCCCATTAGGCTTGCCAGTCACTTCAGAACCCATAGAACCACAATGGAATCCTTGATTCCAAGGGATGACTAATGATGCAAGTAAGAAGAGAGATGTTGAATATTTTAATAATCTAACTCATCGATGAAAACGCATAAGAGCAATAGGATGTTATTTCCTCACCCCAGCCAAGCTTACTCTCAACGCAGAATGAATTCAGGTGGGATGTAAAATCAGTATGAAGGTGATCATATCAGTTCCCTGACTGGCAGATTAAGTTTAAAATGGTTGCACTGTCACAAATAACTGTTGAAAGGGGAGCAATTCAAGTTATTGGAACTGCACTCAAATTTCATTTTATTAATAGATATGATTCATTGAAGAAGATTTTCAAGACTGGTCTCAGTCAATATAAGCCTCAATTATGTTCTTTTTATCTCTCTCCTGTTAGATTATTTTTTAGCATTGTTGATCATTTATCAATATATAAAAAAAGAATTGTGTTGTTAACCACTATCCATTGACTTTCTCAACAAGGGAAAATTTCTCCAAAATGTTCCAAGTTTTCAGAAGTTTTAACATCCTTACGATCAATCTATTTCCCCACTGACTGAAAGCATGGCAGAAATGGTATAACATTGGGACTCACTTAGCACAATCCATCTGTGCTACTGTTTCCTTTTAAGTAGGAGCAATCCACTGTGGTCTAATTTCCTCTGTCCCTGCACATTTTAAAGTTATTTTTTCAATGATCTGGGTGGGTGGCTGGCATGGGATTTGCAACCTTTCCTCTGTAGAAAAGTGCAACTGAGAATAACTGAGGAATTTTTTTTTATAAATACAAAGATATTCTCATGGGTACTTGCAAATGCACAGGCCACTGTGGACTTATCCAGATAAAAACATGCTGGTCCATTTCAGCGTAAACATCTTGACAAATAATTAGCAAAAAAACAAACCATTGGAGGAAGTCAGCAGGCCAAGCAGAGCCTGTGGAGGCAAAGGGAGGCTCGACATTTTGGGTCAATATCCTGCTGGACCCATTGAGTTCCTTCAACAGTTCGTGTTTTGCTCCAGATTCCAGCAACTGCAGTCTCTTGTACCTTCCTTTTATATCTTCTTTGATATTTAACATTTCAGAGAAATATATACTCTACTCAAAGTGGCTTTTTTTAAGTATTCTCTTTTAGGTTTAGATTATCATTCAAAGAGCCAGGGTGGAAATTTGATTAAAACTTTTACGATTGACGTCATACCCACATACGATGTTGGTTGTCTGCCGAGGTTAGCCTGGACAGAGTTGGCTTGTGTCCTCTGGAGTTCAGAAGAATGAAAGGCACCTAGATTGCAACACATGAGATCCTGGGACTCTTGACAGGGTGAAATTGGGGAGAATATTGTTCTTGTGGGAGAAAATGTTCTGTTCATTTATACCTTCTGGGATTCTTGTCTTCGTCTGAATGATTTTCATCTTTCCAGTTTGTGCCTTTGACATTAATATAACACTGAATCCTGGTTAAATTAGAGACAGATCTTCAGTTGCTTTGAAAGAATTGCACACTTGCTTTTGGGCCTCATTGTTTATCTCAGGACAGGCTGATAACCTTCTTGGATAAGCTGCAGATCTATCCCATTAGTTAACCAGGATTTAGGGTCATTTTACTATAAGAAGGTCAACATTGGAGACGCCTGTGCATGTACTTGTTTAACGTGTACTTGATATTGCACTCCAAGAAGCACACAATACTTCATAAATCAACCAACTGATTCTAGTGGCATGGAAACCATGACGATTAGAGCTGATGGATTTGTTGCAGCCTTCATCCATCTTCACAGCCATTGGGTTTAAAGTAACTTTGTCTGCCTGTTCCACCGTTAAGGTCTTGGTTGGATTGTTCTTCGTCAGGGACCTCATCTTCGACCTTACTGCCATGGAGCATAGCTCCAGACAGCATCGCTCTGGGAATCTCAGGACCACACAAGCCTCCCCTCCGCGACAAGGTGACAACCTTAATGATGGGATCCAACATCATCTTAAATGCGCTGGAACAGCTTTTGAATGTCTCCAAACAAGAATCTTTCATGATCGTGACATCTGAACAGATACCAAAATGTTAGTGTACAAAGCAGTGGTAATCACAATGCTCCTGTATGCATCAGAAACCTGGACAACATACCGACGACATCTGAAGGCACTTGAAAAGTTCCATCAACGCTGTCTTCGAAACATGTTAATTATCAGCTGGGAAGATAGAAGAACCAACGTCAGTGTGCTAAATGAAGCAAAAACAACAAGCATTGAAGCCTATGTCATCAAGAACCAGCTAAAATGGAGCGGTCATGTTGTTCGGATGAAAGAGGAATGCCTGCCGAAACAAATCTTCTACTCCCAGCTTAAAGAAGGCAAACGTAAAAGAGGCAGACAACAGAAGAGATTCAAAGACGTCTTAAAAGCCAACATGAAGAAATGTAACATCGACATCAACAATCGGGACACCAATGTCAAGGACAGGAAACTCTGGCAAGCCATCATCCGAGAAGGAACAGCAACTTTCAAAGCCAACAGATGTGCAGAATTAGAAGAAAAGAGAAGAAAATGGAAAGAAAGGCAGCAACAACCAAAGCACGATCTGCCATCTGGAACTACCTGTCCTGAATGTGGAAGAACTTTCAAAGCCAAGATTGGATTCGTAAGTCACTTGAGAGCCCATAAGCAGATCAACAGAACGAAGACCATCATCCTCAACCTCGAGGGATAGCCACGACGATGACAACGACGGCTATAAGAAGCACAGATCAAAACCCTTTGCATGAATCCAGCACCTTCAGAAGATATAAATGAACTGACTATTCTACTTGCAATGGAACTGATCTGTATCAATCAATATATGGGAATCAATGGAGCAGGCCACTCAGTCCTCGAGCCTGTTCAGTTATTTAATAATATTGTGACTGATCTGTTTCTAAACTCAAGTCTGCCTCACTCTGTTGCTTATCAAGAATATACTTCTGTTTTATCACTATTCAAAGAATTTGTTTCTGCCTCCTTTGTGGGAAAGAGCTCCAAACTCACAGCTCCCTACGAGAAAAGTAAAATTCACCTTATCTCTGTCTGAGCCGGGCAACCACTCAGGTTCGAAGTTCTCCCACAAGAGGAAATATCCTCTCCACATCCCCCCTGTCAAGTGGATGTTGTTTACTTGGATTTTCAGAAGGCCTTTAACAAGGTGCTGCACATGAAGCTGCTAAACAAGATAAGAGCTCATAATATTACAGGAAAGATAAAACCATGGACAGAAGATTAGCTGACTGACAGAAGGCAAAGCATGGGAATAAAAGGGGCCTTTTCTGTTTGACTGCCAGAGACTAGTGGTGATCTGCTGGGGTCAGTGTTAGGTCTGCAACTTTTCACGGTATATGTCAATGATCTGGATGATAGAATTGATGGCTTTGTTTGCAGACAATATAAGGATAGGTGGAGGTGCAGGTAATATTCAGGAGATAGGGGGTCTGCAAAAAGACTTGGACATATTTGAAGGATAGCAAAATAGCAGATGGAATACAGTGTAGGAAATTGTATGATCGTGCACTTTTGTAGAAGGAGTAAAGGTGTAGACTACCTCCTAACTGGGAAGCAAATTCATAAGTTGGAGATGCTAAGGGGCTTGGGAGTCCAAGTGCAGGATTCCCTAATAATTAACTTGCAGGCTGAGTCAGTTGTTAGGAAGGCAAATGTAATGTTACCATTTATGTTGAGAGAACTAGAATATAAAAGCAAGGATATAATGCTTAGGCTTTACAAGACTTTGGTCAGACTGCATTTGGAGTATTGTGAGCAGTTTTGGGCCACATAGCTAAGAAAGAATGTGCTGACATTGGAGGGGGTCCAGAGAAGGTTTATGAGAGTGACCCCAGGAGCAATAATGTACGAGGAACATTTGATGGCCCTGGACTTGTAATTGCTGAAGTTCAGAAGAATGAGGGAGGAGGGGGGATCCAATTGAAATCCTCCAAATTCTGAAACGACTGGATAGAATGAACACAGAGAGAATGTTTCCAATAGTGGGAGTGTCTAGAACCAGAAAGCATAGAAGATGTCACTTTAGAACAGAGATGAGGAGGATTTTCTTTAGCCAGAGGATGGTGAATTTATGGAATTTATTGCCACAGACAGCTGTCAAGGTTAAGTCATTGAGAATATTTAAAGCGGAGGTTGATAGGTTCTTACTTAGTGAAGGCTTCAAAGGTTATGGACAGAAGGCAGGAAAGTGAGGGTGAGAGGGAAAATAAATCAGCTATGATTAAGTTACAGAGCAGACCCATTGGGCCAAATGGCTTAATTTTGCTCCTATGTCTAAAGTCTTACAAACTTATGGACCACTCAGACAAGTTCCCACTCACTCTTTCACCATGAGAACAGATCATGCCCTAGTAATGGCCAGCACTCTCCTAGTGTAAACTCTTGGCTACGCTCCAAGAATGGTCTTCAAAGCAGAAAAACCCTCCCTCCAGCCCACTGGCTGTAAAAACTATCAGCAAAATTGGAATTTTGTGAACATCGTCTTTCACTACCATACAGAATCACGTGAGAAGTATTAAAATTTAAAAATATCAGAATATAATACATTCATTAAAACAAATTAAAATGCGAAATAATTATTTTAAAGCAAATTCTATTTATTTTTTAGCCTCCCTTGAGACTATCGCAAATCATTATCCTGTACGAATTCCCTCTATAATTGGTACAAACAAATAATCTGAAGTACTTATTCAAAAGAGAAATCAGATAAATAACCACAAAATTCCACTCCATAATTTGGAGCATTTGAAAGTATAATGGTAATTTGAGAATGTTACCATATTACTTCCATTTCTAAAATTGTTTTCATTTAATTCAAAAATTCCATGTACTGGGAACAAGCTGAAAAGTTACGTAACCATGGCTACTTGAGGATATTTTCATTTGGGTTAGATTGATTTCCATATTCTTAAGCCTTACTATTTTAAGGAGGAAATGTCATGTTTCATGTTTAATCACAGTGTACAGTTTGGGAGAAAGTACTTCTTGCTTAGTCATATAGGATTACGCACAAATTTCCTGCATGGAAATGAAAAACTTGGATGAAACACAACATTAGCTCTGATTTTGCCTGCCATAAAACCTAAAGTTACCAGATGAAGGAGTTCTGCTTTTTAAATGTTAGGTTCAATGCATTCCATCAATCATTTTATCAATATCAGGCTCACCAGTCATGCATTCCAGTTAATAAGGCAGGAACTTAACCCATGCTGAGTAAGTTAAAGTAAGAAACACAACATGCTTCCTTCTATTACTCCCAATATTAAATGTTCCCAATTATATGTAGTACAGGACTGATGCAAAATATTATTGCATATAATAGCCATACTGCAGTTTATTTCTGAAATTTGGCATTTATCTAAAATTTCAATGGTCATTTTTTTATTGATTTAGGTGACCCATTGAATTTTTACATGAATGTCAAATTTCACAATATAGGATAAGTGTTATAGAGGAAAGCAAGAGGAGTTCAGCCACTTTAAGGAAAGCATATCCCGGACATAGTCACACTGTCAGACTGGGTGGAGCTGAGTAGCAGATACTGGTACATTTGCCACTCTACTCTGATCCTAGACTCCAAATGCAGTCCATTCACAAGATCTAAATGGTCTGCACATTGAGAATTCTAATTCCAGGCAGACTGGAATAAGTTTGCTAATCCCCATTTGTTTGAATGAGATTTCCTGGTCTGAAGATTTGGAGGAAAATGAAAGTTACATTTTTCTCTACATATCATAACATCATCAATTATTTCTATGTGTTTAAATGGTTTGTGAATCAATTTTATTTTCTTTTATTTGAGAATATTTTAAATATTTTTGAATGTTAATTATTTATCACACTGAATAATAGCTTTAAAATGTCAAGACATTTAAAAACTATTAAAAGCGTGTTAAATAATTAACTTTAAAATTATTAAAAATGCCCTCAAAAGTACCTTGCATATCAAGAACGTTTAAAAAAAAGCTCTCAGCTTTGATCACAGAAGAGGATTCATGCACAACCTCACCCAATGTAAAATCCTCTCAGGGCGTTCTGGGGACAGAAACTCAGCAATTCGCTGACTGAGGTTAAGTGCCCTTTAGATAGTGTAGAGCAGGTAGATAATAATGGCCTTGGTAGATTGTAAGGTAAGTCTCCTTCTTTATCGTATAAGGGGCCCATTCAGGAGACTTGTAATAGAGGGGCAGAAGATTTCTTTCTCAGTGGGTGGCAGTCCTAGAAGCTTAGAAAACCTACAGCACAATACAGGCCCTTCGGCCTACAATGCTGTGCTGAACCTGTACTTACTTTAGAAATTACCTAGGGTTACCCATAGCCCTCTATTTTTCTAAGCTCCATGTACCTATCCAACAGTCTCTTAAAAGACCCTATCATATCCGTGTCCACCACCATCACCGGCAGCCCATCCCATGCACTCGCCACTCTCTGCATAAACAACTTATCCCTGACATCTCCTCTGTACCTACTTCCAAGCACCTTAAAACTGTGATGTTGATCTGGAGGAGCAGGACTCCATTCCTCCATGATCAGTTCTTTGGTTTTTTAGACATTGAGGGAGAGGTTGTTATCTTGGCACCACTGTGTCAGGGTGTTAACCTCTTCCCTGTAGGTTGTCTAGTCACCGCTAGAAATAAGGCCAATCAATGTCATGTCATCTGCAAATTTGATCAGCAGCGCAAGAGGTTATTCATTGGTGACATACCACGAGGTTTAAAAAGAGCTTGGCCAAATCTCTGGATTGCAGCCTGTGCTATGTGCAAGTGAGGGTAAGTATAGGTTGATTTGGCAGATGAATGCATGGCTGCAGAATCAGCACAGGGTGCAGGGATTCAGATATCTAGGTCATTGGGATCTCTTCTGGGGAAGGTGTGACCTGTACAAAAAGGATGGGTTACAGCTGACCACAAGGGGGACCAATAACTTTGTGGGCTGGTTTGCGAGATATGTTGGGGAGGGTTTAAACTAATTTGGCAGGGGGATGGGAACCAAAGTGATAGGGCTGAGGATGAAGCATTTGGTGTACAAGTAAATGCAGTGTGCAGTGGCACTGTGAGGAAGGACAGGCAGATGAGAGGACAAAATTGTAGTCAGTGTGATAAATTAAAATGTAACAAGGGGGGGAAATCAAAAAGGGTGATGAATGCAGGAGTGAAAGTGTTATATTTGAATGCATGCAGTATATGGAATAAGGTAGCTGATTTTGTAGTGCAGTTAGAGATTGGCGGTATGATCTTGAGGGCATCTCCAAATCATGGATGAATAGTGAACGATCTAGATAGAGTAGATGTGGAAAGGATGTTTCCTATAGTGAGGGACCCTAGGATCAGAGGACACAGCCTCAAAATATAGGGATGCCCATTTAGAACAGATATGAGGAAAAATCTCTTTAGCCAGAGGATGGTGACTCTGTGGATTTCTTTGCCTCAGAAGGTTGTGCAGGTCAAGTTATTGGGTATACTTAAGGTAGAGGATGATAGTTTCTTGGTTAATCAACATGTCAAAATCACCGGGAGAAGGCAGGAGACTGAGGTTGAGAGGGAGAACAAATCAGCCATAATGGAATGGCAGAGCAGACTCGATGGGCCGAAAGGCCTAAATAAACCCCTAGGTCTCATTGTCTTATGGTCTTTAAGCCTGGTGATGATCAAGCTTTCGTATCTTCTGCCCAATGGGAGGATAGAAAAGAGTTAATGATTGGAATGTACCTATAAATACAGGAACATAAAAATGCTGGATCAAATGCCTCAGTGGAACTGGCAGCAACTGTGGAGTGCAATTAATGGACTTTAACCCAAAACATTGACTGTCCATTTCCCTCTAGAGTTATATGAAGTGCTGAGTTCCTCCGAAGAGTCATAGTGCAATAGAGCACTACAGCACAGAAAAAGGACCTTTGCCCTACCTAGTCTGTGCAGACCTGTTTTTCTGCTTCGTCCCATCTACCTGTACCTGGACCATAGCCTTCCATACCTCTCCATCATGTACCTATCCAAACTTCACTTAACTGTTGCAGTTGAACCCGCATCCACTACTTCCACTAACAATGCCCTCTCAGTGAAGATGTCCTCCCTACAGGTTTTCCTTAAATATTACACTTTTCACCTTAGACTATGACCTCTGGTACTAGTCTCACCCAGACTCAAGGAAGAAAGCCTGCACGTATTTACCTTATTTCTACCCCACCCCCCCATAAATTTGATTACCTCTATAAGGTCTCCCCTCATCCTACTATGCTCCAGGGAATAGAATCCTAATCTATTCAACATTTCCCTATAACTCAGGTCCTCAAGAGCCGGCAACATCCCTTTGCAATTTTTTTCAAGCTTACTGGCATCTTTCCTATAGGTAGGTGACCAAAACTGCATACAATATTCCAAATACAGCCTCACTAGTATCTTATACAACTTCAGCATAACATCCTGTCCCATGCACTCAATGCTTTGATTTATAAAGACCAATGTACCAAAAGCTCTCTTTATGGCCCTATCTACCTGCGACACCACTTTCAAGAAATTATGGATCTGTATTCCTAGATTCCATTATTCCACTGCACACAATGTTGTGTCCAGTATTTTGTTAACTGATCAAATATTAAGGTTTTATATTCAGTGGAATATAGGATTTTATATGTATCAGTGGCAAGGTTAGCATGAACTGTCCGTTTCTATCTTCTTTGATATTCAGAGAAAATTCCTTTTTTATTCAAATGATTATTCTGATTGATGAATGCATCAAAAGGTTTCAATTCTGTAGGTGTCAATCACTTCAAACAACCATGCATGCGCCCTGGAGGTACTCCAAGTTAATGAGATATGGATACCTAGGTATGCTCAATCATACTCATTCCACAGCTTTCCGATATCTCTCCAACAAAGGGTCTTCCACAGGTTACTGATGAGACAGACATACCCTCTGGCATATCCTGCATTCTGGGTTTCTGTCACTAGTAAGGAATGTGTGTTTATGTAAGTCAATCTTAAGGGATTTGATTCATCATTGGTTCTTTGGTTGTCCGGCATTCAGTTTAACTACTGACTTCAATTTGAGGATGTATTTCACAAACTTCAAACTGGTTTACCATCAGGTGATAGAAGTGAAAGGTTTAAAGGTGCTCTAATCTGAATTTAGTGCATGAAGTTTCAACAAGGCAAAAACATAATTTGCGGTATTAATTTACAAGTTCAACCTGTTAAATCTCTCTGCTGAATGAAATTATGTACATTTTGTGGCAGTGGCACACTTTTGAAATTGTTTAGGTCTTTCATACCGCGTGTATGCAGACAGAGACCACAGGACAAGCGGAGAGATGTCTGATTATGTACAAGACTCATTTCAACATCACTGGTATCAAAGTTCTATAATGCAAGCAAGACCTGTCAATGGCCCAGGCCTTAAACATTGAAACAGATCTTATCTCAATTGGTTTCAATAGGTACATTTAATGTCAGAGAAAGGTATACAATATACATCCTGAAATTATTTTTCTTCGCAAACATCCACGAAAACTGATAAGTGCCCCAAAGAATGAAAGACAGTTAAATGTTAGCACCCCAAAGCCCCCTCCCACGTGTAAACAGCAGCAAAGCAAGGATCCCCCTTCCCCCACCAGCAAAATAAAAGCATCGGCACCCCCCACCGAGCACTCAAGCGTGCCACAAAGCATCAATGAAGACACAGACTTGCAGTACCCCAAAGCCTACTCATTCACCCGGTAGTTCGACATACCGCAGGTGCTCTCTCTCCCTCTCTCTCCCCAATAAGGGAAAAAGAGATGTCCCCGTTTCACAGCGAGAGGGGAGACATCACAAGACAATTCGTCGATTTATGGTGTTAAAAGTCTGTTGCGTGGCTTTTTCCAAGTTCTGTGCCTGAAGGACTCGTGTTCTGGGCACACAGCCAGCAGCCAGCCCACTTCTTTGGATCTTCCATTTGCCACAATGCACTAGGCAGTGGCACTGGCCTGAGTCTGCCCGCCTCCAGAACCACGAAAATCTGGCACCCTGAAGACACACTAGTCTTCCAGGCTGTGCCCTTGACATATCGAAAAGCGGCCGGTCATGAGACCCTGACAGCGGGTCCAATTTCCGCAAAGAATCAAAGTCAGCATGTAACTCCAGGTCAGGGTTTTCAAAAGAACCTTGAAAAGGTAAAAAAAGAGATTATAAAGATAGAAATAGAGCTGTTTCCGAAGATGGAAGCAAAGAGGTAATTGAAAGGTGCCATCATCCTAAGCTCCACCCTCCGTGATTAAGCTTAAACTGAACTTCATGAGCCCAGCCTCTTAGAATCAGGGTTCGAGTGATGGATAACTTCTTAAAAAGGTAACAAAAGCAAAAATAAAACAAAAGGCTAAAGGGAAAGGAGGGAATTGTGCATCTAATTGAATTGGCCTTATAAAGAGCCAGCACAGATAAATGGGACCGAATCATCTCCTTCTGCTCTATATCATTCAATGTTCAGACAGCAATGAAGGTTTTAACCTTAAAGGAAGTCCTGCATGTTCTTACATTTCGAGCAGCCAGAGGGACTGTAAAACCAAAGACTGAAAAATTTAACAACCCAAACCAGTACCATAAACTTAATTGCTTAAGTTATGTTCCTTGTCAGGCACTATGAGTTAAATAGAGAGAGGATTTTAAATTGGGAGTAGGTCTTTATGGATTAAGCCTTTGAACATCATAATTTTATTATAAGGATCCATTACTTCTTGAATTTCAAAAGGTTTTCCATCAGGTGATTTAAATCATGGGTTTAAAGGGACTCAGTTCTCCTAATTTAGATTGTTTACTTTAATCTGACTCAACATTTATAAAACAGTTCTTAAATTATTTTATTTAGAACAAGCAGGAAGCAGCAAAAGGAATGACATGCAGCCCCTCAGGATTTAGTGTCCAAAATATCAAAATGTTGCCTAAAGTATGTGCCTAATTATTAAATTTGGATGAATGAAACAAAAAGACTATAGAATTAACAGATGAAACGCAAATTCAACATGAGTGCAAAACTATGACAGGAATGGCAGCAGTATAATGTTAATCAGTCATGTTCAGTAACTAACTAAAATGTGGTTAATCAAAGATCTCAAGGAAATTATTTTGGCAGTTTATGGAAAATAATTGTGTCGGTCCATAGGGAGAAAAGCAGGGTATTCGGTTTAAGTAGTCCTCTCTACGAGGAGCACGATAGATTCAGTTACTTCCTTCTCTGTCAAAGCATTTCTGAATTAATTTGATTTTAAAGATCTGATTTATGAGCATCCTATGCAACACACACAAAATGCTGGAGGAACTCAGCAGGCCAGGCAGCATCCTATCATCTTTAACTAAGGATGTTTGCTGAAACTTTCCAAGGAATTTTCCCTTTCTTTTAACTATCATTTGCACTTTCCTACTCTGGCCATCAGTGCCTCCGGTCATTGTGCCTAATGTCCTGTTTCCACATTGTATGACACCAGTATTACAGAATTCTGCATTTAAATCCACACTAATCTTGAGAGAAGTATTGCACTTGCCTGCCAATAACCACTTATTTACAAACAATTCCAATGCTGGACACCAAGGCTTTAATTTTAACATGTTATTTCTAACAACAGTGTAAAGATATTTGGTTCTAAAATGAAATTGTGTAGTAGAAACTTTCAACATGTTTCGGCAGATGCCTCAATAAAATGTGATCGTCAGATTCTTGGCCAATTATTGCTAAAGTGATACATCTGGCAAATGCATTTGACATTCTTCAGCAGCAACTGTAGGAAAACTCAATAAAGCCGATCAGAGTACCATGAGGTGTTGAATTTTTAATGACTATGAGATACAGTTGTGAATTATTTTGGCACTGTTTTTGTCCACCATCACCATTTAGTTCCAGGGTTAGTGCTATTGTGAGGGATTTGATTATTGTTACAAATTTTGGTCTGCCACGAGGGTTCAAAGTTGTCAAATATAGTCAACTTTCACAATATAATATGTGTGCTATGTTTTGTAACTTACAATTAAACTAATTCAAGTAAGACATGAGAGTCTGGGTCTAACTTTGTGTTTACTTTTAAGTGTGGCGCGTATGTTTCACATGGTGTCATGATGACATATGCACTTCACGTATTTATACATATAACCCATAATGAATTATTTAAGTGAATAAGAATGCTTAATAAAACAACATATATATGTACATATACAGGATTACTCAAATATTATTGAAATATTAAATACACAACAATGTGATTATACCATTGCATGACTCAAAGGCTGGAGCATTGCATACCTCTAACTGGCGACATCCAAAATTATGTCTTCTTCAAGTCTGCTTCCTCAATTTTTCAAAAGACAAGTTATTGCTTTTGTCTGTGAGTCAAGAATGAAAGCGCTAGATCTTTTTTCAAGATTGAAATATTTGACTGTTTTACTTCTCAGCGTACAAATTAAAATGAAAAGCAAGGGTGAGGTGATACACTTTGGAAGATCAAACAAAGGTGGAATACAGCGTTAATGGTAGGATTCTCAGCAGTGCTGAGGAACAGAGGAGTCTTGGGTTCCAAGGCAAGTGTTGCCTCACAAGTCAATAGGGTAGGAAAAAGGCATATGGTGTGTCGGTCTTCATTAATTAGGGGATTGAGTTCAGGAGCCGTGAGGATGTGTTGCAGCTGTAAAAAAACTAAATTCAGTAAACACACTTGGAGTATAATGTTCAGTTCTGGTCACCCCCTTAGAGAAAGGATATGGAAGCTTTAGAGGGGGTACAGAGGAGATCTAGTAGAATGTCACCTGGAGTAGAGTAGAGTATAAGGAAATATTGAGTGGAGTAATAGTTTTCTCTTTGGAATGAAGAATGATAAGAGGCAACCTGATTGATGTGTATAAGATTAAGACAGGTATATACAGATTGGGCAGCCATTGCCCTTTATTCCCAGGGTAACAATGACCAATACCAAAGGACATCAGTTTTGGGTGACTGAAGAAAGCTCAGGGGAGATGTCAGAAGTAGTGTTTTTAAATGGAGTATGCTGCCTGGCATGCACTGCCAGAGGTGGTGATGAGCTCTGTTACAACAGGGATATTTAAGAGACTCTAAGAGAAGCACATGGATGTAGAGAAAAATGGAGGGTTATTGGCTTTGTAGAAGGGTAAGATTAGATTGATCATGGAGTAGGACAAAGTGTCAGTACAACATTGTGGGATGAAGGGCCTGTGCTGTGTAGTAACATTCTGGGTTCAATAGTTTGGGTTGAATTTACTTAATTTGGTTAACACGTCTTTTTGTAATAATACAAAATATTATAAATGGGTTTTCATTTCCACATTTTCATTTGATCAAAACAAGCAATTTGTGATTCCACACCAGCATTTTCATTCTCTGATTGCTCACACAATTTTGTCTCAGCTGTACTCAGTTTAAATACGCAATTGGCATTCTCTCTATATTTAGAGATACAGAGAGAAAGGTCTAGGACAGGAGGACACAAGGAATAAAAAACAAAAAAACCCATTCAAATTAATACCTGAAATGAATATGATAAGTGCTGGAAACACTCAGCAGTTATGACACCTTTTGTGGAAGTAAGAAACAAGTTTCTCTCTATTACTATCAACTTAAAGGGGCATGGCTTCTTGATCCGTTTTTCACAATATTTTTGCCCCTAAGCCTGAATAATTCCCATAAACCCATCAATCACCCACTTTCCCCACCCATGGCAGCCTGGCCTCACCCAGAAAAATGCTGGAGGAACTCAGCTGCCATACAGCATCTATGGAAAAGAGCACAGTTGATATTTTGGGGTGAGACCCTTCAGATCCTGCTGAAGAGTCTTGGCCCAAACCGTCGACTGTACTCTTTTCCATAGATGCTGCTTGACCTGCTGAGTTCCTCCAGCACTTTGTGTGCGTTGCTTGGATTTCCAGCATCTGTAGATTTTCATAAAAGTTGCTGGTGAAAGGATCATGGCAAAGGAGGAAACGTCGACTGTACCTCTTCCTATAGATGCTGCCTGGCCTGCTGCGTTCACCAGCAACTTTTATGTGTGTTGCTTGAAATTCCAGCATCTGCAGATTTCCTTGTGTTTGCGTCTATAGATTTTCTCTTGTCTGGCCCCACCCAACCACAGGTTGTCCTCTGTGCCCCCAAACCTATTTTTGTAACTTACAGCTGTCATGGAGTTGAAGCATTAACTCTGTTTTTCTTTGACCTGCTAACGTTTCCATCATTTTCTTTCTTCATGCCATAAGTCCAAGAAGCAGGATCAGGGAATTCATTCCCTTGGAACTATCTTACAATTCATTATTGTGGCTGATCTTGGGATTTTTTTCCACACAAACTATTTGTGCATTGTATGGACTTCCGGGACAAGTTAAGACATTCTGTTTTCTTTTTTGGTTAATCCTCTCCTTTGAGGACATTTTTAATTCCAAATACAGTTGATTTTATTAAAATATTGTTTGATCAAACGTACTTACAAATTCATGTCATCGAAAAGATTGAAAAGCTGGAACTTGAGAAGTTTAAACAAACCAATAAAATTCTCTACAAGTTGTGGAAATGCACATACCACTTTCTCCATTTCAACAGAAGAAAATGAATTCAATGTCTAGAGAATCCTTCTATTGACATTTAAATGATGAAAAACATGGCAGTGATCACATATTTCTATCAGAAGCCTCTTTTTTGGGAATGACTAGTTCATCCCCTGGACACAGATGATTTTGTAAATACATACCAACAACTTTAAATTCTCTAAATAAGAATGTTATGCCTGACAGAAAAGACTTCAGCGAACATGACATGAAGATGTCTTGCTTTTCATTTGTAGTTTTTGCAGCCCATGTTGACTGTGCCATTGCTTTACCTTTCAGCTGCCTTGTTGATGGCATTGGAGCAGGGAATGGACGAAAGGTTAATCTGATTAAATGACCCAATTATTGATTAAGGTCCCAAACTGAGTTTTAAGACTGTACTGAAGCCTTGAGTAGGCAGATCACCAGAACATTACTTCTGCATTGTATTCTTACAGTAATATTCTTAATGCGTGATCTCCTTAGGATAATTACTGCCTATTTGACAGCCAATCATAGCACAACAAATGCATAATTTATGTACAGTAACAATCTGGAGGCAAGGTCTTTAAAACTGATTGAATCATTTAGGTTCCACTTCCTATTCCAAAGCAGACCTTTTTTTCTAATGAACTTTTACTTCTACTAAGTCAAGTCATTCACAGTGTTTCCTTGAGTCTTTTCTTAATTGATGCAATTGTGGCTTCCTACATAAATATTTTCCCTCTATTATTGTAAAAAAAATCTATCATAGAACACATTTGCAATAATCAGCATTTTCCCAAGCAGTAACTTTAGAAAATTTGAGTACATATTGAATCGGAAATGTTGAAATTACATCATTGGTATTGTTAATGTTTTTGTGGCAGCATTATCTAGAAAGATTTGTATAAAAGATCTCATAATTACCAATACTGAGGTATCCTTTTTTAATAAATCCCAATTAAATTACCTTTCCCAGCTGCCATGATAGGATTTAAATTTGATTACCAGTCGGTAAGTTAACCACCATTCTCTTAATGTGTATACATGAAACGACGTATCATCTTAAAAACTAATTCATTAAATACTCTGAAAGAATGTGACGTAATCTCTTAGTAACATTCTAGATATTTCCTCAGCATTGTTCCCCCAAATTTTTCATTGATTCTATTTTTTTTTGTTCTACTGTGATGGCACACAAGAAAATGTATCTCAGGGTAGTATATGGTGATATGTACTTCGACAATATGTGTACTGTATTTCAAAAAGCTTACCAAGGTCTAGATATGATGGTGGTAATGGAGGGACATCTGTTAGAGCCTGTATGCTGGAATTAATAACCTCATACAGAGTAATTCTTGTCAGTTGTTGAGCTTGATCCCTCCCCAAAAATTTCCATGCCTAATTCTTAATTTGAGAGACCTGGAAATCTATCCTTCTCACATCATCAAATAAACCTTAGATTGTTTGAACTTCATAAATTGGTGAATTTTTTTTCCACTAACAAACTGTCAGTCCTGTTATATTTTCTAACTGAAAAAAAACACAGGAACCCAGGATAATTTGTCTACATAGCATCGTTTTCCATTAACGAGGTGCTCACATATGACGTGGTGACTGAATGACATATGCCATTCACATACTTCTATATATATCCCATAATGAATTATATACACAAACAAAAATGCTTAATCAAATGATATATTTAGAGTATTACTGAAATATTAAATACACAAGTTCCACCATCACCCTACTATATACTCATTAATGAAGACAGCAATTTTATGAAATATATTTTGGACTGCTTCTTCCTAGTGCTTCAGGTGTCAATTTTTGTTGGCAGCAGTTATCCTAATCCATATCCATCCCACCTGCTATCAGTTCCATTGTAAATAGTCAAGCCCAGGGCATAATACTATTTGTCCAGAGAAGAAATGAACTATCTAAACTAGAGTAACATACACAAAGTCCTGGAGGAACTCAGCAGGAGAGGCAGCAACTATGGAAAGGAACAAACAGTAGATGTTTCAGGCCAAGACCCTTCATCACGACTGGAAAGAAAAGGAGAAGAAGTGAGAATAAGAAATTGCAAGGGGGAAGGGAGTACAAGCTGGAAGGCGATAGGTGAAGCCTGGTGATGGCGAAGGTGTAATAAAGGAAGAAGCTGGGAGGTGATGGATGGAAATGGTAAAGGGCTGAAGAAGAAGGAATCTGATAGGATTATTTAAACTGACCTGTATATACTATATAAACTGTGTCAGAGTGATGCATAATTTTCCTTTTGAAAAATTGACTACAATATGCTTTCTTGTTGAAATATTTCAAAATATACGAGTCATCAACAGCCATTTAAATTCAGCCTTTGACTTCAATGGGTTTTAAGTCCAAGGATATCTACTGTCAGACCTACATCTAACCATTGAAGCCATGGTATATAAGGAAGACAAATATCAGCGTGTCCTCTAATGATGTTTGCAATCTATCCAACAAAATGTTGCATACCACCAGATAATCAGTGGAGATCTCATAGGCTCCAAACTATAAATCTTCACACTGAGACCAGATGAGTAGCCAACAGATTTCAACTGCTTGTCCTGGACACATTGAAATGAGCAGGCAGCACAACACTGGCATTCTGCCTGCTTTGCAATAAATGAGCACAGGTTAATGACACATCACCATCCCCACACCTGATTTTGAAGGCTTTTCAAATTTACCTCCGGAATTTAAAATGTGAGTGCTGAAATGGTCAGTACAATTCATCAAAGGCTTATAAAACAAAAACAATTTCTGTATTTAAATGTTAATTAAATTCTTTTGAAGCTCCTCAAGTATTTCCAACTCTTTCTTCTGATGACATATATTAGAAAAA
Organism: Mobula birostris; assembly: GCF_030028105.1. Classification (NCBI taxonomy): domain Eukaryota; kingdom Metazoa; phylum Chordata; class Chondrichthyes; order Myliobatiformes; family Myliobatidae; genus Mobula; species Mobula birostris. Next base: position 70,673,038 of record NC_092383.1, read on the forward strand.
GGGGTGACAAATGGGAATCTCTAGCTGATCCTCATGGTGTTCCTCCCCTTCACAATTCCATTCAGCTTCTTCCAGACAAAACAAAAAAATTGTATGGGCAGACTTCAAGGAATCCTTGACCTTCTTTTCAGAAGTTCTTTGTCTTCAGAGTCTGCAAGTGCTGAGTTGAAGCAGTGAATGATCCTTTAAACAGATGCTGCTTGGTAACTTGTAAAGATGACTGCCATTCACACACAGAGTGGCAGCCTCCAGACAGAATGCTGTCTGCATTGTCTTTTGAGAGCCACTGGCCATGAAACAGGATTTGCTTCACAGTGCAGCATGAAAGGACCTTGGGAATTCTCATTGAGCTGTGAGAAAACAGCTTATGTAACATGTATGCTTAAATTATGGGGTCACCTATTTTATACATTAATCTCTGCTTGTCCTGCCTTTACATCAAGTATATCTATTTGCATACACATCTCCATTAAGCTGCTCAATTTTAAAACTTTCTTGGTAGTGCCGTAGATAGATATTCTTCGCTTCCTCTCAAAATTGTTTTAATTATGTATTAAGTGCAATGAATTTCACACCATTTTTTTAAGAAAGGGGACTTCGTTGCTTATTAATTATTCTTTATACAGTGTGTATACTATTCTGCTTATTAAATCTTAATTATTTAAGCAGCTGGATATCAGTTCATTTGCTGCAGCCCCTCACGGGTGGCCTTCATCACAAACAAGTTTCGATTTGTATCATGGATTGCTCAAAATAAATGGCATCTCATTTTACATCACAACATATAACATAATAAAAATGCTTTCAATAAACTTCGTGGACCTATGTGCACGGCTATATCCAGTTTGACATTTACTTGGAGAACTGGTTTTCAGTCTCTGTACTAGAGACTGGCTATGCAAACCCAAGCCTAACATGATCTGAGTCTCTGTGACAGGTTCAGTACAAGTCAGGTATAAACAGTCAGCCTCAGGTGGAGCGTGCCATGCTGGACCAGCTAAGTACTTTATCAAGGTCAGAGTGATTTGCCTCAAATTTCCAGAATGTGAATTAGATGATTAAGATTCCTATTTTTCCAGTAATGGGTCATTTCAAGTTGAGCAATTATAAATGCGAGGGTTCAAGTTGAGTATCAGGCCTGTATTCAGGTTGGATTTTAATTCTACCTCTGATGCACCGGTTGGAAACAAGAATTCTAACCCATTGCAGTCATGCTGAAGTGAGGGATCTGAAGTAGGGTATGAATTTATTTTATCTTTCAGTTGTTCTTTCCAACATTTTCACATTAAGCATTGAATATTCCACCTGGGTGAGAAACTTTCACTGTCAATTTGCTGCTTTCAGTTGCCAGCTGTGTTGGTGGTAGCGCAGTTAACACGGCAGTAAATTTGCCAATGCGCCTCCACAAAGCCCTCCCCAGCAGCAGATCCTCCCTTCTTCAGATGTCAAAAGATTGATCTGGCATAAAATGGGGAACAAAACCTTTCACTCACACAAGTAGACCGAAGGTCAAACTGTGAGACGTTAGCTCTTACAAAAGTGCATTTTATTTTCAAGAGTTCAAATATCTAAAGGCATTTTTTTGAAATGGCAAAATGTATGTTGATTAAATGTTTTCATCTTGTTGTTGCATCTTATGAAGAATTTGTATGTGTTGCTCTAGATTTCCAGCATCTACAGAATCCCTTATATTTAGGAACATTCAGCTATTGTGTTTCTCTATGTAGTTTCAATGGGACAGAAAATGTTTAACTGTCATTTATAACTGGACAATAACAAATTGAACAATACATTTGATTAATTTATGAATAAAAACTGTATTTCTAAAAATAATAATTAAAATTCAGAAAACTATATTTGCTTTTATCAAAGTAAGTCATTGATGAGACTTTGCTTAATTGATCTGTACTGTATAAGTGAAACAAAAGCTTGTAAGAATTTAAAAATAAATTATCAAAAATATTTTCATAACAATAGTGTGTTAAAGCAATACAGAGAATGTAAACAAAAAGTGATTACTTGTCTCTCAAGATTGTGATTTTTAAACGGGGAGTGTAAATTTATCTAAAACATAAATTTTAAACTTTGGAAAAACTTCCCATTACATTTCCGAGGCTTCTGACCTGATGAACAACCCCTGTGGTGATTTGTATGGAACTCTACACCACATCCCTAATGATTCTGTGGGTGGGCGGAACCCTGGAGTCCAGACATTCTTTCAGTGTGAAATCAGCAGCCTGCAGAGGAAAGATCAAACGTTTCCTAGACCCCAAAGGATTTATATCCTGTCAAGCTTCCCATGGCCCAAAGGTTGTCCACTACCATTCATGTCTCTCAACCCAATTACTGCAAATAATACCAGTCATAAGCAATCACTGTAAATATAACTATTTGCAAGGAAGTGGGATGAAACTAGGTCGTGATCTGATTATCAGAGGATAGGTAAAGTATATGCACTTCACCTCAGCCTGCATCCAAGGCTCGCATTCAAATGTGACCTTTTAAGTAGCACTGTTAACTAACAAGTACATTACAGCCCACTATGATGGGGCTCTTTAGGGGAAATCAGAGGAAAGTAATGCATATTGCATAAGTGATAAGTTCTTCTGAAGATGATTATCCTTCTAAACAAATGTAGATAAAGAGGATGTTCTGAAAAGGGAATGGCAAAATTTAGAGTGCATAACTTTCATTGACTCATTCTGTGAAACTAATGTTTTTGAAAATAATTATACATCATCATGTATGCTTTTTAAATATATAACTTAAAATGTAGGTAAGCAAAAATAAGATTAAATTACTTCACAATTCTGAAGCCATATTGTACTCCGGTATGGGTATGTGGCAGTTAGTGAATTTAAAAGGTTCAATAGATGTAAAAGGACAAAAATCTTGTAAATACAAAATCAGGGTACAAAACTTTGTTATTCCACAGAAATATAGTATTTCCATCAGTGATGTTCTGTTCATAATGCAGAACCTTATGGGCAGACTTGCATTTTCAAGGAATGGACTGCAGAGAAGATTAAATAATTAAAAGTGAAAGTCACACAAAACTGAAAGAAGATATTTAAGTTTGAATGCTTTGACATTGTGTTTCATGTTATAGTTGCCTGGATTTCACTCTGAGTTCAGTCATTTTGCAGTGAATTTAAAGTCTAATATTTCAAATCTGTCTCGTAACACTACACTTGCCTTCAACTCCCATAGAAATGTTTTTTTCCTTTAATACTCATTACAAGTCAGCTGTGCCGCATTTAAATTCCATCAGGGGACTTGATTAGCTTCAGGGAGGGTCGGTCACTGAGGGGATTTTTTTAACTGCAATCACTCAGTGGGTTTAAAATGATCCCTTTGTAGGATAATGATAGAAAAGGAATACATGCACACTGAGTAAATCCCAATTCTTGCATTTAACTTTTTCTCCTCATTTGAATCACACTAACAGCAGGACTGCATCACTTTGTTACCAATGGCAGGAGTATGAAAAGCAAAGGTGGAAGGAGAGAGAATAATTTTAAAATTCAGGTTGTGACTCATGATTTGGACGTTCGCAGCGTGTCAAGTTTTAAGTTGATGCACAAGAACTGAATATTATCCACATGCTTAGCTTTTACACCAGTCTCAACAGATGTACTAGACATTTGTATTTAATAAATAGTCCTGGGTTTGTTAATTTCTCATTGCCTTTTAATTATTTGCTGATTTATATTAGTTAATTTCATTGTCTCTCTGTAATACCTCTATTCTTGACCGGTTTCTAAACTGTAAACTCATTTTCCATTTCAGAAACTCTGTTGCTCGAGACAGGCAAGATTAGTGAAACAGCAAACCTCACCAATGCGTATTAACGGCATGATGATAAGGGTGGTTTCCCATTCACTGGACAGAACAGAGTATCATCCATCACTTTCAGATAATCATTTGAGGACAAAAATAACTTTTAAACATTGCCGTGAATAAACTATGAGGAAAGAATTCCAGGCTGGTTATTTGATAAGCATATTTAAGAAATTGATTTAAACTATTCATCTTATAGTATGTTTGTATTTTGAGACTGGTCTTTAACTGAGATGAAGGGCTATTTTACTCTTTTGAAACACAAATGTTGAGGTAATTGATCTCTGTAAGTCATCCCTTTATGGTTTTATTTTGCTATATTTATACTCTATTCTTGGTTGGTGCAACTGTAATGAAATCCAATTTCAGCCGGGATCAATAAAGTATGACTATGACTATGACTATGCGGAAAAGTGGTAAAAAGAAACAAGGGGGAGTTCATAGGTATTTGAGAGAAAGAAATTGAAAAGTTATAAAGAAGTAAGATCGGGGGGATAAAACCTGTGGGACTTCTCCCTTGAATTCTGACATGGACTTTCTGGGCCAAATGGACTCTTTCTGTAGCGAAATATGTAGGTAAAAAAGATCACCTAACATTTGCATTTGAACAATTTGCAGAGTGTAAAAATAGGATTCTTTTTGATCATTTAATTAAAAATTATTCCTGTTTTACACCATTTACTGATTATATTTTGGTTAAAAGGTGCTCAAGATGATTAAATAGAACATATAGTCCACTGTAATCTGTTTTTAACATGCTTTGTATGGAGTGGAAGAGGGAAAGCAAAAGAGGAGCAAAGGTTATGGAAGTTGAAGAAATCATCCACACATCACTGATCGCCAACACATTACTCCTTCCGGTACCTCTCCACAACTCCTCTCCTTTATTCCATGGTTCACTTTCTCCTATGACGTTCATCTTCTTCAGCTTTTTGTTACTTCCACCTATCACCTCTCATGTTCTTACATCACTTCCACTACCTCCTCACCTGGACTCACCTGTCGCCCACCATTTCTTGTTCCAGCCCCTCCCTCCTACCCCCCTATACTGGCTTCTTTCCTCCTCCTGATGACTCTTGATCTGAAACATCAACTGTCCATTTCCCTTCATAGATGCTGCCTGACCTGCTGAGTTCCTCCAGCATTTTGTATGGTGCTCCATTTTTTCAGCAACTGCCATCTTTCTTGTGTCTCAACTCTGCATGTGTATTACCTTTAGTAAGTTACAAGTGATGAACACCTAGAGTAGTGAGAGGCATTTACAGGTAGCAAAATAAACAAATCCTATGATTTATGTTTTTGGCTTTCTATAAGCTGCAAATGATTGGTATAAAGGATTAAAATATCCAGAGTCTTAAAATATTTTCGCGTTTTTGTTTTGGATCAGAATTGTTTAATTGTTGTAAGGATTTACTAGTATATTCCAAGGGTGGGATGGCAATCCCTGTAGAGTTCTGTGCTTTCTATGTAAAACTGTGGTTCTGAATGAATTATCTTGCTCAGTAGATTGTTCAATTATAACCTGCTGGTAACTTTCTCAAGTGCTACAATAACCTATTCCATTGCTGATCCTATATGAACAAATTAATAATATATAGTCATCTCTCAATCACATTGCTTTTGCCTTCAATCAAATCAACAAATGATAACTAACCAACCAGGCTGATCAGAATTGCCTTTAGTCTGATCACACTAACAAGATGCCTTGTTTTATTTTAAGACTGAACATACCCAATGGAATTTATTTTATTAGTGATGCTGGTAGGAATAATGCTTAATTGGTCACTAGGCACCAATTTTCCTCACTTCTAGCACAGTCACATCCACTGAAGTCAAAGGATCCAAAAATCTGGGAACTGAATTGAAGCTGGCTGCTAATGGTCTTGTACATTTTTAGCACAAAGAACCAAATATGAATTTTCCATACAATAAATACCTAAGAAGAAATGCAAGAGAAAATCAATGGTGAAAAAAAATCTCTGAATATTGATACATTATTGCCCACTCGCCACACACACTCTCATTTCGAAGATTCTTTGGCTTCCTGACCAAACACTGGACCCCAACAGTAAGGTTTCCTCTCCTTGCATAAGAAGCCTGCACAACAAAGAATGAAAGAAACAAAGGTGTTGAACAAGAAATCCTACCGGGGTGCTTTTAAACAAATGATTTTAGACACAGTGCAACTGGTCATCAGAAAGATCAGCAGCCTGAAAAACATCAGAATATTTGAAAGAAGCAGAAATAGGTCAAGATAACACAGTCCTGATGCAGGGTCTCAGCCTGAAGCATCAACTCTTCATTCCTCTCCATAGATGCAACCTGACCTGGAGAAATCCTTGACCATTTTGTGTGTGTTACTCAGAAGCCTGCTCACCATTCATCAAGGTTGTGGTTGATCTTCTAGCTCAATCCAATTTGCATGCACTTCCACCATATCGCTGCTGTGTGCCCATAACTTCTTGACTTCCACAATATCTATCACAAACTATTTTGAAATAAAAAGTCAATAACCCCAAAGAGTCAAGGTTCCTAAGTGGAATTTCTCCTTCTAAAACTGTGACCATAGTTTGGAATTCCCCAGTCCATGTGTACAGACAGTTCAAACTTCTCAAAGAATTATAAATGTCAATAGATCCCATCTCCTTCTTCAAAATTCTGGTGATTGTAGGCTTGGTCTACTCAGCCTCTCCTCTCCTCTCAGATTCCTTCTTCTTCAGCCTATACGTCTTCAACTATCACTTCCCAGCTTCGAACTTCATCCTCCTCTCTCACCCATAGACCTGATCCTCACCTGGTTTCACCTATCACCTGCCAGCTTAAACTTCTTCCAATCCACTACTTTCTGCATTCTTTCCCTTTCCTTTCCAGTCCAGGTGAAGGGTCCTGGCCTGAAACATCAACTGTTTATTCCTCTCCATAGGTGCTGCCTGACCTGCTGAGTTCCTCCAGCATTTTGTAATTGTTGCTCTGGATTTTCGGCATCTGCAGAATCTATTATGTTTATGATAAGAACCTGAAGAGCTAGGACAATTGAGCTAGGAAACAGGATTAACCTAAAACCAATTTTTTTTTGCCAGCATGGACATGGTTTCAGACAATTGTTATGTTTATAATGTCTTGTCAGTTAATTACAAGTTTCTGATATTTGTATAATAAGTGATGTAATAAAGAATTATAAAAATAATTTTATTAAAATGTATCTCCAGAAGAATAATTTAAACTGTCTTCATAGATCCTTTAAAGATAAATTATTTTTTGCCAAGCTCAGATAACTGGTATGTATTTTTATAACGTCCTTTTGTTCACACCTGCCTCAAAATATGTTAGTATTCTCAACTCAGATGTTTTACTGTGTACATGGAACAACAACAACTCATTGTACAAAGTGTGAATGTTTAATCAAGGTGCAATCTATTAAAATGTATACAATTCTTAATTAATCATGTGAGAGATGTGCTGACAGAATTATGGGCAATTTCACTAACAAGGCACTGACTGTAATAAATTTACCTCTCACCAATTTGACAATCAACATTTCACCTGAACATGTGCGATATTTGCTGGAAACAAATTCCCAACTAGGTGGCATCATGTGGTTTAGCGATGTTGACCCCTTAAGAAACAAATGTTCGGGGAGATGTTGACCAACAGCACAGATGGTGATTTCTGATAAGAACATCTTTGCAGCAGAAGATAATGTTAGTCATACAATTGACATGTTAGTTCCCAGTACTTAGCACCCAGTAAATAGAAATTTTTGCCAATTTATTTTGTGCTGCTTCATTTATTATGTTCTATTATATTGCCAATTTGAAATAAATATTAAAAAATTGAAAATAAATAATTTTATATAAAATTGCACTGTTGCCTTATTCAACAAAAAATAAATCAGAGGAAAGCTTGCACATAACACTCCTCCAAGATACAAAGCACACTCTGATATAAAATTTGGTAAGGTAAAGAATAATGATTTGGCTTATAAACAAGCTGAAATCACTAAGTATAATTTAGATTAATTTGTATGTACTGCACTGTGCTGCTGCAACAAAACAGCAAATTTCATGACATTTGTCAGTGATAATAAATGTGATTCTGATTCTGAAGTGCATGTGTTTCCTTTTGATCCATTATAAGGCCAGAACTCATTTTTTAATGTACCCATGTTCCACAATTTTTTTTAGTCTTTTCTCAGTTTTAAGTGATTGAGACCATTGTGATCAGTCTTTTGCCCTTTGACCTTGTCAGTAATGGAAGGAAATGGTCTTGTGAAGCCAACCTAAACACTGACCAGACAGGAACCAAAAAGCATTAGGAAATTTGTTAACAGCTATCTGATCCCTGAAAAAAAACAACCAATTCCACAAAAAGTCAGTCAGTGGAACACTGGTGTGATTTCCTGTCACTGACAGACTTCATGCACTCTGGATCCTATCCTTGGCTTCATAATCTCTTGTAATGTTGTAATGTTAAGTGTTAATTTTCTGCAAGGACCTGCCCTGGGGTTGATACCTTGGTGACCAGATCAACTTTGTGGATTTGTCTAATGAGGTCTGTGTCTAGGTGTTGAGCATTCATATTTTATGAAGTGCTTTAGAGCCCCCTACAGAAAAAACAGTCAGTTGTGAATGCTGGTGTTTGAAATAAAGCATGCACTCTTAAACCTATCAAATAAAGTTTGGTTCTGTTTGGAGGTCTACAAAATAAGTCTTAGGACATGATGTCATTGTCTGACAGCACAATTAATTAATTCCTTCTATTACAGCTGTCTTAAAATTATATTTTTATTTCCCAATTTTCTGAACACAATTTTTCTCCTCCTTATGTTACAATTTTTATTGAAGCCAGAAGGCTACTGTTGTCTGATGTAAAAGACAGTTTGATGTGCTAACAGAAATGGAACAGAGATAAAATAAATTACTATTAATTCAGGTGGCACATAATGAAACAAAAGGAAGCTTGGGCGGATCTTAACTCTGACTCATAAATGCATTCCCAGACATTTAAAAGCCTGATGGTATAACAGTTGTCAAATGGTTTATTAAAATTTCCATATAAAGTAAAAGACACTATGAGCTTTTTTTTTTTTGCACAAAAGGGTGACTCACTATATTGGGGAATGTTATGGGATAATATTGTTGTCGCTCATACTTTGGCTTCGGTGGCTGCTGACAATTCTGAAAACCTTAAAATTAGAAATGCGTGTACTCTTGCTGGGTATACCTTTTCTCTTTAGAGGAGCACAATGGTCTGTATGCTGGTGTGTGAGAGAGGGCAAAACTGAATGATTCAAGTCCAGTGTCAGTATGTAGCTTCTTTTATTCAGCACAATGAACATGAAAATTAAGTGCCTGTTTCCAGGGTGGAAAGTGATTGACTTGTGTAATACAAAAGAGCTACTGGTTCCAGCTAACAACCTGCTTAGAAGAATTCAGCTGGTCAAGCAGCATCTGGGGGGGATGATAGGATTTGTTGACATTTTGGGCCAAAACCTTGTGTCAGCACTGAGACTGTAGAGGTGAGAAGGCCAGTATAAAGAGGAGAAGGGGGGATATACTGCATGCAGACACTCAAAGGAGGAAAGGTAAGGTCAAGAGAAATTCTATCTCTGTCTGTTTGGGAGCAGGCAGGGTGAGAGCAGAAGTATGAGAATACAAAGGAGGTGCAAGATCAGGCACCATCAACCACAGAAGAAAGGAAGATGTTAGGGATCACTTTGGGGTAACTATCGATAGCATAATTATAGATGAACTAAAATGCGAATCAGTCTTCTAGAAATAAAAATTATGCACAATTTAGCTTCAATTTGTGGTTAGTGAAACCAATTATGGGGATGTGGCGCATTCTCCATCCCATTGAAACTATATAAGGAAACACAACATATGAATGTTCCAAACGAAACACAAGAGCTTTTACAGATTCTTGAAATCCAAAGCAACGCACACAAAATGCCGGATGAACTCAGCAGGTCAGGCAGCATCTATGGAGGGGAATAAACATTGGACATTTCGGGCCAAGACCCTTTGTCAGAATCCCTGAACCTCAGTCCGTCAATCACTTTGGAATCCTTTCTCACCACTCCCCTTCCCCTCTTTATTCTGGCTCTCTCACCTTTCTACTCTCACTCCTGCTATATGGATTTGACCCAAAACGTCAGCAATTCCTTTCTGCCCAAGGAATCCTGCTGAGTTTTTCCAGCAGAAAAATATGTTTTTTTTCATATTCCAGCATCTCCAGCCTCTTGTATCTCTGTGTTTTGGGACAATCAGCTTGAGAGGAGGACAGTCCAGTCCAAACCTAATGAATTAAGTTATAATCTAGCATTGTAGCTGACAACCAAAAAAAAACAAATTCCTGATTAGCCTTCTGTGAATGCATACATGAAAAATGTGCTAATATATAAATGGATATACCATTTACTACAAACTTAAGGAGAACCCTTTCTCAAAGGTTTGTAGATGTAATCTGACTCACTTTTTGGGAAAGTCCAAAGGTTAATAATAAAAAATATATTCTTTTTTTCTCAGTATCATTTTCCATTATGCATATAAATGACATCTTAATAGCACTGACATATTATTCCAGTTGAATATCACCATTATTTATCTGGGAGATAATAAAATTGGAAACATAGAATGGCTTTTGAAATCCAAGAAGTTATGTTTTAGTGTGAAGGGCATGTGTCGATGTGATGTAAATTTCTCAGTGTGATGTCAATGAGCCTTCTGCATTCCTTTAATATTACAACATGATGGATTGATCTTTTTAAGATCTAACATTGTATGGCAATTTCTAAGTAACTGGAGTTATTGTAAAAAAAACTACTTTGGCATGTAGACAAGCTGAGAATGTTAACTTTTTTTGGCATGACTCATCTTGCAACACCAAAAAAAGACGATGGTTAGTTTGATATATTTTGCTCCAACAATTTGTACAGTTCAGCTATAACTCTCAACTGCTTCTTCAAGGCATCTTATATAACCAAGATAGATAAAGCTTACTGAAGCTTATCTCAGATCTCAGTGGTGCCAGTTTTGAAAAACCTGCAGAGGTTTCAAATTGTATCTTTTAAAATTGCACGCCTGTATGTTATTTCTTTGAGCGCTGTCTACCATTATTTTGGAGAATTTTACCAACTTTTTAACCGATTCATAAATGAAATGCTGGGTTTAAGTTTGCTGAACCAGCAGAAATCAAATCTGTGAAGAGTTAATGCATCTAAGCTTTGACTTGAGCCTACCCTTGGATTTGGTTGGAAGTAGACAGTCCAGAAGCAGTAAGGTCCCACTTTAAGTGATTGAATTAGATTTCAAATTGACGGAGTTCATTTCTGACTGGTGTTTTAGGGTTGAGTGTTCAAGTTTGAATTCAGTAATTCCTGTCTTTATATTTCATATTTCTGGTATTAAAACATGGAACAGAACAGGACTGTATGTGCCTTTTGATCTACAATGTTCTGCTAATTTTTTAACCTTTTCTAAGATCAATTTCACTTTTCCCTCCCACATAGCCTTCTATTTTTCTTTCTTATATCTATCAGAGACCCGCAAATGACTTTAGTGAATCTGCCTCTACCACTACTGCCTGGCAATGCATTCCACTCACCTACCATTCTCTGTAAAAATCCTTCCTCCAATGCTCTCTGTATATTTTTCTCCAATCACATTACAATTATGCCCTCTAGTATTAGTCATTGCAGCCTAGGGAAAAGAGCAGAGCCTGTCCACTCTTTATATGCCTCCTTTAACCTTATATATGTCAGTCAAGTTTCCTCTCATCCTCCTTCGCTCAAAAGAGAAAAATCTCTAGTTCACTCAACATTTCCTCATAAGGCACATTCTCTAATCTAGTCAACATCCTACCAAATATCCTCCGCGTCTTCACTAAAGCTTCCACACCCTCCTACAATGAGAAAACTAGATCTGAACACAACACTCCAAGTGTGGTCCAAACAGCGTTTTATAGAACTGCAATATTACCTCAAACCTCTTGAACTCAATCTCCTGACTAATGAAGATCCATATGTCATATGCCTTCTTGACCACCCTATTGACTTGTGTGGCAACATTGAGGGAACTACGGGCTTGGAACCCAAGATCATTCTGTTCCTCAACACTGCTAACAATCCTATTATTAACTTGGTACTCCACCTTCAAGTTCGATCTTCCAAAGTGTATCATTTCAAACTTCTCTGGACTGAACTCCAACTGTCATTTCTCAACCCAGCTTTGCATCTTATCAAAATTTCCATTGTAATCTATGACAACTTATACTATCCACAAAACCGCCAACCTTTGTGTCATCTGCAAACTTACTAACCCACCCTTCCACTTTCTCATCTGTCAATTATAAAAATTACAAAACACCGAACAGAATACATAAGTTACTTCTTGGCTACCTTATAATTCTTAAGAGCCCTATCTGATCCTTGCTTCTTTCTTCCACTTGACTAGATGTTCTATTTCTCTTGTCAATGATTGTTCCTTCACCCTACCATCCTTTCCCTGCATCAATGGAACAAACCTATCCAAAACCCCATGCAAATGCTCACAATACACTCTCCACATTTCTGTTGTACATTTCCCTGAATTGATGCTCCCAACTTCCTGCCTGACAGCATCATAATTTGCCATCCCCAAATTAAATACTACCCCATACTGTCTGCTCCTATCTCGGTCAAAGGTTATGGGAAAGGTCAGGGAATTGTGATGACTGTCTCTGAAATGTATTCACACATTTTTTACGTCACCTTCCTGGTAACTTCAAATATTAGCCACTTCCCACTTACACTTTTTGAGATACACCTTTTGTTATTTTGCAATGCCTTTACCATCTTCTTAACCCCAGCTACATCATCTTTTTGTCAGTTACAGTCTGTCTGTCTGACACAGGGAAAATCACTGTCAGGGAGCTTGTCGACTGTCTTTGTTCAGCAGCTGGAGAGCTGAATCACAATGCGGATTTCTTCTATCTGAACACACTTTGATCATGATCTACAGTAAATCAAGTCCCAACTCCAGGAGAATTGCAACTATGTTTTTTGACCTTAGGCCTTTTTGACCTTGCAAAAGCTTTTGACCCCATCAGTTGAGAGGGGCTGTGTACCATCCAAATATGGCCTTCTATGGAAAATTCTCTCTGCATTGAGTCTGCTATATGTTTCACTAACATTCAATCAATTTCAATCGATTTCAATAGGCAGGCCTTGTCATCCACATCACCTGACACTAGGCTGCTGAAACTCTGAGCTCTGTTACTGCAACATTAACAGGTGGATAACAGAAACTGCTCAGAAACTTCTGTGAAAAATTGTACCATTTTGCAAGATGCAGTATGACCTCATGATTGTTCAAAATGGAGGCAAGGTCAGTACAGTACATAGTGTTCAGAACACCTTTATTAACCCTTCATCAACAATGGAGAGATGTTGAAACTTCTTTGAAGTCAGCATACATTGAGGAGCCTTTGCCAGGCCTGATGCAGACCCCAAATATCAACATTTCCTTTCTTCCCACAGATGCTGCCCAACCCATTGAGCTCCTCGACAGATTGCTTGTTGCTCCAGGTTCCAGCATTTGCAGCCACTTGTGTCTCCATTGTATTCTCAGTTTGCTAAAAGGAGAATTTATTTTTCATTCTTTCTTGCAAGTGAACAATCCCACATTTTCCCACATTATATTCAATCTGCAATGCATTGCTCATATTTTTTTTTTCAAAGGCAACCTGAGACCAATTGGCCTATATCTTCCTGCTTTCATATGTACTCTTTTTAGCTGTGTTATATTTGTGGTTTTCCAATCCTCAGGGGCCTCTCTAGAATTCAGGAAATTTTGGTGGATTGCAACCAATATATCCATTATATAGGCAACCACTTCTTTTAAAACCAAAGGATACAGGCATCCAATCCTGGGGATCTGTCAGTCTTTAGTCATTTTAATTGACTTTATTAGTCCTTTTCATCTGGTTTTAAGTTCCTTCCTTCCTATAATCTCTTAATTGTCTCTCATTATTGGAATGATTTTAATGCCTTTTATCATGAAGACTGACTCAAAATAGTTATTTAGAATTTCTGCCAATACCTTATTCTCATGATCAATTTTCTAGTCTTGTTTCAAAGCAGCCAATACTTATATTCAGGTGTTCTCCTTCTATCTGTAGAAGCCCTTACTATCTAGTTTTATATTTATATGCTAGTTTATTTTCATATTGTATTTTCTTCCTCTCTGTTCTAATCTTTTGTCATCTTTTACTGAGTTCCTAACATTCTCTAATGCTCTGGCTGCCATAATTCTTTGCAAAAGTATTGCTGTTTCCTTCCTTCTGACAACAACCTTATGCTCCTTAATTCACTATAGAGTGTGGATCCATCCCACTAATTTCTTCTTTCTCACTGGAAAATATTGTTGATGAGAATTTTGTAAGGCGCCCTTATCTATTGTTGGACTGGGCTGTAGAATTGTTATTTTTTTCTTGTAGTTTAACTTTCTCAAGTTTGCTTGCATTATTATATAATCATCTGAACAGTATACCTGGAATTGTTCAGTGAGTTTTTCAATGGTTACAGTTGTCTCTGTATTTTGCTTTGATTCAGTGTTGGGTATCACATTACTTGAATCTGGTTATTTGATTGCTTAAATGTTATCTGCACAAATTTCAATGGAACCTTCAGTTATCTGTAGTGATAGCTTTGTCTTTCTCTTTTCCCTGGCTACCCTCCTGTTTGCTCTTTTCTCTTTACTTCTTAGCATGCTTCTTACTACTCTCCTTTTCTGTTCCTTGTACTTGTAACACTTAATAAACGATTGTAAGCAGTAAGTTTTATGCCACATTCTTAACTTCCAAAGAACCATTGGATCACAAAAGCTTCGAGACCCAGCAGTGTCCACCACTGCTGCTCCTCCATTTTAAACCTTCTTTATGTCACAGGAAAGCAGCATTCATTATCAGGGACCCCCTTTACCCAGGTCATGCTCCCTTCTCACTGCTGCCATCAGGAAGAAGGTATAGGAGCCTTGGGACTCACCACCACCAGGTTCAGGAACAATTATTACCCCTCAACCATCAGGCTCAAAAACCAAAGGGGCTAACTTCACTCAACTTCACTTGCTTCATCATTGAAATGTTCACACAACCAATGGACTGACTTTCAAAGATTCTTCATTGCATGTTCTTGGTATTTATTGCTTAATTATTTATGTATTTATTTATATTATTTCTTTTTTTTACTATTTGCAGAGTTTGTGGTATTTTGCACACGGGTTGAATGCCAAAGTTGGTGCTGTCTTTCATTGATTCTGTTATAGTTATTTATCTATTAATTCGTTGAGTATGCCAACAAGAAAATGAATCCGAGAGTTGTATATGGTGGCATATATATCTTTGACAATAAGTTTAGTTTGAACTTTGAACTTTCAATTTTCCCAGTCACTTTCACTAATACTGCACTACATCAATGTAATTATTTTTACTTCAATTTATCACATTAGCTTCAGACTAAAGATTCTTACTCTAAATCTGTATTTGAAATTTAGCATGCTATGATGTATCTTTCCTAAGGTATCATTACAATGATATTATTAATTAATTCCAGCTCATTACAGAATACCACACCTATACTGGAGACATAAGAGACTGTAAATCCTAGAATCTGGAGCAAAACTCCTCTTTCCATTCCCATTTGGAACTCTCTCCCTCTCACCTCCCTTCCCCTTCCATTCTATCCCCAGTCCTCTCATCTTTATTCACTTTCCCATACTCCCCTTCAATCCCCATCCACCTACAGCCAACAATTCTGTTTTCTCCCTGAATCCCATCTGGTTCCATCTTCACTTCAGCTCTCTAATGTTTCCCATTACATTTTCCTTACTTATCAAGATACTAGTCGCCTTTTATCATTCCTGCTTTTAATTCTCCAACAGCTGTCTCCACCTTCATCCTTTCCTGGACCATGTCTTTATTTGCCCTTTCTTTCCAAGACTGCTCCCACCTATATATCATTCATCTGCCTCTACCTTCCAACACCACCCTTCCCCTTATCCCATTCAATTCCATCTGCCCTTTATCATACACTCTCCTTGGCCCCAGCCTTTCCACTCCCCACTCCCTTTCTCTTTCTTCTGGGCATCTTCTCTCTCCACTCTCAATACTAATAAAGGCTTTCAACACAAAACATCAATAATTCCTGTCACCCTTTCTCCCATCCACCCAGCTACTTGACAAATTGAGTACTTCTAGTCCTTTGTATTTTGCAACATACTTAACCATTCTGTCTGAAAAAACCATTCTAAGTATACTGAATGAAATCATCCTCTGGAGCTATCCCTTCCGGTTTTATTTATCCAATCTCTATACTGCATCAAATTACTTCTGATTATTGTATTTAGATTAGATAGTTCTGTTTGTCCTTGAGTCAATGACCACATTCATGTTGGAGAGAGTAGGTTAAAACCACAGGCACAAGGAGTTTACTCAACACTGCCATTGAGGTCCTCACAATCTGATTCCTTTTCTTAATGCTAACAGAGAGTGCCCTGCAAAGGGCCCCAGAACAGGTCTTCACTTTGTCATTCTCTGATGAATCTTCTACAGCTTTGCAATATTGGAGAGGCAGATCTCACTCGTTGCACTGCAACAATAGGTAGAAGAGGGAAAAGGAACTTGAGAGGTGGCAACGAAAGAAGACGTTTCTCAAGAAGCTGTGAGGACTCATGTAATCACTCTGTGGATGAGGTAGGTTCTGGCTCAAACAAATTTGTGCTCAAATATAACGGTCGTCTATCCTTGAATGTAGCTGGATCTTTCCATCAAATGGTCGAGACACGTCATCTAAACAGTTCCAAAACATTGACTGTCAATTTCCCTCCACAAATACTACTTGACTGATACAATATATTCTGCAGATGTTGGAAATCCAGATCAACATATACAAAATGTTGGAGGTACTCAGTCTGACTAGCTGAGTTCCTCCATAGTTTATTTCTTGCTCCTGTTTCCACCATCTGCAGTCTCTTGTGTCTCCTCCATCCTGAAACTGCCTTTTCATTTCTCTAAGTAGTGTTCCTGAATGATGAATCACCTCCCGTTGAAGGCACACATACATGGTATCATTTAGCCTGGGTTTATTTCAACTGGTTCATGAGGTTTTCAAAATTCCCTGCAGTTATTGTGCACCAAAATGAGTAAGAGTATAATTGACATGATTTAAGGACTTCAATTCTTCCATGAGATGCACTGAAGGAAAAACTCTCCCTTTGAATTTCTAGACCTAAAGACACTTGTGGCAAAAGCTTTTGGATGGACAGTATGGACTGTTTTCTTGTTCCACGGACACTGTTTGATCAATTAGAAGAGTGTTTTCATAAACATTACAATAAAACAATGATTCTTTGATAGCTGGACATCTGTATACACAGAGTTAAATATTTCACTGGGAGCTGTGTTAAAAAGCATAATAAACCTGACTATCTGTTCCCCTTAATGTTCTGGGAACAATAACTTACTTTCAATTATAGTTCTAATGAGAATGCATTCACACAAAAACTATACAAGATATTTGGTCTGCATATGGCAATACAGCAAAATTCTGCATTCTTTTCTATCAATTGAAATTGTTATACAGTATACCCGGAGGCACACAGCAGTATGTTTTTGGCTTTGGTCCAGCATCCTTCAACCTGTCTTATATGGTAAAAATGAAAAGGCATACATGTTGCCCCTGCTAACAGCAGCTGTCTATCAATAATGAAAATATAATTGTTGCTTTAAAATTCTGGGGACACGCAATTAAAATCACTGAGCAATAGGTTTGAGGTTCCTGGTGTATGCCTGCACATTTGCTACTAAGTATTGAAGTAAGATTTAAAAGTACATTATAGTAACTATAAAGCAGAGAATGAGGAGGTTGATAACCCTTTTAAAATGATTTGACTTCATATAAGACTCTTTGCTCCTAATGTCAACTGAATTATACATCTGTGAAACATTGTGAACTTGTACTTAGCTATGTACCCAGAATGCAAACTTAAAAAGAAAATAATGTATTTGTCTAGAATTTGCATATCACTTTATTTTGTTACATAAACTGACTGCATATAGCGTTAATGCCCGCACAGATCCTTAGGAAAAATCTCATTTAAGACAGTGATAGTAAATCTAATGCAAATTCTGCTTTAAATTGCTGCATCATTATCTTGTTGTCCTCATGACAGTCATAGAATACCTACAATGAGGGTTGTCATGGAAGTTAGCCGTGGGAAGCACAAGTGTGGATGTGTTAGTGAGCATGGTTCTCACCTGCGCATCTGGATACTCCTCAAGTCAATCATGAATCTGATCAACTCCCATGCAGTGCATGGCCCCAAGCAACTCCAAGGCATGAGCTGATTGAAAAACCCATTGATTGCAGTATGCAGCTCAGACTTAATTTGCTCAAAAAAGGCTCAATATGCTGAAAAGACAAAAACTGATGAACATCCCATGATTCTGACCATCAAGGCTGTGTGCAAGATATAATGTCACAGTGCAGATCGTTAATTGATATGTCATTGCCAATTCCACATGATGGGTTCCAAGTTTTTTGAGGGATAAAGAAAGTTCAAAGGAAAGTTTATTATCAGAGTACATATATGCCACCACATACAAACCAGAAGACAACAAACTGTGCAAATGAAAATATAAATAAATAGCAATAAATATTGAGAATATGAGTAACAAGATAAAGTGACCTTAAAAGTGAGATTATTGGTTGTGGGAACATCTCAATGGATGGGCAAGTGCGTGTAGTTATTCCCTTTAGTTCAAGAGCCTGATGGTTGTGAGGTAGTAACTGTTCCTGAACCTGGTAGTGTGAGTCCTGAGGCTCTTGTACCTTCTACCTGATGGCAGCAGTGAGAAAGGAGTATGGCCTGAGTAGTAAGGATCTCTGATGATGGATGCTGCTTTCCTACGACAGCGTTCCATGTAGATATACTCAGTGGTTGGAAGGGCTTTACTTGTGATGTACGTTTGTATGTTCCCTCTAAGCTGTGCACGTGTGCGCATGCACACGTTTTTCAACCAGCGCACAAAGGAAATTAATGTGCATACAAAAGGTTAGTTACCTAAAATAATGTAGTAATTAACAATTGTACTTATTGAAAATAATCTTTTAGCTAAATGCTTCTGTTGACTAGTTAGTCATTTTTTCAAATACCACAATGCGCGTCATTAATTTACGTCACCTCACCTTTCCTGTTCCAGTTTGTACAGCTGCATCACGTCGGCAGCAATCTTTGGCGGACAGTATTCATATCATAAACTTAAAGTTTTGCTAAGCCAACAACGTGAAGAAAACATCACAGTAGATACAAGTTCACTCTTGACTTTTATAAATAGTCTTTGTGTTCATTTAGAAGAAAGGTTTCCTGAAAATGAGGTACAAGAACGGTCAGCTTTTGATTTCTCCACAATTGCAGATTGAGACTTCACATTTGGCGATGAACAAGTTAATGCCTTATGTCTAAAATATCATGATTTTCTAGCTGAAAATACTGTAATAGTTAGACAGTTTAATGATTTCAAATTTTCCGTGCAAGAAAAAATTAAATCCAAACTGATTTCAAACTTTGATCAAATGGTGGCATTTGTACTTCAAAATAAACAGTTTTGCAACCTTGCACAGTTGATGGACATTGGGGGAACCTTTTTTGTGTCTAGTGCAGACTGTGAGCGAGGTTTTAGCCTAATGAATCAACCCAACACCAAGCTAAGAAACCGTTTAGGTGAATGTCATTTGGATACGTTAATGAAAATCAAAAGCTATCAATTGGATGGAAGTTCTATTAGTCTAGATAGAATTTACAAAGAATGGGCAAATGCCAAAGACAGGAGAGAGAAAAAATAACTGAGTGACTTAAATACGTATGTTATCTTGTTGTTATTCTGTGCAGTTTTATGTCAAATATTTTGCAAACCTACATAAACTGTGCCATGCGTGCATTCAGTGCGCACATACTTTTGTCACAGGAAAAAAAATTTGCACAACATAAGATCTTTGCACACACTGACTACCAAAAATTAGAGGGAACATTGCTTGTGATGTACTGGGAAGAGTTAACTAATTTGTAAGATTTTCCATTCAAGGGCATTGGTATTTCCATACCAGGCTGAAATGTAGCCAGTCAATACACTCTCCACTACATACCTATAGAAGTTTGTCAAAGTTTTAGATGACATGCCAGATCTCTGCATACTCCTAAGGAAGTAGAGGTGCTGCTGTGCTTTCTTTGCAATTGCATTTAGATGTTGGGGCCAGGACAGGTCCTCTGAAATAGTTGCACCTAGGAATTTAAAGATGATAGTTTGCATCCAAAATATCAACCAATTAAGAAGAAAATGTGCTGTTTGTACAGAGTGCACATGTTTTCCTTGTGACTATATGAGTTTTTCTTTGTGTTCCGACTTCCAGACCAAAGTTGTACTGGTTGAAAGATTAATTGGCCTTAAGTTGTCCCTAGTGTAGGTGGGTAGGGGGAAGAATCAGATCGGGTTTGTGAGTTAATGGGGACGCAAGAAGAGCATTGGGATTGGAGTGTACCTCAAGCAATCTCTGCTGTGACTAGAAGGCAGTGCCTTACACAAAACCCAACTAATAGGTTGACATATCACCAGAGACATAGTTTAATATATGTCTAACAATGTTCACTTTGTTTGAATTAGAATTCTAAAAAAAAATTAGCGAAGTAGATTTGATGAATTTGTTAAACTTTTGCTTTTCTGTCTTCTTATGTTTCACTATTCCTTGAGTCTTCTAAGATCTTAAATATTGTTAATGTGTGTAGCTTATAAAGTGATTGCTGGTGTGCATTGGAAGTACTTTAGATCACGTTTATCTCACAAATGCAGGTGAGGTCCTTCTGAAAGGCAAAAACAACATTCCAGCAGCTTGTGTTCCATTCATGTGGGTTTTACAGTGATCACATTGTTGGAATCCAGGGAAGCTCCCCCTTGGAACATTGAAGAACATTTTTTTAAATATAAAGAACAACACATTTGAAGAAAATCTGGATGTTTATATGTCATCTCAACCAGTTACTGAATTGTCAGTTCACTTCTAGATGCCTCTGCTGTTAAAAATCTCAATGCATCTGGGCCCATGGGCTTCCAGTTTAACTTGAGATTATGTGGTTCCAGTCAACAGCTCGATCTATTCTAAGCAGACCTTTTCCTTGAAGGTTTTATTCTCATTTAACTACTATTGTGGCTTGAATTATTATTTTTCAGATGCTGCTGCTCTTTGGCCAAATCCCTATTTAACTTTGTTAATAAGAGCCTCTAGTTTCCCAGCTACAAATTCATTACCTTATGCTTACATATCTGGTTTACCTTATGGATATAATATCCTTAATCTCTTACCGTAACGGTTTACTGCAAATATTTGCAAACATTTCTTCAGTTTTGAAGGTGAACTTTTCGGAGTTGCACATGACTATGATATAACAGTGTAAAGCTTTATTTCTGTGGTACTGTTAATACACATGTTTTTACCTACTTCTATGCATTTTAAGATTATCATTAGCTTTACTTGTCACATGTACACCAAAACAGCAATGAGCAACACAGTTCAAGGATATACTGGGAGAAACCTACGCGCGTCACCATGCTTCTGGTACCAACATAGCATGCCAGCAATTTACTAATCCTAATCCATATGTCTTTCGAATGTGGGAGGAAACCAGAGCACCAAGAGGAACATACAAGCTCTTTACAGGCAGTGGCAGGAATTGAGCCTTGATCTTACACCTAGCTGCTGTAAAGCATTACACTAATCACTATGCTGCTGTGCCTGTGATGGGAGTCCTTGACAAGAATGGCTTGGACCCAAATGCTGGAGTACCCACTGTAAAGACTGAGACACAGTTTCAAACTGAATCAAGAATCTGAGCACAAAACAAACACTAGACGAAATTACAAGTAGGCTTACCATTAAGCATCGAACCTCAGTTCAGGAGCTCCTTAAATGCTTAATTCTTGGTGCCCTAAACACGATTGCCAATTAGCAAGACTGTCTTGAATCTTCAAAGGGGCCGCTCAAGCTACCCGTACTCCAAGGAGTTAGAGCGCCTAAACCTCGGAAGTTGGCATGGATAGGTGCAGGTTGTAACAGGACACTGTCCCCTGTGGCCGACTCCTGACAGTCCTGGTTGCTCAGAGAGCCGATGATTGTAGTCGTGGATAAGAGCCGGATCCAAGATGTCTCTTTCAGGCACTCAGCACCTCTCCCCCGGTCGGAATCCTTGCCAGTCCATGAGATATTGCTGAACTTCTCGAACAGTATGTGAGTCCAAAATTCTTCTTACGGTGAAATCCTTCTCCCCATCAACAAACCTGGGTGGCGGCCGGGCTGATGGTGCTGGGGCTAATGGTCTGATGTGCACTTGGAAATGTGGAAGGTGGGATCTTGAGGGTCTTGAGGAGTACGAGGTGTACGCTACTGTGTTTACTTTTCTGGGAGCCCTGAAGAACTTGGGCGCCAATTTCCTGCACTCTACTTGAAGAGGCAAATCCTGAGCCAACAGCCAAATCTGTTGCCCAGGCTGCCAAACTGGTCCCTGTCTTCTCTTGCGGTTAGCCTTTACTTCAGCCTTCCAGGTAGAAGCTAACAGAATCTCCCTTGCCTTAGTCCGTCTCTCCTTGCAGTGCCAGATGAGATCTTCAGCCGCAGGAATCCCAAACTCTGCCTCCAGCTCAGGGAAGAGTGGCGGAGAATACCCAAATTGGCATTCAAAAGGAGAGATCCTGTGCACCGAATGCTGTAAAGTGTTGTAGGTGACCTCTGCCCCCATCAAATGGTCGCTCCATTCATTCAGTCTTTCAGAGGCCACACATCATAGGGTACATTTCATATCCTGGTTTACTCATTCCATCAGGCTGTTGGACTGTGGGTGAACTGCAGAGGAAAGACTTGCTATTGCCCCAGTCAGTTTGCAAAACGCCTGCCAGACACATGATGCGAATTGCGGACCGCGATCTGACACAATGTCCGCAAGAAAACCGTGGACTCTGAAGACCTGCTGCAGGACAATCTCGGCCATCTCCACCACAGATGGAGGTCTGTCCAAGGCGATGAATTAGCAGGCCTTCAAAAAACAATCCACAATTACCATGATAACAGTCTTCCCCTTGGAAGGAGGAAGACCCATGACAAAATCCATGGAGATATGAGCTCATGGTCTTTCTGGAACAAGCAGAGGGTGAAGGAGCCCTTGAAGTTGGGTGTACATCTTGCATGCCAGCATGTATTGATGGACCTCCCTCGCCACTCCAGGCCACCGATATCTTCTCAAGGGTCCTGGTAATCCCTGGGTAAGATGTCAATCTTGATGCATGTCCCAATTGGAGAACCTGAGGCTAATGGAACTAGCCTAGTTCCTAGTTTCTGGAAAGGAAGACCATACTTAGGACTCTACTCTTGCACCTGGGCCCTACAAACAGGTGTGTCGATCCCCCTACAAATTGGTGTTATCACTTTGACTTGGAGCAAAATGATGTTGGGCTGCTTTTCCCATTTGGGTTCATAGAACCGATGGGACAGGGCATCTGGCTTCTGGTTCTTAGATCCCAGTTGATAGGTCAGGATGAAATTAAAATGGTTAAAGAAAAGCGACCACCTGGGTTGCCTGGAATTCAATCTCTTGGCCTCCTGAATATAAGACAGGGTCTTATGGTCCATCCATATGATAAAAGAGTCCATTGCCCCCCCGAGCCAGTGATGCTATTCCTCCAGAGCCAACGACCATGAATAGCTCATTATTCCCAATGTTGTAATTCACTTCTGCCGGGAATAGTCTCCTGGAAAAGAATACACATGGGTGCAATTTATTGTCTGAAGTGTCCATTGAGACAACACTGCACCCACTCCAATGTCCAAGGCATCCAATTCCATGATGAAAGGAAGGTCCAGGTCAGGTGCAACCATAATGGGAGCTGTCATGAACCACCGTTTGGGCTCTGCAAAGGCAGCCTCCGCCTCGGCAGTCCAAAAAGAAGGGCCCGTGGATTACTTGTTTAGTGCCATCAGTGGAGCCACCACTGAGCTGAGGTTTCTGGAAAAACTTTCAATAATGTAGAAACTAATGTCTTCCACAAGATCCCCCCTCCTCATCTGCCACACTACAGTCTGTTGCTGGATCTACCCAAAACCTAATGAGCAGACGTCCAAGACAGTTGCAGGAAAGGACTGACTCAAACTTCTCCGTGCTCTGTCAAGCTAACAGGCGGTTCCCCTGTCAAAGAAATAACCCACTGCTCCAGAGTCCACAAAAGCCTTTACCTGCCTCAGATTCTTACCTCAGGTAAACTCCACCTTCAGCAGAAAACCGGAGTCCATTGGATTGGGCGTAGTAACGGCCACCGTCACAGTCCTCCCGACATTGGACAGTGTTGGTAGTTCCCCAAGTGGCTGGGGTTGGGGAGTAGAACAATAATGCTTTGAGTCTGGGCTCAGGCTAGCCCTCCTTGACCTCATGATGTAATCCAACTTACACTCCACCAAACAATATCGAGGTGGATGGACTGGTTGATGAGAACTACTAATTTCTCAGCTGGCTCTCCCAAGGTGAGGACATCCTTCAAATTATCTTGGAGTCTGTGGCAGTACAGCGTAGCCAGGGCCTCCCAGTCCCAACCACTTCCCTGGGCCAAGGTCCGATATTCAATCGCGTAGGCAGCCCTTGACCGCTTCCCCCTTCAAACTTTCTACAGGCAGTCTGAGGCTCGGCTTGCTCCGGTGGGGTGATGAAACATCTCCCTCATAGAACATAGAACATAGAATAGTACAGCACAGTACAGGCCCTTCGGCCCACAATGTTGTGCCAACCCTCAAACCCTGCCTCCCATATAAGCCCCCACCTTAGATTCCCCCATATACCTGTCTAGTAGTCTCTTAAACTTCACTAGTGTATCTGCCTCCACCACTGACTCAGGCAGTGCATTCCACGCACCAACCACTCTCTGAGTAAAAAACCTTCCTCTAATATCCCCCTTGAACTTCCCACCCCTTGCCTTAAAGCCATGTCCTCTTGTATTGAGCAGTGGTGCCCTGGGGAAGAGGCACTGGCTATCGACCCTATCTATTCCTCTTATTATCTTGTACACCTCTATCATGTCTCCTCTCATCCTCCTTCTCCCCAAAGAGTAAAGCCCTAGCTCACTTAATCTCTGATCATAATGCATACTTTCTAAACCAGGCAGCATCCTGGTAAATCTCCTCTGTACCCTTTCCAATGCTTCCACATCCTTCCTATAGTGAGGTGACCAGAACTGGACACAATACTCCAAGTGTGGCCTAACCAGAGTTTTATAGAGCTGCATCATTACATCGCAACTCTTAAACTCTATCCCTCGACTTATGAAAGCTAACACCCCATAAGCTTTCTTAGCTACCCTATCCACCTGTGAGGCAACTTTCACGGATCTGTGGACATGTACCCCGAGATCCCTCTGCTCCTCCACACTACTAAGTATCCTGCCATTTACTTTGTACTCTGCCTTGGAGTTTGTCCTTCCAAAGTGTACCACCTCACACTTCTCCACGTTGAACTCCATCTGCCACTTCTCAGCCCACTTCTGCATCCTATCAATGTCTCTCTGCAATCTTTGACAATCCTCTACACTATCTACAACACCACCAACCTTTGTGTCATCTGCAAACTTGCCAACCCACCCTTCTACCCCCACATCCAGGCCGTTAATAAAAATCACGAAAAGTAGAGGTCCCAGAACAGATCCTTGTGGGACACCACTAGTCACAATCCTCCAATCTGAACGTACTCCTTCCACCACCACCCTCTGCCTTCTGCAGGCAAGCCAATTCTGAATCCACCTGGCCAAACTTCCCTGGATCCCATGCCTTCTAACTTTCTGAATAAGTCTACCGTGTGGAACCTTGTCAAATCCCTTACTAAAATCCATATAGATCACATCCACTGCACTACCCTCATCTATATGCCTGGTCACCTCCTCAAAGAACTCTATCAGGCTTGCTAGACACGATCTGCCCTTCACAGAGCCATGCTGACTGTCCCTGATCAGACCATGATTCTCTAAATGCCTGTAGATCCTATCTCTAAGAATCTTTTCCAACAGCTTTCCCACCACAGACTTAAGGCTCACTGTCTATAATTACCCGGACTATCCCTACTACCTTTTTTGAACAAGGGAACAACATTCGCCTCCCTCCAATCCTCCGGTACCATTCCCGTGGACAACGAGGACATAAAGATCCTAGCCAGAGGCTCAGCAATCTCTTCTCTCGCCTCGTGGAGCAGCCTGGGGAATATTCCGTCAGGCCCCGGGGACTTATCTGTCCTAATGTATTCTAACAACTCCAACACCTCTTCTCCCTTAATATCAGCATGCTCCATAACATCAACCTCACTCATATTGTTCTCATCATCATCAAGTTCCCTCTCATTGGTGAATACCAAAGAGAAGTATTCATTGAGGACCTCGCTCACTTCCACAGCCTCCAGGCACATCTTCCCACCTTTATCTCTAATCAGTCCTACCTTCACTCCTGTCATCCTTTTTTTCTTCACATAATTGAGGGTTTTCCTTTACCCTACTCGCCAAGGCCTTCTCATGCCCCCTTCTTGCTCTTCTCAGCCCCTTCTTAAGCTCCTTTCTTGCTTCCCTATATTCCTCAATAGACCCAGCTGATCCTTGCTTCTTAAGCCTCATGTATGCTGCCTTCTTCCTCCTCACTAGATTTTCCACCTCACTTGTCACCCATAGTTCCTTCACCCTACCATTCTTTATTCTCCTCACCGGGACAAATTTATCCCTTACATCCCGCAAGAGATCTCTAAACATCGACCACATGTCCATAGTACATTTCCCTGCAAAAACATCATCCCAATTCACACCCGCAAGTTCTAGCCTTATAGCCTCATAATTTGTCTTTCCCCAATTAAAAATTTTCCTGTCCTCTTTGATTCTATCCTTTTCCATGATAATCATAAAGGCCAGGGAGCGGTGGTCACTGTCCCCCAGATGCTCACCCACTGAGAGATCTGTGACCTGACCCGGTTCATTACCTCGTACTAGATCTAGTATGGCATTCCCCTGGTCGGCCTGTCCACATACTGTGACAGGAATCCATCCTGGACACACTTAACAAATTCTGCCCCATCTAAACCCTTGGAACTAATCAGGTGCCAATCAATATTAGGGAAGTTAAAGTCACCCATGATAACAACCCTGTTATTTTTGCACCTTTCCAAAATCTGCCTCCCAATCTGCTCCTCTGTATCTCTGCTGCTACCAGGGAGCCAATAGAATACCCCCAGTAGAGTAACTGCTCCCTTCCTGTTCATGACGGCCAAGAATTCCTTTGAGTCCAAGCAAATCTCTGACCTGCATTCCCAATGCGCAGTGAGCCAGGCCAGGGCTCTCCCAGTCAGAAGAGAGTGAAGGGCACCCTTCCAAGCTCCAAAGGGAACTGGGACTGCTGGACCTCAGCACTAATGAGCACTGGACAAGGAAGCCGTGGCAAGAACTCGGTGACTGCTGAATCTCTCCGGAATTGTAAAATGTACTGGTCTGAAGTGGTACCAACTGGTCATCCCAAGTGACTCCGGCCTCTTCCTTACAAAAGTTGACCCATGGCTACCTGGAGGTACCTCCAGGCTCGTCAGGACATAACTTTGCTGTGGCTGGTCACAGTGGATGAAAGACTTTGGTATTCTGCTGGGTCCATACTGGCTCAATCATAGTGTGACAAGAGTCCTTAACAAGAATGGCTTGGACCCAAATGCTGGAGTATCCGCAGTCAGGATCGAGACACGGTTTCAAACTGGACCGAGAATCTGAGCACAAAACAGACACCAGATGAAATCACGAGTATGCTTATGGTACAGCACTGAACCTCAATTCAGGTACTCCTTAAATGTTCAATCTTTGGTGCCCAAAATATAATTGCCAATTAGCAGGACTGTCCTAAATCTTTAAAGGGGTGGCACCAGCTATTCATACTCTAGGGAGTTAGAATGCCCAAACTTCGGCAGATGGCACGGGTGGGTGTGTGTCATACCAGTGCCACCCTGTTTGGTCATGGCTGCAGCTTCACAGGTATTCCTGTCTTTGTTTTAACAACTGAGAGTGAAGCTCATCTGTTTATAAGTTCACTGTCCTCCTCCAGGGCATTTATAATCATACTTGTATTCCTGATTACATTGTTGTTCTTAATTAGAATTTTCTTTTGCATAGCACCAGTTTTCACTCCTTTGTACCAGTTCTTTTCACATAAGCTGAGGACATTACAAAGCACATACTGAACAAGTACATAGAATATAGGAGCAGAATTAAGCCATTTGTCCCATTGATTCTGCTCATGGCTGATCCATTTTCCCTCGTAACCCCAATCAGAATCAGAATCAGGTTTATTTTCACTGGCATGGGATGTGAAATTTGTTAACTTAGCAGCAGCAGTTCAATGCAATACATAATCTAGAAGAGAAAAAAAATTAAAATAATAATAATGAATAAACAAGTAAATCAATTACAGTGTATGTATGTTGAATAAATATTTTAAAAATATGCGAAAAAACAGAAATACTGTAAATTTAAAAAAAGTGAGGTAGTGTCCAACGGTTCAATGTCCATTTAGGAATTGGATGGCAGAGGGGAAGAAGCTGTTCCCGAATCACCAAGTGTGTCCCTTTAGGCTTCTGTACCTCCTACCTGATAGTAACAGTGAGAAAAGGGTGAGGGAGGTCCTTAATAATGGATGCTGCCTTTCTGAGACACTGCTCCCTGAAGATATCCTGCGTACTTTGTCAGCTAGTACCCAAGATGGAGCTGACTAGACTTACAATCCTCTGCAGTTTTGTTCAGTTCGGTGCAGTAGCCCCCTCCCCATACCAAACAGTGATGCAGCCTGTCAGAATGCATTGGTGATAACATATCCTCCTCGCTGACAATCAACACTGGCACACCTCAGGGGTGTGTGCTTAGCCCACTGACCTACTCTCTGCATACACATGACTGTGTGGCTAGGCATAGCTCAAATACCATCAATAAATTTGCTGACTATGCACCCTATGTTGGTAAAATCTCAGGTGGTGACGAGAGGACGTACAGGAGTGAGATATGCCAACTAGTGGAGTGGTACTGCAGCAACAACCTGGCACTCAATGTCAGTAAGACGAAAGAGCTGATTGTGGACTTCAGGAAGGGTAAGACGAAGGAACACATACCAATCCTCATAGAGGGATCAGAAGTTCCTTGGTGTCAAGATCTCTGAGGATCTAACCTGGTCCCAACATATCGATGTAGTTATAAAGAAGGCAAGACATCGGCTATATTTCATTAGGAGTTAGAAGAGATTTGGCATGTCAACAAATACACTCAAAAACTTCCATAGTTGTACTGTGGAGAGGCTGTCAGTATGTGTCCCTTCGTCTTACCCTTCCTGAAGTCCACAATCAGCTCTTTCGTCTTACATCGTCAACAAACTGATAGATTGTATTTGAGCTATGCCTAGCCACACAGTCAAGTGTATATGAAGGGTAGAGCAGTGGGCTAAGCACACACCCCTGATGTGCGCCAGTGTTAATTGTCAGCGAGGAGGGTATGTTATCTCCAATCCACACAGATTGTGCTCTACCAGTTAGGAAGTCGAGGATCCAATTGTAGAGGGAGGTACAGAGCCCTAGGTTCTGCAACTTTTCAATCAGGATTGTGGGAATGATGGTATTAAATGCTGAGCTATATTCGATGAACAGCATCCTGACATAGGTATTTGTGTTGTCCAGGTGGTCTAAAGCCGTGTGGAGAGACATTGAGATTGCGTCTGCTGTTGACATCATGGCGACAGGCAAACTGCAGTGGGTCCAGATCCTTACTGAGGCAGGAGTTCAGTCTAGTCATAACCAACCTCTCAAAGCACTTCATCACTGTCAATGTGAGTGCTACTGGGCGATAGTCATTAAGGCAGCTCACATTATTTTTCGTAGGCACTGGTATAATTGTTGCCTTTTTGAAGCAAGTGGGAACTTCCACCCTTAACAGTGAGAGGTTGAAAATTTCCTTGAGTACTCCTGCTAGTTGGTTGGCACAAGTTTTCAGAGCCTTACCAGGTGCTCCATCAGGACCTTACACATTGCGAGGGTTCACGCTCTTTAAAGACAGCCTAACGTCAGCCTCTGAGATGGAGGTCACAGGATCTTCAGGTGAGGCAGGGGTCTTTACAGCTGTAGCTGTGTTCTCCCTTTCAAAGTGAGCATAGAAGGCACTGAGTTCATCTGGTAGTGAAGCATCGCTGCCATTCATACTACTGGGTTTCACTTTGTAGGAGGTAATGTCTTGCAGACCCTGCCAGAGTTGCTGTGCATCCGATGTCGTCTCCAAGCTCATTCAAAATTGTTTCTTCACCCTTGAAATAGCCCTTCGCAAATCATACGTGGTTTTCTGGTACAGGCCTGGGTCGCCAGACTTGAATGCCACAGATCTAGCCTTCAGCAGACAAAGTACCTCCTGGTTCATCCACAGCTTTTGGTTTGGGAATGTACAGTAAGTCTCTGTGGGCACACACTCATCCACACAGGTTTTAATGAAGTCGGCAACAACTGCAGCATACTCATCCAGGTTCGAAGATGAATCCCTGAATACAGTCCAGTCCACCGATTCAAAGCAGTCCTGTAGGTGCTCCTGTGCTTCTCTTGTCCTTGCCTTCTTGGCCCTCACTACTGATGCTGCAGTCTTCAGTCTCTGCTTATACTCAGGGAGTAGAAGTACAGACAGGTGATCTGACTTCCCAAAGTGAGGGTGTGGAATAGCACAGTAGGCATTCTTGATAGTGGTGTCACAGTGGTCTAGTGTGTTGTTTCCTCTGATATTACATGTGATATGTTGATGGTAGTTACTTTGTGATTTTTCCAGACTGGCCTGGTTAAAATCTCCCAAAACGATGGTGAAGGCATTAGAGTGTGCTGTTTCGTGCATGTTGATCCCATTGCTCAAATCATCTAAAGCCTGCTTGGTTTTGGCCTGAGGTGGAATGTAAGCTGTTACCAAAATGAACCTAGAGAACTCTCTTCTGCCTTCTCCCCATTTCCCTTCATATCCTGACAAATCAAGAATCTATTAACCTCTGCCTTAAATAAGACTTCTGCCTTGGCCTCCACAGTCACCTATGTCAATGAATTCCACAGATTCACTAATCTCTGGCTAAAGAAATTCCTCCACATCTCTGTTCTAAAAAGATGTCCCTCTATTCTGAGGCTGTGTCCTCTGGTCTTAGACTCTCCCACCTTAGGAAACATCCTCTCCACATCCACTCTTTCGAGACCTTTCAACATTCAATAGATTTCAATGAGTCACCCCTCATTACTCTGAATTACAGTAGGTAGAGTCCAGAGCCATCAAATGCTTCTCATATGACAAACCTTTTAATCCTGGATTCACTTTTGTGAACCTCCTTTGAACCCTCTCCAATGTCATTACATCCTTTTTTAAATAAGGAGCCCAAAACTGCTCATAATACTCCAACACGAGGAATTCTGCAGATGCTGCAAATTCAAGCAACACACATCAAAGTTGCTGGTGAACGCAGCAGGCCAGGCAGCATCTCTAGGAAGAGGTACAGTCGACATTTCAGGCCGAGACCCTTCGTCAGGACTAACTGAAGAAAGAACTAGTAAGAGATTTGAAAGTGGGAGGGGGAGGGGGAGATCCAAAACGATAGGAGAAGACAGGAGGGGGAGGGATGGAGCCAAGAGCTGGACAGGTGATTGGCAAAAGGGCTATGAGAGGATCATGGGACAGGAGGCCCAGGGAGAAAGAAAAGGTGGGGAGGGCAGCCCAGAGGATGGGCAAGGGGTATAGTGAGAGGGACAGAGGAAGAAAAAGGAGAGTGAGAGAAAGAATGTGTGTATATAAATAAATAACAGATGGGGTACGAGGGGGAGGTGGGGCATTAGCGGAAGTTTCTCTAACTTCCGCTAATGCCCCAGCTCCCCCTCGTACCTCATCTGTTATTTATATACACACATTCTTTCTCTCTCTCTCCTTTTTCTCCCTCTGTCCCTCTGACTATACCCCTTGCCCATCCTCTGGGATTCCCCTCCCCCCCCCCTTTTCCTTCTCTCTGGGTCTCCTGTCCCATGATCCTCTCATACCCCTTTTTGCCAATCACCTGTCCAGCTCTTGGCTCCATCCCTCCCCCTCCTGTCCTCTCCTATCATTTTGGATCTCCCCCTCCCCCTCCCACTTTCAAATCTCTTACTAGCTCATTACTAGCTGCGCAGATTGACTCTGTGGTTAAGAAGGCGTACGGTGTATTGGCCTTCATCAATCGTGGACTTGAATTTAGGAATCGAGAGGTAATGTTGCAACTATATAGGACCCTGGTCAGACCTCACTTGGAGTACTGTGCTCAGTTCTGGTCACCTCACTACAGGAAGGATGTGGAAGCCATAGAAAGGGTGCAGAGGAGATTTACAAGGATGTTGCCTGGATTGGGGAGCATGCCTTATGAGAATAAGTTGAGTGAACTCGGCCTTTTCTCCTTGGAGCGACGGAGAATGAGAGGTGACCTGATAGAAGTGTATAAGATGGTGAGAGGCATTGATCATGTGGATAATCAGAGGCTTTTTCCCAGGGCTGAAATGGTTGCCACAAGAGGACACAGGTTTAAGGTGCTGGGGAGCAGGTACAGAGGAGATGTCAGGAGTAAGATTTTTATGCAGAGGGTGGTGAGTGCGTGGAATGGGCTGCCAGCAACATTGGTGGAGGTGGATACGATAAGGTCTTTTAAGAGACTTTTAGATAGGTTCATGGAGTTCAGTAAAATAGAGGGCTATAGGGAAGCCTAGTAATTTCTAAGGTAGGGTCATGTTCGGCACAACTTTGTGGGCCAAAGGGCCTGTATTGTGCTGTAGGTTTTCTATGTTTCTATGCTTCCTTCAACCAAATCATTTGGCAGGTATTGCACACAGAAAGCTCCCATTAAATACCATACATCAAAAGTCAATCATCTGATCCTTATTTGGCTTTTATTTGAATAACAATATTGCTCAAAATTCCAGAATAATCTTCTTCAAATCATTGTACAAAGTCTTGAATAAGGAGCAAGACTTGTTCATTCAATCCCTCAAGCCAGCTCCAGCATTTCATAAGATCATGGATGATGTGATTGTGACTTCAACTTCCCATTCCCTCTACCTCTGGTAAACCTTTATCCTCTGCTTTAAAAATATCCAAAAATCTTTGTTTCCATGATGAAAGATACAAAGGCTCCCAGCTTCAGGGAGAAAAATATCATCTCACTTCTGTTGTGAAGAGGCACCATCTCATTTTTAATTAGTGACACCTGGTCCTTGATCCTATCACAAGAGTGAACATTTTCTCCTCATCCACCCTGTCAATGCTACGCAGGGTGAATAGCCAGTGCAATGAAATTTTTAATGTGCATCTAACTGCAGATAGTGTCTGGTCTTGTGCCTTGTCAGGAAGTCAGTACATATAACTACATAAAACTAAGTCTAATATTACACCGGCTCAGATTTTTTGTTTAGGTTACTGGAGTGGCATTTGACACTTTTGTCACTGACTCTGGGGTGGGAGTGAGCTAAAGAACCACACCATGGCTCCATTTCTGCCTCTTCATTCATGCCTAAAAACATCATTTTGAAATGATTTAATTAATCAAAACATCCAAAAGAAGAGGAGCTTGAATGTTTGCACAGAGGTTTGTCTGAAGCTTAATATCTCCCATTCAATGCTCATTCCCTGCTGAAGGAAGAATTGAGTTGAGGTTTCATCACTGACCAAGGTAAATCTCCTGCCAGCTTAAGAAAGGAACAAAGTCAATATTAAAAAAAAGATTGTTGTCATTTCAATATTATCTTTATCCAAAGTTTATTTCATTTTCTATGTGGATTATATTCCTCACAGGTCTGTAAAAGTAAGAAGCAAAAATAATCTATGTGCTTTAGTAAACTTGAGCCAATATAACAAATGTGAAGAATCATATGAAATGAAAACCATTGCACAACAAATCAAAAATGACTCAAATCACAAGACTTTCTGAATTGACTTCTAACAAGGTCACTATAAATAATTTAATAGTTTCCTCCTGTTATAAAAGTCGTAAGCTATCAAAAATGTGAACATGATTTATTGTATAATATTGTGATGTGGACAAAGTATGTTATTTTTATACTTTTCCCCTTGGTTTTTGCCTTTTCCGCTTACAGAATCAATTTCGCATCATGAGTTTTCAGCTCATGAATGTTTCTTTGCTTCATTCCCCGCAAATGTTTTTTTAATAGAAGTTCAGCTGTGTAGTGTATTTATCATTGTGGGTTTTCAGAGAATTTGCATGCTAAGTGTGCAAAAAACACAGAGAAATCTAAAATGTGTGTCCAGTGTATTTGGAAAGTACTTAGAATGTTCACATGCACACACATTTTAGGAAGTGTATCACCACTGATTTAGATATACTGCATAGGAAGGAAAGAAAAAATAATCTACTTTAGCTACCTTGATCGATTCAAAGCGTCATAAAGAGAGCTTTTGGCACATTAGTCTTTGTATATCAGGACATTGAATACAGGAGTTGGGATATTATGTTAAAGTAGTATAAGATGTTGGTGAGACCACATTTGGAATATTGTATGCAGTTCTCATCACCTACATACAGGAAAGATATCAATACATTTGGATGATTGCAGAGAAAATTTACAAGGATGTTGCTAGGACCTGAAGACCTGAGTTACAGGAAAAAATTGAATAGACTTAAGACATGTTTCGCTGAAGCACAAGAGAATGAGGGGAAATATTATCAAGGTACACAAAATTATCAGGGATATAAGTAGGGTCTTGTAGGAATTTTTCCCCTCACTTTTGGTGAGACTAGATCTAGAAATCACAGATTTAGGGCGAAAGGTAAACGATTCAAAGGGAATCTGATGGGAACTTCTTCACTCAGTGGCAGGAACAAGTATGGAAAGATCTGCCAGCAGAAGTACTAGATGCAAGGTCAATTGTAATATTTATGAGAAGTTTGGATAGGTACATGGATGAGAAATGTATGCAGAGATGTGGTCCAGGTGCAAGCAGATGGGACTGAGCAGAGGACCAGGCTGCACTGACTAGATAAGCCAAAGAGCCTGTTTCTGTCCGTAGTACTCTGTGACTCTCTAAGACTCTAAAGGTTTAAATATTAGATTAGGTTCTGAATTTTGTTTTGTTTTCTTTAACCATTTTAGTGTTGCCTATGTTGCCTTTAAAAGCCTTTCAGATGCTATTTGTACATCATCCACATCTGGGTTTGGGAAGGTGTCAATTCTTGACGGTCATTGTGATCTTCTGTGTTGACTCTTCTTCATCTGCAAAAGATCACACTTTAGAAGCAAATTCAAGCTTACAAATTCCCTTGTTATTTTCTTCAGTAACGTGTTAGATCAAGCAGTCAAAATTAAGATTTCTGAATCTTTCATCACCTCATCAGAGATAATTCTTGAAAAGTATATCTCCACAATCTCTCTGGTATCCTGCTTTCTCACAGCTGAGTGCTAGCTTCGTAATACTAACCTTAATGCGTAGGCTGAACTTTTCCTTAAAACAAATGTTGTGATGTTTGCTTTGTCTAAATTGCCTTTCTTTCACCTTCCCTTACAGGATTGTGGGAATCAAGCTCAGATGTACCCTATATCTTCTAAGAATCATCTTTTCTCTAGAGCAAGGGTTCCCAACCTTTTTTATGCCATGGACCAATATCATTAAGCAAGGGGATCGTGGACCCCAGGTTGGGAACCCCTGGTCTAGGAGGATACATAATAATAGAACAAAGCAGCAATCCTTTGTTCAGAAAAATGTCCAAAAGTTGATGCCTTATTGTCATATTTGTTGTTTTCCCTGACTTGCTTTGAGAATGCTTCTTTTCCTCCAAGAGTTCTCTGTCAGATTTCCCGTTTGAGACCAGACAATGTGAAGTGATATTTGGTGCCGTTTATTTTTACAAATTGTTCATGCTGAAATTACTGTAATCACAGATAATTTGCTGGTACAGTCTCACCAGGAACACCAAGTACTGTAAAAATGAAACTAAATGTCTCCAAAGTATGAACTGTAATATAGAATGTCCTCATGTGATTTTCCTCAATCCATTTTATATATACTGCATTAGCTCTTTGCAGACAATTCATAAAGTCTGTAGAACAAAGTCTTTATATTCATATTGAAACATGTGTCCAGATTAATCCAACAGGATTCAGTACTGAGACATTTCTGATAGAGGTTTTGTGTTTTGTGATTCCTTTTCCCAAATGATGCATCTTCTTACTTACACAACTGATAAACCAGAAGCACAATTGTTAGTACCTTAATAATATTCCTTGAAAAAAACGGTTCAATATGCTTGACGTATTTAACTGTTGGCAATGCCCAGAGCTGTAACTTAGCCAGCTGCCTAAGGTCTTTAACAGGCTTTATGTTGGTTGGTTTCCACTCCTCCTATTGGTGAAATTGTGGCATGCAGTGCTCTGTCAACACACACAGTATGTCCTTTTTATTTTGACTTGATTGGTTTCTCATGGACGAAACACCACTGTAATGTATGGATCTATTTCTTTTAGAGCAATGGCCCCTCCTCACCCCCAGTACTACATACTGATCTGCTGTCTGCGCATGCACTGTTGTCTACACATGCACATTGTTTTCTCTCTCTTGCTACAATGTGACTACACCAGTTAACAGCATCTCCTGCGTGATCAAATTATCTAATTGATAGGTATTTGTACAGACACAACAAATTGGCAATGAGTATGAACATGAATGTCAGAGAATATCACCAACTGCATTGACAGTTACAGGATGAAACAGCAAGAGGTCAACAGCATGAGAAGGCCATCACAGACGCTAACAAAGGAACGTGTGAGTAACAGTGAAAGACGCGCTGAACTTAAAGTGAAGATAATGTGGCGATGGCTTCAGTCGGGAAAGTTGATAAATTTGATAGCACTAATAAAGGCTATGAATTGTATATCGAGAGGGATGAACCATACTGTAATGCGAACAATGTGGACGAGTGAAAGAAAGCCCCTACACTTCTTAGCTTAAAGCATGCAGGTACGTTCAGTCTTTT
Source organism: Mobula birostris (assembly GCF_030028105.1). Classification (NCBI taxonomy): domain Eukaryota; kingdom Metazoa; phylum Chordata; class Chondrichthyes; order Myliobatiformes; family Myliobatidae; genus Mobula; species Mobula birostris. The sequence continues at coordinate 70,710,002 of NC_092383.1, forward strand.
ACACAACCAAGTAACCCCTGAAAAGCCAGCAAGCAAGACGTTCGATGAAATTCTTACAATTTTACAAAATAATTTGAGACCTAAACTGCTGGCTATAGTTGAGAGATTTAGATTTTACAGAAGGAACCAGTCAAAAGATGAAGACATTTCTGAATACATTGAAGAATTCTACAAACTTTCCCAGTACTGTGACTTTAGAGATGGACTTTCTGATGTTCTATGTGGGATGCATAGTCAAAGCACTCAAAAGAGGCTATTATCAGAAATAGACCTAACCTTAGAATGGGAATTGATCATTGAAATATCGTTAGGGACTGCAGCAGAACTACAGAAAAGGTTAGAATGTGAAATACACAAAGAGTCCCTGAATGATGCAAAAAAGCCAAAGATGTTATTGATGTTGCATATCCCCCCGTGATGCAAATGACTGTTGATTCAAAGAAAAAGTATGCAGAATGTGTCACAGACGAGGTCACATAGAAAGAGTGTGCAAGACAGATAAAAAGCATAACCGAGTGAAAAGTCTCGAACACAAAACTAAGCAAATGCATAAAATTACTAAACATAAAACAGAAATAGACAGAGTCTGATGAAGGTTTACTGTCTGGCCTTGAACTGCATAGTATATGGATCACAAGAGATGTGTCTGATGTAAAACTAAAAATGGAGCTGGATACAGGATCAGTTTTGTCCATAATTCCAAAGCCTGACTACAACAGACTGTTTTCTAAGGTACCATTAGAGAAGACCTCAGTGATGCTAAAGGCCTACACAGGTGAAAAAGAGTCTCCCAAAGGCAAACAGATGGTGAATGCGACGTATGGAGGCCAGACACAGAAGATAGAACTTTATGTATTGTAAAGTGGAGGGCCAGCACTTTTCAGGCATGAATAGTTGAGAAAAATCCAACCCAACTGGCACTCAGTCAAAGCTCTCCGTGTGGCATCAACAGGCAACTTCAGCCCCAGTGGTTGCACTAACCAGAGACTGGCACAGCAGCTTAATGCTAATGAGAAGCTGTTTCAGAATGGTATAGGTAAGCTTACGGGCATGACGGACAGAATTGAACTGGATGAAACAGTAATACCAAGATTCCAGAAAGCACATCCAGTGCCTTACGCTTTATGTCCTAAGGTGGATACTGAACTCCAGAGCTTGGAGGCATCTGGAATTCTCTACAAGTTTGAGTGGAGCAATTGGGCCATGCCCATTGACCCAGTGATTAAGAAAGGGAAGGCCAGAGCTGTTCACATATGTGGGGATTTAAAATTGAGCATCAACTCAGTGCTACATACTGTGCAGTATCCCCTGCCATGAATATAAGACATTTTTGCATCTTTGGCAGGTGGGAGGAGGTTTTCAAAGATTGATTTGTCACAGGCCTATCTCTAAATGGGGATTGGGGAGTCAAGCAGGGAGTTCCTCACAATCTACACTCACAAGGGACTTCCGCAGATTTATTGTCTCATCTTTGGCATCGCATCAGCTCCAGCAATTTGGCAAAGAGCAATGGACCAAATGCTCCAAGATATCTCAGGAACAGAATGTTGACGACTTCATCATGACTAGCAAATGTAACCGCCCCGGCCACCCTCAGGGTCGCTCGGCTCACTGTCGTCTAGGGAAACAGCCTCGGCTCCACCAAACTGGATAATTCGTTTGTGTGGATGCTGTGTGATGTACCCCACCCCGCCCAAATAACCGAAAATACACCAGATACGATTAAATGATTTACAGTTTATAGATATTACTGGAACTATGTAATTAAGATAGAATAAAATATAAAAGGAAAATAAAAGGCGCCACACTTATCAAAGTTCAATCTCTTCGTGCACAAACAGTTGGAGCTCAAGGACCTTCTTCTTCACCCTGCGACCCCTCGGACCACCTCGACCGGCTGCCTGGGACCAACAACGGTGGTCCACCAGACGCTCCACAACAGTCCATCTCCGTCTCCTCGCCGAACGCCCTCCTCGGGGTCTGACCCCATTAAGTGAACATCACAGCACCTCGTCCATCCTCTGTCTCGCTCTCCTGCCTTCTGCCCCAAAACCCGCGCATACAGTATCTTCAAATACACCAAAACCATAACAGCTATCCCAATTGGTTAAAAGCACTCTCTTATCACACTCTAAAGAAAAACAAGCTGCTAGCGCAAACTTTCTCAACGTTTAACACAACAAAGCCGCATTCCCCAGATTAACATAAGAAAGACGCCATTTTAATTAGCCTCTGCAGTAATCTAAAAGTTGAAACCTCCTTACACAAAAATGATGAAGAGCTTCTCCAGAACCTTGGTAAAGTGTGTATCAAGCTGAGTCGGCATAGTCTGTGCGCAAAGAGAGAGAAATGTGAGTTTTTCAAGCATGAAATCACATGTTGTGGACATGTCATTGACAAGCAGTACTTACCTAAGTCACAAGAGAAGATTGAAGCAGTGCTACAGGCACCCAAACTGGAAAATGTGTCACAACTCAGGTAATACTTGGGCCTTGTAAAACTACTACCATCGGTTTCTCCCAAACATGCTTCAGTGTTACATAGATTGAACGCACTGTTACAGACAGGAGCAAAGTGGAAATGGTCAGAAAGATGTGAAAGAGCATCCAAAGAAACAAAGAGACCAATAACATCTGAAAGAGACTAATAAGTTTCAAGCACAGAAAGCAACTACACACAGATCGACTGAGAGGCCATCAGTCTAGTATGGGAAGTAAAGAAGGTCCACCACTACTTCGACAGAAAAAAATTTACTTTAGTGAGAGATCACCAGCCCATTGTGTCCATTATCAATCCAGGAAGGGGATTCCAGTGATGACTGCTACCCGATTGCGACGTTGGACACTATTCCTAGGAGACCACTCTGGTGACATTGAGTTCAAAGGTACCAAACAACGTAACAATGCCAATGGCTTGTTATGTCTTCCACTATTGGCAATTGAAGAAAAATCTCCATACAGTGACTCACTTGGTGGACAAGTTGCTAGTAACAAATTCCGAAATACAATGGGAAATAAGGAATGACCCAACATTGTTAAAAGTCTATGAAATTACTTTGTAAGAATGGCCAGCTCATGGTAACCTTCTGTTTCCAGAGTTCTCAGTGAGACAAGACCAACTATCAATATATCAAAGAACTCTGATGTGTGGATCCTAGTTGTGCTTCCCTGTAAACTACACTCCAGAGTATTAGAAAATCTGCATGGAGGATACCTGGGTACAGCAAGATGAAGGTTCTCACCCGGAGCTATGTGTGATAGCCAGAAATAGATAAACAGATTGAAGACTTACCTTTAGCCATTTGGGATGCCAAAAAGATCAAATTGCACCCCCACAGACACTGTTATACCCGTGGAAGTGGCCGTTGTCACCAAGGCAAAGAGTACATATTGACTTTGCTGGGCCATTCATGGACTCCATGTTTCTGATTGCTCTGGATGCTCATTCGAAGTGACTGGAGGTAATACCAATGAAGTCAACCACCTCAGCAAAGACTGCCTCTGTCCTTAGGACTATCTTCATCAGAAACGGCATACCCGAACAAATTGTGAGTGACAACAGACCACAAAACATGGCAGAAGAATTCCAATTCTTCATGAAGAAAAATGGCATCAGACACTTCAAGTCAACTCCTCACCACAGCAACAAGTGGGCTAGCTGAAAGGTTTATCGAGACCTCCAAGAAGTCCATTAAAGCAATGGACAAGGAGGACATTCCTCTACAGCACAAGGTGGACAACTTCTTTTTGGTGTATTGGAACTCTGTTCATGCAATGACAAATCAAACACCTGCAATGTTGTTCATGAGTAGGAACCTGAGAGCTCACATAGACCTCCTGAAACCAGATCAATGGAAGGAAGTGCAGAATAAACAGTTCAGCCAGTTGCCAAGTGAAGTAGCAAGTAGCTTTGAAATTGAACAGGAATTCCTAGCGCGTGATGACCAAGAAGACAAGTGGACACCTGGTGGGATAGCTACAAGAAATGGGCCACTGATATACACAGTGGATGTTGGAGATCACACACGGAGGTGTGATGTAGACCAGATACAGGATGCTCAACCAAAGTACACACCTAAGTTGATTGCATCCAACAAGATAGACACAATACAGGTCTTGTCTCTCAGTGATGATCATGTCGCTGACAGCAACGTGCCACGGGAAACTGAGAATGTTGTCTTGGACAAGACACCTACCAAACCCAATGTCACTCTACAGGTGCAGAGGTGCAATGAGAAGACTATCGTTGAAAAGACACCTGCCAAACCTGATCCCACTCCACAGGTACGGAGGCGCTATCTTGAAAGAAACAGAGCATCACCCAAAAGACTGAACCTTTAGAACTGTGATGTTAGTTGTAGACTGTTACTGTGAAAGCACGTTTATATTGGATATGGGTTAAAGAAAGGGAAATTGAATGTTTGTACATATAGAGATTTACGTTGCATTAATCTAAAGGGGGAGGAGGGGTAATGTATGGATCTATTTCTTTTAGACCAATGACCCCTCCTTAATGTTACATATTGATCTGTTGACTAAGCATGTGCATTGTTCTCCCTCTCCCTCTCTTTCCTGCAATGTGAATATACTAGTCAAAGCCATCTCACAAGTGTGTGCTTTTATTTACTTGATATGCAGTTGTGCACAGACTCAAATCACTGGTGCAAAATCTGTCTGTAACTCAGAGCTGGCTGTAGCCAGTTCATAAACAGCAGCAAAGGCAGATGAAAAAATATTAATGACTGCAGCACAATGATCAAAACAATCAAGCATTCGGAGAAAACCAAAAGTGCACAAGGAAATGCTACAGACACAGAGGTGTCCTTTGGCCTAAAGACACTTTCCTCAAGGTTCTGCTTCTCCCTCTCAGTTAAGGACACCCATGAGATCTCCGAATGCTTGATTGTTTTGATCATGTAATGGCTAGGGCAGCAAGCAAGCCATCTGGCTGGACAATAGAATGCATCCTTTTGAACACAAGGATGGATAATTAATACAACTTTTAAATATGGCAATAAATACTGATTTTGCCTGCAATGGTAGCAACACAAAAAATACTGTATAGCACAGAAGCAACTCTCTTCTGTCATGCTATACCTGATGATCAGTATAATAGGCACGAAAACCAGAAGCATCACTTCAATGTGATGATGTACTTTGTTTCTGGTGCAGTAAAAGCTTATTAAACCATTTCCAGCATCTCTTATTATTATATGTGTATATACTTGTATATAGTATATTGATATAGAATTAGACCAGAGCTGGAATGAAGCACTGGAATGTTGCTTGAATAGAGGTGAATAGTTAAGCATTGATTGGGAAATTACCTTCCAAGAAATAAAGTTGTAATTTGTATCCTTGTTGTCAGAATGTCAGAGAAGGAGATGGTTAAATCACTTGATGCAGCAATAGTTTGTCAATATGATCTACAGCATTTGTCAATGAGCTTCTACTACCTTCCTTGTTAATCTGTCCTGTCTGCTGTCTAGTGTTAGTGCTCTCAGGTAAATCACTCTGGAGCATTCAATCTCAGTAGAACTATCGAAATGCGAGTTATTATATTGGCTAATTCATGTTAAAATTGGGCTTGCGTTTTAGAGGATGCATTAACTCTTCCTTTCTTTTTATAAGTAGGTAAATCTTGAGTTGACTAGTTTATTGGTAAGGTGCTAATTATCGCCAAGTTCAGTCAGATTTTAGTACTTAGGGTTGAAAAAAACAAAGGAATTCTACAGAGCTGTGCAATGTTTACAGTGCAACTTTTCCATACAGTGAAAAGTAATTTGTAACTAAAAAAAAAAGGACCCTTGTTATGTAACTGATAAATTTAGCAAGTCACATTTAGTCAGTCATATGATGTATTATACTTGGTTGTGGTATTTTCTCTATTTTTGAAATAACGAGCCTTTGAACTTTCATGTATAGGCTATTCACCCATGTCTAGTCTATATTTAGCTTTCAAAACAAATAGTCCATGGGGAATTTATACTATTTTTTTGTCCAAGTATATATCAATCGATGCAGCTCAATTGACTATGCTTTTTTTTCGTACCTTCTTCCTAGCAAAAAAGCATTGATTGCAAGAGTTGCACTCAAAGTGGGTAATTCACAAAACCTGTGTGAAATGAACCTGCATCCGTTCAATACATTTCACCATATCAGGGGCATCTCAAGGCACTCTACAGCTAATGAAATTCATACTTCTAAAGCAGGGGTTCCCAGCCTGGGGTCCACAGACTCAGTTAATGGTAGGGGTCCATGACATAAAAAGAGCTGGGAACCCTTGTTCTGAAGAGTAGCCTCTATTGTAATGTAGGATGCTAAACCTATTGTCTGGATATGCTGGTGATAAACCTGTCTCTCATTTATTGGTTGTTCGCTTTCTTACTGCCTCTTTACAGTTTAAGTACCTGGTTCAAACATGTTTTGGCCCGATGCAAGGGCTTACAGACAAGAATTACTTTAGAACTGTTGTATGATATAAATACAACAAAATAAATCTCTTCTATTGACTCAAAGAATTCTATGGTGTCAGAATAAAGAAGAAATTAGGGAAAAGGCACATTTTTTATGGTTAAATGGCACCAGCAGTGGTTAGAGAGAATTGCCAATGGATATTATACCTGAGATATCCGAAGGCTTGAAAGCTCAAACCAAGTATATCTCAGGAGGTTGCTTGTCTACTGAAGTTAAATACGAACCTTCCAAGTAGAGTTATTGGTTAACGTCTTCTGATGTTCTGTCAACAAGAGCTGAAGGTCATTTCATTACAAGATTCAGGGGAGCAAAGCAGTTTACATCAGGATATTCATCTTTGGCTAGGCATGTTGCTGGCTGCAATGGAGATTCTGCTTAGGATTTAAATGCAAGAGATTCTGCAGATGCTGGAAATCCAGAGTAACACAGATAAAATGCTAAAGGAACTCATCAGGTCAGTCAGCATCTTTGGAGAGGAGTGAAGAGCCAATGTTTCGATCCTGATGAAGGGCCTTGGACTGAAACATCACTTCTTCATTCCTCTCTGTAGATGCTACCTGACCTGCTCTGTTCCTCCATCATTTTGTTTGCATTACTCTGCTTCAGGTTTAATTATTTTTGCATGGAGCTGAACTGTCAGTGAATAATTTGGAACTCATCCAAATTTTATCCCATTTTGCCACCAATCCCTGTCTCAACACATACCATGCACCCTACCTCATAAGTCACAGATGAACATTTAAATGATGTTATAGGCATAATCCATTTGTAATGGCAAACTCTAAAGAGGGGCTAAAATGGATTTAACCACCCATTACTAGTCGCCTCATGCAAAATCCAGTCCCGAGTTAGTAATAAAAATTGAAACAAAACCATCTTATAAAATATAAAAATATTGCATCAATGCTGATATTTTTTGCATTTATCTTATTATTGTTCAGAACTTACTGTATCTTTTTCCCTAAGATAATGAACCATAAATCCACAAGAACATTAAAGAATCATCACTTTTGTTTGTCCAGATAAGATGGTGCATTTCAGCATGAAGGGTTTGAATTTTTATAGAGCCTTATTTTATAAACGTCATTTGTGATTTACCAGCCAAAAACACCAATCTGTTCAGTTTGGAAAAGCATGTTACATGTTAGCTTCTGTAAACAGTTACAGATGTTTTTCAGCCACCTACTCTTAAACACCATGAGACAGAAATTCACCATTGGCCATAGATGATAAATGCTTGATATGGTGATGATTTGGGATGTTTTGTATTTTGGAACAACATTTGAGAAGAGGAGGAAAAATTTAGTGCAAGCAACCATGGAAAAATTTCAATCTCCTTGAACTAACCTTTTTGTACATCCACTCATCACATTTCTCTTATAAAGAGCTCTGTGCAAGTGTGAATATATAAACTGGTGTTTTTTTTAAATGCATGGTAAAATTTCCTAAGGTGTTTCATAGGTTGTGGGATGTTGAGAGGAGTGCGTGGAATATTGCCAATTAAAAAACATCACTATCCAAGCCCTGGAGTAATATGTGCCAGTCTTTTTCTTTTAAGTTGAACCATGTTTACCATTCATGTTTTTTTTAAGTAAAATGAAAGAGAAAAAGGCACATTGAGCATTTTAAAACTAATATCATGCAGCATATTGCCAACATAATAACAATTTAAAATGAAATCTAGTCAACTTAAATGAAATTGCTCCCATGTGAATTTCAGTAGCAGCTACATCCTGATAATTCTATATTCACAACATTAGCTATCTATTTCCTTCACTATTTCTTCACATCATAAATTCACGCTTGGAATTTATATTAAAATAGCAGGAACACATACATTCTTACAGATTTAATAGCATTTTTTATCACAATTAGCTTGTGTGAGCAGATTATAAAAATGTAGAAACTCTATAACCGTGACAGAAGCAAATAAGGCTTTGTTTATCAGGTAATATCAACTTACATTTTTCGGTTATTTCGAATGAACACTGCGGGTGTAGTTGGAAATTTATTTAAGAGTTTCAGCTTCAGTCATTTTTCAGTAAATTAATTGAATATAGAACATCTAAACTTCATGTGAAGGGTATTCTGCCACAGAGACGTATAGCCTGAAAAAAGGACCTTCAGCCCATTGAGTGCTATAACAATTGTCAAGATTATCTTGCCCATATTAATTCCATATTTCTTCCTGCCTTATTCATTTAAGTACCTACTCAGGTCTCTTTTAAATATTGTTACCTTTCTTGTCTCCACCTCTTCCTCTAGCAGCTCATATTGGATATCAACCACTCTGTATATATAAAAAAAATCACCCTTCAGATTGTATTTAATCTCTTCCTTCTCACCTTAAAACTATGCTCTATATCTTTAGATATGGGAAGTAGACACTGGCTACCCACCCTATCAATGCCTCTCATAATTTTATATACCTCTATCATGTCACCTCTCAGCCTGCTGTATTCCACAAAAAGCAGGCCCAGCCGAACCGATCTCCCCTTATTAATCAAGCCCAGACAACATTGTTCTGATTTTTTTTCTCTCTGTCCTCACTTGCTTTAACACATCATCCCTGTGGCATAGCGATCTGAACTGTACACAATACAGTGCAGCCTGACCAACATTTTGTACGAATGTAATTGATGTCCCAACTCTTGTCCTCAATGCCTCAGCTGATGAAGGCAAGCATGTGTTTGCTTTATTCACCACCTATCTGTATATACTCATAACCGAAGATCTCTCTTTTTAGCAGCACTGTCCAGGAACCTGCATTCCTTGTGTCTATCCCGCCTTGGTTTTACATACCAAAAAGCATAACTTAGGAGGTGGAACTTAGGAGGGTTAATGGCGCCATCGGTGACTTCTTTGCTTGCATCTTTGGAAACAGCTCTACTTCCATCTTTAATATATTTATTTTTCCCTTTCAGGGTTCTTTTGAAGGCCCTGACCTGGAGTGACATGCTGACTACGGTTCTTTGTGGGAATGGGACCCGCTCTCCAGGTTTCATAACTGGCTGTTGTTCAGCACGCTAAGGGCTCGGCCTAAGAGTTTGGCTCGACTTTGGAGGCCTAGGATCTCAGGGCTCTGGAAATGGACAGATCAAAGGTCGGTGTCATGGCAGGAGATCCGTGTGTCGTCGGGGGAGTTGGAAGATCTACAGCTGTGTGCCCACAGACTTAAGATCTTTGGACACAGAGCTTGAAAAAAGCGTCACAACGGACTTTTGACATCATAATGTTAGTAGGGAAGTGGTGTTAGGTAAATTGAAGGGATTGAAGGCAGATAAATCCCCCGGGCCAGATGGTCTGCATCCCAGAGTGCTTAAAGAAGTAGCCCAAGAAATAGTGGATGCATTAGTGATAATTTTTCAAAACTCGTTAGATTCTGGACTAGTTCCTGAGGATTGGAGGGTGGCTAATGTAACTCCACTTTTTAAAAAAGGAGGGAGAGGGAAACCGGGGAATTATAGACCGGTTAGCCTAACGTCGGTGGTGGGGAAACTGCTGGAGTCAGTTATCAAGGATGTGATAACAGCACATTTGGAAAGTGGAGAAATGATCGGACAAAGTCAGCATGGATTTGTGAAAGGAAAATCATGTCTGACAAATCTCATAGAATTTTTTGAGGATGTAACTAGTAGAGTGGATAGGGGAGAACCTGTGGATGTGGTATATTTGGATTTTCAAAAGGCTTTTGACAAGGTCCCACACAGGAGGTTAGTGTGCAAACTTATAGCACACGGTATTGGGGGTAAGGTATTGGTGTGGGTGGAGAGTTGGTTAGCAGACAGGAAGCAAAGAGTGGGAATAAACGGGACCTTTTCAGAATGGCAGGCGGTGACTAGTGGGGTACCGCAAGGCTCAGTGCTGGGACCCCAGCTGTTTACAACATATATTAATGACTTGGATGAGGGAATTAAATGCAGCATCTCCAAGTTTGCGGATGACACGAAGCTGGGGGGCAGTGTTAGCTATGAGGAGGATGCTAAGAGGATGCAGGGTGTCTTGGATAGGTTGAGTAAGTGGGCAAATTCATGGCAGATGCAATTTAATGTGGATAAATGTGAATTTATCCACTTTGGTGGCAAAAATAGGAAAACAGATTATTATCTGAATGGTGGCCGATTAGGAAAAGGGGAGGTGCAACGAGACCTGGGTGTCATTATACAACAGTCATTGAAAGTAGGCATGCAGGTACAGCAGGCAGTGAAAAAGGCGAATGGTATGTTGGCATTTATAGCGAGAGGATTCGAGTACAGGAGCAGGGAGGTACTACTGCAGTTGTACAAGGCCTTGGTGAGACCACACCTGGAGTATTGTGTGCAGTTTTGGTCCCCTAATCTGAGGAAAGACATCCTTGCCATAGAGGGAGTACAAAGAAGGTTCACCAGATTGATTCCTGGGATGGCAGGACTTTCATATGAAGAAAGACTGGATGAACTGGGCTTGTACTCGTTGGAATTTAGAAGATTGAGGGGGGATCTGATTGAAACGTATAAGATCCTAAAGGGATTGGACAGGCTAGATGCAGGAAGATTGTTCCCAATGTTGGGGAAGTCCAGAACGAGGGGCCACAGTTTGAGGATAGAGGGGAAGCCTTTTAGGACTGAGATTAGGAAAAACTTCTTCACACAGAGAGTGGTGAATCTGTGGAATTCTCTGCCACAGGAAGCAGTTGAGGCCAGTTCATTGACTATATTTAAGAGGGAGTTAGATATGGCCCTTGTGGCTACGGGGGTCAGGTGGTATGGAGGGAAGGCTGGGGCAGGGTTCTGAGTTGGATGATCAGCCATGATCATAATAAATGGCGGTGCAGGCTCGAAGGGCCGAATGGCCTACTCCTGCACCTATTTTCTATGTTTCTATGTTTCTATAAACGAATGAGCTGTTCATTATGTTTCCTCTCTCACTGTGAAACAGAGACACCTCTTTCTCCCTTATTAGGGAGAGAGAGAGACTGTGGTATGTCGCATGCCAGATGAATAATGTAGTCTTTGGAGTACTGCAAGTCTGTGTCTTTACTCTTGCCTTGCTCACGCTTGAGTGTTCGGTGGTGGGCGCCGATGCTTTTTTTTGCCGGTGGGGGGAGGGGGGTATTGTTGCTTGCTGCCGCTTATGCACGGGAGAGAGGGGAGCTTGGGTGGGGGGAATTTGGAGCTCTAATATTTAACTGTTGTTCATTCTTTGGGGCACTCCTCTGTTTTCGTGGATGGTTGCGAAGAAAAAGCATTGCAGGATGTATATTGTATACATTTCTCTGACATTAACTGTACCTTTGAAACTTCGCTCAAGTCTAAGTTAAATTCCATCTGCCATTCTCTGGCCCACATTCCCTATTCTAACTTTTAACAAACTTTGTCACTGTCCATTATATCTCCAGTGTTGGTGTCACCTGGCATTTCTGTGGAGGTTCTCTTGCCCACTGTGGCTTGAGAAAAAATAATGCAGGTTTGTTGAGAAAACAGTAAAGCACCGATGTTTTGGCAGGAAGGCAAAGAATCCGCACATGAGTTCATAGTTTCTTTTTCTCTGGTTAACTAATTTTTTTCTGGTAAATTAATAATACAGCCAAACAGTAAGTGTTCTGTTTGCAATATGTTTAGTAGGTCACTTGTGGGTGTATTTAGTCACACCTCATATGTAGGTGTGTTTACTCATAAGTTCTAAGGGTTTTGGACCAGCATTGGTTATAAGCAATCAGTTGTGGTGGACCGGCAACATGGTGTGTTCCTGGAACTGATTTTTCACCCCAGTGGCAAGACCAGTCATTAACCTGCTAATATTTCTTAGGGAAAGCACCATTGCCCAGCTGTGGCTTGAGTTTCAAAATAGTAAAGGGATCTTTCAGATTAAAAACAAATAACGCTGCAAGTACATATTAATCAGGCCATATCTGTGGGAGAAAAAAAACAACATAACTGCTTCTGATCAATGACTTTAATCAGAACTCACATGTTCAATCTGTACTGGGTAGTTTTTATTTGTAAGTATTGGTAGATTCCTCAAGGACTCCTGTAGATTTCACAGCTCTGTAGCTGGAACTGCAGCTCACTGAGCCTGTGGCAAATTTTACTCATTGCATCAGGGCAGTCCCATTCAGATGAATAGGTAAAATCAGCAATTAGGACAAAGCTGAAGGGAATATTTACGAAGAAATTAAATTACCTTAAATGTATTCAAGTATTTTAGGATGTATTTTTTCTCATTTCAAAAATGATGGCAGTCCTTGATGATGGATACTGTTTTCTTGTGGCAGCATTCCTTGAACAAGTAGAAAAAAAAGAAAAGTCAATCTCAGTGCAGCAAAATGGCCAAAGGGTTCTAGAGAGCTGCTAAGCCATAGGAATGAGTTTTTCCAGTTGGTTCAATAACCAATGACTGTAGCATGACTGTAGTATCCAAGACATCTTCAAGGAGCCTTAGGAAGGTGGCATCCATCATTAAGGATCCCCACCACCCAGGTGATGCCCTCTTCTCACTGGTACCATCAGGAAGGAGGTACATAAGCCTAAAGGCACTCACTCAGTGGTTCAGTAACAGCTACATCCTCTTTGCCATCCAACTTCTAAATAGACACTGAACCCATGAACACTACCTCACAACTTTATTATTTCTGTTTTTTTGCAATACTTATTTTAACTTAACTATTGAAGAGACATATTTATATATAATGTAACTCATTTTCTTCCCTGTATTTATCACATACTTCATCGTACTGCTGCCGCAAAGTTAACAAATTTGATGGCATGTGCTGGTGATATTAAATCTGATTCTGATAACCAGATAGTTGAAGGTAAGTGGCTGCCCTCAAACCTGCTCGTTTGGTTCTCCAGGCTTCTGTACCCCCTGCCTTATTGTGGCTGTGAAAAGATGGCACTGTCCTGATGGTAGGGATCTCTGATAATAGTAGTTGACTTCTTGAAGATGCTGCCATTGGTGAAGCTTCCCGTAGATACTACCAGTGGTGGAGAGGGATGTGCAACGATGTATTGGGCAGAGTCCCCTATGCTCTTCAGCCTCTTACATTCCTACGTGTTCCAATGGCTGCACCAGACAGCCAGTCAGGATACTTTCCACAGTTCATCTGTCAAAGTTAGGTTGTTCAATGATAAGCTGAACCTTCTTAACCTCCTAAGAAATAGAGTCGCTGACACAAATTTCTTATGATTGTATCTATGTGCTGGGCCCAGGGCAGGTCATTCAATATGTTATGATCGGGAATTAAAAGCTGCTGACTCTCTCCACCTCCAAATTTGGCTCACATTTGCCCTCCTTCCCCTTTCTGAAGTCAACGATCAATCCTTTAGTTTTGTTGACATTGTGTGAGATTGCTTCTGCTACACCACTCATCCAGGTGTCCTACCTTGCTCAGCTAAAGGTTGATTCATCACTGCATCTGATCTGTCTAATAACTGTAGTGTAGTTGGTGAATTAGAAGATGGCATTGGAGATATGCTTAGCCATGCTGTCGTGTGTATATGGAGGGCAGGGCAGAGAGTTAAGCACCCGGTCCAGAGATGCACCTCTGTTAATGGTCGGCGAGAAGGAGATGTTACCAATCCTCACTGACACAAGTCTGTTGATGAGAATGTTGAGTATCCATTTGCAGAGGGTGGCACCGAGACCCAGGGATTTTGATGATGAGTTTGGATAGGATAACTGTGTTGAACTTCAAGCTGTGGTCAATGACCAGCAGCCTGATGTACACCCCCCTGCTGTCCAGGTAATCCAGAGCAGAGTGAAATCACATTCGGCCATCAAATTGGATCCAGCTAATCTTCGAATTAGGAGCTGATTTGTGCCATAACCAAGCTCTCAATACACTTCATTATAAGTGCCACAGGGTGGTTTAATCTCTCATTTTCAATCTCTGATTGCTACAGACAGAAGTTTCCACCTGCTTCAAAAAGGCAACAATTATACCAGTGCCCATGAAGAGAAGGGAGAGGCTGCCTTCAAAACTATCATCCAGTCGCACTCACACCTATCGTGATTAAGTGTTTTGAGTGATTGGTTATGGCTAGAATTAACTCCTGCCTCAGCAAGGACCTGGATCTACTGCAATTTCCCTATCACCACAATAGGTCCACTCAGATGTGATCTCATTCGCTCTTCACGTGGCCTTTGATCACCTGGATGCTATTTATTGACTACAACTCAGCATTTAACACAATCATTTCCACAGTTCTGATAGAAAAGCTCCAGAACCTGGACCTCTGTACCTCCCTCTGCAACTGGATCCCCAACTTCCTAACTGGAATACCACGAATCTGTGCACATCCGAAATAACATCTCCACCTCGCTGACAAACAGTGGCGCACCTCAGGGATGTGTGCTTATCCCGCAGCTCTACTCTCTCTACACCCATGACTATGCCGCTAGCTAAAATGCCATCTGTAAATTTGCTGACGATACAACTATTGTTGACAGAATTCCAGATGGTAATAAGAGGGCAAGCTGAAGCAAGATATATCAACTAGTTGAGTAATATCACAGCAGCAACCTTGCAAAAAATGTCAGTAAGACCAAAGAGTTGATTTTGGACTTCAGGAAGGGTAAGATGAGGAAACACACACCAAACCTCAAAAAGGGATCAGAAGTGGAAAGAGTGAGCAATTTCAAGTTCCTGGGCGCCAATATCTCTGAGGATCTACCCTGGACCCAACATATCGATACAGCTACAAACAAGGCACAATAGCAGCTATATTTTATTAGTAGGAGTTTGAGGAGATTTGATATATCACCAAAGACACTTGCAAATTTCTACAGATGTACCGTGGAGAGCATTCTAACTGGCTGCATAACCCTCTGGTACGGGGGGTGGGGGGTGGTGAGGGGGGCAGGGTGGTGGCTACTGCACAAGATCAAAATAAGCTGCAGAGAGTTGTAAACTTAGTGAGCTCCATCATGGGCACTAGCTTCCGAAGTACCCAGCACATTTTTAAGGAGCGATGCTTCAAAAAGGCAGCATCCATCATTAAGGAGCCCCCATCACCCAGGCCATGCCTTGTTCTCATCACTACCATCAGGACGGAGGTACAGAAGTCTAAAGGCACACACTCAACCTCTTGACTAGAAATTACAGGGTCATCTGGTGATGTGGAGGCTCTGTGACCACTCAGCCAGGAAGTTCCCCTCTGTCCTTACATGTCGGTTGCCTCGCTCAATACTTCCACAGTGACATTTGAGAATTTGACATAATAAAATGACAAATACCAAAAGCATCAAGTAAATGAAAGGATTTGTGATCCACTGGTAATGTACAAAACAATTGTGAGTCACCTGCACACATTCTCACCCACCCACACTCTTTCAATGCTTACTTGCAATGAAAAATTCCAGTAACTGCTGTTTCACATGAACTAGAAAATAATTTTAAGTTGATGAGAAACATTTGAGACTTTGTTATTGATCTCTGAAAACTCCAGGGTCAACTAACTCAGAGGTTCTTATCCTAGATTCATAGTCCACATTGCACCATTCTGTAAATCTACCCAGCTGCTCTCACTGAGATAGCATCATGTATTACTCTCCGACACACTAAACCACTGGAGTGTGACTCCCTGTGGACGATGTAGTGGAAATTTAAGTTGACCTGATAATGAAACAACAAAAAATGAATACACTTGCAATTTCTCTTTAACAAGGCCAAGTACGTACAAATTAGGATACGGCCAGTATATGTAGCTCCTCGGGCTTGCTCAAGTAAAATCATATCATTCTACTTACTTGCAATAATCTTTCAAGCCTAGTTCATCAACTATCTATCTAGCTTTAAAAATATTCAAAACTTCCATTGTCCCATAAGAAAGAGAGTTCTAAAGGTTCACAGCATATTGAGAGGAAAAAAAAATTCACCTGTTTTAATTGGACGACTCTTTATTTTAAATGGTGACCCTTAATTTTAACTCCTTTTCACATGAGAAACATCCATTCTAGCAAGAGCTCTCAAGAACATACATATTTCACTTGTGTGCTTTTCCTCTTTCTACAAGTCCAGCAGATGCAAGTTAACCTGTCCAGCCATCCTCAAAAAATAACACTACCATTCCAAGTATGTTAATAAACCTTCTCTGAACTGCTTCCAACACTCATCCCTTTTGTAAAGAAACCAATACTGTACATACATTGTATACTCCAGTGCCTATGTTACTGAAGCATACCCTCCCTATTTTCCTATTTCTGTCCCCAGAGTCACAGTATCATAGAGATACATATCATGGAAATGGGTGCTTCATCCCAACTTGTCTGTACTGACCAAGTGCCTTTCTGAACTGGTTCAATTAACTGAATTTGGCCCAATTCCCTCTGAACCTTTCCAATCCATGAACCAGTTTTAAAGTCTTGTGAACTCAAACAAATTCATGAGACTGCACAAATCCTTGTTGCCAATGCCTAATCCGTCCTTGCCTTTCCAAATGCAGATTCGTTCTAACTCTCAAAATCCTATCCAGTAACAATCACACCACTGATATTAGACTTACAGGCCTATAGCTCCCAGCGTTGTCCATGCAACCATTCCAAAACTAAGGTAAAACAATAGCCATTCTCCAGTCTTCTTGTACCTCAACCCTTGGCCAAGTAGGATACAAAAATCTCTGCCAGAAAATTACTTTGCAATTTTATTTTACTTGTTCCGACAATGTCCTGGAATACATTTATTAATCCTCTGGGGAATAATTCTCCTTTGTGCACCTCAAGCCTATATGTCCTCTCTCTTATAATATGAAAATGTTTCAGGACTTTGCAGCTCTCTTCGCTGAACACTTAGCTTCCTTGAAATTTAGGACCTTGCATATTTCCCGTGGCTCCTCACATAGACAACCACACTGACCCTTAAGGTGACCAATTCTCTCCCCTTCTGTTAGCTTTTCTAAGGACTTACTATATCTGCACAGAAGCTTTTCCTAAATTATGTATTAAATCCTTCTCAGAACACATGAGAAATAACATTTTAGAATATAATAAAACATTTCACAATACTTCAGTGGTGGCTAAGGAAACAGTTATGTACGTTTGTACATTTTCTGAGAAGACATGCCTATTTTCACTCTGGACTTAGTTATACTGAGAGTCTAAGCTTAACACCAGTCTTAGCAGTGCACAAAATATCTTTGCTCTATTAATTCAGTAATGGCATAAGTTTAACATAGAACAGTACAGCACAGTATGGACACTTCGGCCAATGATGTTGTGCCAAACTTTAAACCTATTCCATGATCATTCTAACTCTTCCAAGCCAAGTTTATTGTCATTTAACTATATACATGTATATAATCATATAATGTATAAAGAGACAAGACAATGTTTCTCCAAACCAGTGTGTAAAACACTGTAGAACACATACACACAAAACAGACGATAACTTATGAAGGTAAGGATAAAATCCACAGATGAATCACGTATAAATAATGTGCATGAATGAAATACTGTAAATTACGGAATAGGTTAGCCAGTGACACTTCAAATATGATGCG
Organism: Mobula birostris; assembly: GCF_030028105.1. Taxonomy (NCBI): domain Eukaryota; kingdom Metazoa; phylum Chordata; class Chondrichthyes; order Myliobatiformes; family Myliobatidae; genus Mobula; species Mobula birostris. The sequence goes on from NC_092383.1 coordinate 70,727,952, forward strand.
GAAGGGAGTCCAGAAGCCTAATGACCTGAGGAAAGAAACTGTGTTCCATCCTGGTCATTCTTGTTTTTAAGCATTGGAGTCTCCTGCCTGATGATAGAAAGTCAAATCCTAAAAACACCTCAATTTTCTTTCATCCATCTGTCTAGGGGTTTCTTAAACATCACTATAGAAGAGGAGAAGATGGCGGCGCGACATGCCGTGCAGCGGCCACTCCGGTGAATGATATCTATTATCTGTCAAGTAGGGTGCCGTGCACAATCCTGATTTGATGGAGACAGACGTGAGAGCACGGAGGAACATCTGGTGAAACTTCTGAAATGCCTGTTTCGCTGCCGCTGCTACTGTGTGATCCAGAATCTCCGGAGGGGAAGGTCACGAGTCCTCGGCTTTGCTTGTTGCTCGGTGGCCAGAATGGAGTCAAAGCTCTCGGCAGAGATGGTACTCGGTGTCGGAGGGCTGGTCGGAGGCTCAAAGTTTTCGGATGGACTCAGAGTTGGCTGTGGTCAGGTGCTTCCAGGGTGCTGCATCAGCAAGTTTGCGGCGCTGGAGGTTCATGGCAGGGAAAGTTTCTCCTTTCTACCATCTGCGGGAGAGGATAGGCTATCAGGACTTTGAGACTTTTTTTTTACCGTGCCTATGGTCTGCTCTTTATCAAATTACGGTATTGATTTGCACTGTTGTAACTATATGTTATAATTATGTGTTTTTTGTCAGTTTTAGTCTTGGACTGTCCTGTGTTCTTGTGATATCATACTGGAGGAACATTGTATCATTTCTTAATGCATACATTTCTAGGTGACAATGGACGAGAACTGAGTGTCCTCATAATCTAATAATCTAATCTAATCTAATCTAATCATAGATCAGCCTCTACCACCACCCCTGGCAGTGTGTACAGGCATTTACCACTCTCTTGAATAATAAAAAAAAACTACTTCTGACGTCTCCTCTGAACTTTCTCCCCACTCACCTTAAAAGTACTTTCTCTGGTATCAGCCATTACTGTTCTGGAATAAATGCAATGGCCATCCACTTAATTTATACCTCTTATCATTTTATACCACCTCGTATCCTCCTTCACGCCAAAGACAAAAGCCCCAGCTCACTCAACACTTCAAGTTTAGTCTAATTACTAAGGTTAAAAGCAATGACTTCAGGAATTTTTGTGATTATAAAGTAACAACATATGCATGCAGTACTCAAAGTACTCAAATTAATTTTACAAAAAATGTTATGTAAATGCTGATCAATGTTTTTATTGGGTACAGATACAACATGAGATGTTTTATGTTCTTACCTTCTTCTCCTACCTAATTGGGCAATTTTTCTTTGATCATGATATAGTTATTATTCTATAGAATTATTGCATATGTCCACAAGAAAATAAATCTCAGGAATGCATATGGTGACATAAATGTACTTCGACAATAAATTTACTTTGAACTTTGAACTACCTATCCACTAAAACCATGGATCTTTCCAATTTTATTGTGTTACTTAGTGGTTGGTTCGCAAAATATCAAACTATACTACTATCCTGGCATTCAATTTCTTGAGGGCATACACAGTACAACAATGAAATTCCACAGAATTAATGAAGAATTACACACAAAGAAAGACTGACAACCAATGTACAAAAGACAAACTGTGCAAATACAAAAAATAATAATAATAATACATAAATAGTAAATAAATAATATTGAGAACATGAGGCGTAAAGTCCTTGAAAATGAGACTATAGTTTGAGGAATCAGTTCAGTGTTGAGGTGAGGGAAGTTATCTACACTAGTTTAGGAGCCTGATGATTGTCACAGTCAGAGTGACTCCCATTCTGTGTTGCTGTTGAACCAGCTGTGGCTCAACTAGTTATCTTGGAGCAGTTAGATATTAGTTAACAATTGCTTTGGTGTAAGTTCTGAAGATAATCTTAATACATTTGCCCACAATGTATTTATCTTGATGCAGCGGGATTGTTACCACAAGCCAGATTGGATCATAATTGGCATGTTTCTGCGTGATGGTCTGCAAATCACCCAGATCCATTCAACGAAACTAAAGGGCTGATGCTGCTCTTTTAGGCCTGCTGTGCTTATTGGAAGTACTACCACAAGTCAGACAACATTAACTGCTCTGCTGACATTCCATGCTGTGCATGTCATGCTCAGGTACAGCAGATAGATGCATGAGCAAGAAGAATTTACAGGAATCTAAAAAATATGACAGGCAGTATGGTAGCACAGCATTTTGCGCGATTGCTTTACAGTGCCAGAAATCACTGATCAGCATCCAATTCCCAACACTGTCTATAAGAATTTTGTACGTTCTCCACGTGTGGCTTTCCTCCAGGTGTTTCATTTTCCTTCCTCATTCCAAGAGTAGTGGTTAGGGTTAGTAAGTTGCGGGAACTCTATGTGGGTGGAGGAAGCATGACAATGCTTGTGGGCTACCCCGGGTTGACAGGAAATGATGCATGTCACTATATGTTTTGATGTTGATGTGATTAATAAAGCTATCTTTCAAAATAAGGGTGCTGAAGAAACAGGAAATGCTTTAAGTACTCAGCTGCTCAAGTTGTATGGAAACAGAGTTTATGTTTCAAGACAAAGACCCTTTGTCAGTATTGGGAAGGAGAGCAGAAAAACTCATCAATCTGCAGGGAGGGTGATGGAGGGGCATGTCTCTGATAGCATAAATCTGGAGTGGCCATGGGAATAATTAGTAAACAAGGTTAAAGGGTGAACGTGAGCAGTTGGAGAGTGAGAAAAACTGACAGATGAACATAGACAAAAAAAAAATTCAGGAGTTGCAAAATGCAGAGCAGAAAGGCATAGCTGGCTGGTCAGGCTGGTGGTCTGCTCCACTTTGACAGAGAAAGCGAAAAGAATAACAAGCAGAGCTAATACCACAAGCAGAGGACTGATGAAGACAGAGAAATAGAGTTAGCTGAAGTTGTGGATTTCAATATTAAGTCTGGAAAAGCTTTTCTACTCTCCTTCCCAGTTGTAAGAGTCTTCAACCTGAAACATTACCTCTGCTTCTCTTCCTTCAGATGTAGCCAGGCCTGTTGAGTATTCCGAGCATTAACTGCTTTTCTCTAAGATGCACAAGTTGCCCATTTAAAGAGTTCAAGCACCACCTGCAGGCTATAAACACAACTGCATCATCAGCCAAGATGACAAATTTCATCACCAAATAACCTTGAACTATAATCATTTATTATTTGAATAATTGTTATAATAGTCACTTCTGTGTTTTGGGGATTTCCCTCAGAACTGAAGTTTCTTTCATCATATGCAAATGATTTGAGCCTGTGATTAAGTATCGGTGGCATGTAATCACAGAGTGCTTAACAAAGGCACATGTGGAAAATTAGCCAAATAATTGAATCTGTCAAAGACCTTGCTTTCATCAGTGCAAGATCGTTCCCCCCTTCCTTATTCTTCTGACAATATAATTTAAATATTTCATGAGCTCTCTGCTACTTGCTCCACACAATGGAATCTTCTCCTGGGACACAAGTAACATTACACTCCATAAAGCTTTTTAAAAGCTTTATTTCATGCTGCATATGCAGTTTGTTAAAGAGCAGTGGACTACCAAATTATGTAAATGTTACAGATATGAAAGCATTGCCTGAATAATGGAAGCTTCAAGAAATTCATTGCATGCTGCTTTACTTAGAATGATGTTTGGTTCTAATTTTGCAAGGACCGGGCACAAAGTCTGGTAGCTCATTAGCCCTTCAGCTCTGCATTTTCAGTTAAAATTTTTATTAAGAACCCCATCACCCAGGACAAGCCCTCTTCTCATTGTTACTGTCAGGAAGGAGATGTAGAAGCCTAAAGGTGCACACTCAGCAATTCACGAATAGCTTCTTCCCCTCTGCCATCCGATTCCTAAATGGACATTGAACCCATGAACACTACCTCCCTTTTTAAAAATATTATTTGTGTTTGCACTATTTTTAATTTAACATATATAAATAACATATTTACTGTAATTGATTTACTTTTTTTTCTATATTATCATGTATTGCATTGTACTTCTGCCACTGTGTTAACAAATTTCAGGGCATATGCTGGTGATATTAAACCTAATTCAGATTCTGATTCTGAATACAACTGAACAACTTGTAGGGTTCCCTCCTGAGGCAAGATATTGTAAAACTCAGATCTCTCACACTGAGAACGTAAGCCTGCTTTCAGAACAATAAACAGCAATGTAAGCTAAGGGAGAATAAAGGAAAATGTAATCCTTCCCCTTAGTCCACAGAGACAACTGCCTTTAAGAAGCCCACAGGCATCATGTTACATTGAATATAGCAATTGAATTATTGGAGAAATAATGATAAAGTCATCACAAATAAGAAATAAGTGCCTGCGGTCCATTTACCTAGAGTAGGTTTACTGCTTATCTTGAAATTGGCATGAAATTTGGTAGCCTGCAAAATATGTTTTCAAGGAAAACTATTAGTGCTGTCATCACCTTCTGATAATTGTTAAAAAGCAAATCAGGGATCTTGCTTTTTCATGAGTGCTCAAGATTAAACAGAGTAATGAGACAGTCAAAAAGTTACAAAATTCATTCAGGTGGGTCCCAGTCTGGGTAGTGCGAACAATACCATGTGCGTAAGTAGTAATTAACCTATGATCATCTACTTTACATTCATAAGATTTACCTCTGATACTTGAATGTTCAGTTTTAGAATTAGAATTTGAGTAGTTTCCCTGAGTTGCCTCACTCACTGAATTGGATTTCTAATTTGCATTGAAGGCTTTGAATAAACGTTGCATTGGTATGCAAATAAAACTGAAGCTTCAGATGGATTGTATAGAAAAATATCAGATTTTTCTCAATGAACTGACAGGAATTCCCCCAGTGACTGTTGCCTTTAACATTAGCTGACCTCCAATTTTCACTTCATTTTTTTGCCTTGTTAATTAGAAGAGAAAAGGTTTTTCCAATAATCGGACAAATTCTTCCTCATTCCAGTTAGAGAGAAGTTTCAGTCTATTTAAAGTTTCATTTCACGTCAGCATCCGCACACAGATTTTCCTTTGCACACATGATGGTTCAAGCTGAAGGAAAAAAATTAACTATAATTGGATTAAAAGTCATATATTAACAAATTACCGGCTGAAATCAAAATATGAATAATATAAACCATTGCATAATTCAAGAACAGCTAACCAAAGCAAAATATAAAACTATATGTGGAGGCAGAATAAAAATATTTAAGTCTTTATGAAATATTACTGTATTTTTTATCACCAATATAAAATTTGTAAGTAAATATAGCACACTTTTAGGATTCTGATGATACATTGACATAGATTAATTTTTAACCTTGTTTTAAACAGTGACATATTACAACAACATTGGAAAATAAAGGAAATAATGATCATTCAGCTCTTGATACTACATTTGATAACCAGGATTCTTCAATTCTATTAACAGCAAAATATTCAATAACATTATACTTTGAAACCAGGAGCAGGTTGAAGATTTCTGTATAAGTGTAGCTTAACATACAAGTCTCAAAGCCCCTTATAGTGACTCAAATCTCCACTATAAGCAGCACAACTTAACTCTCCTCTTCAGTTTAATTAATGTAAATCAGTTAAATTTATAAATAGTTCAAGCCTTTTATGAAAATCCCCTAAAATATTTTAGTATTGCATTAGGACTAAATGAGGTTTTAATGCCATTTAAGCTTTTAGAAGCTAAGCAAATGACGCCTCTAACAATATAATGTTGGGCTGACATTGTGGGCATGTTACAGCATAAGCTGGCAAGACTGGACCCAGATGAGAAGAAATGGAAAGGTAGACTCTGTCACCACGAGCACTGGCAACAACTGAGGAATTGCAGACTGTCATTAGAGAAGAAAACAAAAGGTTATACATAGGTTGCAAAAAGAGCTTTGGATGCACAGCCAAGCAATACCACAAGGCCAAACTATTCTCCACAAGCACAAGGACTCTGCACCAATGCTTGCCCTTGCCCTTGCCCTTGCCCTTGCCATCCTTAGTGCCTAGATGGCACATGGGGTCTTCCATTTCTACCAGTACTAGATTCCCCTTTAAATAATCAAAGAGTATAGGAAACCTGTGCCAGTCACAATTAACTTGACATGATTAAACCAAAAACACATGGGCTTAACAGCTCTAGTTAAGATAACAATTAGTAAATACAGGTGTTTGAGAAACCTGGAAGCCCAAAGCTCTACAGCAAGCCGCAGAGTTCATAACAATGCATTTGTTCCATGTGGAAGTTTGAGGCTTTCATGGTCGGTTTAGACACATTCAGTTGCTACAGGATTTTTGGCATTTCCTGATTTCACTCTAATGGTGGTCCCAATATGTTGTCCATCTGCAGGCATAAGTTTGTTTTCTTCCTCAGGAATTATACTGCAAAATTAAATCTAAAAATTTCCCTGAATTGATCCCATTGGGGAGGAATAGCTGTAGGGATTAAAGAAATTGTGTGTATTTTCAGATTTTAAAATATTATTTGCACTTCTTTAAATATTTTATAATGTCATAGTTATTTTAATGTTTTTAAACAGTTTGAGAGTATGGTTTTAAAAAATATTTTTGAAATATTCTTGAATCATAAAAACTTTCCAATGTATTTTGGAAGATTTGGTAGCAGGTGAGCTTGGGTTAAGGTTCATCACACTGTCAAAGTCATTTCAAGAACAAAGCTTGTTTTGCTTGTCAGTAATTGCAAATGGAAGATCAGACAGAGTTTTTGCAGTTGAACTGTAAGTTTCTATTGAGCATGCACATTGATTTCTGGAGATCAGAACAAGGTAAATAAAGATTTAGAAGTCAATCAGCATCTATGGAGAGGAATAAACTGGTGACATTTTGGGCCAAGGTCTCAGCCTGAACCCTAGTTGTTTATCCCCTTCCGTAAATGCTGCCTGACTTGCTAATTTTCTCCAGAACTGTATGTGTTATACAAGGTTTTCAGTATTTGTAGAATCTCTTAAGTTTAATTGAGAATTTTGATTTTTTTGGTGGGGTTCATGCTTAGCAAGGGCTGTTCACTGCTAACTAACAATTTTGGGTAATTACACAAGTGGATTGTGATATCCTCATAGAAATAATATTGCAGAATACAATGGATGTTAAAAGAATCATTTTAATTTCATTTATACAATCTTTGTTCATAATGTTACTCTGGTTTGTGTATTTATTCCAAACTTTACTTAGTCAGATGGTTAAAATATTAGCTAAAAGTTAAGTAAGAATTCTTCACTGGAAGTATTTGCTCAAGCAACGTGATGAGATAATAACTGATATAACTCAGACATTCACTTCAGTGAAGCCTGCTAGCTACCAGCATTGGTAAAGGGGAAGTTGATGCCACAAAGAGAATCAATCTTTGTGGGCAGCAGACTTCCTCCCCTTTTAAAGCTGACTGCAAAATTCAGATCGATTGCATCATGGCTGAAGGAAATTATTAATTTTCTGTTTTAATTTCATATATTTAATTTCCTCTTCTAACTGAAAGCTAATTCTTCTCCGTCTTTGTGTGAAATGATTGTTTACAGTTTCAATCCTGATTGATCTATTTTTAATATTGTCTTCAAGTCAGACAGTACACAAACAGAGTCTTCAGCCCACCATGTCTGAAACAACCATCAACAGCCATGTAAACCAATCCAGTTATATTCCACATATTCTCAATCTTTCACAGATTCTACTGTTCACCTTTATAGCAAGGACAAATTGCAAAGGCCAATTAATGCACAACGCATAGGAAGTAAGACAAATTGAGAGTACATGGAGGAAACTGAGGACCAATAGTACAAATTCAACTGAATTTCCAGTTGCTACGTTATTATTGATCAGGCTTTGTGCTGTTTCTGCCTGCACATTTTTTTGTTATTTACTCCACTTATACTGTAAGTTTTCCTTCTTAGACAATCTGTCATTTTGCAATGAGAAGCCCTTCAACACCTCACACACTTTTGCTGTTTATTGCAACTGATTTGAGAAAGTTATCCTGCTGGGAATTGCAGGCACAAGCCAATGTCCTGAAGAACAGTCACTGGGAAGCCAACTTGTAGTATGTTTCAGATTACTTATCTTTTTCCTATTTGGCACTACAGCTACATTATGGAGTTATGCCATTTCATCTTTACCAGCTTTATATGTTTATTTTTTATTATTTAGACATTAAGACTGCAGGTGGAAGATTTTGATCCAATTCCTGAAAGATCATAGCCAAGTTTAGTAGAATACTTGTATTTTTTGACATAATTAATTTATAAAATCTTCATTTTAAATTACTCAACTAAAATTTAAAATACATTTTTGAACTCTAAAATATACCTAAGGCAAAGTCGGAGGATTTCTTTCGTAACTTGAAGAGATTCTCAGGAAGGGCTATCCAAGCCAAGATCCACAATCTCTATGTAGAGTCAGATGCTTGGCAAACTGCTCTTGAAAGCTCAGTTCTGCTTATGCTTAACAGCTGTACTTCCTGTTTGGGAGTTGTGCACCTGAAGATTGTGTTTATTTACTAGCATTGTTTTATTGAAACCACCAGTATGAATCCACAATCAAAATTTTATAAACACAAGAAAGTCCGCAGATGCTGGAAATCCAAAGCAACACATACGAAATGCTGGAAAAATCGGCAAATAAGCATCTATGGAAACGAATAAATACTTGATATTTCAGGCCAAGACTTGAAGAAGGATCTCAGCCCAAAATGTTGACTATTTATTTATTTCCATTGATGACACCTGGCCTGCAGAGTTCCTCCAGCATTTTGTGTGTGCTGCATTAAAATATAATGGTATGCTGAGGTCAGTAAATTGAGTTGCATAAAATGATGCATATAAATGTTATATGTGACTTTAATGACTCCACACAATACACATTTCTAGCCAACAAATGCCAACAGAAATCTTGGATCATCATCTCTGACTTAACAAGAAAGCTGCAGGATTTCTCATTGGTTCTTCAGGATTTCTGTTACATTTGTTAACAATACTTCCTATAATTCCTCAGAGGTGATTTCAGTCTTAAGCCTTCCTCAACAGGAGATTGGTTAGTGTCTCAGAAAAGTACATTAGAGCCATGTTCCTGAGGATTCCATTGCTCCCCCGTTACAGACAAAATTGGGAGCTGATGAGAAAAACACTCCAGAAATTCAAGCTGAGAGTTATATGGGGTCTTGATTTAACCACTACGAAACAATGAGCACCAAATCCCATGAAATTACAACAAACACTGGTGAACAAGCAGTTGGAATATATTATTTTGAAGCCTTTAAATCATATGTAACAGGCAAAGTGTTTGTAACTAATATTATAAAAATAAGTGTAATTGGACATAACCAACAAAAGTAGAAGCAGAAGTTATTTACAGTTGAACTGATGAAAATAATATATCAGTGATGGAACAGCAGGAATACTAACTGAAACACCAAATAATGCCAGAGTGAATATATTAGGGAGCATTCATCAGTTCACCCAAATAATATAAGTATCCATGTTGTTTAGTTATGCTTATTTGCTCAAGAAGACTGATTTTCAAGCATTGAATTATTTTCCCGTACAATCTATGTGGACTGTCTATTGTGGAAATGACTTGTAGGTTTTAGCACTGCTAGCTTTGTTTGAACATAGAACTTGGTACCATAGAGACTCTGTTCTCTATATTTCATAGTGAATACTCTGCACTTCATGTATTATGAGTGGTTTTGTGCCCTTTTTCTCAGTGCTGGCATTGGAGAGAGTCCAGAGGAGCTTCACAAGAATGATCCCAGGAATGAATTAGTTAACATAGAAGGAGCGTTTGAGGGCTCTGAGAATGAGCTCGACAGAGTTTAGAAAAGTGAGGAGAAGCTTACCGAATATTGTAAAGCCTAACTAGAGTGGATGCGGAGAAGATGTTTCCTATAGTGAGGAAGTCTAGGACCAGAAGACACAACCTCAGATTACAAGATTGTCTCTTTAGAATAGAGATGAGGAGGAATTTCTTTAGCCAGAGCATGGTGAATCTGTGCAATTCTTTGCCACCTTCAGCTGTGGAGGCTGAATCATTGGGTATATTTAAAGCAGAGGCAGATAGGTTGCTGATTAGTAAAGGCATCAAAGGTTACAGCGAGAAGGCAGGCGAATGGGATTGAGAAAGACATGATGGAATAGCAGAGCAGACTCTATGGGCCAGATGTCTTAACACTTCTCCTACATCTTATGGTGTTATGTTTGAAGGAGAAAAAAAGTGGGGATGTGACAAGCAGGTGGAGGCTGTATCATACTAGGACCATGACCCCTGCTGTTATTTTCCAAATGACAAACACAAGCTAAAGAGTGTTTCTCTTAAATTGCTCCAAGGAGAGTATTTTGATAAGCTCCTGTTCATGCTGGAAGCAGTGCCAGAGTTTTGTGTACTGATCTTCAGTCAAACTCCACCACAACCACATCACAGCTTCTGGCCATGGCTTAATGTAAAGATCCTGAACTACAGCCTAATGAACTGCAGGTTACACCAAATGCCAAAACTGACAACACATCTGGCATGCATTTGATATAGATTAACATCCTAGGCATCAGCCATGAAACAGAGAATTCAAGCAGCTATCTTCCCTGTCTCCACTTTGTTCCTCCACATATGGTTTCATCTCAATTCAATTTTGCCTGGCCACTCTTCCCCTCCTGTTTTCAAATGTGCTAAAACAGCCAAAGAATTGGAAAGCCTTCTGAGTCACTTTAAAAGTTGTAGGAATTTTTGAATTAGTGCAGTTATTTTATCATTGGTAACCACAGCAAATATTTTTATTAACAAGCAACACAGACAATCCAAGCCCCCACTTTACTGAAAGATATTGAGCTGGCCTAGGAAAATCTCAAATGTTCATATTCATATTGAGGGTTAATTCCAGCAAATTTTTGAATAAAAACACAAAGATAAGTGAACTGCATAATAAATATGGATTTGTTTTCCCGTTAACTTTACTGGACCAGGGAGAGAGTATTTCAGATTATTTTGGAGTTTTGGAATTTTTTGGATGGCAGGCATTAATTTAATAGAACTCATTTTCAAAACAAAACTGTCCACAACTTGACTTCACACACTTAAAAACTAATCATTGGTTATGATGGTTCACTGATTCCATATTACAATACTGATACTATATTATTAAAACAATGCAGGGAGAGACTGCAGATTGTTCGTGTTAATTGACACTCAATAAAACCCTCATGATGAGATCAGGGAAACCATTCATTAGTATCTCATGTACCATACATCATTAAAGATACTTAGTACATAGTTCGGGACATATGATGCTTTGCAATTTAATACTCTGGGTGTTTTTATATCCAAGAAGCCATCACCCAACTCTATAACAATAGCATTATAAGTTGATTGTTTGTTGTTAGTGCTCTAAACCCCTTGGAACAGTCATCAGTATTTGCATATCCAAACAGGTTCTGCCAATTGGAATGTGCTTCCATTGCCAATATGAGATTCTGCAAAAGTTATCTATCTACACTCAGTGTTAAGGTTAAGTTGGTAATTTTGCCATCGAGTTAATTTTGCCATGTAGTTAATCATTTATAGTTGTGTTTAAGGTATAAACATCAATTTTCTGTTAAAAGAGGGGAGAACAGAAATACCTTCTAGTAGGGCTGCTTATATCTTCCAGTTTGAGTTCCGGTAATTCAGTTCACAAGCACAACAGATGGGGGCTCATCCGGGGTACATTTACCATTACCTGACCGGCAACCTCAGATGCTGCTAGTGAAACACAGCGATGCCTTACTGGCAGCAAACAAATCTACTATATCAATCATGCTTTTTCTTGACAACGACCATTGCGATTAGTAGCCTAATAACTTACCTTTCAGAGTTGAGCTTTTGAACCACCTGTGCAACCTGTCATTCTTGCGGTGTGAATATATGTCTTGAAGGAGCAGAACAGTTGCAGCATGGTGTGTATGGGCTGAATTGACACAGAGGGGCCTAGGCCCAAGACTGAGGATTGAGCCAATCTCTGGACATTGCAGTAGCTGACTTAGGGCAGATTCAAAGCAGCAGATCTGAGGTGAGGTGAAGCAGAATCGAGGTGGCCTGGGCCTGGGAGCAAGGGATGAGCCGATGTTTGGCCGATTTAAGTGCCAAACCAAGTTGGAAGTGTCAGGCATGGGCCAAATCGAGGCAGCAGGGCCCGAGCTCGAAAGTGCATTGATGCAGCAGGGTCCAAGTCCAAGAGCAAAGAACGAGCCGATGTTTCGGCATTTTGAGCTCTGGACCAGATTGAAAAGGTCAGGTTGTCGGGGCCGGAGGCAAGGGATGGGCTGGCGTTTAGCTCTCCATTTTTGCATGTTGAGTTTTTGATTGTATTTTATTTAAAGAGACCCGGTTGGTGGTGTAGTGGCATCAGTGTCGGACTTCAGGACGAAAGGTCCCGAGTTCAAATCCAGCCGGCTCCCCTGCACGCTTTCCATCCATGCTGGGGTAGGAGCTGGTGATCTCTTTGGAAACTCACCCGGCAGAAGGCAGAAGCCACTGCCGTAACTTGCCTTGTACGCAGTTCCCCACTATGTCAGAGAGGCGTGGAGGGAAATCATCCGCTAACCGGAGAAACTCCGGATGCGACATACCTTTCCTTTTATTTAAAGGGTTCTACTGGATTTCTTTTTTTTTTGTGCTGCTGCCTGTAAGGAAACAAACCTCAAGGTTGTATATAACATACATACTTTGATAATAAATGTACTTTGAACTTTAAATCCTAAAGGGTGAATATTTTTAAGTGTAGCATCTCACCTTTGTTCAGATCAATGAAACAGGATCATGGAGTATCAAAGTAAATGTCAACGAACCAGAGAGGTATTGTGTGTGTGTGTGTGTGTGTGTGTGTGTGTGTGTGTGTGTGTGTGTGTGTGTGTGTGTGTGTGTGTGTGTGTGTGTGTATGTATGCGTACGCATGCGTTTGTATGTATAAGGGAGGAACTATCAGACAGCACTAGGAAGAAAAGTAAAGGAATGTGAACTACATACAGGAAACTGAAGGCCTATTGGTCTCACATGCACTTGAAAATATGTTGTACCATTATTAAGTTAATGGTAAGAAATATAGAAGTTAACCAGACAGTCAAACTATCAACCATTTTGTTTTGAAGGGCAACCATCTTTCATACTTGAGTTACTAGAGTTATCTCAGGATGTAACAAAAGGATGGATAAAGGATGTAGTTGACACTTAGTGGCCACTATGTTATTGTGTAGGCACATGGCCAAGTGGTTAAGGCGTTTGTCTAGTGATCTCAAGGTCGCTAGTTTGAGCCTCAGCTGGGGCAGCGTGTTTGTGTCCTTGAGCAAGGCACTTAATCACACATCGCTCTAGTCTGCGCGAGGAGTGGCGTCCCACACAGACTTCCAATCTACGTCTTGTAAGGCATGAAAATGCCCGATGCAGGCCACTCATGGCCTGAGTCAACGTTCCCTCCCTCCCCTTGTTAGGTACATATGTACATCTGCTTATTAATGCAAATATCTAATCAGCCAATCATGTGTCAGTCAACTCAATGCATAAAAGCATGCAGGCGTGGTCAAGAGGTTCAATTGTTGTTCAGACCAAACATCAGAATAGGGAAGAAATATGATCTATGTGATTTTGGCCATGGAATAATTGTTGGTGCCCTTCAGGGTGGTTTGAGTACCTCAGAAACTGCCGATCTCTTGGGATTTTCACATACAATGGTCTCTAGAGTTTACAGGGAATGGTCTGAGAAACCAAAAACATCCAGTGAGAGGCAGTTTTATGGGCTAAAGTGCCTTGATATTGAAAGAGGTCAGAGGAGAATGGCCTGACAGATTCAAGATGATGGGAAGGCAATAGTAATTCAAATTACAACACATAACAACAGTGGTGTGCAGAAGAGCATCTCTGAATGCACAACACTTCCGACCTTGAAGTAGATGGGCTACAGCAGCAGAATACCAAGAACACAAGAACATACTCAGTGGCCACTTTCTTGGGTACATAATAAAGTGGTTACCGACTATGTGTATATACCTCTAGTAATTTGATTGTTCACCTGTTCTCTGCTAATGTCTATTAGTATCCAATTCCTGCTATGTCACATCTTGCTCCTTAAAAGCCTTTGATCAAATTCCTTCCACTGTCAGACACGGATGGATCCTTTCATGTGAATAGCACAATATTCTTGTCAGGGTAAATTGTACGCTTGTTTTTTACCATCTTTCAAATTAGCCTTTTGCTTTTCTTGGCTGTTGGAGAGAGTTCAGGGCAAGGTTTTAGTAATTTTCTTTCTTCATCCAAATAAACCCTTTCTAGAGGAGCATATACCTTTCATCTTAATACTAGTGGCAATTTCTATCCTTTGATGTTTTGTAGGAAAGTCAGGGAGGAAAGTTTGTCTGTTGGCAGTCTTAATATTACACCTCCTTCAAATGGAAAATGTAGAAAGTCCAATTAAAAAAGTGCATTATGAGGGCAATTTTTTCCTTTGCTATAGGTTTATATTATAGTTTTAATATTACTGACACCTTATGGAGACTTGATGATCTGTCCAAGGTTTAAATCCAATTCCACTGAACCCAGAGATATATCAAAGTTATTTGATGTCTGATGAAACATCAGGTAAAGCCATATCCATTTTTCAAAATCTTGTGACGTTACTCAAAGTACTCAAAAAATCGAAGTACATTTATTATCAAAGTATGTTTGCAGTGTACAACCCTGAGATTCTTCTTCCCAGAGACAGCCACTGAAACAAAGAAAGAATTCAGAGGAGATCTGAGCATTCTCGTGTTGTCCTGGCTACTGTTCCTCCATGTACAAATTGAGACCACCATTTATATTATTGTTGCTTTGTAGCTTTGTGCTGTGTTTAAAATGTCTGATGGATCTGCTAACATGACAATGGCTACTCGTGGCAAAGTAATCAATTGTCTTTCATGTACTTTGAGAATTTTTTGAAAATTGGAGCAAGCATTTTACGGATACAAGCCTCTTTTTGCTTGAAAATCATCATTCCCTGTGCTACATGATTTCGAAGTACCATGAAGTCAAGAGAGTTCATTTTTTCAATGGTTAACAATGAATGGTTATTTATAATTGTGATTTATCATGTTTGACCTTGCATTTACACTGCTGATTAACAGAAAAAAGAATGACGGCGAGTAATGCAGATTTCATTAATTTTATTACTAGAATTATGTGTTGTATGTCCATCCATTCTCAGCCACATTAATGTAAAATGCAAGTGAGTGATTCCAAGTAGAAATTCAATTGAAATTCATAGATGCAAGAAGTGTAATTAGTGGAGGGTGACATCAGCCAGTGAGTTGAAACATTAGATCACTCGAAGCTCAGATCTTGAATTTACTTCATACTCTTCAAAGAGACTCTGTTCTCCCTGATGATACAATGGAATGAAGAAAGGCAAAAGATGATTCAACTGAATTCCAATGAACATGAGTAAAGTGTTGGTAATAAGCATCTGAGAGATTGTGGGGGAGAGATGGTTGTAGGCATTGCACAAGGTTTCTATCTTTGGTGTAGAGCGGAGCAGGTGCCCAGGGGTCATATATTTGGGTTCCCCCTCTGGAATCCATAACTTTGAATGCAAAAAATTCTGCTGAATTTTGGCCAAGCCTTTGGTTAATGATTCTGGTCACATATTTGGTATTTGAATAAAAACAGTGCTAGAAAGACAGAGAAGGGCAGGCAGGACGCTGACCTGGACCTGAAATCCTAAATATTTCTCTTTCCATGGATGCTGCTGACCTGCTATTCATTTTCAGCACTTTCTGTATTTATTTCACATTTCCGGCAACTGTTTCTTTTGAATTTTCATTCTTTTGAGTATTAAACTTATCTTAGCAAAAGCACAAAATAACCAAGTTTATTATTCTCTGCCTAATGTAAGGAGATGAAAAAGGAATAGTAAAGATAAACTGCAATTCACTGTTGCGTGATGAACATGTGAGCCTTTATGGCTGTACCTTAAACAATTCAAAAAGTAAACTTGCACATCCTCATTCTCTGTTGTGAATCATTTGTATTTTTAGACACATAATTTCCAAGTAACAGCTACATATTCTTTTTTTCCTAGCTGCAATGTTGCACAATGCCTCCAAACAAAATTCTATGAGAGGAGATCTGGTTGTCAGAACAGATGGGAGATGGTTCAACCTAGAGAAGATGGATTTCATATCAGCTGAGTCTCAGCTACAGTGTGCAGATGACCCTTGCAACTATGAGCATTTGGAGGCCGAGTTTCAAGCCATAGTTGACTTACAGTATTTGCTGAAATGAGGATGGCCTTTATGCTCACAAGTTAATGTCTTCTACAAATCTGCCCCTGCTGCACAGCACTGCTGTCCAACTTGGTGGCGACTTCTACATATCCAAGATTCAAGATTGTGTAATGTCATTTCCAGTACACAAGTGCAAAGGAGAATGATACAATTGTTACTCCAGATCTGGTGCGGCATATTATAACACACCAAGATAAAGAAAATAATAATTTAAAAAATCATAAGATAGCTTATATACATAGATTGTATGTCCATAAATTGATGCTAGGCACAGAAGTGTCTGTACATAAGCTGTCACTGATAGGAAATGATTAAGTAGTGGTGGTGAGGAGTGTGGAGGGGTGGGTTAGTGGGTGGGGATGTTGATCAGCCTTACTGCCTGGGGAAAGAAGCTGTTTTTAAGTCTGCTGGTCCTGTCTTGGATGCTGCGTAACCCCTCCCAAACAGGAGTAGGGCAGACAGTCCATGAACAGGGTGAGTGGCATCCTTTGTGATATTGTTAGCTTTTCTCTGGCACCTTTCTGTGTAGATGTCATTAATGCCATGTGGGCTGGTGCTGGAAATGCGTTGGGCAGCTGTGACTACCCATTGTAAAGCCCGCCCTCCCTCGTCCGCCGCAATGCTGTTTCCTTACCACACAGTGATGCAACATGTTAGGATGCTCGCTACTCCCCATCTCTCGAAGTCCGCAAGAACTAATGTGCAAAGTGGGCATGTTGATAAGCTTTCTCAATTGTGTAGGATGAGTTTTAGGACCATGCGATGTTATGTGAGGTGTGCACTTGCAGGACTTTGCTTATATGGGAAGTCTCCAAGTAGTGGCCATTACTGAGAACTGTATGGAAACCAATTTCGCTGCAAGTTCATTTTTTTTTAGCCACCCACATCTATCACTCTACATAAACTTGCATTTTCTTTCATTTTATTGAATAATACCTAACACTAGCCATAATTAAACTGTTAGAATATACAGTATACTGAATCATTTTACTCATACCAGCTTGGAAAATGCCTAAAAACTTCAATGGTTATTGGCTTATTAGTGTCATGTGTACCAAGATAGAAAGAATACAGACAAAATCAGAGAAAATCTAGGCAGCTTATGCTATGCAGATGAACTTGAAAAAGTCTTTAGCTCCTCCCCTAGAACGTTTGAACCCTAAAAATGTTGAGAGTTTTCCCCTGATTCGTGGGTGTCTGCAAAGAGCAAGGATTTCAGGTTTTTATACTGTATGTATTCTCTGATATTAAATGCAATTATTGAACCATTGAACAATTGGTTCAATTTAATATCGGAGAACATATACACTATACAACTGAAATCCTTACTCTTCGCAGGCAGTAAAAGTGAGAGAAAAAAAGATTGAAAGACAGAACACAAAGCTCCCCTGCTTCCTCCCATGCACAAGCAGCAGCAAAAGCATTGATCCTTCACCCTCTCCTTCCCCCCTTACTTCAGCAAGCATCAGCCCTCCCACCACCCACCGTGCAACAGCAAGCGCCCTGGGACCATGATGTATAAGACCATCAAAAACTATTGTCCATCCTAACCCATCAACATCAAAACTGTTGCACAGATGTAGGAGAATTTATGTCAAACTAGATTAAGTCAGGTCGTTTGTAACCCTGGGTGTCCCCTCCACCTCTTGTACCTTCGGTAGTGAGGGTAAGGTGAGGGTCTCCGTCGGTCAGAGTTTGCATCCTAGCTGTCCAGATATGCAAGCCTGGGCGGAGCCCATTACAATTTGTACCAGAAATTTCATAGAAATTGCCAGTCAGCATTGATCTCAATGTTTTTTCCCCTCGGGATTTACTACTGATGCCTTCCCCATGATTGGATATAGCCACAAGGCAACAGAGCTTTGAGATCAGAGTTTTCCTTCTCCTAGATGAGCTGCCAACCACAGCTGATGAGCCCCATCTGCCCAAAGTGACTAGCTTTATGGCACCAGTAACCCGCCTTTGCCCCTTCTCTGTCACACATGAAGGCCAGGAGCTGGACTTAGTTGTCAGAGGTTATGTGCACGCACCATTGAGAGCGTTTAATAAGTAGTGGGAGCTTGTCCCCATTATCACCCCCGGCTATAACAACCTTAAAGAACCTACCTTCAATAAACTACATTACATATAATAAAACAGAAAGAAGGCTGGAAGTATTCAACTCCGGGCAACATTTGTGGAAAGGGGAGAATGTAACATTTCAGATGAATAATCTTTAAACAAAACTGAGGAAAGACAGAAAGAGTTTTGTTACAAAGAAAGGAAGCTAGGGTGAGGGAAAATAAAATGCAGGGGGAGTGCAGGATTCTTGGAATGACAGTGGCAGTAGAGCCACTGATAATGGCTAGAAAATTGCAAAAGGTATTTCTGAGAAGCTGTAGATAGGAGAAGATGAATTAAATGTACAATGAGCAGAAGAGGGAAATGCTATGCGAGCTGGAAGTCTGAGTTAATATGTTGGAATAGAATAGCAGTTACTTATGAAGCTTTCATACATTTTTATTTCCCTTGAGGTAGATCAATATAATAATAAAATCTACCAAATGTGGTTGTGCTAACTACATTTTAAGTATATTCAATTTTGCCAGAGGTACAGTAGCTAAATTGAAATCCTAATTTTGACCAAAATTTGAACTTATGTATCTGTGGAGGATATATTTCAGAAGGTTTGGCTGGAAATTCTTTGATTACAGGGAACTGTTTCTACATAGGGTGAGCGGGAAGCATTTCATTTCTTCTTTTCCATGATGTTTATGCTTGCTTCTTGGCTGTAAACCAAACAGTGGTTTTACAGGCATCTATGGAGATTGCGGGAGAACGAACTCTCCAAATTAATAGAACAGTAAACGGAGAAATACCAACAATAAGGGAGGATAAAACAGGAAAAGAACTATTTAGAAATTTATATGATTTTACTTTTTATAGTCATCCTAGACATTTAGAGTTGTATTATTAAGGTGCCTCCATTGAAAACAAATGGGTTATAGGAATAGTTTTATCTGCAGAGGAGAAACTGATAGATATTGCTTTGCACACAGTGTTGAAGAATGAACCCTAATGTCATTGTTCTATAATGATTACTCTCACTAAACAAATATAAAAAAAAATCATGTGGAAAGATTTTCAATGGAATTTCTAGAGAACAATGAGAAAGTACAGACTTATAAAAATAATTGTCAGGACATGTACCGGTTATTTTTAGAAATTGCCTCATCATTCTGAGAAATGCATTCCTGTGTAGTTTATCTAGAGTTCACAGATACCATCTGTCTTGCAGTTGTAGCCCATAGTGTCTTTTCCTTGGGTGACCTATGTTGTCCTTTTGATGTTGACTTACCAGAAACATGTTTTTACCTAAAACAAACTGTACAATTGAACTCAGAACTAATCAGTTCCCAGTATTGTTTGCTTTTAATTAATTGAGAAGGATTTTGCCATTTTTTGAGATTTTGACAATAATTACTACCAGAGACGAGAATCTATGAGCAAAGCTCAATTACTATAAAATTTACTTCAGAAGCTCTTATGGTTTTTCAATATGGTTTCACTCCATCAGACAATGAGTCCCATACTGGCTGACTCCAATCTTCCACTTTCAGATTTGACCCCAAGACTTGCATGTCATAGGAGTTTGAACTCCAGGCCTCAAACTCGGGGTTTGTCTGGGCCTCCAACCATGGCACTTAGCATCCTGGGTGGTAGGGGAGAGGGGGGATGATGGTCATACATGGTCCAGACTCAAAAACTCGCAGACATCAGGTGTCTGACCTCTGGACATGCTGACCTGGGGGTTCACCAACCCTCATCCACAGGACCTGCTGACCTCCGTCATTAACCATGGGGATTATTGGTTTATATACTCATTACCTGGCGACCCAACATTGATTCATGGGAATTTTTGTGTATTTAATATTTCAGTAATATTTGACTAATATTGTAAATATATTGTTTGATTAAGCATTGCTTGCTTACATAATTAATTACGGGTTATATACTAAAATATGTGAGTGGATTATGTCATCATGCCACCATGTCATAAGGGTGTGCCTCACTTAAAGTAAAAACAAAATGAAGACAAGCATCTCTCATGTTCCCTTGTTTTTATTTCAGCATGTTTTATGTTTTGGAGTTACAAAACATAACAGTGGCAACATGGAACTTTTAAAGAAACCTGAGATAGCTAGCTACCTGCTGAAGTGCAGCAACACATTCATGTTAAAAAATGAGTAGTGAGACTCTTGAGTCAAAAAGAAATAGCTGTGGGACTTTTGAGTAAAAAAATCACAGCACTTTTTTTGTCTTTGCTGGAGAAACAGTCAGGTTAAAAAAAGGGCAGAAAATGGATGAATTCATGGGTTTAAAAATACAGAGTATTGGTTGATGATAATCATAAATAAAAAAAGAGGAGAAATGGCTGGCTACATCAGAATGATAGTTGCATTTGATAGCACAAAAGATAACCAGAGCAACTGGTTGAACGAATTGAGCAGTATTTTGAAGTCAATGAACTAGCCAATGAAAAGCAAATGCCGATCTTGCTGAGTGCATTGGATTTAAAGGCATACAGTTTTTCTTAAAAGTTTAACTGCTCCAACAAAACTAGCTGAAATGAGCTTTGCTGAAAATTTTGAACCAAAACTATTGTTGATTCCAGAGCACTTTAGGTTTCATAAGCAGAATGAAAAGGAAGGGGAATCTATTTCAGCATATGTGGCTGAATTGAAGAAATTGTCTGAGCATGGTCAGTTCAGTGATGGGCTTAGTGATTCACTGAGAAATCATTTAGTTTGTGAAATCTTACAAGAAAGCATTCAAAAGCAGCTCCTAACTGATGCACAACTTGCATTTAAAAGAGGAGCTGAAGTAGCTGCATCAAACAGCAGAGAGATATGCAAATTAGTTGCAGTCAGGAATGAAAGTGAGTGTGAACAAAATTGTAATGTACAAACAGAAATTTTGTCTGGCTGAAATTTTGTGGCAAGGACTCACATCCATCAGACCAATGCAGGTTTAAATGTGAAACTGACAGAAAATGCAACAATTTAGGACTTGTACAAAGAGCATGTTGGACAGACAAAAATAAATGGACTGCATGGGCAAAAGAAAAAGATTTTAAAAAGTCAAGTAGCACTTTCAAAAAGAGCACTGATCTGCATGTTGTTGATGAAAATAATTGATAATGATGAGAGTGATACAGGACTAAGTAGCCTTAAGATTTACAATATGAAAACGGACAGGAGACAATCAAAATGGCTTATGCCAGAAGTGAACGGCAATTTCATTAAAATGGAATTGGGCCCTGGCTCGGCTGTTTCAGTCATTCTACAAAATGAATGTGAATGGCATTTCAAAGAATCTGAAATGAAGCATGCAGATATCCAACTTAGAACTTCTACTGGAGAAGAGATAACTTTTTTCATCTTTTTCAATCTTTTTATTAGTATTGTAATGATAAAGATTAACATAACGTAATAATCATACAAAATTATTGGGATTACATTGTTGTAATTATCATATATAAATATAAACCCAGTTAGCACATGGATATTAAACCTCCCAATCATACAGGATACAAATACTATATGTAAACAAATTAACATGAAAAAGGAAAAAAGGAAAAAATATATATACTGCCCCCCCAAAAAAAACTAAACTAACAAGACTATCAACTAAACTACAGACAAAAAAGACATGGGCTGTTCTGAAACATAAAAAAAAGAACCATTAGTGTCATTAACTCCGCTCCCCTCAACATATACTAAAAAGAAATAAAATAGGTTCGGAAAAGATCAAATTACATCATATGGAAATATTGAATAAATGTCCAAGTCTTTTCAAATTTAATAGAGGGATCATAAATAACACTTCTATTTTTTTTCTAAGTTTAAATACAACATAGTTTGAGAGACCCAATGAAATGTGGTGGGGAGATTGATCTCTTTCCAATTCAGCAAAATGGATCTTCTGGCCATTAGTGCAAGAAATGCAATCATCTGATAAGCTGAAGATGTCAAAAGATTTGATTCTATCATGAGTAAACCAAAAATTGCAGTAATAGAGTGGGGTTGTAAATCAATACTCAAAACAGTTGAAATAATATCAAAGATATCTTTTCAGTATTTTTTTAAAAGAGGATGTTACCAAAACATATGAGTTAAAGAAGCTCTCTCAGAGTGACATCTATCACATATAGGATTTATATGAGAATAATAACGAGCTAATTTATCCTTAGACATATGTGCCCCGAGAGGAGATAACTCCTGCGGGAACAATATTCGTAGCAATGAAACACAATGACCAACAAGGCACATAATTGACTTGTAACTGGTAAAATCATCAGGGCCAACGTTGTGGGGATGTGATTGGCTGAGACAACTACAACTTGATTGGAAATCCATCCACCATTTGCATGCCACATTCCCTGCTATAGAGTCAACTAAAAGTGAATTAATAAAGGTACTGGATGATGCCACAGTAGTATTTAAGGATGGTATTGAAAACTCAAACATATCAAGTATAGAACAGTATTAAATGAAAATGCCACATACAAGTTATGCAAAACCAGCCTGGTTTCTTACACTATCTATTATAAAATAGCCAGTGAGCTAGATTGCATGGAAGATGAAGGAATTCTTTCCAAGGCTGAGTGTAGCCCATAGGCAATGCCATTAGTTTCAGTAGCTAAGAAGAAGAGGTTTGTCAGGATCTATACTGATTTTAAGGTCACCATCAACCCTGTCCTGAAAGTAAATCAATTTCCTCTGCACAGGATAGAAGATATCTTTACATCCTTTCTGGAGGGAAACACCTCAGTAAAATGGACTTAGCTGAGGCCTACTCCATCCTGGAAATTGAAAAGGAGTGTAAAGTGTTTCTTATCACAAACACTCCAAAAGAGCTTTATCGCTAATTTTTGGGGAAGCATCTGCAACTGCACTCTGGCAGAAAGCTATTGACCAAGTGTTGCAAGGCTGTCAGGCTCTCAGTGTTATCTGGATGGCATCATTGTTATCAGTAAGGATGATAAGGGCCATATCCAAAATCTCAGGACAGTGTTAAAAAGACTAGAAGATTATGGGCTCAGAGCATGATACAAGAAGTGTGAGTTTTTTCAACTATGCTTCACTCCTTGAACACATTACCACTGTTCAGGAAGAAATGGCAATGGACAAAGCAGTGTGAGGTGGCTTTCCAAAAAGTAAAAGAAATGGAGATACCAGACACTGTACTCACACATTATGATCCACATCGTTCAGTGAAGCTTGCTTGTGGTGCCTCGCCTTATGGTATTGGTGCAATCATGTCAGATGTTACGGGTGATGGATGCAAATGCCCCATAGCCTTTGCATTAATTTCCCTTACCACTGCAGAGAAAAATTACACTCAGATTGACAGAGAGTCCTTGAGTCTAGTTTGGGTTGTAAAACGCTCCAACCAGTACTTGTATTGGAGGGAGTTTACCCTCGTTACTGATCATCAGCCACTGGTATCCATTGTCAATCCACAGAAGAGTGGTCCACTAACAGCACAAACTGGACTCTGTTTCTTGGAGAACACAATTACAAGATCAGAACCAAGAGGACAACTAAACATGGAAATGCTGATGGAGCATCTTGGAGAAAGGTGTCCAGAGCTGTCTGAACCACCTTCTTCAGTCCCAGAGACAACTCCAACAACTCCCACAGAGGAGGCCTCAGAAACTGAGATTGTTTCACAGCCACAAGTCTCACCTGTCGAGCAGAGTGATCCCACTTGTCAGGAAAGATATTATACCATAAGAGGAAGATATCTTCCACAGCAATTAAATCATTACGCCTGAAAGGAATAATTTAAAATTTACTACACTGTGGAAGTCTACATAGTTGTTGTATTATATAGTATACTGTTCAGTATATATAAGATGACTAGAGAGATATACATATTTGAGTTGAGATGCATTCTGTACTGAGTTGGAGTTCATAGCTAACTAGGGAGGAGTGTTGTATATTTATATTTCAATAATATTTGAGTAATATTGTAAATATACGGGATTGTTTGATTAAGTATTCTTTGTTGTTCACTTAATTCACGACAGGTTATATGTAAAAGTACGTGAATGGCATATGTTATCACGTCATCACATCATAAGTCATGCCTCCTTTAAAGTAAAAACAAAACTGAGTCATGCATCTCTTGGGCTCCCTTGTTCTAATTTTGATCAGCTTTATATTTTGGACCTACTCAACATAGCAGGGATCACTGGCCTTCTACCACAGAGCACTCTAACTTCCCTCATCTCTGTCCCTAAACCCTAACCTGCCCCTTAACTCCCCTGCCCCCAAAACCATCACTACAAACCTAAAAATCAACTAAGACGGAACCACGACCTTGATGAACATCTCAGCTGGTGATAAAGAAGTCTTTATTCAGCACAACAAGCAGGCTTTCTCATGGAGACACTTGGTAGTTAAAAGTACGTCACATTTTTATATCCTTAAGATCAAAGGTAACAGTGAGTGATTCAATCCAATTGCAATAGTTACATTCGCATGGGTTACTTCAATTCTTTGGGTTGACAAATGGTTCCTTTGAGATACATAGTGGATGCAGATTGTAATTGTTAAGACATCTCTGAAGGTCCAAATGTCTTTGAGAGAAATTAATTATCACAAATATTCTAAAGCCTTTTGATGACAGAGAGCCAGATACCCAAAATTAATGTTGTCAGGGCTGTTTCAGTGTAAACAAATATGGTACACAAAACCAGGTATATGATTGCCTAAACTGTACCTATACATGTTTCGCATGCTAAGAGGCAACATCAGCCTGGTGTGCCAGCTGGCACTTGACTCACAATGGTGCAAATAATTTAGCCATAGTGCTTAGATTCAAAGTTCAAAGTTCAAAGTGCATTTATTATCAAAGCGTGTAAAAATGATACAACCTTGAGACTTTTTTGCTTATAGGCAGTCTCCATAGATCCAAATCCCCAGAGTGGCCTAGAGTAGGCCCAAAGTCTCAGTATTCAATTCATCATATTAGTGGGGCAAATTGTCATAAAGTTTGTCGACATGAAACACAGCAACTGGGGGCAGTCTCACAGCCATAATGTCACGGAGAGAGAAGCCCCCAGACTATCTGGGCCAACATTTACATTGTCTGAATTTTGCATTAGGACCCAGCCCCAACGTCAGTGAATCCGTCTGGGCCTAGATCTTGCTGCTAAAGGAGCTGTTCTCGACCTCTCCAAATTAGCTCGGCACCCAGAGCAATCTAATCTCGCCCGACTCTCAACACCCTGCCTTTCCAGTCTATATGGGCCGACATTTAGATTGTCCAACAGCAGATTGTATTAGGACCCAGGCCTCGCCGTGTCGAATCGCTCCAGGCCTTGAACACACTACCCAATGTCTTGCTTCGGACCAGGATTTCACTGCCAAAGAAGCCATTTGTGATCTCTCCAATTCGGCTTGGTGCTTAGAGCAATCCATCCTTGTACCTGGGTTAGTTGGACAGGCATCAGAATTCCCCTGTTCTGTACCTACATCTTGGTTTGATGCAATCCAGTTAACAAAATCCTATTGATTTAGTATTTGGCTCTTGCATATGCAGTCTCTTAGTCTGTGGAACAGTCTGTACTTTTAACTGCAATTTACAAAAGAACTGGAGGCTAATTGTAAGCTTCCTGAATTTATTTACATTTATATAACTAAGGTCTGGTTCTTGTTTGAATTAATATCTGCTGTATGCAAGAAACTCCAGAATACTCCTAACATACTATTATCTTGGCTACTGGACAGAAATCTGTCCCAGGAAGGCCAAACTTTAAAGTGGATTGGATTAAGTGGGGTAGCGAAGAATGCCCTTCACTGTGGATCTGTTCTCCAATTACTAACCTATGTGTACCTACATCTAAGTTATCTAACAAGACTGTACAGAGATGGCGATAGAAAGTTCCAGAAATTAATCACATCCTCATCACCCCTTCAGTCTCTTGCTAAAACTATCAATAGTTATGCTGGACGCACGGTCGCAGCAAGGTAAACTTGTTCAAATTCCAGGCCACGATCTAAGATTAACAGAATGATCTTGACAACTGGTCTTTTTGATCAACCTGCAGGAGGGTTTGGAGTGGTCTCTGCTCTCCGCTTAAATATCTGCAAGGGCCTTGGCACAGTGGCACCTCCTCCTGGACTGTCCTTTCAATTGCTGGCCCTACCATAGAAAGAGCCCAGCTTATTTGTGTTCATTCCCCATACAGCTGGGGTGGCTGCCTTCCGACGCTGTGTGTGATTTCTTCTCTCTTTATCATTGAGGTTGTGGAACTTTATGTTTGCCTTAATTTTGATCCCTTCCCATCTATTTTCCCAATATCGTTCTATTCTGATCAACTAATCATCCACCTCCAGAAACCAGCCTTCATTACAAAGTATAGTTACCGTTATACTTTAAACTTAATTCACAGTTCACTGACACGCGCTCCCTCTGACTTCTGCATTTGCATTTCCGCTCTCTTTCATCTGTGGGTCTACTTTTGTCAGGTGTGGTCAGCTGTGACACAGCAGGCTGGTGTGCGTCATTTAGATTCTCTGTAACGACACTGATACTGGGTGGACTTGATCCCCTGTTCTGTCTGCGAGGGAGACAAGAAAGTGAATCATCTGGTTTAGCCTGAGTCCAGTATTTCCACTGGCTACCACACCGGGTCTGTGCACAAACACTAGTGTTATTTGCCTGGAGTAACACCCGTAGTCCTATCCACCTGGGAGTGAACCTTGCCGTTTCAGGCAATTCTCTTACTATAATTTGGTCACCTGGCTGTGGGCAGACTGTCTTCTCTCCCTCAGGCTCTCTCTGATCAACAACATGTTGCTGCTGTTTTGCTCTGTCCCTCAATGTGTTAGCCTGGTTTCACAGATCTCCGTGTGAGCTTACTAAATTGGCTCCAGTAATTTCTTCCTCCAGGCTTGCAATCCTGTTGTCTCATCTTTATCTGTTGCACTCTTTGCCCTGTGATCTGCACACTCATTCCATTTCTGCTCGTTTCTCTCCCTCTGCGACCTCTGCAGGTAGCTGTGCTGTTTCTAACAGCTCTTAGTGACATTGTGCCCCTACCCTTCTGACCTCCTGACATGATTCAAAAGCAATGTCCTGTGTCCTGTCCCTGCATGGGGCTGCTGTCTCTCCATGGGCCATAATGTCTGCTCTGGGGATCACACATTTGCTTGCCTGTCTTGTCCATGTTATTTCTCTGTTTCCCGAATCTAGAATCACACTCAATGTGTCTATCCCTAGGACAGTAACCTTATTGTTTGGTCACACCCAGAAATCTGAAAAAAGTTGCACTCGCTCAGTCTCAAGTACCCGGGGCTGACTTCTCTCTACACTCATTGTTTCACCTCCTGCACTTGTCATATTAATTGCCTCTCCAGTCATGGGCATGGGTTAGATCTGTTAATGGTACTGATGCCCCTGTGTCCACATCGCAATACTGGCCCCCTAATAATGCTGTTGTGTATATCCATGGGACACCAGTGCTCGCCATGGGGGCTATCACCTGCTGTTTGCCTGACCTGCATGCTGTCCTCACCAGCTCTACGATCTAGTCTGCAGTCAGATCGGACAGAGAGGGCACCGCCATGGTTTCTGCCTGTTTTGGTGAGTGATTCTCATGCCTCCCTCTCTTTTCAGGATACTGCCTCCAACCATGGCCTGAGAAGCCACAACTGTAATGAATCATATCCTTCACCTTTCTACATCCGTTCTGGCACTCCCTTGCTGGGTGTCCTGGTTGTTGGCACACAGATCAAGTTCTCTGCATCTTCACAGCCCATGATATTATTGCAGAGTAGGTTGAGCCCACTGCTATCCCCAAATCTTCTCTCTCTCTCTCTCTCTCTCTCTCTCTCTCTCTCTCTCTCTCTCTCTCTCTCTTTCCCTCTTTTTCTCGCTCTCTCTTTCTAACTGTTCCTTCAATCTGTCCCGCTCTACTTGTAAAAGGTTACGCCGTTCCCTGCATTCATCCCTTTCCTCTGTGACTCTACAACTTCCAGACTATAGGATTCCTGACACTTAGTTCTCTCTTGCATATTGGTATTGTAAAATGCTGCAAGTCACTTTCCCTTGTTTAATGGGGATTACAGACGGCGGGGGAGCTGCATTGCCTTGGTTGTAGTGAGGACTAAGCCTCAAGCCGTGGGTTTGCCTGTTGCGGCAGTTTAGGAGAGGAGATGCCAGAGGCCGTGTAGCATGGTTGGGGGCTGGCCATCCCATCAGTGCTGCCCCCCAGTGTTCAATTTGTGGAAGGACAAGCTGGATAGTGTGTGTGTGCATAGGTACATTCATCTCTGGACTGCTGAGAACTGTTTTTTCTTGCCGATAACACCAAAGCACCATTAATTTTCAGGACATGTCACTCAAGGACTTGGGCTGTATTTTTTGTGTGTGACTGTGTGTTTACTTGCTACCTTATATGTGCGATATGTGCCTTGTGCTGTGTATAACTGTTGATGTGTTTTGCCCCTTGGCCCCAGAGGAAGGCTGTTTTGTTTGGCTGTATTCATGGGTATTCATGTATGGTTGAATGATAATAAAACTTGAACTAAATATACATGACTGCTGCTTTATCTCCCTTCCTCTTTGGCTATTCCACCACTACAAACGTTCCTCTGGGCTCCAGGTCTTAACTTACCCATCTTTGTCCAATCCCTGTTCAGCTTTCTCAGGTTTATGAAATATATACTCTATGAGTTCTCTCCTCTTCATAGCTGCACCCAGGATATTGCTGTATCCTTTTTATGTAGAAAGTTAAATATTTCTGCACTATCACCATCTTAGGCTCTGATTGTCAGGTTTTCACACTCACAGTCAGACACACACAAACAATTCCCTGAACGAGTATACATGCACCCTCTTGTGTCCTGAATGGTACCTCCCACACTGCCTGGGTTTTCTCAGTAACCATGCTACACTTAACCGTTGTCTATTCAACAAGTAAGCATGCACCCTCTGGCACTCTGAATAGTCTGTAACCACCTCTCTCTACTGGTGATTCTGTCTCGACCAACTACCCAGTGCTGTCTGGCAGCTGGCACCTTACACAAATACACAAACACCACACTTTTATATCTATCAGTTCAGATCTCCACCGTGTCCTTTCATATTCAGTGATCCTGTGATCATTGGCCTAAGCAGATCTAAATGTGGGGGCTACTCTTAAAAAAAAACTCACCTCTTAGATTGCTGAAGTCACTGGCCACACTGCGGATCACGAAACACATGCTCATTCCTCTTTGCCAATTGTACAGTATAATGCAGAAGTCAAATACATTTTCTAAGTTATGCAGTGGTGTTTCTATATGCTGGTCTAACATCTATTCTTGAAGTTAGCAAGATGGCCTCCATTAAATATTGGGAAGTTTGGGATGACTTGAATTCCATCATCTTGCAACTAAATTTATCTCCTTCCACATTAATTCACCGGATTGAGTTTATCTTCATCTTGGCTCAGTTTCTTCAGATCAAAAGTACACAATAGCTCTGGGCTTTTGTGTGGGCCCAAGTATTAGCTCCAGCAACAAGACACAACAGAATGCAAATGTATATTTTTGAATCTGGTGTAACAAACTATCTGCCGAAGAAACTCAATGAGTTGAGCAGCATCTGTGGGTGGAAAGGAACTGTCAATGTTTCAGGATGAAGTTCCTCCAGCAAATTCATAAGAGATTCATTAGATGCTGGAAATTTTGCGCACACATGAAAAATGTTGGAGCAACTCAGTAACTGATCCATATCACACTGTATGCTTTGCCAGTCTTCTACACAATCTATAGCTCCATCAATCTTGGTACCATCCGCAAACTTACTCACCCACCTATCTACATTTTCATCCAGGTCATCCATACATCACAAATAGCAGAGGTCCCAGCACAGATATCTGTGGAGCACCACTAATTATGGACCTTTAACTCAAATAAGTTACTTCAACCACTGCCTTCAGTCTTCAATGCGCAAGTCATTTCTGAATCCAAGCAGCCAATTTGCCATGGACCTCATGCATCTTAATCTTCTGGATTAGATTCCTATGAGGGAGTTCATCAAGCACCTTTCTAAAATCCATGTAGAAAACATCCAGTGCCCTACCTTCATTAAAATCTCTTATCACCTTGTCAAAAAATCCAATCAAATTGGTAAGACACAACCTTCCCGCACAAAGCCATGCTGGCTCTCTCTAATTAGGCCATAAGTTTCCAAATGCTCATATATTCTATCCCTGAAAAGTTTCTCCAGCATGAGAGACTCACTGATCTATAGTTCCCAGGATTTTCCCTTGTTCCCTTCTTAGAGGCACAACATTATCCACTCATCAGTCCTCCAGGACCTTGCCTGTGCCTAGAGAGGACAGGAGGATACCGGTCAAGGCCGCAGCAATCTCATCTCTTGCCTCCTTCAATAACCTAGGGTAAATCCCAACAGTCCATAGGAACAACCACCTTAATACTCATTAGGAAACCCAACACATCCTCCTCCTTGAACTCTAAATACCCTTATGTATTTATACACTCAACATTGATCTCCTCGTCCTCTATATCCTTTTCCTTGGTAAATACTGAAGCAGAATACTCATTCAGTACCTCACTCACATTCTCCGTATCTAAGCAAATGTTCCCACCTACATTCTTGAATGGCCCTACCCTCTCTCAAGTTATCCTCTTGCTTTTGATGTATATACTGTATAAAATGCCTTGGGATTCACTTTAACCCTACTTGCCAAGGACTTTTCATGGCCCCTCTGGCTTTTCTAATCCCTTTCTTTAATTCTTTTCTGGATCCTTTATACTCCTTATATGCTTCGTTTTATCCTGCCTTCTGAAGCATTACGTACTTTTCTTCTTGTCTAAGTTCATCACCTCTCTAGACATCATGTCAGAACAAGCCAGAATACACAACGTTAAACAGACCTTACCACATTAGCAACATATTATACAGACAAACGAGCCTAAATTGGACATTAATGACTACATGAATTAATATTGTCAAAGAAATTGCCCTTGTTTCATCCATTGCATTCCCTTACTTTCTTTGCAATCTAGACCAACTGTTTGTCTCTGATGACAGATACAATCCTGAAACATTAACTGCTTCTCTATCCATTTTTCTCTGTCAGTACTGAAATTAATCCTTGTTTGAGTTTTTCATCCTAATATTTTCACTGACCAATATTTGAAAAAAATTCTACAATTCATTCTCTAATGGGCTTCTTTGCCCATTCCAGCTTTAAGATCCTCCCACAAAACCATTTCTTTCAGCAAGCCTATATTTTCCTAATATCTTCTTCACTGATATAACATTCACTTGGATTCACGTTGATTATGCCTTTGTGAAGCAATGGGGCATATTTTTCCCTTATAGTCATCATATAATTGTACTGTGATGCTGACTAATCTTGAAGTGTTTTTTCTTCTTTTTATCAAAGATAGAAAGAATTGCTCATATCTGATAAACATGAGATGCAAGATACTCTTCTAAAACTCACAGAACATAATTTTCCTTGTTCTCAATATTGATCAAATCTGCTCTTAGGAAATCTGAGGGAAAAAATTCACAATTGCCACTTTAAGGTAATCACCTTAATCTCATAATAACCTGCCAAAGTTTACAAAAATTGTGTGACATGAAATGAAAAAGTAAGCACAACAAAATTAGTAATTTGTTTATTAATTGTGAAGGCAGTTTCATATTTTGCTTCTGATTTTGGTAGTCGCACATAAATTAGTTCATGGATGCCTAAACAGATGTCCTAAAATCCAGAAAGCTCTACAAAGAAATTATGATTGAATACTTATAATGTATATTTTTTTTCATCTCATTTCACCTAGTATAGCCAGTATAGCTATCAATGACTCACTGTTTGTAGAGACTCCACACAACTCAATATTTCAGAACAAAATTTAAGCACTTTTACATTTGTCTGAATAGTGATATCAACAGATTTTATCTGAGTACAGAAGTAAAGAGGATTCACCAACATTCATTGGAATAAGGGATTTCTAGTTTACCTTTAAGGTGGTCGAACCAGTTGTCATTGAAATTATTTTGGACAATGAACACTGGAAGTGAAGGAAATTGATGTAAATCCGTACATGAATATAAAAGAAAAAAGAGTAAGAATTT
This sequence comes from Mobula birostris, assembly GCF_030028105.1. Taxonomy (NCBI): domain Eukaryota; kingdom Metazoa; phylum Chordata; class Chondrichthyes; order Myliobatiformes; family Myliobatidae; genus Mobula; species Mobula birostris. The sequence goes on from NC_092383.1 coordinate 70,760,419, forward strand.
CTTATTTTAAGCAACTAAATCCTTGAACCCTTAAACAACTTGAACTCAGATCCACTCTTCCCCTCCAGTGCTATGTATGAAGAGTTTATGATTTTTTTTTGTATCCATAGCTCAGTTTTTACTTGTCATTTCAATCCTACCCACAACTTGCTAAGATTTTCATTTTATATTGCTGTGTTCGTTCCCTCTAAGTTATCACTTACTTGACCCTTTCAAAATCAAATCTTCCAGCAAACATTTCTGCAACCAAATGCCTTCTAATATTATCAGCGCTCTTGTCATTTTCATCAGGCACTTCTGTCTTTGAAAAAACAGATCCTCTTGTCATTTTCTTCATAAAGGTTACACTCGGTATTTTTTAATCCTTTCCAACCTTTCTCATCAACACCTATCTCCAACAACACCTTGCTGTCTATCATTATTTTAATTCCTTTGACAAATTTCTTCTTTATTTACGTTACTGGGAAAAGAATAGCAACTGTCCTCAAATTCACTCAGTGGCCAGGTTATTTATCGTGTACCTAATAAAGTGGCCACTGTGTGTATGCTCATGGTCTTCTGCTGCTATAGCCCATGAACTTCAAGGTTTGGCATGTTGTCCATTCAGAGATGCTCTTCTGCACACTACTGTTGTAATTCATGGTCACTTGAGTTACTGTCGCCTTCCTGTCAGCTTGAACCAGCCTGACCATTCTCCCCTGACCTCTCTCATTAACAAGGCATTTTCACCCACAGACCTGCCATTTACTGGATTTTTTTTTTGTTCTTGGCACCATTCTTTGTAAACTCTAGAGGCTGTTTTGCATGAAGGCCCCAGGAGTTCATCAGTTTCTGAGAAACTCAAACCACCCCGTCTGGCACCAACAATCTTACCACTCTCAAAATAATTTGGATCACATTTCTTCAAGTCTGAACAACTGAATTGCTTGAGCATGTCTGTGTGCTTTTACGCATTGAGTTCCTGCCATGACTGGCAAAATAGCTACTTATATTAATGAGCAGGTGTAAAGGAGTACCTAATAAAGTGACCACTGAGTGTACAACCCATAAGGTTATACTGATGTTAATTTGTCTTTCCCAATACATGAAAATCACAATTAATCCATCCACTTCTGTATCTACCTCTTGCTTGTTTCTATTTCTACCTATTACATATTAGTGAACACACCTTCAACAATTCTTTGAGCTGACCTATGATTTTCCTATGAATGTTGTGCATCGGATACTATAATGGTGCCGTAAGTAAGATATATGACAATAAACAAGACTTTGACTTTGCAGTTATCTGGGACACATTCATTTTCCATCCTTCTTCTATTCCCAATTGTGTCCATTTACACCTTATGCATTAACATGAATAATAGCTTCTCTATGAGCATGAAGGAGCGCATTGGAGACAGGAGCAGGACAAAGCTGTTCAACCCCCTTGAGTCTTCTCCAGTATTCAATAAGATCTTTGTAAATCTTTTACTCCAACACCATTATTTCATCCTTATATTCTTGAAATCTAATATTTGGAAATCTATTGATCTCAGTGCTGGATGAACTCAATATTTAAAGTTCCTCAGCTCTCTTGGGAAGAGAATTCCATGGGTGCACATCTTCACTTCAGTAAAAAAATGACTTGCACTTTATTTTTAAAATAGGTTCTCAAATTTTAGACTCCTTTATCTAGGGAAGCATGTTTCCTGCATCTATATTGCTCTACTACTTTGTATATCTTCATGAGGTCCCACAGAAAGCAAAGAGTGGCTGTAGACAGGTCATATTCTGCATGGAGGTCAGTGACCAGTGGTGTGCCTCAGGGCTCTGTTCTGGGACCCCCTACTCTTTATGATTTTGATAGATGACCTCGATGATGAAGTGGAGGGATGGGTTAGTAAATTTGCTGATGACACAAAGGTTGGGGGTGTTGTGGATAGTGTGGAGGTCTGTCAGAGTTAACAGCGGGACATTGATAGGATGCAAAACTGGGTTGAGAAGTGGCAGATGGAGTTCAACCCAGATAAGTGTGATGTGGTTCATTTTGGTAGGTCAAATATGATGGCAAAATATAGCATTAATGGTAAGACACTTGGCAGTGTGGAGGATCTGAGGGATCTTGGGGTCCGAGTCCATAGGACACACAAAGCTGCTACGCAGGTTGACTCTGTTTAAGAAGGAATACGGTGCATTGGCCTTCATCAACCATGGGATTGAGTTTAAGAGCCAAGAGGTAATGTTGCAGCTATATGGGACCCTGGTCAGACCCCACTTGGAGTACTGTGCTCAGTTCTGGTCACCTCACTACAGGAAGGATGTGGAAACCATAGAAAGGGTGCAGAGTTGATTTACAAGGATGTTGCCTAGATTGGGGAGCATGCCTTATGAGAATAGATTGAGTGTACTCGGCCTTTTCTCCTTGGAGCAGTGGAGAATGAGAGGTGACCTGATAGAAGTGTACAAGATAATGAGAGGCATTTATCATGCGGATAGTCAGAGGCTTTTTCTCCCAGGGCTGAAATGGCTAGCACAAGAGGGCATAGTTTTAACGTGCTTGGAAGTAGGTACAGAGGAGATGTCAGGGGTAAGTTTTTTATGGAGAGAGTGGTGAGTGTGAATGGGCTGCTGGCAGCGGTTATTGGAGGTGGAAACGATAGGGTTTCTTAAGAGACTCCTGGATATGTACATGGAGCTTAGAAAAATAGAGGGCTATGGGTAAGCCTAAGTAGTTCTAAGGTAAGGATACGTTCGGCACAGCCTTGTAGGCTGAAGGGCCTGTATTGTGCTGTAGGTTTTCTATGTTTCTATGTTCCTTGTTCTTCTAAACTATTGAGAATAGAAGCCTAGCATACTCAAAATTAGCATTAGTCTAAAATTGAGCCACAGATCAGAAATCAGTCAGCCAACCTTCACTGCACTCCCTCAAGAGCAGCTACATCCTTCTTTAGGTAGGTAGACCAAAACTGCACACAGCATTGTAGACAAAGACGCGCCGAGATTATATAGAATTGTAGGGTCAAATCATGTCTTCAAATCCGCAAGTGATAAAGGTCAACAACAATGGTAGAGAACTGGAAAATTGCAATTGTCTCTCCACTCTTTAAGAGGGGAGGCAAAAGACAATACATTATAGGCCAGTTAGCCTGACTTCAGTGATTGTCAGGGTCTTAGAGTCCATTATTAAAGCTGAGATTTCGGGGTACTTGGAGGCACGTGATAAAATAGGCTAAAGTCAGCATGGTTTCTTTAAGGGGGATTCTTACCTGACAAATCTGTTGCAATACTTTGAGGAAAAAACAGGCAGAATAGACAAAAGAGAGTCGGTGGATGTTGTTTCCTTAGTTTTTCAGAAGGCCTTTGACAAGATACCACACGTGAGGCTAGTAAGCAGCCCATGGTATTACAGGAAAGATACCAGCATGACTGACTGGAAGAAGGCAAGGCGTGGGAATGAAGTGGGGGTGGGAGGGTGTTTGGTTGATGGTCAGTTACTATTAGTATTCTGCAGGTGTCAGTTTTGGGTCTGCTGCTTTTCACATTACAGGTTAATGATCCAGATGATGGAATTGATGGCTTTGTTGCCAAATTTGCGCATGATATGAAGCTAGGTGGAAGGACGGATTGTGGTGAGGAAGCAGTGCATTGGCAAAAGAACTTAGACAGATTGGGATAATGGCCACAGAAGTGGCAGATGAAATGCGGTGTAGGGAACTGTATGGTTATGCACGTTGGCAGAAAGAATAAAGGCATAGAGTGCTTTCTAAACAGTCTCAAATTCAGTAATTGGAGATGCAAAGGGACTTGGGAGTCCTTGGGCAGGATTCTCCAAAGTTTAATTTGCAGGTTGAGTATGTGGCAATGCGAATGCAATGTTAGTATTCATTTCAAGAGGACTTGAATATAAAAGCAAATTTGTAATACTGAGGCTTTATAACACATTTGGATTATTGCGAGCAGTCAGGGGTGGGCCCATAATTTAAAAAAGGATACGCTGGCATTGGAGAAGATCCAGAGGAGGTTTATGAGAATGGTTCCAGGAATGAAAGGGTTAACACATTAGGAGCATTTGATGGCTCTGGGCCTGTATTTCCTGAGGTTTAGAAGAATGGATCTCATTGGTATCTATAGACTATTGATAGGCCTAGGTACAGCAGTCATGCAAAACGATGTTTACAATGGTGGGGGTGTCTAGGACTAGAAGACACAGCCCTAAAATATAATTACATCCCTTTAGAACAGAGATAAAGAGTAATTTATTCAGCCAGAGGGTGGTGTATCTGTGAAATTCATTGCTGCAAATGGATGTGGAGGCCAAGCATTAGTATATTTAAGGCAGAAGTTAATAGGTGCAATTATTAAACATAACAAAGGTCATGGAGAAAAGGCAGGGGGAGAATGAAGTTGAGAGGGAAAATAAATCAGCTATAATCGAATGATGGAGCAGACTAGATGGGATAAATGGCCTGATTCTGTTCCTATGTCTAATAGTCTTATGGTCAATATATAATTTGCTTGCTATGTCACCCGCTGTACCTGCATGTTAGCTTTTAATAACTTATGAATAAGGATAGTCAGTTTCCTTTGTATCTTACAATTCAATCGTTCAGTATTTTAAAGATATACAGAGTTTCAGTTTTCCATTTTTCATATTTTCCCACACTGTGCCTTATGTGTCATGTTAGTACCAACATATTCAACTTCGGAACATCCTCCTGAAATGTCTTTGCAGCCTCGCTCTTAATAAAATTTGCATTTGGATTTTGTCAATAATCTTGGAAATATGGCATCTGGTATCCTCAGCCAAATCACCGATACAGTATAGTATGGTATAGTAGGCTATTGGCCTACTCCAGCTCCTCTGGTTCCAGGTCTATGGACTCAACTTCATTCTGAATGCTATTGCCTCCTTTTACTTTTTGCATGATTTACTGTTTTTTCTCTCTCTCTGTACAGATTGGGTGTTGGTCTTCTTTTTAAAATTGGGTTTTTTCAGGTTCCTTGCTTTGTGGCTGCCTGTAAACAAACAAACCTAAAGGTTGTATAATTTAAACATATTTTGACAATAAATGTACTTTGAAAGAGTTAAGTCCAGATAATATTTCCTGTGATACTCCACTAATTACAGACTGCAAACCTGAAAGGTAGACAAATACAAATATTCATTACTTTCTATCAGTTAACTGTGATGCCAAACCAAGCTATCGGACGACTGATGCTAATGAGAGAGATAAGAGAGACAATGGAGAAACATTCAAAATGCTAATAAGAGAGGAGAGAGGGATTAAAGGAAAAGAAACACAATTCAGAATATTGTCAGACCAGTTGCTTTGAACCTGAACTGTTTGAAGTTTGATGGACAGGTGATACCCCAGCAGGGGGATAAAAAGAGCAGGTTCGCTAAGGTACGGGACACCACGAGACCATGAGACAACGAGACCCTGGAAAGAGCGGTGTGCCCCCACAAGTGGTAGGAGTTTGGAGGTCCGGTTCGCAGGAACCGACCATAGGCTCACAGGGTGTAAACGTACGATCGGTGGGAACTTGCGGTGTGTGTCCGCCCTTGCCTGGGTGCCGGGTTCACCACGGAAGAACAATTGTATCCGGAACGGAAGGGTCACAGTTGGTGACCACAGCGGGATAGAAGACATCAAAAAGCGTCTGCCTGAAACCAACTGCGAAGACATCAAAGGTCTGCCTGAACCAAATTGCATCCCCCCTCTCTTTCCCTCTCTCTCTCTCCAACGGTACAACAGCGATTACTGCGAACTGCACTAAGCTGAAATGAACTCTGCATCACTGTAAGACTGATCATTTTACCCCTAGACTGCGATAGAGCTTGGTTGATTCCTATTACCCTAGTTCTGTGTATAGGTGTGTATTATTATTGCTAACCTGTTACATTTATATCTTTACGATTAGAGTACTGTATTATTAGTTTCTTTAATAAAACTTTATTAGTTCCTAGTAATCCAGACTCCAATGAGTGTTCCATTTCTGCTGGCCTGGCAACCCAGTTACTGGGTACATAGCATAAGTGGGGATCTCATCCAGGATTTTCAATGCCAAATTTGGGACTGGGTAAATTGATTGGGTTAAAATTTCTGAAAGAAAGAAAGGGCAAACAGCAGAAATGGAGATGGAGGAATTTCTAAAGGCACCAACCTTGGAGGCATTAGAGGATGCCAGGAAATCAGAATTGGCCACTGTTGCCAAACGGTTGAATCTTTTTAAGGGGAAGCCGACAATGAGGAGAACGGAGATGCACAGAGCTACCACTGAGCATTATGTATCTAAAGGTGTGTTTCCGCAAAGGGAGCTGGAGGCGGTATCTATGAGCAAACCTGGTGGAGAAGCAGTGCAGCTGCAGATGGAAGAGTTGAGACTCGAGCACGAGTTCTGGGTAAAGCAGCTGGAACGAGAAGAGAGAGACAGGCAGTTAGAACGGGAAGAGAAAATAAAGCAGCTGGAACGAGAAGAGAGAGAGAGGCAGTTAGAACAAGAAGAGAAAATAAAGCAGCTGGAACGAGAAGAGAGAGAGAGGCAGTTAGAACGGGAAGAGAAAATAAAGCAGCTGGAACGAGAAGAGAGAGAGAGGCAGTTAGAACGTGAAGAGAGAGAGAAGCAGAAGGAAAGGGAATTTGAGCTGGAAAAGTTAAGGATGACGCTAGAGCAGGGCCACATGCTGAACCAAGGTGGAGGGTTCAGGGCGACCCTGGAGGTTAGGCTGGTTCCCCCATTTGAGGAGGCCGATGTTGATCAGTACTTTCTACATTTTGAAAAAGTCGCTGCAAGTCAGGACTGGCCAAGGGATAAGTGGGCTGTTTTGCTTCGTACTTAAAGGGAAGGCTCAGCAAACTTACTTGGCATTATCTGCCGAAGATGCCCAGAGGTGTGATGTAATGAAAGAGGCTATACTCAGGATTTATGAGTTGGTCCCGGAGGCATACCGGCAAAGGTTCCAGAATGTGAGGAAGCAGTGGGGCCGCATGTATTTAGAGTTTGCCCGTGAGATGCAGACGTATTGTGAGTGTTGGTGCGCCTCGAAAGGGGTCAATGGGGATTGTGACAGACTGCTACAGCTAATACTGATTGAGCAATTTAAAGGTTGTGTCCCTGAAGGTATGAGGCCCTATCTAGATGAGAAAGAAGTAGAAACCTTAGCCGCAACTGCTAAGTTAGCGGATGAGTATGCGTTAACACACAAAGAAAAGTTTACCCCGAGTAAAAGCTACCAGAAGGGTAGTCGAGAGGGCGGAGAGAGTCCACCGGAAAAGCCAGAAAGTAAGCCAGGGACTAGTGAGAAGGATAAGGAAGACAGGGAGCAGTTTGGTAGGAAGTCTCCTGGGGTCGTATGCTATAATTGTGGGAAAGCCGGTCACTTTGCGTCCAAATGCTTTGCCCCAAAGAAGGAGACGGGGAAAGGAAAAACGATGACTCGGACTGGTTGTATTGAGCCGGTAAACAAACCGCTAGGGGAGAAGAGGTCTGATAGAGTTCAGGAAGGGCGCAAGAAGTTTATTTCGGTCGGATTGGTGTCGGTGAAGGAGGGGTCAAACCCAGTTCCCGTAAGGATCTGGAGAGACACTGGGGCTCATCAGTCATTGATCTTAAGGAGTGTGTTAGACTTTAGTTCAGAGACCGAGACTGGAGAGGTCAGTGTGATAAAAGGCATTGGGAAAGGGAATGAAGCAGTACCTTTGCACAAGATACACCTAAAAAGCGACTTGGTCTCCAGACCAGTCAATATAGGGGTGAGGCCCGAACTACTGCTGGAAGATGTGGAGGTCTTACTCAGTAATGGCCTTGCAGGTGGAGATGTGTACCGAGCAGTAAAGCTGACAAGCAAGCCTGCCAGGATTGAGGCCCCGCCCATGGACTCACAGGTTTAGCCCATTTGAGCAGTGACTCGGCGCATGTCCAGAAAGGCTGCCGAAGCGAATGTAGATTTAGCTGAGACGTTTTTACCAGCCTTGTACCAGGAGTGAGAAGAAGGAGCATAGTGGAGCGGAAGGAAGTGAGGGAGTTGAGGTAGACTTATCATTAGCGAGGAAGGAATTTATACAGGCACAGGAACAAGACGAGGAGCTGATGGTTTTGACGGAGACAGCTCTCTCCGAAGCAGAATTAAAAAGGGAGTCAGTGGGCTATTATGTGAAGGAGGGAGTACTAATGAGGAAATGGAGACCAAGTACCGTGCCCACAGATGAGGAATGGGGGGTGGTGCACCAGGTGGTAGTGCCAAAAATTTATAAGGACGAGATTTTTAACCTGCCCACAAGATATCCCTCGGTGGGCATTTTGGGGTGGGGAAGACAGTCAATAGAATTATGAAAGAGTTTTACTGGCCGAACATGAGGAAGGATATTGTTGAATATTGTAGGCGATGTCATTTATGTCAGGTGGTAGGAAAGCCGAATCAGGTCCTGCCTAAAGCACTCCTTCGACCGATACCAACTTTCGGGGAACCTTTTTCCCGAATAATTGTGGATTTTGTCAGTCCCCTGCCCAGAACTGCGAGTGGGCGAGAATATGTGATGACTATGATGTGCGCCGCCACCAGGTTTCCGGAGGCTGTTTCCCTGGCAAGCGTCAAGGCTCCCGCAGTGGTAAAGGCGCTTGTGAAATTTTTCACTACGGTGGGGCTCAGATCAGGGGAGTGTCTTCACATCTCACACCTTCCAGCGAATGTTGGATGAGATGGGAGCAAAGCAGATTTTGGCCTCTGCGTACCACCCAGAGCCCCAAGGGGCGTTGGAAAGATACCACGCAACATTAAAGACCATGATTAAAATTTACTGTCAAGAGAACGCTAGGGGCTGAGATGATGCCTTGCTTCTTCTGCTATTTGCCATAAGGGACACGGTTCAGGAGTCATTGGGGTTCAGCCCATTTGAGCTCGTCTTCGGTCATCAGCCCAGAGGCTCCCTGACCTTACTGAAAGAGCAATAATCCAGTCCGGCAGTCCAAGTCAATGTGATTGATCATGTTTTAAAATTTTGTGAGAGGCCTAAAAGGATCTGTGACCTTACCAAAGAAAATCTACGACACTCCCAAACTAAAATGAAACAATGGTATGATAGGCATACCCGCGAACAAGTGTTTCAAGTGGGCGATTGGGTCTTAGTTCTGTTCCCAGTGGTAACCAACCCCCTCGAGGCAAGATTCCATGGTCCGTACAAAGTGATTAAAAAGATAGACTGTTTGAATTACGTTATTGAAACGTCGGACGGGCATAAGCCCACACAATTGGTACACATTAACATGTTAAAAGCTTGCCACGATCAGAAAGCAGATCTAGTTGGTGTTATCACGAAAATTTATGAGGCTGGGGTGTCAAATGATAAGGGGAAAACCCATCTTGAAAAGATAAATATGGTACCAACCAGATTGGAGAACTCTATTGTTTTGGCCAATTTTGCTGATAAGGTCTCTCACTTAACCCCCGAACAGAGCGAGACGCTGATAAAGCTAATTAACCGGCATGCAGGACCGATGTCCTGAGGCGATGCAAAGGGACGGTGCATGATGTTGTTGTCACCTCAGACCAGCCTATTAAACAACACCCCTATAGGACAAACTTGGAGAAAGGCAAGCCAGTGGAGAAAGAAATTGAACACATGCTAGCCGCAGATATTATTAGGCCATCCAAATCGGAATGGGCATCTCCCTGTGTGGTTGTACCGAAAGTCAATGGGAGCATATGATTCTGTACAGATTACAGAAAAGTGAACACCATCACAAAAGCTGATGCGTATCCCATCCCAAGGGTAGACGATTGCATCGATAAAGTGGGGAGAGCTAAACACATCACAAAGATCGATTTGCTAAAAGGGTACTGATGTGTTCCTTTAACCGACCGAGCTAGAGAAATCTCAGCATTTGTCACTCCCTCCGGTTTATACGAGTATAATGTTCTACCTTTTGGCATGAAAAATGCCCCAGAGACCTTCCAAAGGATAATTAATTCAGTGATAAAAGGGTTAAAGAACACAGAAGCGTATATTGACGATTTAGTGGTCTGGAGTGACACGTGGGAGGAGCACATTGTGGCGGTAGAGGAACTGTTTAAATGGCTGTCTGCAGCCAACCTGACAGTGAACCTGGCAAAAAGTGAGTTCGGCCACGCGAAGCTCACTTATCTGGGATTTGTGGTAGGACAGGGGCAGCTGGCGCCAATGCAGGCTAAGGTGCGGGCTATCTCTGAAGTCCCCATCCCGACAGAGAAGAGAGCCCTGAGAAGGTTCTTGGGGATGGTGGGGTGCTATCTGAAGTTTTGCAAAAACTTTGCGGATATTACCCCCCCTCTTACTAAGCTCTTGCCAAAGAATGCGAAGTTTGTGTGGGACAACCTTTATCAACAGGCCTTCGAGAGTCTGAAGGCGATTCTGTGTCACCATCCTGTGCTGAGTGCGCCTGACTTTTCAAAACCCTTCTCCCTAACAAGAGATGCTAGCGACGAAGCAGCCGGGGCGGTGCTGTTACAGACAGACAAAGAGGAGATTGACCACACTGTGGCTTATTTTTCCAAGAAATTTAATGTCCATCAGAGAAATTATTCCACCGTGGAGAAGGAATTACTGGCAATCATACTAGCATTACATTTTGAGATTTATATTTGTCCTGCATGGAAACCATTGATAATTTACACTGATCACAACCCATTAGTGTTTTTGGCCACTATGAAGGATAAAAACAAAAGATTACTAAATTGGAGCCTGGTCTTACAGGAATTTGATATTAAAATAAAACATATAAAAGGAACGGACAATGCGATTGCTGACTGTCTGTCAAGGTGTCGAAACTTAAAGTTCTCTGCATTAGCCGAATAGCTGATGACCCTGTATATTAGTGTGTATCTAATAATGTGCATTCATGTCCATGATTTTTACCCTGGTAAAAATCCTTTGAAGGGTAGAGGTGTGATGCCAAACCAAGCTATCGGACGATTGATGCTAATGAGAGAGATAAAAGAGACAATGGAGAAACATTCAAAATGCTAATAAGAGAGGAGAGAGGGATTAACGGAAAAGAAACACAATTCAGAATATTGACAGACCGGTTGCTTTGAACCTGAACTGTTTGAAGTTTGATGGACAGGTGATACCTCAGCAGGGGGATAAAAAGAACAGGTTCGCTAAGGCACAGGACACCACGAGACCACGAGACAACAAGACTCTGGAAAGAGTAGTGTGCCCCACAAGTGGTGGGAGTTTGGAGGTCCGGTTCACAGGAACCGACCATAGGCTCACAGGGTGTAAAGGCACGATTGGTGGGAACCTGGTGTGTGTGTCCACCCTTGCCTGGGTGTCGGGTTCACCGTGGAAGAACAATCGTATCCGGAATGGAGGGGTCACAGTCAGTGACCACAGCGGGATAGAAGACATCAAAAAGGGTCTGCCTGAAACCAACTGCGAAGACATCAAAGGTCTGCCTGAACCAAATTGCATCTCCTGCCCTCCAACGGTACAACAGCGATTACTGCGAACTGCACAAGGCTGAAATGAACTCTGCGTCACTGCAAGACTGATCATTTTACCCCTAGACTGCGATAGAGCTTGGTTGATTCCTATTACACTAGTTCGGTGTATAGGTGTGTATTATCATTGCTAACCTGTTACATTTATATCCTTACGATTAGAGTACTGTATTATGTGTTTCTTTAATAAAACTTTATTAGTTCCTAGTAATCCAGACTCCAACGAGTGTTCCATTTCTGCTGGTTTGGCAACCCAGTTACGGGGTACGTAACATAACCAACTCTGAATTATTCACAGTGCTACATGCTCTAAACTTGTTCAGTAACCTCTTGTTTTGGATTTTCTGAAAAGCTAAAAATCCACATACTCGTTTATACATTGCATTCATTGCATGTTACTAGTTACATCCTAAAGAACTCCAATAGATTAATCACACAATTTCCCTTTAAAAATCAATGTTCTCTGTTCAATCATGATGCAATTTTCTACCGGCTTTGATATCTTGTCTGCTCAAACAACCTAGCTTAATCTCCTATTCGGATTCGATAACCAGCACAGTTATCTACTTTCTTCTCTGAGCCTAAACTGTAGATGAATCCAAACTTTCCTACTCATTAATGACAGCACAAAAGCCATTGTCTTTGACTTCCACTAAGATGGTGTAATTTACCCATTCTTGTCTCCCCTTCTGGTTACATAATGTTCATGATTCAGCACTGCATTATTCCATTTGGCTCTCAGCTAATTCTTAATCCTGCTTTCATTGCTGGACACATCAGCAAGGGGACAAAATTGTGAGTGACAGACTGAAAGAAGCTGCAGAGGATTGTAAATTTAGTCAGCTCCATCTTGGGTACTAGCCTACAAAGTACCCAGGACATCTTCAAGGAGCAGTGTCTCAGAAAGGCAGCATCCATTATTAAGGACCTCCAGCACGCAGGGCATGCCCTTTTCTCACTGTTGCCATCAGCTAGGAGGTATAGAAGCCTGAAGGCACACACTCAGTGATTCAGGAACAGCTTCTTCCCCTCCGCCATCCGATTCCTAAATGGATATTGATCCCTTGGACACTACCTCACTTTTTTTAATATATAGCATTTCTGTTTTTTGCACAATTTTTAATCTATTCAATATAGGTATACTGTAATGTATTTATTTATTATTATTATTATTTTATTTTGTGTTTTTTCTTCTATATTATGTATTGCATTGTACTGCTGCTGCTAAGTTAACAAATTTCACGTCACGTGCCGATGATAATAAACCTGGTTCTGATTCTGAAATGTAGCACCAATCTCATGGTGTTGTCATTAGAGTTGCTCCAGTGACTTGGGATCAACCCTGATCTCCAGTGCTGTGTGTCTGGAGTTTATATATGTTCCCCTTGCCTGCCAGGGTTTTCACCAGGTGCTCCAGTTTCCTCCCACTTCTCAAAGATCTGCATGTTGCTCGGTTCATTAGCTTCTATTAATTGCTCCTTATGTGTAGGTGAGTGGTAGAAATTGTAGGGAGAATAAAATGCAGACTAGTAGGCATGGATTAATTGCCCATCACAATCCCCACTTCCAATTTAGTAGCCTATTTGTCTCAGTAGGGCTTAATTGGAAAGACAGTTTTTCTCCTTGTTTGCAAAGATCCTAGAAGCCCCACAGAGGCTGGCATGTTGTTTCAGACACGCGATAATTGGAGTTTGCCACAAAAAATGTCGATAAAACATTTGGGGGCAGCTGTGAGCATCAGGCACTTGTTTGACAGCAATTGCTCCTGTCAGTAAGAGAATGCCTCACTCTGTTTGGTTTGCTGTTGACTGCAGCTCTTCTGTAAGCAGCAGAGAAGATAAACCAGAGCTCATTTCACAGTGACCACTAACCAGGGATTAGCCCTTGATTCCTAGGACAACTCAAGCAATACCTGACTGTGTTGTACAAGTGTAAGCGTGTGAGCTTTAAAACATCCAGACTTGTTCCGTAAAAGCTGATAAGCAGTGCCCCTGCTTGTTTGCACAATATCTTCCCCAATCCTTATTGAGTCAAATAACCCCAGATATGGTGAAAGTCGCACAGACTGCTCTCATATTAGTTTTTGAGACAAAGGTCTCACAAAACCATCAGCAACCACATTTTTACTCTTGATTGAATTTAGTTTGACTGGAAGCCAGGAAGACCTATTCTGATCATTTCTCATTTCTGGTGCTGACGTTGCTGGTTCAGCACAAATGTACTATTCTGATATGCCAGCAGTGAGGAGAATCCTAACCTGGTTTAAGGAGGGTGACTATTTGACCCATTATGTGTATACCTCATCCCATTGGACCCTCACTCACACCTCGATCTCAGTGCCCTGCAAATTTCTTCTTTCCTATTCCTTTTCGAAGATACCATTGAACATTCTTCACCTTCTTTTGTCATTAATAACTCAAGTCTTATCATTTAAAAATCATAAATTCCTCCCCTGCATCATTACCAAATAACGTATGTGTGGCATGACCATTTGACCAAGGAAAGTTTGTCCCTATCTAATCAAATAAGAGGAGACCATTATTATTCATGATTTTGGTCTCCTTATTAGAATCCCTCTTATGTTCTTTGCTCAGACCAGAGAAATCCTAACTTCTTTGGTCTTTTTCATATCCTGAAAGCTATCACTGATACTATTCTGATAAATCTCCCTTGCAAAACCTCTCATGCCCAGCCATCCTTGACAGGAAAGTGCATTCAGTATGCTGAAGTCAACACCCTGGGGGATTTTACAACACTGATATCCAATCATGTCTTTTCCCCTAAACTCTGCATCTAACGGTTGCCGTAACACTGGATAATGATCTCATGTCGCTGCATAGCTAAATGTGACAGCTTCATTAGTTTCCAGCCACAGCAGTGCACATTTTTAGAAGAAATTAGTCCAAAATTAAATAGTTTTATTTTCCTGCATTAGCCTATAGCTGGCAGTGAGTTCAAAACTAAACCATTAAAGGAGTCTTAAGGTAAGTTGAAGATAACAAATTCAAACCAGTCTCATTCAACTCATTCTATGGATGATTGCTGTTGTTCAAAGATTGATATAGCTATTTACTAATACCCCTAACATAAATTTAACAAATATTCCAATGCATTAATTACATGTAGAATTCAATCATTTATCATTTGGGACAGGCCAAATACTAACATTAACATTTTAAAAAAACTCAGTCACTAATGGTAGTGTTTCAACCTTTGATCAGAGATTATTGTAGCAAGAGATTCAAATTGGAGCAACATTGCTTATTTTCTTGCAGTAGGAAGTAAGTGAGATTTTTCTCAGATAATGTAACCAGATAATTGGGAGTTTCATTAGATACTCAAGTTGAATTTTATTTCTTCTCAGTCAGCAAGCAGGAAAATTGTTTTATGCATATGTTCAGGAGACTATAAACAGAATTGACTCAGCATTCTCAACTTCACCTGAGTCAAAAAAAAAATATGATTTCTAAGAGAGACTCTAGTGATTGAGCCTGGAACAGGGTAGGCCATAGGAGTCAAGTGTTGTACATACAAATAATGGAGTGTTACTAGAGAAGAAAATGTGCAATGCATTTTCTTAGTTTTTTTTAATATAGTTGCCTGGAAGTAAGACCTTAAAACCATAAGATGTAAGAGCAGAAGTAGGTCAATTTGGCCCATTGAGTCTGCTCCACCATTTTATCATGGCTGATTCATTTTCCTTCTCAGCCCCAATATCCTGCCTTCCACATATATCCATTCATGCCCTGACTAATCGACTCTATCGATCTCTGCCTTAAGTACACCCAATGACTCTTCCACCACACCCGCCTGCGACAACGAATTCCACAGATTCACCATTGAATAAGTTATGTTACTGATTGAGCCCACCCTTTCCACAGGTACAAGCAGCATTCCATGCAGAGAAAAAGAGATAGTTGAATACAACCTTCAATGCCATTTATGAGACCTTACCAGGAGAATGAAAGTTTACATTTTCTCACAGCCAGTTCGTACGTGAGATGCTTTGGCTAACTTTTAAGTGCACAATAAATGCTTCCTAATTCTGAGCATAAACTGTGGAAAAAGTGGTGAGAATTGAGCTAACTTAGCAATTTAACATCGCAGCTGGGTTCATAATACGATTAAAATACTCTGTGAAGCCCTGAAACACAACAGATGGGGCCAGCAATATTTGATTTTCAATCTGAAATGTAGTATAATATTTTAAATTGAGGGAGGGGTTGGGGTGAATAGAATAAAGATTAATGTTTATAATGAATATGGCCTAGAGACAATGGTGAGATTTTGGAGGTCAATGGTGTTGAATTTTATGTTTTGTTATCACAGAGGTCCAGAAGGTTGCACCTGGTATGAAGATAATACATCATCAATGTTGACATTTTACTGTTTTTTCAGAGATTGAACCACATGATTAAATACAAATATTTATTTGAAAGTCATGGTTCAATAGGACTGCCATCTCTGAATGTTAAGGTTGTAAGTTGAAGTTCCACTTTGGAGATTTGAGCACAAATAATTTTGGCTACATCTCAGTGCAGCCCCAGAGGAATACAGGACTGATAGAGTTAGTACCTTTGCAATGAGATTTAAAGCTCCTCTGTTCTCTCAGGTGGATCTGAAATATCTTGGCACTATACTGAAGAAGAGCAAAGGGTTTTCTCGGGTGAAGTGTCCAATATTTACCCTTTATTAACATTATTAAAATAAATTTATCTCATTGACATTATAATTTTAACTTGCATGCAAAATGGATACTGCATTTCTTGCATACCAACTGTGAAAAATTCTTGAATCAAATTCATCAGTGCAAGGCACTTTGAGACAATGAGGCAGATAAATGTGCTGTAAGAAGAAATCTCTTCCCTCCCCCGCCGTAAACAATAATTAAATGGCTTCTTGTAGCATCTTTGCCCTACTCAAAAACCACCAGACCTCAAAAGGAACTGCCATCTAAGTGCTGAAATCTGAACTTCAAGGCAAGTGTGTGTTCCTAATTCAAAGAAGAATATTAACATTTAAATAAGCAGTGAACAGAATAATGCTATGTTCATCTTAGAAAAGCTGAAGACAGTTCATGCAGAGTTGTACACTGCCCATTGTAAATAAGAGGATGTGATGCTTCACTATTAGTTGTCCTAAAAATTGCAGCTTTCTGTTGTCTAAGTTTATTAACTTCTTGAATGCCTGATCAATAAAACATTCCTGTCCCTCAGCTTGTCCAGTTAGTTATCAAGTTATTCATTATGCTTCCCACTGAGCCACATCCTATTCTCCCTCAACAAGTGCAGTAGGTGATACAAGGACATGGTAGGATCAAAATAACATTTGGACAGTGTCACACACTTATCAATACTTCTAAGGATGCTGAAGCAGGGACCCAATTACAGACAAAGTACTGTGCGCACTGTGATGTTTACTGAGTAACAAATCCAGAGGGGCAACAAAGTTGGTGTCAAAGTTCACGCAGAGATCAAAACATCCAGGGAAATCCAAAAACCAGAATCAGGAAACAGACAGAGTACAGATACAAATGCTGGAAAGGCTGAGGAAAATTCACTGGCACAATCTGGGAACAAACAGGTGAAAACACAGGACTGAAATACACTGAGCAATAAACAGAGAGGCAGATGATAGGTGGAGCACAATGAGACACAGGGGGCAGCAATACAGGTAATAATGAGAAGCAGATGAGAGACGGAGTACTCAGTAATGCAGGGGCTGGAGTAGAGCAGGAGAGGGGACAGGAGCACATGGCAATCCAAAACAACAGACTGGCAACTAGGGGGAAACACACAAAAAGACAGAGTTCAACTGGAGGTACTGGCAGTACTACAATACACATAGCTGTTCTGTTGTACAATTTAAAATTTTGCTAAAAATTTATGAAGACGTTACTTGCTGAGAGAAACTGGGGTGTGATTGAATGGAAAACATCTTGAACGTTCCTTTAGATTTTAAGGTCTGGTTGTTTTCAGTAGTGAAAGTACTCAGTAGTAACTTCACTCAACTTCACTTGCCCGATCATTGAAATAGTCCCACAACCAATGGACTCACTTTCAAAGATTCTTCGTCTTAATTAAATTAAAATTAAAGGCATCTGTTAGTCTTGCGAGACCATGGATCTGTGCCTGGAAAGTCTTCACTCTCCAGGGCGCAGGCCTGGGCAAGGTTGTATGGAAGACCAGCAGTTGCCCATGCTGCAATTCTCCCCTCTCCACGACACCAATGTTGTCCAAGGGAAGGGCATTAGGACCATACAGCTTGGCACCAGTGTCGTTGCAGAGCAATCTGTGATTAAGTGCCTTACTCAACGACACAACACATTCCCTCGGCCGGGGCTCGAACTCACGACCTTCAGGTCGCTAGTCCAATGCCTTAACCACTTGGCCACGTGTCCACACATCTTATGTCCACAATATTTATTGCTTATTTATTTATTATTACTATTTATTTTGTTTTGTATTTGTACAGTTTACTGTCTTTTGCACACTGACTGAATGCCCAAGTTGGTGCAGTCTTTCATTGAATAGAGGAGGAGCTTAGGAGGAGACAATGGTGCTTAACGGTGACTCCTTCGCTTGCATCTTGGGAAACAACTCTATGTTTACATGCTGACTTCAGTTCTTTGTGGAATGGGACCCACTCTTGGGGTTTCTCGGCTGGCCATAATTTGATATGCCAAGGATGCGGCCTAAGAGGTTTGCTCACCGTCGGGGGTCCGAGATCTCGTGGCTCTGGAGACTGGTGGGCCAAAGGTCAGTGTCTCTGCAGGAATCCGTTGTGTTGTGGGAGACAGGAGATCAGATTCAGCGAACTGGCTGCTGGCTGTGTGCCCAGAGACCTAAGTTCTTTGGGCACAGAGCTCGATAAAAGCAATGCAACGGACTTTTAACATCATAAATCAGAGAGTTACTTGTTATGTCTCCCCTCTCACTGTGAAACAGAGACACCTCCTTCTCCCTTATTAGGGAGAGAGAGAGAGCCTGTGGTATGTCAAATACCCGGGTGAACAAGTAGTCTTTGGGGTACTGCAAGTCTGTGTCTTTGCTGATGCTTTGCTGCACACTTGAGTGCTCGATGGTGGGTGTTGATGCTTTTTTTGCTGGTGGGGGGGAATCATTACTTTGCTGCTGGTTACACATGGGAGGAGGAGCTGGGGGGGGCGGTCTTTGACTCTGACATTTAACTGCCATTCATTCTTTGGGGGCACTCATCTTTTTTCGAGGATAGTTGCAAAGAAAAAGTATTTCATGATGTATATTGTATACATTTCTCAGACATTAAATGTACCATTGCAACTTTTGAAACCCTTGAATAGCATGATATGGTTATTATGCTATTATAGATTTATAAAGTATGCTCACGTAACTGGGTCTTGGTTACACTGGCTGCTGAGGTTTCCAAAATGGCTTCTTTGTATGTTATATAAAATGGCTTTTCTGTAATAATAACTGTGATGTATGGAGTTCTCTCTTTCCCTGCTTGTTTGGGTTATATTATTGATAAGGGAGGGAACGAAGCAAAGAGAATCCATGTTATTCTTTTTGTGGGTGATATTCGGTCTCATGTGGCTGGGGGACAGTACGGTTTGGCGGGCTTTTTGGGAGGAGAACCAAAGAGGAAGGACATGCTGGGCGCTCTCTGGTCGACCACCGTGGTTGGTCCCAGGCGGCAGGTTGAGGAGGTCGGAGGAGATTGAATGGTGGAAAGAAGACCCCGTTAATTGAGCTCCAATGGTTGTGCACGAAGTAGTTGAACTCTGATAAGTTTGCAGCCTTCTACTTTCCTTTTATATTGTATCTCTATTAATTACATAGTTCCAGTAAGATCTATAAAGTGTAATCTGTAAATCGTACATTGTGTGCTGTCTGATATTTGATGTGTGAGTTTGAACCAGGGTGCATTACACAGCAACTAGGCGAAGGTGAGACACCGTTTGGCGGGCGGACGGGATTTCCCTTAGATAAACACAAGCTGATAGCCCTGAGTGTTACACTCACAAGAAAATCAATCTCACTGTCGTAAATTGTGACATATATGTACTTTGACAATAAATTTACTTTGAACTTTGAACTTTGGAAGCATGCTACCAGAAGCCAGTTAATTTTTTCCCCCTAGGGTTCTGTTTCCAGGATGTGGCTTACCTTTCCAGTACATCAAAGATGTCCTCCTTCTTCATAGAATGAGTTTTCCCTTCCTCCACCATTGATGCTGCCTCACTCACACTCCTCCATTTCCAAACATCGTACTCACCCCATATTCCCGCTGCCTTAACAGTGATAGACTTCTCCTGTTCTTATCTGCCACTCAGTGAGCCAACATGAAATACTTTTCCACAGCTTCCACAACTTCTAAAGGGATCCTACCACTTCTTCCTCTCTCCCCACTCTCCGCAGGGATCGTCCCCCTCCGTGATTCCCTTGTCTGTTCATCCCTCCCAGCATTTATCCCTGCAAAGTGCTACAGCCATGTTTCTGGATGAAGCAGCACTCCACGTGCAAATCTGCTGGTGTCGTCTATTGCATCCGGTGCTCCTGATGGAGCCACCTCTATGTCGGTGTGACACGTCGTAAATTGGGACACTGCTCCATCCGTCTAAAGTGATAGCCGATAGCTAAACATTTTTATTCTGATTTCCATTTCAACACGCTGGTCCATTGCCTCCTCTTCTGCTATGATGAGGCCACGCTCAAGGTGGAGGAGCAACAACTGTCTGGGTAGCCTCCAACTATAAATATCAATTTCTTGTTCTGATAAAAATATTTTTTCTCTCCCCCTCCCTGTTCTATTCTCCACTCGGGCCCCTTATCTCCTTTCACAAGTCTTAACCTTCCCCTGGGTCTCCTCCTCTTTCCTTCTCTCCTATGGTCCATGTCCTCTACTATCAGATTCCTTCCTCTCCAGCCCTTTACCTTTCCTACCCACCTGGATTCACCTGTCACCTTCTTGCTATCCTCCTTCCCCTCGCCCCCACATTTTATTCTGGTGTCTTCCCCTTCCCTTTCCAATCCTGAAGAAGAGTCCCTGCCCACGATGTTGATTGTTTATTTATTTCCATGGATGCTACCTGAACTGCTGAATTCCTCCAGCATTTTGTCTGTGTTGCTTTCGATTTCCAGCATCTGCAGAATTTCTCATGCTTACAGTTATTTTAAAGTGGCACAGACATGCAGTACGTGTTTCTAATAATATTTCAAAATATTCACAAGTTACTGATAGAAGGACAGGAAATTATTATGGTTGATTTACATTTGGCAATGTGGAAAATTGCCTTTGTTCTTACTGAATTCTATGATACCAAGATGGAGGAATTGCTGAGAACTGCATCAGGCCTCTGAACCAATAAAGCTACAGTATGAAAAATGGAGGCAAAATTAAACAAGACAAGAAAGTGGAAATTTCATAGAACTGAGGTTCTGTTTACATATTCCAAGGACAGTTATTCAAACCATTTGCCATCTGGATTGGTTATAAGAAGACAGCCATTGCTTAGGCAAGGAAATGCCATTCAGTTCACAGTGGTTATGTAGATAGAGTGGAGTCAAAACTGAGTTTGGAAATGACAACATGTTAGGATATTGAGTAAACATTTGGGATTCTGAAGTAGTATCAGTGAAGCACATGCAAATTTGTGGGCAAATTTTGTTGTCCATCATGTAGGTTAGATGTAGCACCTGTGCAATGGAACATGATGTAAATTAAACAAATAGATCATCGCATCAAATAGCATGCCACTCTGCTTTGAAGCCAAATCTGTAATTTTGTAAGGCAATGTCTCCAGCTGAGGCCTCTGCACTTTGCAATGGCTAGAAAATAGCAAGATTACCCATTTCTTCCAGGGCCTTTGACCATCAATATTTCAAGCGATTATCCATATCTTACTCATTAATTGGTGGATGTTTTTGTTTGCCTGTCACTATCATTCAATAAGCTTTCGACAGTAGTACAAGATACTAAAGTCTTGAGGGAGTAGGATAGAAAGAGCTAATGAAACTTATGCTTCATTCAAGGCTACTGCATAAACCAGCTAGTGCAACCTATGGGACTTACCTGGGCCCTTAGCTCTTAAATGGAGCATAAGCCATTGATAAACTCCCACTTCCATCGTCCTCTGAGGTCGGTGGTATGGTTGAAGTTCATTAACACTTCTGAAATCCATTGCATCCACTGTACAGGGGACTGGCTTATACAGCCTCACCGGAGTCCTGTTCACTGGCCTTACCCACTTCCACTTCTCATGACGGGAGTGTAAGTTTGGACTTTGAGAGGCAAGAGATGAAAAAACACAAAGAAAAGTTTAAGTGAAAGGGAGGAGAAGGAAAAGTCTCTCTGACCTTGGTACAGGAAGATATTCAAGGAGAATGGGAATAATGTAAGGATGTATGAGCTCCAATAATGACATTCTCACTGAACTATGCAACAGATAGATTCAAATCTCCATCCAGATCCAGAAACACTCTTGACTTGTCCACATAAATCCAACCAAACCCAATACCATCAGGAACATTTACTACCTTGAATTTCCAACTAAAAGTGCAGGTGGAACCATCCATAGGATGTATCTCAGTAACTCAGACAGGCTTCTTCAAAAGTACATTACCTAAAATATCGAGGGCACCAGCAGGTGTGAATCGTACCTTCCCCACAAATACACAGTGTGATGACTTGGAAATGCAATGCCATTCATTCATTGTCATTGGGACAAAGTCCAAAAGCACTATACTGTCACTTGAAGTACTGCAGTGGGTTTACTTACAGTAGTAATTATAGCAGGGGAATAAATACAGGCTTTGCTAGAAACACCCAGCGTCCATAACCGAATTAAATAAAACTTAAAATAAGATATCAACCATACTGTAAGTGGTTGTTATCCGTCTCTTTAAAAACAGGATATTAACAGTTCTGGAGGGATTACTCCCATGCCAACTCTCTCACCCGCTTTTCTTGCCCCACCAGCCACTGTACATCTTTTCCCATGTAAATGTATCTGCAAATTGTTTTGTTTGCTCCCTTTCTCTATTCTCTCTTTCTCAGAACATTAATTGTTTCTCTTTCTGCAGATGTTACGTGGCCTGCTGAGTGCTTCCAGAATTCGTCATAGAATCATGGAGTCATAGAAAAATACTGCAGAGAAAGAAGTCCTTCAACCCTTCTGTTCATGCCAAATCATTTAAGTTGCCTACTCTCATCAACCTGCACTGTGGTCATAGCTCTCCATACCCCTACCCTCAATGTACCTATCCAAACTTCTCTTAAACATTGAAGTTGAGCTTGCATGTACCACTTGTGCTGGCAGCTCGTTCCAAACTGTCACAACCCGCTGAATGAAGAAGTTTCCCCTCATGTTCCACTTGAACCTTCTACCTTTCACCCTCAACCCAGGGTCTCTAATGGTAATCCCACGCAACCTCAGAGACGTTTTTTAAACAGTGGAACAACAGTGGCTATCCTTCAATCCTCTTGTACCTCACCTGTTGCAAGAGATATTTATATATCTCCACTAGTGCCCTGGCTATTTCTTGTCAGGCCCTGATTTGCCCCAGGCCAGCAAACACCTCCTCCTCTGTAATCTCTTTGTGGTCCATGAAGTTGATGCTGCTTTGCCTCACATCTATAGACTCTGTGTCCATCCCTTGAGTAAGTACAGATGCAAAAAAATTATTTAAAATCTCCGGCATCTTTTGGCTCCACACAAGGGTTACCATTCTGATCTTCTTGGAGACCAATTTTGTCCCTTGCAATCCTTTTGCTGTTAACATATCTGTAGAATCCCAAAGGATTCTCTATTACCTTGTCTGCAAGGACAACCTAGTGTTTTCTTTTGGCCCTCCTGATTTCTTTCTAAGTGTTCTCTTGCTTTCTTATACTCCATAAGCACCTCATTTGTTCCTACCTGCCTATACCTGCTATGAACTTCCTTTTTCTGCTTAACCAGGACCTCAATATCTTTTGAAAACCAAGGCCCCTACACCTGGTATCTTTACCTTTTATTTTAACAGGCACGTACAAGCTTCGCACTCTCAAAATTTCACTTTTGAAGGTCTCCCACTTACCAAGTAAAACTTTGCTAGAAAAAAAGCCTGTCCCAATCCACACCTGCTAAATCCTTTCTGATACCATCAAAATTGGCCTTACTCTAATTTAGAATCTTAGCCCGCAGAGCAGACCTATCTTTTTGCATATTTACTTTGAAATAATTGCATTGTGACCACTTGATGCAAAGTGTTCCCCTACTCAAACTTCTGTCACCTGTCCTGTCTCATTCCCTAACAGCAGATCAAGTATCGCGCACACCCTTATTGGGACTTCTATGTACTGATGAAGGAAACTTTCCTGAACACATTTGACAAACTCTATCCTATCTAGTCCTTTAACAGTATGGGAGTCCCATTCTATACGTGGAAAGTTAAAATCACCTACTATAACAACCTTGTATTTCCTGCAACAGTCTGCAGTCTCCCTGCAAACTTGTTCCTCTAAATCCCTTGGACTGTTGGGTAGTCTGTAATATAGCCCCATTAACGTGGTCATACTTCTCTTATTTCTTAGATCCACCCATAACCTCTCACTAGACAAGTTCTCCGTTCTGTCCTGACTGATTTCTGCCACAACATTTTCCCTGACTAGTAACGCCACCCCTCCTCCTTTTATCCCTCCTGCTCTATTGCGTCTAAAACAACCGAACCCTGGAATATTGACTTGCCAGTCCGGTTTCTCCTGCAAACAAATCTCACCAGCAGCTACAGTATCATAATTCCTGTTGCTGATCCATGCCCCGAGCTCATCTGCCTTTCCTATGATACTTCTTGCATTGAAATATATACAGCTCAGGACATTAATCCACTATGCACAACTTTTTGATTCCTAACTTTGCCTGAGGTCTTACCAACATTTGTCTCCACAACCTCTCCATTAACTGTTCTGGTACTCTGGTTCCCATCCTCAAGCAACATTAGTTTAAACCCCCCCTGTGCCGCACTAGCAAATCTTCCCGCTAGATATTAGTACCCCCACTTCAGATGCAAACCACCTCTTCTGTACAGGTCCCACCTTCCCTGGAAGAGAGACCAATGATCCAAAAACCTTTTGCCCTCCCTTCTACAGAAAACTGTTATTCACATGTTAGACTGTGTAATCTTCCTGTTTCTGGCATCATTAGCACATGGCACAGGTAGTAATCCTGAGATCACAACTTTGGAGGTACTGCCCTTTAACTTAGCACCTAACTCCTTGAGCTCACTTTGCAGAACCTCATCACTCTTCTGACCAATGTTATTGGTACCTGCATGGACCTTCTGGCTGTTCACCCTCCCACTTAAGAACATTAAGGACTTGATCCAAGATGTCCCAAACCCTGGCACCCAGGAGGCAACATACAATCTGAGAATTTTGTTCTCGTCCACCAAACCTCCTTTCTGTTACCCTGACTAATGAATCCCCAATCACCACAGTTCACTGCTTCTCCCTGCTTCCCTTCCAAGTTGTAGAGTGAGACTCAGTGCCAGAGATCTGACCATTGTGCCTTTCCTCTGCTAGGTTGGCACCCCAAGCAGTGTCTAAAGTGATACACCTGTTGTTAAGGGGAATGGCCACAGGGGTACTCCGCACTTGCTGCTTAACACCTTTCTCCTTCCTGACTGTCAGCCTATTTCCAGTGCCATGCACCTTGGGTGTAATTACCTCTCTATATGTCCTGTCTATCACCCCCTCAGCCCCCAAGTGACCCGGAGATCACGCAGTTTCAGCTCTGACTCCTTAATGCAGAGTGTTAGATGCTGCTGCTGGATGCTCTTCTCGTGGGTGTAGTCATCAGGGGCACTGGAGGTCTCCCTGCCTTCGCACATCCCGCAAGAGAAGCATTCCACTATCCTGCCTGACGTACCTACTGTTCTAACTGAGCAACTGTAAAAAAAGATCAATAAACTGGTGAGGAGGGGAAATCTAGTTACTGCTTTTTTTTTTTGCCTTCTCTGACTGAAGCCTCTTTTTGCTGAAACCTCGACAAACTAAAGCCTCAAAATCCCCACATTAACTTCGTCCATTCCATTGACGATCACCATGACACTGGCTGCTCCACTTGCCCCTGCCTTACTTTATTTTGTTCTTGCCAATCAACCTCAAATGCTGATTGGCCAGTGCTCAAATCTCCGAGCTGCCGCGAGTTGCTGCCTTTTCTGCACAATTGATGAACCCGTGTGAACTGCATCTTCTCAGGCTTGCAATCTCTCCTATTGGCCACTGCTCAATTTCTGTTCTTATTTCAGATCTCCAGCTTTTTTATTTGCAATGAATCATAATTTCCCATTCTCAATTGAATACAGGAGCTTACTGAAGCTATTTGTTTAAAGTATTTGAACAATAACCCTCTCAACCAAATCCTGGTGGTGCAGGACCTCTGGCAGAGCAGAACAAATCACAATATAACTCCCTGATTTTTGAGTTTAACTATCGATATCTGGATGCCAGATGTTGGAATTTTCTCCGTCACAAAAGTGAACATTGATAGACCCACTTTTGTTCCTGCCCTATACACCAAAGCATCAAACTCTTTGGAAACACTTCCAATCAAAACAACGTACAACATTATGTCCTTATTGTGCAAGACCTTGATTAATTCCTGTTGAGAATGCAGTGCTCAGTTCCAGGAGAAAAGGCTGCAGAAGTGGATCTGAGGAGACTACATTAGCTCCATATTCAAATAATATGCTGTCCAGGCTTACACGTAAAGAGCAGATACTTGGCAATATTCTGTAATGATACTTGCTCCAAACAATGTCCATTTCAGGAAAGGAAAGGAGAAAAGCAGGGCAGAGAACCATTAAATGCAAAAGGAATTACATGAAAAAAGTGGCAAAATGTCCCATTACTTTAATTACAAGCTCACAAATAAATATAAATGATTTTAAAAGGTTTCCTTTATTGTTTGCAATAGAGTTGAGAAGAAGGAACTGTTTCAAGTGGCTAGAGGACCAATGATCAAAATGGACTTAAAATAATTGCCAAATAAGTGAGGATTTCAGAAATTATGTATTTCTAGTGAGTTGATAGGATGTGCAATGCATCAACTGAGCAGATGGTAAAAGCTGATTCAAAGGTAGTTTCCAAAGGATTTGGATAAATATTAAAATGAGGAAATTTGCAAGTTGTGGGGGAGCAGAGGGTCAGAAGATGAGGGATAAAGAGTAGGAAATTGAGACTAACAGGTTACTCTCTCATGGACCTGTAGCGTGCACTACAACTGAATGGCTCCTTTCTGTGCTAAATGAAGCAAGAGTTTGTAGAGGCCTAGCCCAAGATATTATCAACATGTTCAGGCCAGCTTTTGGCTATGTCAGATGTTTGTTTCAAACCATAGTAAAGAGGGTTAACTATAACAACAAAGTTTCCCTACAAACATTGATGAAGCAAAACAAAGATATTTCCAAAGCACATCAAGCCATCAACAAGGTGTCATCAGCAACAAGAAATGTCCCCTAAATATCATGTGAGAATTTGCAAATGGTAAACACAGAATATAAGCAAATGGGCTGAGTCCACGGTTGTATGCACATAACCTTTTAGTCACATTAAGATGGAACACGAAACAATAAACCGATTCATTTTTCTGAGATTTTATATACTTTTATTTTGGAACTAGTAAACAACTAACAACTTATCAATGAGGTGAGGCTAACGTCTGTGTAAAACAAGAATGCTCAATCTTTAAATACATCTGTATTTTTATTACTTCTATGTGCAGACATACAATTTTGTATTCTTTCCAAAATCACAACATGTTGACTTGTATATGTTAAACTAAGTCTCACCTTTGTTAAATTCACATTAAAAGGGAGAAACTGAAAATATACGAATTAAACTGTACACTGACATTCCTTTAATTTATGTTTTAAGAATAAGCAAAATTAAATATTCACCTGTTGAACAACCTGATGGAGTTCCTTAAAATTGCAAAAAAATATATATGGGAGAGCAACATACAAAGTTCACCAAAATATTCCTTTTATTATTTACAATCATGAGAAAATCAGCAGTGCTGGAAATCCAAGCCACACACACAAAATGCTGGAGGAACTCAGCAGGCCAGGCAGCATCTCTGGAAAAGAGTACAGCCAATATTTCGGACCGAGACACTTCGTCAGGACTGGGAAAAAAATGAAGAGTTAGAAGGTGGGGGGAGGGTAGAAAGAAACACAGGGTGATAGGTGAAACAGGGAGGGGAGGGGTGAAATAAAAAGCTGGAAAGTTGGTTGGTGAAAGAGAAGCAGGGCTGGAGAAGGGAGAATCTGATAGGAGAGGACTTAAGGCCATCGAAGAAAGGAAAGGGGGAGGAGCACCAGAGGAAGGTGACGGGCAGGTAAGGAGATACAGTGTGAGATGGAAATGGGAATGGGGAATAGTGAAGGGGGGCATTACCAAGAGTTCGAGAAATCAATGTTCATGCCATCAAGTTGGTGGCTACCCAGACAGAATGTGCGATGTTGCTCCTCCAGCCTGAGTGTGCCCTCATCACAACAGTGGAGGAGGCCATGGACTAACACGTCAGAAGAGGAATGGGAGGTGGAATTAAAATGGGTGGCCGCTGGGAGATCCTGTTTTTTTTTTGGCGGACAGAGTATAGGTACTCAGTGAAGCAGTCTACCAATCTATGTCGGGTCAGGAGTCCAAACTCCCAGTTTAGCCTCCTGTGTATCAGTGAGACCCGACATGGATTTGGAAACCGCTTCACCAAGCACCTATTGTCCATCCTCCACAATCTCGTTCAGCACAGGAGCACCACAGGGATATGTACTTAGCCCCCTGCTCTATTTGATTTACACCTATAACTGTATGGCTAAATACAGCTCCAACACCATATACAAGTTTGCTTTTGTGGGCTGTATCAAAGGGGGTGATGAATCAGCACCCAGGAGGGAGATTGAAAACTTGGCTGAGTGGTGTAATGACAACAACCTCTCACTCAATGTCAATGAGACCAAGGAAGTGATTGGAGACTTCAGAAGAGAGAACCAGATGTCCATGGAGGAACAGAGATGGAGAAGGTCATGAACTTTAAATTCCTTGGTGTCACTATCTGAGAGGACCTGTCCTGGACCCATCATATAAATATTACTGCAAAGAAAGCATGACAGTATCTTTACTTCCACGGGAGTCTGTGGAGGTTCACCATGTCATTGAAAACCTTGGCAGACCTCTGCAGATGTGTGG
Source organism: Mobula birostris (assembly GCF_030028105.1). Taxonomy (NCBI): domain Eukaryota; kingdom Metazoa; phylum Chordata; class Chondrichthyes; order Myliobatiformes; family Myliobatidae; genus Mobula; species Mobula birostris. The sequence continues at coordinate 70,789,085 of NC_092383.1, forward strand.
TGGAAAGTGTGCTGACTGGCTGCATTACAGCCAGGTATGGGAACACCAATGTCTTTGAGTGGAAAATCCTACAAAAGGTAATGGATTCAGTCCAGTACCTCACAGATAAAGCCCTCCCAAACACTGAGCAAATCTACATGAACTGTTGCCATAGAACAGGGGTCCCCAACCTTTTTTGCACCACGGACCGGTTTATTATTGACAATATTCTTGCGGACCGGCCAACCCAGGGGTTGGGGGGTAGGGTTGCCAATGAACAAGAGGAGTAGTCAAATACGTTGTGTTTACCCCGAGAAAGACTACCATGACCATGAAGCCTTGCGCGGCACCTGTGTGTGCATGCGTGTACGTGCCGATTTTTTTCTACAAATCGTTTTTAACAATTCTGTTCGGGGGGGAGTGTTAATCATGACTGGAATATAGGTGATAAGTGGCTAATACACTCAATTTCATTACTAAAACGGTTTATCTAACGAATTTAATATTAAACACGGCGCATATTTTCCTTGCGTGAATATAGTGATAAGTCAATTATTAGGGGAGGACAGGGGAGGTTGAAGTAAGTGTTGAACGAACTTCCAGTAGAAGTGGTAGAAGCAGGTTTGACATTATCATTTAAAGAAAAATTGGGTAGGCATATGGACAGGAAAGGAATGGAGTGTTATGGATGAGTGCAGGTCGGTGGGACTAGGTGAGAGTAAGCATTCGGCACGGACGAAGGGTTGAGATAGCCTGTTCCGTGCTGTAATTGTTATATGGTTATATGGTTATATAAGTCAATAGCACCATAACATTTTAAGTAACATTTGGATATTAAACACACAGCACATATTTTCCCCGTATGAACATATAAAATCATTGCAACACACCAATATCGCTGAATCAGTGGGAGCCCTGGGCTTGTTTCCCTGCAACAAGATGGTCCCATCGAAGGGTGATGGGAGACAGCGATACTCGAAGGGGGTTCCTTATGTCCAATCTATTCTGCAATTTAGTTTTCGTTGCATTCATTGCAGAGATATGTTGGAAGTAGAAGCAACGTTTTCAGTGCTTTCGTGGCTATCTCAGGATATTTAGCCTTGACTTTGATCCAGAATGCCGGCAGAGATGTTATGTCAAACATACTTTTCAGCCCGCCATCGTTTGCAAGCTCAAAGAGTTGATCTCCTTCCTGCGCTGACATGGATGATGCGCGGGTAATGACCTCGCGTGCGTTCAAGCTCAACAGAGTTCGTGACAGGGAATGAGGAAAGGTGCAGCTGAGGCTCATATCGTTTCATATCGCCAAATCATATCGTTTCCTCATGGCCCGGTAGCACATGCTTTGCGGCCCGGTATCGGTCCGCGGCCCAGCGGTTGGGGACCGCTGCCGTAGAAAAGCAAGCCTCCATTATCAGCAATCCCCTCCACCCAGTTCATGTTCTTTTCTCGCTGCTGACATCAGGTAGAAGGTACAAATGCCTCAGAACTTGCACAACCAGGTTCAAAGACAGTTACTACCCCTCAAGCATCAGGGTCTTGAACAAAAGGGGATAAGTACACTCATTTAATGACCTTGTTATATTGTTATTTCATGCTCATTATTTATTGCTATTTATTTATATCTGCACTTGCATAGTTTGTTTACAGTTTATCATTGCTGATGTTTACAGTTCTATAGGTTGCTAAGTATGCCCTCAGAAAAAGAATCTCAGGGTGGTATATGGTAACAGGTATGTAGACTAATAATAAATTTTATTTTGAACTTTGAACTATGAAGATGGTGTCGAGTGGCTGCCTCTTCGATCTCATCTGCAGAAGCAGCTTAAGTTACTCTCTTTAATGCCCCTGCTTTTCCTTTTCAAGGTGGTTGGGGTTCTACTGAGGTTCTGTTCTGCAAGTGGCACTTAAGTGGCATTTTTTTAAGGAGCTCGCCGGTCGACCGTGTTCTGATATTCTCCAGGCGTGACTTGGAAGATGGCACCTCCAGGGTGGGGCTCTAAGATGACCAATTCCAGGCTGGTGTTGACAACTGAGGTGTCACGGGAGATGAAACATCGGGATTTCATGGCAGCAGATGATGTGGACAAAGGTCTCAGCGGTCGAGTGATTGCTTTCTCTTTCTCTCTCCCTCTCTCGATGTGGGGAGAGTTTGCTGCCAATTCTCGAATTGAAGAATCTCAGAATAAAAAGCGACATGGCAGACTGCAATATTGTAACAGAGAAGGCCAGTCTCTCCCTTCACTGTGAAAATGGGCGATAACTCTCTGTCCCTTGTTAGTGAAAGAGAGAGCTCGTGGCATGTCAAACTGTCGGGTAAACAATAGTTTCTGCTGACTGCAGATGATGGTCTCTCTTTGGGGGCTTTGCTGTTGTGGGTGGTGGGCACTGAGGCTTTCGCTGAGATGGGCGGAGGGGAGGGGGGAGTTGATGCATTGATGTTGCTGCTGCTTGTGTGGGAGAAGGGGAAAGGGGGCTTTGGGGTGCTAATGCTTTTCTCTTGTTCATTCTTTTGGGTGCTGTTTCTCATGGATGTCTGCGACGGCAAGAGCTTCAGGTTGCATACTGTATACAGTCTCTGATAATAAGCAGAACAAATTGAAGCATTTGAATATTTAAATAGCAGCATCGCCAGAGATATTGCAAAAGTATTGAGATGTTCATGTAGAACAGTTATTCCTGTAGAGTTTTGATATTTTGCATGCTGGATGGTGAAGCCCAGCTCCTAACCCATCCTGAAATACTTTGTCAGTGATTTACACTGTCTTTTTAAGTGTTAGAAATGCAATTGATTATTTCCTCAAAGACTATTTAGCCTGTAAATAGCTCCTGAAAATCCATAAATAATATTGCATTTCTAAGTGATTATTCATTCTGTGCAATAAAAATGTAAAAAAAAGTGAACCACTGATTCATGGCTGATCAATTGCTTCAATGTCACTTTCCTGTACTAAGCCATTCACCCTTGGTTCTACCAAGACTGGAAATCTATCAATCTCTGTTTTCAATATACTCTGCAACTGAGCATCATTGCTCTCCTGGGTAGAGAATTCTAAGGATTCACTGCCCTCTGGAGATTCACTACCCTTCTCATCTGCCCAAATAGACATCCCTTTATTTAGAGACTGTTACCCCTAGATCTAGATGCACTAACGTTTCATTTATGATAATAAGCTATGAGATTACAAATGTTTCTTCTGTTGTAATTGATGCAACATTTGCAGCGTCATATATGGTTTGATCTCAATTTTAATGAAACTAGCTCCCAGAATCTCACTTCAATGCACATGATAACACAATGTATTAAATCTGAGATGTCCTCCTTCTTCAAAGAAAGGGGTTTCCCTTCCTCTACCATCCATGCTGCCCTCATTGGTGTCATACCCATTTCCCGGACTTCCACCTACATCCTATCTTCCTTCTGCCATAATAGGGATAGAGTTCCCCTTGTCTTTACCTACCACCCAATGAGCCTTGATCCCAGCTCATCACACCAGCAGGACAAAAATGCACAGCAGGCAGATCAGATCAGTTCAAAGCCCCAGAGCCGCAAAGTAAGAGTGAAAATTGGTGGAAGAGCAAAGGAAGTCAGCCCGACCCTCACCTCCATTCCCGACAGTCAGGCTTCCAGTCTATCTTTGCCTGTGTTTAAATTGTCCAAGCACCAGGTGGTGCCTCGCTCTAGGACCCAGATCGAGGTGCCACAGTATGCTTGGGCCGCACAGCCCAGAGCCATTCTCGATCTAACCAAATCGGCTCAGCGCTTGTATCGATCCAACCTCACACCCAGGTTAAGTGGACGGGCATCGAAACTCTTCTGCATCGACTCTTCTCCAAGTCACTCATTCCACAGCAACAGCGATATGAACTCCCTCTGCGACCCCAGCTCGAACACATTGCTTCTCACAATGCCCTCGCACAGCTGATCCGCCAAACCAGCCTCACCTCCACCTGCAGTGTTTGCTCACCACAATTTGCTTCAGAAAAGATGTTATTAGTAATGTTTTTAGTTGAACCTCTTGCCTATTGTGCCCATCTATCCAACACCAGTATCCCATCATGTAGATACCTTCAGAGCCAAGGATGATTTGTTCCATTTTTACATATTCTGAGGCGAGGTGGGCTCACCGAGCCTGCAACTTGGTGGCATAGGAAATGTGTTTATGGGGAGAGTGGGTGGGTTGTATCCAAAACATCTGCTTGGGTAGCAGCATCTGGAATGGGGTAAGAAGATATGGACACAGGCAGCATGGTGGTCCAATTAGTAAAATCCCTTTCCCAAAACTCCAGCAACCTGGGTTTGATGCTCACCTTCAATGTAATTTGCACATCTTCCTGCATCTACCTGGATTTACTCCCAGCTGGTCTTGCTTCCTCCCTGGTCCCAAGGACATGAGGTTTGGTGGGTTGATTGGCCTCTATAAAATGTCCCTAGTGTATTGGCGAGTGGTTTATTCTGTAGGTAATTGATGGGAATGTGGGGGGAATATAATGGGAATAGTATAAAAGGGTATGTAGTGGTTGATACAAACTCAGTGGGACAAAGAGCTTGTTTCTATGCTGTAAGACTCTTTGACAGCATTGTGAAGGACTCCACGCACCCCTCATACAAACTCTTCTCCCTCCTGTCATCTGGCAAAAGGTACCGAAGCATTCGGGCTCTCGCGACCAGACTGTGCAACAGTTTCTTCCCCAAACCATCAGACTCCTTAATACCCAGAATCTAGACTGACATCTACATCATTTATTATTATATTGTAATTTGTCCTCTGCTGTGCCTATTGTCTTTATTTTTTATTGTACTGCCCTGTTTTGTGCACTTTATGTAGTCCTGTGTAGGTCTGTAGTCTAATGTAGTTTTTGTGTTGTCTTACATAGTCTAGTGTAGCCTTGTGTTGTCTCACTTATTCTAGTGTAGTTTTGTGTTGTTTCATGTAGCACCATGGTCCTGGAGGAACGTTGTTTCGTTTTTACTGTGTACTGTACCAGTAGTTTATGGTCGAAATGACAATAAAAAGTAACTTGACTTGACTTGACTCTATGACCTTGAAACATAAACAAAAGTCCCTTGGGCTGTCTTTTTGTCAATCCTTGCTTTCCTCCCTTGCCTCTCCTCACTGTTACTTTCTCTCCCAAGCACTGCAATGGCACACGTCAAAGCAAGTGGCACTAATACAGCAGACTAAACAGACGTATTTTGTTCCTAAAATCCTTCTTATCTTTACTGCCACACCCCTACACAACAGCTTTCTATTGTTCTTCAGAGGATTTATGAGTTATTTTCCACAGCTGGTTCTTGCAGTTTGGAATATTAATAGGAGACTATCAAAGGTCGACGGCGGAGTCACCATGTGTGAAAATAATAATCTTTTCATTGCTTTCACACCAGAGAATTTCTATTGATTTATTCATTAAACATTGCATTATTCAAATTCTCATTAAAGCCATCACTCATTATTTGATACTGCACAGATATAAACAGATATCAATATAGTTAACTTTTATATTCATAGAATCCTATTTTAACAACTTAGGCTTATAAATCCCTGCTTCATTATTGAATAAATGTGCTAAGTTAGAACAAGCTAATGTACAATACTTTAATTACCCTCAATACCTTTCCAAATCATTGATGGAGGTACTTTTGGAGGCATTACTGTGCCAAACCAGGGTTTCTTGCTCTCAGTGAGTGCTATTTAATGTTCCTTCCTACAGTCTTCACTTGGTGCTGTGTGAATTTACAGAGCAACCACAGTTAATTGAACTCATCTTAATGGTAATGTCTGATCTCAAATACATCACAGGAAAGCAGGATATTTTTCTCCACTATGGTGAATGTATTGTTTATGCCTTTTTATGGTTTTGTTATAAATCTTTAATTTCTGAGCATTGGCAAATTAACTATGGGCCAATCTTAACACTCTATCTCCATCCTCATTTGTTAACTGCCAGAAATTAGATTGTGATCAAATATTTCTCTTTCTTAATATTTAAATAATAACCATTCCAATTCAAATTGCTGGAGCTCAATAGTTTTATTTATTATTTATTGAGAATAGGTACTTCCAGCCCTTTGATCCTTGCTTTCCTTCCTTGATCCACACCACCCAGCAACCCCCCCCCCACCACACACCAATTTTAACCCTAGCTTAAGCACAGGACAATTTACAATGACCAATTAACCTACCAACTGATACATCTTTGGAATATGAGAGGAAACTGGAGCACCTGGAGGAAACACACAGGGTTACAGGGAGAACATACAAACTCCGTTCACATAGTGACCATAAATGAGCCAGCATTTTGCTAACCACCACACTACCGTGCCTCGCTGGTAGTACCTGGTTCCTCTGCTGTTAGCACAGTCCATTGTGAAACAGTTGCTCCATTTATTGACTGATCAACCTTGAAACCATTTTTATAGTTTCTGGACTTCATAAAATGTCAACGTGTTACCATGGTACAGTTGGTGGAACTGCTGCCTCCTTACTCCAGTGACCCATGTTCAATCTCAACTTCTATTACTTTCTGTGTGGAGCTTGCACATTCTCATTGTGAGTGCATGGGTTCCTGGGTCTTCCAATTTCTTCCCACACCCCAAAGACCTTCAGATAGGTGAGATGTTTGCAACAAATTTCTCTGAGTGCGTTGGGGAGGGTGGTTGAATCTGGGTATGTTGATAGAGATACGTGGAGAATTAAGTGGAAAAGAGGATAAGTATAGGGTGGGTCTAACTGGAGTGCTTACTGGTATCATGGACTCAGTGGGCCAGAGGGCTTGTTTCTGTGTTTTATGAATCCCTGACTAGAAAAGTGCAATTGAATATATTTTTTCCTTTCCTCATTGTTATGGAAGTGAAATTACATATAATGTGAAATGCAACAGGGCCCTATTGTGTCACTCTAAATATTTGACTGAGATTTCCGTGCATCTTTTCGTCATAGGTGCATTAAATGACATAATTCCCTTGCAACAGTACCAATGGAACATTGCATGGGAACTTGGAACTCATTATCCTGGGAGCAAACATCATTGCGTATCACTAGGACAACCGTGTCTTCCTTATGCAAGACCAACTAGACCGCTATTTGGTAAATCAGTAAATTTGTATTTACAGTGGTGCTAGAAAGTTTGTAAACCCAATAGAATTTTCCCTATTTCTGCATAAATATGACCCAAAATATGATCAGATCTCACATAAGGCCTAAAACTAGATAAAGAGAACCCAATTAAATAAATAATACAAAAATATTATACTTGTTCATTTATTTATTGAGAAAAATGATTCAATATTACACATCACAAATAAGAGAAAATCTGCAGATATTGGAAACCCAAGCAACACACACAAAATGCTGGAGGAACTTGGGAGTCCTCGTACAGGATTCCCTTAAAGTTAACCTCCAGGTTGAGTCGGTAGTGAAGAAGGCGAATGCATTGTTGGCATTCATTTCTAGAGGAATAGAGTATAGGAGCAGGGATGTGATGTTGAGGCTGTATAAGGCGCTGGTGAGACCTCACTTGGAGTACTGTGGGCAGTTTTGGTCTCCTTATTTAAGAAAGGATGTGCTGACGTTGGAGAGGGTACAGAGAAGATTCACTAGAATGATTCCGGGAATGAGAGGGTTAACATATGAGGAACATTTGTCCGCTCTTGGACTGTATTCCTTGGAGTTTAGAAGAATGAGTGGAGACCTCATGGAAACATTTTGAATGTTAAAAGGCATGGACAAAGTGGATGTGGCAAAGTTGCTTCCCATGATGGAGGAGTCTAGTACGAGAGGGCATGACTTCAGGATTGAAGGGCGCCCTTTCAGAACAGAAATGCGAAAAAATTTTTTTAGTCAGAGGGTGGTGAATCTATGGAATTTGTTGCCACGGGCGGCAGTGGAGGCCAAGTCATTGGGTGTATTTAAGGCAGAGATTGATAGGTATCTGAGTAGCCAGGGCATCAAAGGTTATGGTGAGAAGGCGGGGCAGTGGGACTAAATAGGATAAAATGGATCAGCTCATGGTAAAATGGCGGAGCAGACTCAATGGGCCGAATGGCCTACTTCTGCTCCTTTGTCTTATGGTCTTATGGTCTTATGGAACTCAGCAGGCCAGGCAGCACCTATGGAAAAAAGTACAGTCGACATTTTGGGTCGAGGCTCTCAGCAGAACTGGAGAAAAAAAGATGAGGAATAGATTTAAAAGATGGGGGAGAGGAGAGAGAAACTTAAGGTGCTAGGTGAAACAGGGAGGGGGAGGGATGAAGTAAAGAGCTGTGAAGTTTATTGGTGAAAGAGATACAGGGCTGGAGAAGGGGAAGTCTGACAGGACAGAACAGAAGACCATGGAAGAAAGAAAAGGGGGAGGAGCACCAGAGGGAGGCACTGGACAGGAAAGGAGGTAAGGTGAGAGAGGGAAAAGGGTATGGGGAATTGTGAAGTAGAGTGGGGTGGGGGCACTACACAGTTTGGATGAGGTTTTGGCGTTGGTGCGTTGTGTCTTTTTTCTGCCAAACATAGCAAATGTATTTTTGCCAAAAAGTTCAACTTTTGTCTCATCTGTCCCCAGAACATTGTCCCCGTAGCACTGTGGAACATCCAGGTGGTCTTTTGCAAACTTGAGACATGCACAATGTTTTTTTTTTGGAGAGCAATGGTTTCTTCTGTGGTGCCCTTCCTTGAACACCTTCCTGGTCCGGTGTTTTTTTATGTAGTGGACATATGAACAGAGACTTTAGTAAGTTCTCAAGATTACTGCAGTTCTTTTGCTGTTACCATTGGTTCTTTTACACCTCCTTCAGTATTACACATTATGCTCTTGCAGGATCCCTACTCCTAGTGAGAGTAGCAACAGTACTGAGTTTCCTCTGTTTGTAGCATTTTCTCTTACTGTGGACTGATGAACACTCAGGTCTTTAGAAATGCTTTTCAAGCCTTTTCCAGCTTCATGCATCTTTACAATCTTCTTCTAAGGTCCTCTGAAAGTTGATTGGTGCACATAAACAGATCTTTTTTGAGAAGAACAGGCTCAGTCAGTAACCTGACTTTGTGTGTCTTTTCTTTAGGGCAGAGCATTTCTACAACCCACAACTCCAATCTCATCTCAATGATTGGAGCACCTGACTCCAAATAGCTTTTGTAGAAGGCATTACCCCAAAGGTTCACATACATTTTCCAACAAATATTTGTAAGATCAGATCATTTTTCTCAATAAATAAAAGAACAAGTATAATGTTTTCATGTTATTTATTTAATTGGGTTCTCTTTATCTAGTTTTAGGGTTAACAAACTTTCTAACACCACTGTATATTAGAATGCATTACTCCAACTTCAATAATAGGTTCCAACTTTGTGGAATTAGTCCTTATCTTCCAGTTACTTCTTGACCATCCAATCTGCCATTCATATCCTGAACATCCATCACTGCAGACTATTGCCCTGGTCTCCCTATCTGCAAATTTCCATACCCCAGAATATTCCCTCACATAAATCACCGTCTTAATATTTTCATCCACCATCCCATGTATAATATCAAATGTCCAATGTCTTATTCCACTCCATTAGCCATACACAAGTGTTGTGATGAAATTTTTCTCCACCTCCATCCAACCATCCATTGTGGGCTCTGGTGAAAATTTCCACACCTCAGGCCAGCTACAGTGCAGAACCAATAAGAACGGGACCACCAGCCATCTCTGGATGTTCAAGGTTCAAAGTTCAAAGTGAATTTATTATCGAAGTACATATACTGTATATAACCATATACTGTTATGTTTGTTCTTAATAAAGGCAAACAGTGTGGGTAAAACTAACACATTATTATTTACAGAAAATGACTTCAGACCCGCTTACCAACATCACTTCTGGTTCCAAATTGCACACTGGGAGCTGCAGTTCTTTATTATATACACACATAACAAGACATCTTTCCTCTTTAAAGAAAAAAAACAAACATTGTATTCATAAACCTGCCAGAAATATTATTGCTTTCCAACAAAAATATTTACATTAACTTCAATTGCAATGAACAAATACAGTCCTTTATTCACTCAAAAACTCTCATTCAGTCTCTGTCTCTTGTCTCACAGCTATCTGGACTATTCCTCTTCTCACCCTGTCTCTTGCCTCACAGCTATCTGGAATATTCCTCTTCTCACCCTGTCTCTTGTCTCACAGCTATCTGAACTATTCCTCTTCTCACCCTGTCTCTTGCCTCACAGCTATCTGGACTATTCCTCTTCTCACCCTGTCTCTTGCCTCACAGCTATCTGGACTATTCCTCTTCTCACCCTGTCTCTTGCCTCGCAGCTATCTGGACTATTCCTCTTCTCACCCTGTCTCTTGTCTCACAGCTATCTGGACTATTCCCCTTCTCACCCTGTCTCTTGCCTCACAGCTATCTGGACTATTCCTCTTCTCACTCTGTCTCTTGCCTCACAGCTATCTGGAATATTCCTCTTCTCACCCTGTCTCTTGCCTCACAGCTATCTGGACTATTCCTCTTCTCACTCTGTCTCTTGCCTCACAGCTATCTGGACTATTCCTCTTCTCACCCTGTCTCTTGACTCACAGCTATCTGGACTATTCCTTTTCTCACCCTGTCTCTTGCCTCACAGCTATCTGGACTATTCCTCTTCTCACCCTGTCTCTTGCTCACAGCTATCTGGACTATTCCTCTTCTCACCCTGTCTCTTGCAAAAACGCCATCCCCTTCTTGCAATTCCTCCGTCTCCGCCGCATCTACTCTCAGGATGAGGCTTTTCATTCTAGGACGAGGGAGATGTCTTCCTTTTTTAAAGAAAGGGGCTTCCCTTCCTCCACTATCAACTCTGCTCTTAAACGCATCTCCCCCATTTCACGTACATCTGCTCTCACTCCATCCTCCCGCCACCCCACTAGGAATAGAGTTCCCCTGGTCCTCACCTACCACCCCACCAGCCTCCGGGTCCAACATATTATTCTCCGTAACTTCCGCCACCTCCAACGGGATCCCACCACTAAGCACATCTTTCCCTCCCCGCCTCTCTCTACATTCCGCAGGGATCGCTCCCTACACAACTCCCTTGTTCATTCATCCCCCCCATCCCTCCCCACTGATCTCCCTCCTGGCACTTATCCGTGTAAGTGGAACAAGTGCTACACATGCCCTTACACTTCCTCCCTTACCACCATTCAGGGCCCCAGACAGTCTTTCCAGGTGAGGCAACACTTCACCTGTGAGTCGACTGGGGTGATATACTGCGTCCGGTGCTCCCGATGTGGCCTTTTATATATTGGTGAGACCCGACGCAGACTGGGAGACCGCTTTGCTGAACATCTACGCTCTGTCCGCCAGAGAAAGCAGGATCTCCCAGTGGCCACACATTTTAATTCCACATCCCATTCCCATTCTGACATGTCTATCCACGGCCTCCTCTACTGTAAAGATGAAGCCACACTCAGGTTGGAGGAACAACACCTTATATTCTGTCTGGGTAGCCTCCAACCCGATGGCATGAACATCGACTTCTCTAACTTCCACTAAGGCCCCACCTCCCCCTCGTACCCCATCTGTTACTCATTTTTATGCACACATTCTTTCTCTCACTCTCCTTTTTCTCCCTCTGTCCCTCTGAATATACCTCTTGCCCATCCTCTGGGTCCCCCACCCCCGTCTTTCTTCCCGGACCTCCTGTCCCATGATCCACTCGTATCCCCTTTTGCCTATCACCTGTCCAGCTCTTGGCTCCATCCCCCCCCCTCCTGTCTTCTCCTATCATTTTGGATCTCCCCCTCCCCCTCCAACTTTCAAATCCCTTACTCACTCTTCCTTCAGTTAGTCCTGACGAAGGGTCTCGGCCTGAAACGTCGACTGCACCTCTTCCTACAGATGCTGCTTGGCCTGCTGCGTTCACCAGCAACTTTGATGTGTGTTGCTTGAATTTCCAACATCTGCAGAATTCCTGTTGTTTTCAGTCTCTGAGGTAGTTTGATGATCCTTTTTAGTCTGCTATTTGTCTCCACAGATGTATAGCTTTAATTTGCTGGGTTAATATTAGTATCTTTCTGGGAACTCTGAACAGCAGGTTTATCTTTCTCCTCTGCTGGCCCAGTTGGTGTACTGACAGGTGTCGCGTCACACCGATGGGTTGGATGTTGTGGTCATAGATCCACACCGTTCCTTCTCAGAGGTGTTCCTCGCTCTGTCTGGATCTGGTAAGAATGTGGAGCAATTTCCCCTTGGACATATCCTTGTATGGACCATGTGACGAAACCCATGATCTCTGATTTGCACTTGATCTCCAAGCTTCAGAACTGGGAGGCTTTTCGCAGTCTTGTCATGAAACAGTTTCTGTTTTTTTTCCCCTTTCTCTTTAGCCAATTTGACCTTGTGTGCTCTTTTACGTGTCAATATACTTTCATGCACTGGAAGATTAGTGCATATGCATTGACTCATCATAATTGGTCTGATGAAAGGCCATTCTGCAGTGACGCACTTCTGAAAACCATCAGACTTTTGTATAAGTCCTCTTTCCTTTCAAATCTTTTTATTGTTATATTATACAAAAGGAATAACATGAGTACATTGACGTAACAACACTTACAATGTCTCAAAGAAGACATTATCTTAAAGATTGAGAAAGAATTTGTAATAACAAAAAAAACCTACTAAGCAGAAAAAGAGTGAAAAAAACCCATTAGGTGTACAACCCCGGAGCCATGCGTCATACAAAAAGCTTTTAAGAATAAACATCAAACCACTTGCATGAAAAGAAAATATACCAAAAAATTTACATTTAGATCATGGAAAAAATCTATCAATTAGCTCAAATGATAATAACGAACAAATGAGCCCCATCTTTTCTCAAAATCAAATAAAGGTTCAAAGGTTCGACTTCTAATTTTCTCCAAACTAAGACATAGCATCACTTGAGAGAACCATTGTGACAATGTGGGAGCTGATGTATCCTTCCACTTCAACAAAATGGCCCTCCTAGCTATCAATGTAACAAATGCGATAACATGTTGGTCAGACACAGAAATATCATGAATATTTTGAGGAATTATTCCAAAAAGCACAGTTAATTTATTAGATTGGAGGTTAATTTTAAGTGCTTTTGAAATTGTTGAAAAAACTGACTTCCAGAACTGTTCCAATATAGAACAAGACCAAAACATATGTGTCAGTATAGCTATCTCAGTTTTACATCTATCACAATAACTATCAACATTAGAAAAGATTTTAGAAAGTCTCTCCTTCGTCAAATGATAACGATGTACAATTGTAAATTGGATCAATGAGTGGCTGGCACAAACTGAAGAAGAGTTAACCAACTTCAAAATCTGCATCCAATCCTCGGTCATAAAAGTCAAATGGAGTTCCTTTTCCCAATCCTGTTTAATCTTTAATCAACAGCGGTGGAGGCAGATAGGATAGGGTCTTTTAAGAGACACCTGGTCAAGTACATGGGTCTTAGGAAAATAGAGGTCTATGGGTAACCTTAGGTAACTTCTAAGTAAGTACATGTTTGGCACAGCATTGTGGGCCTATATTGTGCTGCAGGTTTTCTATATTTCTATGTTCCTAGTCAGAAAATAGAATTCATCTAAAGCTTGAAGAAAAGATATACCACAGCAAGTTCTCCCAATGAAAGCACTTTTCCAGAAAAATGAATTGAGTTGAAGATAGTTATACATAAATTATGTTCTATCATTCTGTCACTTTAAATAGCGTGATCTGCCAGCTGAATAGAGAAATTACTCAATCATTTCCATTTTGTCTGGCTATGTCATTGACATAAAATAGAGCTTTAAATGTATGCACAGTAGCGTAGCGATTTGCATGACACTATTACAGCTCGGGGCATCAAAGTTTGGAGTTTGATCCTGATATCCTCTGTAAGGAATTTGTATGTCCTCCCCATGGAATGCATGGAGTTTTCCTCAGGTGCTCTGGTTTCGACCAGGGGAATGCCATACTAGATCTGGTACTAGGTAATGAACCGGGTCAGGTCACAGATCTCTCAGTGGGTGAGCATCTGGGGGACAGTGACCACCACTCCCTGGCCTTTAGCATTATCATGGAAAAGGATAGAATCAGAGAGGACTGGAAAATTTTTAACTGGGGAGAGGCAAATTATGATGCTATAAGGCTAGAACTTGTGGGTGTGAATTGGGATGATGTTTTTGCAGGGAAATGTACTATGGACATGTGGTCGATGTTTGGAGATCTCTTGCGGGATGTTAGGGATAAATTTGTCCCGGTGAGGAAGATAAAGAATGGTAGGGTGAAAGAACCATGGGTGACAAGTGAGGTGGAAAATCTAGTCAGGTGGAAGAAGGCAGCATACATGAGGTTTAAGAAGCAAGGATCAGATGGGTCTATTGAGGAATATAGGGAAGCAAGAAAGGAGCTTAAGAAGGGGCTGAGAAGAGCAAGAGGGGCGCATTGGAAGGCCTTGGTGAGTAGGGTAAAGGAAAACCGCAAGGCATTCTTCAATTATGTGAAGAACAAAAGGATGACAGGAGAGAAGGTAGGAACGATTAGAGATAAAGGTGGGAAGATGTGCCTGGAGGCTGTGGAAGTGAGCGAGGTCCTCAATGAATACTTCTCTTTGGTATTCACCAATGAGAGGGAACTTGATGATGGTGAGGACAATATGGGTGAGGTTGATGTTCTGGAGCATGTTGATATTAAGGGAGAGGAGGTGTTGGAGTTGCTAAAATACATTAGGACGGATAAGTTCCCGGGGCCTGACGGAATATTCCCCAGGCTGCTTCACGAGGCGAGAGAAGAGAATGCTGAGCCTCTGGCTAGGATCTTTATGTCCTCGTTGTCCACGGAAATGGTACTGGAGGATTGGAGGGAGGCGAATGTTGTCCCCTTGTTCAAAAAGGTAGTAAGGATAGTCCGGGTAATTATAGACCAGTGAGCCTTACGTCTGTGGTGGGAAAGCTGTTGGAAAAGATTCTTAGAGATAGGATCTATAGGCATTTAGAGAATCATGGTCTGATCCGGGACAGTCAGCATGGCTCTGTGAAAGGGAGATCATGTCTAACGAGCCTGATAGAGTTCTTTGAGGAGGTGACCAGGCATATAGATGAGGGTAGTGCAGTGGATGTGATCTATATGGATTTTAGTAAGGCATTTGACAAGGTTCCACATGGTAGGCTTATTCAAAAAGTTAGAAGGCATGGGATCCAGGGAAGTTTGGCCAGGTGGATTCAGAATTGGCTTGCCTGCAGAAGGCAGAGGGTGGTGGTGGAGGGAGTACATTCAGATTGGAGGATTGTGACTAGTGGTGTCCCACAAGGATCTGTTCTGGGACCTCTACTTTTCTTGATTTTTATTAACGACCTGGATGTTGGGGTAGAAGGGTGGGTTGGCAAGTTTGCAGACGACACAAAGGTTGGTGGTGTTGTAGATAGTGTAGAGGATTGTCAAAGATTGCAGAGAGACATTGATAGGATGCAGGAGTGGGCTGAGAAGTGGCAGATGGAGTTCAACCCGGAGGAGTGTGAGGTGGTACACTTTGGAAGGACAAACTCCAAGGCAGAGTACAAAGTAAATGGCAGGATACTTGGTAGTGTGGAGGAGCAGAGGGATCTCGGGGTACATGTCCACAGATCCCTGAAAGTTGCCTCACAGGTGGATAGGGTAGTTAAGAAAGCTTATGGGGTGTTAGCTTTCATAAGTCGAGCGATAGAGTTTAAGAGTCGCGATGTAATGATGCAGCTCTATAAAACTCTGGTTAGGCCACACTTGGAGTATTGTGTCCAGTTCTGGTCACCTCACTATAGGAAGGATATGGAAGCATTGGAAAGGGTACAGAGGAGATTTACCAGGATGCTGCCTGGTTTAGAAAGTATGCATTATGATCAGAGATTAAGGGAGCTAGGACTTTACTCTTTGGAGAGAAGGAGGATGAGAGGAGACATGATAGAGGTGTACAAGATAATAAGAGGAATAGATAGAGTGGATAGCCAGCGCCTCTTCCCCAGGGCACCACTGCTCAATACAAGAGGGCATGGCTTTAAGGTAAGGGGTGGGAGGTCCAAGGGGGATACTAGAGGAAGGTTTTTCACTCAGAGAGTGGTTGGTGCGTGGAATGCACTGCCTGAGCCAGTGGTGGAGGCAGATACACTAGTGAAATTTAAGAGACTACTAGACAGGTATATGGAGGAATTTAAGGTGGGGGCTTATATGGGAGGCAGGGTTTGAGGGTCGGCACATTGTGGGCCGAAGGGCCTGTACTGTGCTGTACTATTCTATGTTCTATGTTCTTCCCACAGTCCAAAGACACATTGAGTAGGTTAATTAGTCATTATAAATTGATTATAAGGATTAATTCAGGGTTATCGGGGGGTTGCTGTGGTGGTGCTCCTTGAAGGGCTGTTAAGTGTGTACTACTCCACTCTGTATCATTCAGTAAATAAAATATTTAATTGCAGTTTTTACTGAATTGCCATTCAGTAAATAAAATATTTAATTGCAGTTTTTACTGAATTGCCATTCAGTAAATAAAATATTTAATTGCAGATTTGATTTTGTTACGATAGATTCAAGATTCCAATTCATAATTCAATAGATATAAAGTGATACATAATTTGAAGCTGTATTACTTTTAAAGAAATTTCTTGCCAAAGGTGCATTCAATATAAACTTCTGTTCATCTTAATTTATTCTACAATCATCCGATTTCGTCACTGAGGGCTATATTCTGCTATTATTGTCACCATCATTCTGTTAAACCGCTTCGGTGAGTTAACAGTGGAACATGAAGACATTTCTGTTTGTCACTTTTTTAAAATTTTGTTTCATTCAGAGATACAGCATGGAACAGACCCTACCTGTCCAGCAAACCACACAGTCCAGCAACCCACCTATTTAACGCTAGTGTAATCACAAGACACTTTACAATGACTAACTTACCTACCAATTGACACATCTTTGGAATGTGGGAGGAAACCGGACCAGCTGAAGGAAACCCACGTAGTAATGGGGAAATCGGACGAACTTCTTTCAACTGGCATTGGAATTGAACTCCAAGCTCTGATGCCTCGAGCTGTAATAGCATCATGTTAACTGCTACCCTACCGTAGATCTTTTCAAAAAATAAAGGAAATGATAGGGATGTTTTTCTTAAGCCAACTCTTTTTAGGTAGCATCTTTAGGGATTAAAGATAAGAGAAGATGATGCTTATCGAAATCCTGAAAATTTAACTCAAAGGCATGCAGAGGAGCATAGGGTCCAAACAGTTGATTATATCGCAGCACAGAAGAAGGCATTCAATTCATCATTTTTACATGAGTTATTTGAAGGAGTCTTATTAGCACCAATTCCCTCTCCTTTTACTATGCCCCTAATTTTCAAATGCAAGTACTTATGCAGTTTCTTTTGAAAGTGATAGAAAAAGCTCTCATCACCCTTTCAAGCAGTGCATTCCAGATCACAACTCACTGTACTATAAAAATCATCTAGCCTATGAGCTTTTTGAAAGACCACAGCGACAATTAATCTGAATTTATCCAAGCACACATTATTTCATTCTTACAATTCCTTTGTAGAGTTTATTGGTATTATCTGTTGCTAAGGTGCCTCCCATAGAGATACACTTAGTCATTGGTTTCAAGTAACAAAGAAAGCATCTTTTCAAAGACATTCCTCTTTAAATATCCTGCTCAAGTCTCATCACCTCAGCACAAAGTTGCTTAAAGATCATTTTTAATTGTTTTTAAAAATTCTATACATTTATTAATTCTATATATTGTATAATTCTTGAATGAATATATTAGTGATTCTATGCCTTAATATTTTTGGAAGCTTTTGCTCATTCTGTATTTGACAGCTATCCTAATGAAAGAGAGGATGTTATTTTTAGTTGGTGTCTATTGGGAATGGCACAGATAATTCACTGAAATAATGCTTTGTATGTGGGCTTTTTTGTGGAAAATATTACATTCTGCATACTTAACCTTGTAAGGCTTGATATACTTAAAATTGGATTGGTGTTGTTTTAAATTAACCATGTTAAGTGTAATTATTTTGAACACGTATGTTTGTAGTAGCAATTTAATTGAGGGCAAAACTTGTTGGAGACTTGTGCTGAGTCCAATGTATATTAAGTTCACTGTGAATCAGACGTGTTAACACGTGAAGGAGCCTGAAGTATCCCTTACCTGTAACTATGCCACCTAGACATTTTAGTCCATGACCAAATGGCCTATGTGGGCTCTACTTGGCAAGTTTCACCAATTCCTGCAAGGTCTGCCTCAAAAAGGGGGCATCCATCGTTCAGGATACCCATCACCCACGACATGCTCTCTTCTCATTGCAACCATCAAGGAGGAGGTACAGGATCCTGAAGATACACACTCAATACTTCAGTAACAGCTCCTTCCCCTCTGCCATCAGATTTCTGAGTGGACAATGAACCCAAGAATGCAACCACAGTATATTTTCCTCCCTTTTTGCACTACTTAATTTAATTTTTTTATATATATATACTTCTTATTGTAACTTATAGCTTTTATTATTAGATACTGCTGCCTCCAAACTACTAATTTCACATCATGTTTCAGCCTGATTCTGATACTTCTTGTAGCAGTGGTCACTGTAGATGTGCCTAATAGGGAGGGAGGAGAAGATGGCGGCGAGATGCAGCGCGCCGGCCGTTCCGAATGAATACCGTATGTGTAACTAGGGGGCCGTGCACAATCAGGATTTGATGGAGACAGCTGTGAGAAGCACAGAGGAACACCTGGAGAAACTCCTGAAGTGCCTGCTTCGCTGCCGCTGCTACTGTGCGATCGAGAATCTCCGGAGACAAAGGCCCCAAATCCTCGGCTTTGCCTATTGCCTGTTGCTGGGGCCGGGGTCGAAGTGCTCAGCAGGGATGGTGCTCGCTGCTCGGTGTCGGAGAGCTGGTCAGAGGCTCGGAGTTTTCGGATGGATTCAGAGTCGGACTGTGGTCGGATGCTTCTGGGATGCTGCATTGGCAAGTTGGCGGCACTGGAGGTTCACCGTCTGCGTGAGATGATGGGACTTTCGAGAGACTTTGCGACTTTTACCGTGCCATGGTCTGTTCTTATCAAATTACGGTATTGCTTTGCACTGTTGTAACTATGTGTTATAATTATGTGTTTTTTGTTAGTTTTTAAGTCGGTTGTCATGTGTTTCTGTGATATCACACTGGAGGAACATTGTATCATTTCTTACTGCATGCATTACTAAGTGACAATAAAAGAGGACTGCGTGTCCTCATAATCTGATCTAATGGTGGAAGGGCTTTGCTTGTGATGGACTGGGCTGTAACCCCACCACTTCTGTTGGCTTCTTTGTTCTCTTTTGTAGGCCTTGTCATTACAGCGTTATCACCTCTTGTC
Organism: Mobula birostris; assembly: GCF_030028105.1. Classification (NCBI taxonomy): domain Eukaryota; kingdom Metazoa; phylum Chordata; class Chondrichthyes; order Myliobatiformes; family Myliobatidae; genus Mobula; species Mobula birostris. The sequence goes on from NC_092383.1 coordinate 70,808,420, forward strand.
TCTGTACTTCAACATGGGATTTTCAATCTCAGCTGCAATGGAGAGAGAGGCCTTTAATAACATCGGCTCATTTCCCAGGAGTCAGTAGATGAATGCTGCTGTTGCTGCCTGTCCAGTGAGCAACAGTGTCTATGAAATATACAGGCCCAATGAGTAAAAGTATCTGTGAAATATTCAGGCAAAGCTTTAAAACTTCTTAATGGGAGTAAACCATTACATCAGTCTCTTAAATCAAGGCTGTCCCAGTTTTTTTTTACATTTGCATGATGACCACTTCAGTATTAATGCTGCTAATAATGAGTAATTAGTGCATTAACAATAGCATGAAAAATCCAGTCTCCAGGCAAGTAGTCAAAGCATTGTTGTTAAATAATCTTTTTAAACAACATACGGTGATACAGCAGTTGGCAGTGGATTGTCAGCTTGTCGTGGTGGAGAAGCTTGTGTGGTCCTGTGATCCCGAGAGCGATGCCATCTGGAGCTATGACCCTGGAATGGTCACCCATGGTGGTAAGGTCGAGGGTGAGGTCCCTGACAAAGAACAATCCAACCAAGACCTCAACGGTGGAACAGGTGGATGAAGTTACTTCGAACTCAATGAAGCCGGATGAAGGCTGCAACAAATCCATCAGCTCCAATCGTCGTGGTTTCCATGCCATTAGAATCAGTTGTTGATTTGTGAAGTATCATGTGCTTCTGGGAGTGCAACATCAAGTACACATTAAACAAATACACACACAGGCATCTTCACTCTGTAGGCCACTTCTTCAGAACAAAGACCATCATCGTCGACCTTGAGGGATAGCCACCGTGACGAGTTGGCGGTGCTGTTCCACAACACTTGGAAGCTGGATTTGATCATGAATCCATGTGCTGACTGAGTGGGGTTTACACATTCTCACTGTGACCGTATGGGTTTCTTCTGATTATTCCATTTGCTTCCTTTTTTGAGTCAGTATGGGTGGAAGTCAGGAACAGGAAGGGAGCAGTTACTCTATTGGGGGTATTCCATAGGCCACCTGGTAGCTGCAGAGATACAGAGGAGCAGATTGGGAGGCAGATTTTGGAACGGTGCAAAGATAACAGGGTTGTTATCATGGGTGACTTTAACCTCCCTAATATTGATTGGCACCTGATTAGTTCCAAGGGTTTAGATGGGGCAGAGTTTGTTAAGTGTGTCCAGGACAGATTCCTGTCACAGTACGTGGACAGGCCGACTAGGGGGAATGCCATACTAGATCTAGTACGAGGTAATGAACCGGGTCAGGTCACAGATCTCTCAGTGGGTGAGCATCTGGGGGACAGTGACCACCACTCCCTGGCCTTTAGCATTATCATGGAAAATGATAGAATCAGAGAGGACAGGAAAATTTTTAATTGGGGAAGGGCAAATTATGAGGCTATAAGGCTAGAACTTGCGGGTGTGAATTGGGATGATGTTTTTGCAGGGAAATGTACTACGGACATATGGTCGATGTTTAAAGAACTCTTGCGGGATGTTAAGAATAAATTTGTCCCGGTGAGAAGGATAAAGAATGGTAGGGTGAAGGAACCATGGGTGACAAGTGAGGTGGAAAATCTAATCAGGTGGAAGAAGGCAGCATACATGAGGTTTAGGAAGCAAGGATCAGATGGGTCTATTGAGGAATATAGGGAAGCAAGAAAGGAGCTTAAGAAGGGGCTGAGAAGAGCAAGAAGAGGGCATGAGAAAGCCTTGGCGAGTAGGGAAAAGGAAAACCACAAGGCATTCTTCAATTATGTGAAGAACAAAAGGATGACAGGAGAGAAGGTAGGAACGATTAGAGATAAAGGTGGGAAGATGTGCCTGGAGGCTGTGGAAGTGAGCGAGGTCCTCAATGAATACTTCTCTTCGGTATTCACCAATGAGAGGGAACTTGATGGTGGTGAGGACAATATGGGTGAGGTTGATGTTCTGGAGCTTGTTGATATTAAGGGAGAGGATGTGTTGGAGTTGTTAAAATACATTAGGATGGATAAGTCCCTGGGGCCTGACAGAATATTCTCCAGGCTGCTCTATGAGGTGAGGGAAGAGATTGCTGAGCCTCTGGCTAGGATCTTTATGTCCTCGTTGTCCACGGGAATGGCACCGGAGGACTGGAGGGAGGCGAATGTTGTCCCCTTGTTCAAAAAAGGTAGTAGGGATAGTCCGGGTAATTATAGACCAGTGAGCCTTACGTCTGTGATGGGAAAGCTGTTGGAAAAGATTCTTAGAGATAGGATCTATAGGCATTTAGAGAATCATGGTCTAATCAGGGACAGTCAGCATGGCTTTGTGAAGGGCAGATTGTGTCTAACAAGCCTGATAGAGTTCTTTGAGGAGGTGACCAGGCATATAGATGTGGGTAGTGCAGTGGATGTGATCTATATGGATTTTAGTAAGGCATTTGACAAGGTTCCACATGGTAGGCTTATTCAGAAAGTCAGAAGGCATGGGATCCAGGGACGTTTGGCCAGCTGGATTCAGAATTGGCTTGCCTGCAGAAGGCAGAAGGTCATGGTGGAGGGAGTACATTCAAACTGGAGGATTGTGACTAGGGGTGTCCCACAAGGATCTGTTCTGGGACCTCTACTTTTCGTGATTTTTATTAACGGCCTGGATGTGGGGGTAGAAGGGTGGGTTGGCAAGTTTGCAGACGACACAAAGGTTGGTGGTGTTGTAGATAGTGTACAGGATTGTCAAAGATTGCAGAGAGACATTGATAGGATGCAGGAGTGGGCTGAGAAGTGGTTGATGGAGTTCAACCCGGAGAAGTGTGAGGTGGTACACTTTGGAAGGACAAACTCCAAGGCAGAGTACAAAGTAAATGGCAGGATACTTGGTAGTGTGGAGGAGCAGAGGGATCTCGGGGTACATGTCCACAGATCCCTGAAAGTTGTCTCACAAGTAGATAGGATAGTTAAGAAAGCTTATGGGGTGTTAGCTTTCATAAGTCGAGGGATAGAGTTTAAGAGTCGCGATGTAATGATGCAGCTCTATAAAACTCTGGTTAGGTCACACTTGGAGTACTGTGTCCAGTTCTGGTCATCTCACTAGAGGAAGGATGTGGAAGCATTGGAAAGGGTACAGAGGAGATTTACCAGAATGTTGCCTGGTGTACAAGATAATAAGAGGAATAGATAGAATGGATAGCCAGTGCATCTTCCCCAGGGCTCCACTGCTCAATACAATAGGACATGGCTTTAAGGTAAGGGGCGGGAAGTTCAAGGGGGATATTAGAGGAAGGTTTTTCACTCAGAAAGTGGTTGGTGCATGGAATGCACTGCCTGAGTTAGAGGTGGAGGCAGATACACTCGTGAAGTTTAGGAGACTACTAGACAGGTATGTGGAGGAATTTTAAGTGGGGGGGTTATATGGGAGGCAGGGTTTGAGGGTCAGCACAACATTGTGGGCCGAAGGGCCTGTACTGTGCTGTACTATTCTATGTTCTAAATCTCAAAGATGTGCTAATAGATTAATCGAGATTCTGGTACCCACTATGGGCAGTACAGTGGCTGCTTCCTCATTGATTTCCTAAACTAGGTTCAGTCCTCAGCTGCTATCTGTATAGAGTTGACTACAGTTGCTTCATCCAGGAGCTCTGGTTTTCACCCATATTCTAAGCACTTGCAAGTTTCTAGATTAATTGAGCACAGGTAATTATCTCTCATGCATATGTGACTGGTAAAATCTGGTGGGTGTTGATGGGAGTGTGGGGAGAACAGGTGACATTGAGGATTAGTTGGGCAAACAGATTGCTCTGAAAGCCAACACAGACTCAAAGGGCCAAAAAGCCTCCTTCTATGTCGTACCGAAATAGGAAAAATGGAAATGACTACTATGAATTACCCCTTTAGTATAGGTAAGTGGTATAAGGATCAAAGGGCATCTTGATGGACTTATGAGAAAGAATAGAAGACAGGGAATTAAGGAAGGAGTAAAGACACCGATTGGATTGCACTGCTGGTATGCATCTCCTGGAACCAGTGTGACTTCTATGTTGTAAGTGAAATTTAAACTTGCATTTGGGAAAATGATACATACTGTACCATTGTGTTCTGTGAATGTGTGTTATGTGCACACATAAGCATGGATTGCATTTCCAATTAAATCAATTTGTATTCAGAAGCACCCACAAGTTAAATGACTGCCAAAAAACTGCAGAGGATTTTGGTAGCTTGTGAACTGAAGGACTTTGTTCATTGCTGTGTAACTTTAGTGCTTGCTGAGGTCTGTCTATGATAATGTGATTTTGATGCTCTCTCAGTTTACATTAAAAAACAACAGAACTTACAAAAAAGTAAGTCATAATTGAATGAGAAATCTGACAAATTAAAATTAGGTTCAGTAACTACTTCATAAAAATAGAATTATCCATCAGTCTTTTCTCAGATGAGTTGTAGAAATAAGGTTTGTGAATAGCAATTTTCATATATTATATTCCTCAAGGAATGTAGTGAAATTTTGTTATGGAGCTTGGATTTAGGAGTAATTTGGAAAGGAAGTTAAGACTGCAAGGCACTTGGGCCTTTAAAATCCTATCTCATGGTGTCAATTACTTACATTTGAATTACTTATGTAAATTTCTTACATAAAATGATAGCTAACAAAAGATTGGAGGTTTACTATGAGGAACATCAAATCAGTTCCTCTGCATGTGGCCAAATAATGAAGGAGCTACAAAGATGTGATGCTGTGCAAACTTGGGTGCCACTTCTACAAATTTAATTTTCAGTGTGTGTGCTGTGGCCATTGCCGAAGTGAGTCACTATGAAACCTATGTTCCATTCCCCATTCTGCCATTCCTCTCACCCCACTCTTCTCCTCATCTGTCTCCCACCTCTCTCTGTGCCCCTCCTCCAACCCTTTCCCCCATAGTCTACTCTCTGCTCTTAACCCTTTACCTTTTCCATCTATCAGATCCCAGCTTCTTATTTCATCTCCCGTCACCTACCCACCCACCATCCCACTCATCTGGTTTCATCTCCTAACTACCACCTTGTACATCTTCCCCTCCCCCACACCTTCTTATTCTAGCCTCTACTCCCTTCTTTTCCAGTTCTGATAAAGGGTCTCAGCCCAAAATATCAACAGTTTATTTCCCCACCCCCATAAATGCTGGCTAATTTGCTGAGTTCCTCCAGTACAAGGTACATGAAGTTTAGGAAAATAGAGGGCTATGGGTAACCCTAGGTAATTTCTAAGGTAAGGATATGTTCGGCACAGCTATGTGGGCCAAAGGGCCTGTATTGTGCTGTAGGTTTTCTACGTTCTATGTTCTAATATTTTGTGTGTATTGTTCTATGAATCTGAAGCATGCTTTGATGAAAATTAAATGAGACTAGCCTGAACCAATCTAAGATTCAGAACATTTTTCAGCAAAGATCCATATAGGTAAAACAGCTATTCCCATTTTGGCTCTTCCTTGAGCACCCACCACTCAGATTAATTGTGACTCTGAACATCCTGCACTCTAATTCGTGACCCACCCAGTAATTGATAATGACCTGTCCCCTCAAACTTGCCACCAAACTAAACCTTGCAGATCTGATTCCAGCCACCATTACTGATGCTCCAATCCTTCCCACCCCACACCAGATTCTCACTCACTGTGACAACCAGCAAACTTCCTAACCAGTTTTCTAAAGGATGGAGCAAAGTCTTGCTTATTACATGAATCACGAGTCTCGCGAGGCTTGTTCCACTGCACAAAATGCTGTGGGCCTTATGCAAAATAGGACTTGGCAGTGGTTGGCCTTCAGTAAAACAACTCTTGGCTCATTTCACAGCCATGGCTTACACATTTCCAGGAGGTGAAGTATTCCTGGAGCTAAGTGGCAATGGATGAATAGAAACTTAATGAATTTCATTGTCAACTGTTACAGCTCGGTCATAAATTCATGGTAAAATGTTTTTATGAATAATATGAGCACAAAACATACATGTTTTGGTACTCACAATTAAATTCATATTATCCAGTCCGGATGGTTTTCTTCTCACAGTGTCAGTTGTGAACCCAGCTACACAGAGCAACCATGAGTAATTTATCATGAAATAATTTATGAAGGATAAAGCTTGACATCTGTCTTTGATGGCCTCTTACTATCATTCCAAATTGGCATATGGCCTGATTGCAGTGATAAATCCCGTAGTCAGTCTGTTCAGTGATTTTGTCACTGGCTTTTAGAATCCAACTGCGGTGCCTTTAATAGTTCATGTGAATACCTACTGTACTAGCTTGACAGGCACACCTCATGACTAAGAAGGGAATGTGGATTTGAAGTTAATAATATCCTCTGAGAAAGTTAAAACAAAGGTATAAATAGAAATTATTTAATATCTCTTTGCAAGACAGAAATATGCATGGGGGTAGTTGAGGATAATGTGTGGGAAGAATACAATGGGTGTGTCATGACTCACGCAGACACAATAAGCTTGCAGCAGCCAAATCTAACCAAAACAATTGTCACTGCGGCAACCCCAAGGACTTGTTACGCTTGCATGACCCACCCTCAGCTCCAGTAATGATTGGTCCAAAGTCAAAGATATGTATTCGATCCTTTATTAGCAATTAGCAAACATACAATCTTGGAGTGACGAAACTAGGCAAATTCTAGCGTAACACACACAAAATGCTGGTGAACGCAGCAGGCCAGGCAGCATCTATAGGAAGAGGTACAATCGACGTTTCGGGCCGAGACCCTTCGTCAGGACTAACTGAAAGAAGAGCTAGTAAGAGATTTGAAAGTTGGAGGGGGAGGGGGAGATCCAAAATGATAGGAGAAGACAGGAGGGGGAGGGATGGAACCAAGAGCTGGACAGGTGATTGGCAAAAGGGATATGAGAGGATCATGGGACGGAAGGCCTAGGGAGAAAGAAAGGGGGAGCGGGGAAGCCCAGAGGATGGGTAGGGAGTATAGTGAGAGGGACAGAGGGAGAAAAAGGAGAGAAAAAGAATATATATATATATATATATAATAAATAAATAACGGATGGGGTACGAGGGGGAGGTGGGGCATTAGCGGAAGTTAGAGAAGTCAATGTTCATGCCATCAGGTTGGAGGCTACCCAGACGGAATATAAGGTGTTGTTCCTCCAACCTGAGTGTGGCTTCATCTTTACAGTAGAGGAGGCCGTGGATAGAAATATCAGAATGGGAATCGGACGTGGAATTAAAATGCGTCTCCACTGGGAGATCCTGCTTTCTCTGGCGGACAAAGTGTAGGTGTTCAGCGAAACGGTCTCCCAGTCTGCGTCGGGTCTCGCCAGTATACAGAAGGCCACATCAGGAGCACCGGACGCAGTATATCACCCCAGCCGACTCACAGATGAAGTATTGCCTCACCTGGAAGGACTGTCTGGGGCCCTGAATGGTGGTAAGGGAGGAAGTGTAAGGGCATGTGTAGCACTTGTTCTGCTTACAAGGATAAGTGCCGGGAGGGAGATCGGTGGGGAGGCATGAGGGGGATGAATTTTAACGTAATCGAGCTGTCAGCAAAAGATGTGACATCCGTCGGCCTCCCAGCTTCACACTGTCCAGAATAAAGCACGAATACGTAATTTATTCCCTTCACTTTTACCGCACCCCCACTCATGTGACTAGTTCCCTTAATAAACATCTTAAAAACGCAACACAGAATACAATGTGGATTGAGAACAGATGCATGGCTCTTACAAAGCTGAATGATCATTTTTTAAATCTTCATCTGGTTATTGTCTGGAAAAGGATCAGAATCAGAATCAGGTTTAATATCTCCGGCATATGTGATGAAATGTGTTAACTTTGCTGTAGCAGTACAATGCAATACATGACAAATATAGAAAAAACCTGAATCACAATAATTATATATGTATATATAAAATAGTTAAGCTGTTTCCTTGAGCCAACTGTGTCATTTGCTGACTTTATTTTCTAGCAACACACTCTCATTAAATTAAGATGTGAGTAAAATTTCCTCAAATTCTGTTGGGGTAGGATAGCAGAGGTCTGTCTCCAAGATTAGCAGTAGCAACTTGACCAGACCTTTTCGGCAACTCCCCCCAAAGCCTGCGGTCTCTGAAGCCTGGAGTGACAATGTTGACAGACACATGGGAACACCACCAATTCTAAATGACCCCCTACCTCACAGGTCTTACAGTATGCTGACCTGAAACTGTAGGTGCCATTCCTTTATTGGTACTTGGGAAGAATCCTGGTACTCCACTCCTATGAGCATGGTGGAGTTAGCTTCACAATATGGAGTGCGAGCTTTTTTTTTAAAACTGGTTAACTGCAGCTTTCTCAATAGCAATTAATGAGGTGCAATAAATTCTGGTCAATGGCTGGATCCACTATTTAAATTGAACAATGCAATGTTACCTCACATTTTGTGTGAGTTTCACAAGCAGGTGATATGGGGGGTGCAGTGGTTGTGAGATTTTCAAGTTCTGGGTGGCAACTTAGAATGGGCAAGATGGAGGACATGTGGGCAAGTGGGTGAACTGTGAAGTCAGTAACAGATGTTCAGGATGTAGCTGTAAGGAGAAAGAAATATCTTTATATATTCTTGGAGTGGAGACTGGTGCTGTGAATGTTTGAACGTAAACTGCAGTGTTCCAGACTGTGCAGAGAATTACGGCAGTTGTTGTGTTGAGCTTTTTCTTGCCTTGCAGTCAGGCTGAAGAACCTTACTACTCATCCAGACATGATTCAGCTTTTTCTTCCACTGCTAATATCCAGTATGACTTGACATGCCTCACCCTGCTCTATCGGTGACGGGTTGGTAGTACTGAGGCTCAGTTGTATGAATGGGAATGAAAACAATTTGCTCCTTTGATTAGAGATACTTCACTGATTATCTTTGAAAACTCTACCATTTGTTGCCCATTTATGATCCTTTCATAATTTTTCTCCAGCAACAAGCAGCGAGCTGCCTTCGCAAACTGTTGCAGCCAGCATAATAAAGATGCTCCTACAGTATTGTCGAGAGGGAAGTTCCAGTCTCCAGCAAGTTGCTTTCAAATACTTTTAAATCAATAATTAGCTTGTCAAATCTTAGGCTCACCAAAGTAGTAACGACCTGCCTTCTATTAACAGCAGTAACATTTGCAGTCTGCATTTCCTTACAAATGAGTCAAATCTAGAAATGAGGCAACTCTTCGATTGATAGTGTTGCCCAGACAAATGAGACTCTGTTCCATCAATCGATAACATTATTTAAAATCACCTCATAGAATTGGCCCTAACTGATGAAATCCATTGTGATTGCAGGCACCATTTTACTTGATCCAAAAGAGGTTGTTGTTCATGTGGAGCCATGGAATAGAAACTGCCTGGTTTAGCTTGCGTGAAATAGCTCTACTTAAAGTGGAATCAGTACAGGGGAAGACCAAGAAATCAATGTTCATGGATAATACTTTTTCTATTCACCATTGATTTCATCCTTTCTCCTACAGGTACTACCTTGGCTTGTCTCCTGTCCATTTGGTCAATTGATTGGTCTGTAAATTAGACTAGATTTATTTTATCATATGTACATCTGAACATACCGTGAAACATGCTGTCTGCGTTAACATCCAACACAAGTTAAGGATGTGCTGGCGGCAGGCCACAAACATCGCCGCACATTCCATGCCAGCATAGCATGCCCACAATGTTCAGCAGAACATCACACAGCCAACATACAAGCAACAAGAACAACAACAACAAAAACATGGAAACTAAATTAGACAGCAAAGCAAGCCCTTTTCCCACCCGCACATACGGTCAGGCTTCCAACCCCAGGACAGGCCGCCTCGGGCCTTTGATTTCCAGACCTTGTTCTCACAAGTGCACAGCCTCTGACCTCTGGGATCACTGATCTAGATGATTCCAGACACTAAGCTTTGACCTCTGGAGTCTTCAACTTCAGGACTTTGACCTCTGGGCCTTGACCGCTAACAATTCCTGGAGCTAACCCCTTTTGCAACATGCCTTCAAATACCAAGAGGAAAGTGGGTGCATACCCATGCCTGTTATCACTGCACCCAATCAGCCTAATTGGTTCGGAAACAAGAATTTAATATGACAAAGTGGTGATGAGATTGAAGAACTTCCTGCAAAAATAGCCATCAGTCACTCTCTACTGGCCACCATTCTTCCTGCCAGTAGTCTGCCCTGTCTATTGGAGAGTTAAAATTGAAATCTGAATGTCTCTTCAGTCAGCAGCATTTTGTCATCTATGTGCTTCAATTCAGCTCTTTACTTTATAAACGGATATATCCACTCCTTAGATTTCATGTGCTCAGCAAGAATTACAGATTATGTAGACAAGCAATCAATCACAATTTAATATCATTATAATGATCCTTCAATATCCATCCAAGTAGCCAGTCATCCTGTAATTTGAGCGCAACAGATTGAGCCCTAAACAATTAGATCACATATACACAAGTGAAACAACTGGAGTATGAAATAATATTTGCATGCTTAATCACATGATTATGAATTTATTTACATAACCTGAATAGATATGTTTGCTTGCACTTGGAAATCAGTCAGGCTGCCAATGGAATGCCAAGTTTGAACTTTTTTACAGTAGAGCTTAGAGGAACAGCTTTGCTCCTTCCCACTTCAGAAAAAAACCACAAATTCGTACCAACTAATGACTGATTTATTTCCAGATTACTGTCTGCCCAGAACTCCTGTATGATTGTGTTAAGAGGACAGGAAGGCTGGAGCAGCTGACCCTGGATGAACATAGCTTAACTGAGCCTACTTCACACATGTGCCATCCAGTGAAGAACGCGATGTTCATTAAGCTACTGAGTTGTTTTTAAAGAAAAGCATTCAATTTGCTACTGTTCTCTAGAGAAGGAATGCTGTCATCTTGACCTGTATCTTGCTTATATAGAAATCTGGGTCCAACAACAACTGACCAGCAAGCCACTCATTTTTAGAGCTGTTGGTTTGGGTACTTGTGACATCCTGTGAATGTATAAACAATAATTTACTATCTAGAAGGATGAGGTCTTCAAGAGTACCACTACCTTGTCATAGGGTTTAGAGGCTTGTGTGCCTCGATAACCTGGAGAGCTATGTTGGCAGGAGACAGGATCTTGTGCTTTGGCTCTTGGTAGGGTCACCACCCCTCAGTACATGTGACAATAATAAACCTAATTACCAATATAGCAATACCCACTACTCAAAATATGCAGCGAAGTACACAAAGTATCCTTGAAAGCATGAAGCACATGTTGCAGCATGTAACGTCTCACTTACAAAAAACGCTGTTTATGCATCGAAAAGTTTTCATGATTAATGTGCTACATGAAGTGGGCTGTGAAGCATCAGTTCTGGGAGACTTAAGTGTACTATTACAATTGGATTCACAAGGGTAGTGTTTTCCCCTAGAGTAGGCAAGTGATTTCAAATTGGAAGGAACAATTCTGAGTATGCTTCTGTAAAGGTAACAGATGGCTGTGAAGATTACCAGCAGAGATCCATTCAAACCAAGTAATTTCTCTTTATCAGCATATTTGCTACATTCCATCCCTGCACTTTGACTATATGTTTCCCATTGAGGATACCTATTCTATTTCAGTTCTTCTGCTTCATTTTTCTTGTCCCATCCTTTCTTCCACTCCACTATTATTTTTACTCCAACAGATCATCCAACAGTACTTTCAGTACCACCTCCAGCATGATGTTGTCACGGTCCGGTCCGTTGACTCCTTGTTTCAGTTAATTTCCTTTTCCCCATGTTCCACTGAGCTCCTTGATTAGGGCACCTGATCCTTATTCGAATGGGTCAGCATTAAAGCGTCGGCTTACATCTACTCGGTGCTGGTTTGTCACCTCAGCAAGTTGACTATGCTCGTTCCAGGCTGCCGACAATGAGTCGAATCGAGAGCCTACCGGTCGCAGCTCCTGGGTCGAGCCGAGAGCCTGTCATCCGCTGTTCCAGCTTCGAGTCAAGAGGCCAGTCCGTCACTGTAGCCTGGGCGGCGATGAATGTTCCGAGCCGCCAAGAATAAAGGACCCCTTTATGAACTTCTCCGTGTCCAAATACGTTTTGTCTGTCGTTGTTTGTTTTTGTCGCCTCGTTTCCTGCTGAGTGGGTCCAGCCATTTTGCTGCTGCTCTGAGCTGGGATGTGAGAGGTCTGTGGTTGTTTTGTTTTGTTGGCTCCGAGTCCCAGTCCAAGTCAAGGCTCTGAGTCCTAGTCCAAGGCTCCAAGTGTCCAGTCCAAGTCAAGGCTTCGTGTCCAGGTCTAGTCAAGTCCAAGTCAAGTTCCGAGTCCAAGTCACGTCCAAATTCATCTCCATGTCAAGTCTCCGTGCCTGTGTCCTGCTCTTGGGTCCACTTCTTCCGCTTCCTCAGCCGCTCATTGCAACAGATGTCATCTCCGTTTCTGTTTTCAATTTTGGTTCTACTGGATCTCAGTGCTGCTTTTGACACAGCTGATCATGGTGTATTACTAGACAGGCTAGAAAACTGGGTGGGACTTTTCAGTACAGTCCTAAAGTGGTTTAAGTCATACTTACAGGACAGGGACTATTTTGTGTCGATTGGTAGCTACGTACCTGACCAAGCAAAAATGCTATGCAGATGTGCCTCAGGGATCCATTCTAGGCTTCTCCTATTTAACATATCCATACTCCCTCTAGCTCAAATAATGGTAAACAACAAAATATCTTACCATAATTACACGGTTGACACTCAGATTTATATTACAGTATCATCAAGTGACGATGGTCCCACGTGAGGTGAGGTGAGGGCCTCCGTGGGTCAGAGTTGACCATAGATATTGTGTCCTAGCTGTCTAGATACACAAGCCTGGGTGGTACGACACGGAGGAGCAAGCTGTTGCCCATGTAGCAAGCTTCCCCTCTCCGTGCAACTGATGAACCCAAAGGCAGAGACCAGTACAGTTTGGTACCAGCAGCATTGCAGGAGCTACCAGTCAGCATTGAACTCAATGTAGGACTGCCCTAGGGAGTCCAGTTCTGGATTTTTCCCTCGGGGTTTACTCCCAAAGCCTTCTCCATGAGTGGGTATAGCAGCAAGGTAGCGGAGGCTTGAGATCAGAGTTTTCCTTGTCCTTGATGAGCTGCCAACCATGGCTGACGAGCCCAATCTGCCTATACAATCACTAAAAAACTGTATTGAACAAACCACTGACTGGATGTGCCAAAATTTCCTCCAGTTAAACAAAGGGAAAACTGAAATAATTATTTTTGGTGCCAAAAAAGAATGATTAAAAGTCAGTGGTCACTTAGAATCTCTGTTGTTACAGTCCACAAACCAAGCCAGAAACCTTGGTGTTGTGATGGACTCTGACTTAAATTTTAACTGCTGCATTGACAATTACAAAGTCTGCCTACTACCATCTTAAAAATATAGCGAGAGTTAAAGGGATTAAGTCTCAGCAAGATCTAGCAAAACTCGTCCATGTTTTTATTTTTAGTAGGCTTCATTACTGAGAAGGTGTTTTCATAGGTCTCTGTAAAAAATCCCTCAGGTACCTGCAGCTCATTCAGAACGTTGCTGCTGGAGTCCTCACTAAGACCAAGAAAGTAGTATGTATCACTCCAGTTATCAAATCACTACACTGGCCTCCTGCCTGTCACAGGACTGACTTCAAAATGTCACTGCTGGTTTATAAAGCACTGAATGGTCTAGGGCCAAAATACATCTCCAAAATCTTGCTTCATTATGGACCTTTTCGAGCTCTCAGGTTGTCTGGGGAAGGTCTGCTTACTGTTCCCGGAGTCAAAGCCAAACTTGGTGAAGCAGATTTTAGTTACTATGCTCCACATATCTGGTATAACTTCCAGAGGATCTGAAGTCTGTCCGGTAACTTTAAGCTCTTTTAAATTGAGGCTTAAACTTTTCTTTTCGTTGTAGTTTTTAATTAGATTCTCCTGCACTGTAACTTCTATTTATCATATCTAATTTTTGTGTGACTTCATCAGAATCAAATCAGAATCAGGTTTATTTTCACTGGCTGTTACCTGAAATTTGTTAACTTAGCAGCAGTAGTTCAATGCAATACATAATCTAGCAGAGAGGGAAGAAAAAAGAAATAATGATAATAATAAATAAAATAAAACATAATAATAAATAAACAAGTAAATCAATTATGTATATTGAATAGATTTTAAAAATGCAAAAACAGAAATACTGTATATTAAAGAGGTGAGGTAGCATCCAAAGCTTCAATGTCCACTTAGGAATCGGATGGCAGAGGGGAAGAAGCTGTTCCTGAATCACTGAGTGTGTGCCTTCAGGCTTCTGTACCTCCCTCCTGATGGCAACTGTGAGAAAAGGGCATGCCCCTGGGTGCTGGAGGTCCTTAATAATGGATGCTCCTTATATTGTCTGAAATTTGATGTTTGATTTTTATATCCTGTTTTATGTAAAGTGCTTTGAACTGCCTTGTGTTTGAAAAGTGCTATACAAATAAACCTGCCTTGCCTTCATTTTAGATTTTCACTGTCAGACTTTCTGAGAATTGGTCCTTCCTCTTTTTTGGTGTCAGAAGGAGTTACGATCAAAACCAAAGTCTTCCTGTTGTTGGCAGCTGATTTTGTGAGGGGAGGAAATATGCTTAGACTGACTATGCGTAATTCTGGAATGCAAGCAGCAAAATTATCAGCAATTGTCTTTAAGAGGTACGGAAATACTGCAGCATTTAAGCGTCAGCAGAGATGTTACATTTGGATATTGCCTTTAAAACTGGAGTTGTTAAGTCTTTCAATGGAGTATTTCTGCTTACTTTCACCTCAAGAGCATGACCTGATCCCATCTCTGTCATGGCTCATAACATGCTAAACTGCCAGCCATGCCTATTTTGCCTCTTGTATTGATTTTTCCAAGAATCTGGTGTCCAGCCAATGATGTCAATGTTTGAACAGTGCTTGATGGCTCTAGGCCTGACCTCTGCTGGAGTTTATAAGAATTGGGGGGCTCTCATTGAAACTTATTGAATATTGAAAGGCCTAGATATTATGGACATGGAGAAGATGTTTCCTATAATGGGGTGCCTAGGACCAGAGGGCCCAGCCTCAGAATAGAGGGACACCCCTTTGGAACAGAGATGAGGAGGAATATCTTTATCCAGAGTGTGGTAAATCTGTGGAATTCATTGTCACAGACAGGTGTGGAGGCTTTCATTGGGTATATTTAAAGCAGAGGTTCTTGTAAGAAGAGTGTCAAAGATTATGGGGAGAAGACAGGAGAATGGGGTTGAGAGGGATAATAGATCAGCCACAATTGAATGGCAGAGTAGATTTAATGGGCTGAACAGCCAAACTCTGCTCCTGTGTCTTATGTCTTCTGGTTTGATGGTCTTACAAAAGCTTGCCCCACAGATCCTTGATCACACCAGCTCTTATTACCAATCATCCCTGGGCTCATTACTCTTCATTGACATTTAATCCAGAAATGACCCAACTTTAAAAACTTCAAAATAAAATACAAATCTCTGCCTGGCTGAATATCTTTCCACTTTGAGAGCTTCCTCTAGCCCTGCATCACATCAGTGTTTCTGTACTTCCCTAACTTCGGTCTCTTTAGAACCCCTGCTACACTACTGACAACCTTCCCTTCAGCCTGCATCCTAGGCAGTGAAATGTTCTTGCTGAGCATCACAGCAAAACTACTTCTCTCTCTTCACTTAAGATGCTGATCATCTTTGTGCCATATTTTGTTTGATAGTCCTGTGAAGGGTCTGGGAATATTTTAACAAATTTGTGGCAGCATACTAATCAGAGTTGTTGTTCAGAAAACTAATAAAGTCCAGTTCCTTCCTTTCCACTCTGAACTGACTTTGCCTTATTCTTGTTCATGTGAAATGTTTCTATGTACCGCAATACCAATATCTCATCGTCAATGTTTTATCCTTCAAATGTTTGCCTGCCTTGTGAATTTCCACAGATTACTAGTCTACGGAATGATTAGCTTTGAGCCAAACTGTTCTTATGAATTTTCTATAAATGGTCACTCTAAAGCTCGAATTCACCCAAAGCAAAAGCAGTAGTTATTATTGTTTGTTTTCCTTCCAACATCAACATCTCTCAATATCCACTCTGGGTCCAACATATTGATGCAATTATGAAGAGGGCACTCCCGTGGCTATACTTCATTAGGATTTTGAGGAAATTTGGTATGTTACTAAAGACTGTAGCAAATATCTACAGATGTACCGCGATTGCATCACCGAATGGTAAGAAGGCGATGTTGCACAGGATCGATAAAAGCTGCAGAAGGTTGCAAACCCTGCCAGCTCCAGCACAAGCACTAGCCTCCCCACCATCGAGGACAAATTCAAAAGGTGATGCCTCAAAAAGGCCCTGTTCATCAAGTAATCCCACCACCCAGGGCTGGCCCATTCCTCATTACTACCTTCACAGAGGAGGTCCAGGAGTCTGAAGACACACACACAATGCTGAGGAGCAGCTCTTTCCCCTCCCCCATCAAATTTCTGAATAGACCATGAAGCCAAGAATATTACCTAACTATTTTTCTCTCTTTTTGCAGTACTTATTTAATTTTAAAAACATACTTCTTATTATAGTTTATAGTTTATTTTATGCACTGTTGCTGCAAAAGAACAGAATTCACGCATGTGTCAGCGATAAGAAACTTGATTCTCATTGTGATTCAATGCTCAGTCATCAGTGATATTCTGGCACTTACTTTGCTGCCTGGCTCAGACAGCAGAGAGTTTGTGTTCCTGCATCAATACTTTGAATTATTGTCCCTTTCAGATCATGGTGGTGGGATTAGAAATCTATAACAAGTTAATGAAACAAGCATTTAGAATTTCTTAGGGGTTCTCCCAATGAATCCCCAGAAATCCTGAAAGTAGTTTTGCATTTCTCATTCAGTCATTTAGCTATTAATCTGAAGATTCACACAGGAACATTCCCAGCCACAATCTTTAAAATGAAAGCAAGATTTAATTTTGTCGAAGATTAGTTGTCAGTGTTACTTATTCTGTCAAATAATCTAACCTCTTCATCAGTGAAATGTCTCAAGACTGACCATATCTCCATTGCTAACCAGCTAATTGAGATCATATAACCTGGGGTTATAAAGTCACAGGGTGCACGTAAAAATTATGACAATGATATGAGAAGTGGTAACTTTAAGGGGAGCACTGTCACTATACTGATAGTGCAAGACTGCCATCCAGCAAAACAAAATTTACTGGAAGTCAATTTACACATAGAATCTCAATTCTGTTTGTAATAATAATAACATTATTTTGATAAGACATTATTGTTATTACAAGCCCAGAGGGTGATATTAACACCCAGTGTTTCACTCAAGTTAGTAACAGACACCTCAGACTTATAATACCAACATGTCTTACAACTATCATGTATTTGCTGAATTCATCAGTCACAGGATCTCACTCTAATATAATGTTTATGGCTGCTTCATTAATACAAAAGCCATAAAAGCATTCCCCTGATGCTTATAAGCTGGAAACTTGCATCCAATACTGGTCACTGGCCTATAAGAAAAATGTAAAAGTCTTGGAGGGATTGCCGACAAGATTTAAGAGAATGTTTCTAGGGACAGAAGACTTAAAGTAACAGGAAAAGACTCAAAACTTGAATTGATCTCCTTTGAGCACGGAAGGCAAAAAGATAAGATCAAAATAATGAGAGACTGTAGCTAAATACATAGAGGTTAACTATTTATAACAATGCAACTGTTGAGAAGAATAGGACTCATTTTAAGAAAAACAAAGGTAAAATGAAAATTGTTTTTACCCACAAGAGCTGTTAACATCTGGAAAGCATTGGTTGACAAAGTATTGGACACAGATTCAATTCTGGTTTAAAAATGGAATTGGATCAGTACTTAAAAGGAAAATAATTACAAAGATACGAGAAAATTGAGACAAGTTTCATTCTGTTCTAAATTGACATCCTTCTATTCTAAGGCTGTGCCCTCTGGTCCTAGACTTACTCCATATAGGAAACTTCCTCTCCACACCCACTCTATCTAAGCCTTTCAATATTCGATAGATTTCAATAAGAGCTCCCCCCCTGCCCCGCTTTCATTCTTCTATAGGACCAGGGGCAACAAACACGCCTCATACATTAACCCTTTTATTCCAGGAATCATTCTCGTGAACCTCCTTTGGGCTGTCTCCAATGCCAGCACATCTTTTTTTAGATAAGAGACCTAAAACTGCTCACAATACTCTGTGCAGTCTGACCAATGCCTTTTAAAGCCTCTGCATCATATCCTTGCTCTTATATTATAGTTCTCTCAAAATGAAAGTTATCATTGCATTTGGCTTCCTTACCACTGGCTCAACTTGAAAGTTAATCTTTAGGGAATCCTGCACAAGGACTCCAAAGTCCCTTGGAAACTCAGATTTTTGAATCCCTTTTCTCCCTTTTTAGATACTCCGTCTATCAAAGGGCAAAACCAAACAATTCCCTACACTATATTCCATCTGCCAATTCTTTTCCTATTCTCCCAATCTGTCTGTCCTTCTACATACTCTCTGCTTCCTTAACACTACCTGTCCCTCCCACTGCATTTGTATCATCTGCAAACTTGGCCACAAAGTCATCAATTTCATCATTGAAATCATTGACATATAACATGAAAAGAGGTGGTTCCAATACCAACCCATGTGGAACATCACTAGTCACTGGCAGCCAACCAGAAAAGTCCTCCTTCATTCCCACTCTTTGCCTCCTGCTAATCAGCCAATGTTCCACCCATGCTCATATCTTTCCTGTAATACCATGGACTTCTCTCTTGTTTAGCAGCTTCATGTGTGGCAGTTTGTCAAAGGCTTTCTGAAAGTCGAAGTAAACAACATCCATTGATTCTCCTTTGTCTATCTTACCTGCTATTTCCTCAAAGAATTCCAACAGATTTGTCAGGTAAGATTCCCCCTTAAGGAAACCATATTGACTTTCGACTACTTTATCATGTGCGTCCAAGCACCCTGAAACCTCAGAAAGGAGCTAAAGATGGAGCCAGAGGGCGACTTCTTCCAGTTCATCCACAAAGCAGTTCAATTTCTTCACCTTAATGTTTTTTCTTTCCTTTTCAAGGGGACTGGGGTCCTGTCAGTGTCAATGATCTACTGCAGTTCTTCACGGCAGTGGGTTCTCCTCTCGGATCTGACCGAGCGGCCTTGTGTTTTCAGCATCTCCAGGAGCAGTCAGAAAGATAAGGGCTTTAGACGACTCAATTCCTCATCAGTGTTGCCGACTGAAGCACTGCGGAAGATTGAAACATCAAGACAGTAGTGTACACTGCTGTCGAACTAAGCGACATTGCAGATTGTAACAAAAAAAACAGTAAACTGCTGGCCTCCGCTCTGGGGCAGGAACAATACCTCTCTCTCCCTCATTAGTAAGAGAAAGAGCCTGTGAGATGTCAAAGTATTGGAATGGTCAATAGTTTCTTTGATGGACTCTAGATCATGGTCTCTGGGGCGGGGGGGGGTTTGCTATTGCTTGCATGGTGGGGAGGGTTTGATGCATTAGCTGCTGCTTGCATATGGGAGGAGGGAGAGGGCGTTGGGGGTTCTAACGTTTTCTGTCATTAATTCTTCTGGGTTTTTCTTCAGTTTCATGGATGTCTGTGAAGAGTAAGAATTTGTTTTTATTTATTTATTTACAAGATGTGGACATCATCAGCTAAGCCAAGTAGTATACTGTATGCATTCTCTGATACTAAATTACCATTGAACCATTGATTAACAATGGATCCCAACATGTTACCAACCACTGAAGTCAAGCTAACTGGCCTATAATTTCCTTTCTTCTGCCTCCCTCCCTTCTTAAAGAGAGGAGCAACATTTGTAATTTTCCAGCCTTCTGGAACCATTCAAGAATCTCGCAATTCTTGAAAAATCATTACTAATGCCTCCACAACCTCTTTCAGAACTAACTCTGGACTGCAGTCCATCTGATCCAGGTGACATATCTACCTTCAGACCTTTCAGCTTCCCAAGCACCTTCTCCTTTGTAATAACAACTGCACTCACTTCTACCCCCTGACACTCCTGAATTTCTGGAATACTGCTAGTGTCTTCCGCAGTGAAGACTGACACAAAATAGTCATAAGTTTATTCATTATTTCTTTGCCCCCCTCCCCCATGACTACGTCTTCAGTGTCATTTTCCTGCGGTCCAATATCCACACTCGCCTCTCTTTTACTCTTTAGATGTCTGAAAAAATGTTCGGTACCTGTATCTTCTTTTATATTACTGGATAGTGTACCTTCATATTTCATCTTTTCCCCTTATGTTTTTTTTTGTTGCCTTTTTAGATTTGTTAAAGTTTCCTAATCCTCTAACTTCCCACTATTTTTTGGTATTATATATGCCCTTTTTTTTGCTTTTATGCTGTCCCTGGCATCCCTTGTCAGCCACAGTTGCCTCATCTTCATCTTTGGGATGTATCTACCCTGCGCCTTCCAAATTTCCCCCAGGAATACCAACCATTGTTGTTCTGGTGTCATCCCTACTAGTGTCCTTTGCCAATCAACTTTGGCCAGCTCCTCTTTAAGCTTCTCTAATTCCCTTTGGTCCACTGTACTACTGAAACATCTAGCTTAATCTTTTATCCCTCAAACTGCAGGGTGATTTCTATCTTATTATGGTAACTGTCTCTGAAGAGTACATTACCTTAAAGTCCCTAATTAAATATGGTTCATTGCACAACACCCAATCCACTTATTGTACATCTACATTAAAGTGACTGCAGTTATCAGTATAATATACACTCAGTGGCCACTTCATTAGGGACACCTGCTTATTAATACAAAATCTAATCAGCCAATGATGTTGCAGCAACTCAATGTATAAAAGCATGCAGACATGGTGAAGAAGTTCAATTGCTGCTCAGATCAAACATCAAAATGGGGAAAAAATCTGATCTAAGTGGTTTTGACCGTGGAATGATTGTTGGTGCCAGACTGGGTGCTTTGAGTATCTCAGAAAATGTTGATCTCCTGGGGTTTTCATGCACAGCTATCTCTTCAGTTTACAGAGAATAGTGAAAAAAAGCAACAAAAAAAACACCCAGTGATTGGTAGTTTTGTGGGCAGAAGTGCCTTCTTAATGAGAGAAGTTGGAAGAGAATGGTCAGACTGGTTTAAGCTGACAGGAAGGCATCAGTAGCTCAAATAACCACACATTACAACAATTGTGTGCAGAAGAGCATCTCTGAATGCACAATGCATCAAACCTTGAAGTAAATGGGCTAGAGCAACAGAAGAAAACGGGCATGCACTCAGTGCCCATTTTATTAGGTACACCACCTAATAAAGTGACCACTGAATGTATTTCTCTTTACTCCCCCTTTACATTCTATCAAACATTATGAAAATTATTATATGGCTGTAGAACTGCAGACAAAATTACAAATATATATTTTATTTTTTGTCAAATTATTTTCCCCCACTGTTCTATCCTCCCTACTTATGCTGTCACCCTGCCATTACCAGTTTCACTCAGACACCAATCAATAGGTGATGCATGATGGTTGCTGGGTTGACTGAACATCAGAACTGTTCATTGTCCCTGTGGAGAACAATCACAAAGTATGCTTTTATTAAGACAGATTGTAAATGTAACACAGTGAGTTACATTAAATCACATGTGTCGGGAGGCAAGGTTATTTCTATGATTAATTTTTTAAATGATGAACTGTAAGATGTCTTTACTGACTGCCACAGTGAATCTGTATGGCTTGACACCCACTCTACAGAATCGATCTACACAATGATAAGACAGTGAAACAATACACATACTGCAGTCACTAACTCCAAAAGATGCTGACCACACTTGCTGTCTCATCCTGAAACTTGACTACCTCAATATTTCCCTCTTACATCTAAACATCTGATTACACCCAATCCTGGTATCATATTCATGGTCCATAAGGTGATATCAGAGATGCCAGTTAATCATATCATTACCTGGAGGATACATTGGAGTTCCACCATATTATACCAACCAAGTAATCAAGAATATTTAACAAAATCATTGCCATCAAATCCCACCCTCTAAAGCTTTGGGACAATATTTAATCCGTAAAAAGTTTGATGTATGTGGGACTAG
Source organism: Mobula birostris (assembly GCF_030028105.1). Taxonomy (NCBI): domain Eukaryota; kingdom Metazoa; phylum Chordata; class Chondrichthyes; order Myliobatiformes; family Myliobatidae; genus Mobula; species Mobula birostris. The sequence goes on from NC_092383.1 coordinate 70,830,490, forward strand.
AGGGGGAATTCAACACAAGGTAGGGCTGCAGCAGAGACTGCAGATGCTGGGATCTGGAGCAACAAATAATTTGTTGGAGGAGCTCAACAGGTTAAGCAGCATCTGTGGGGTCAAGGGTGATGAGGTTGCTACTTACTCCAGCTGTTTTTATCACAGATGAGAACAGCTAAGTGACCAGTGGGCAGAGGGAAGAAATAATTCCCAGACTAACCAGAGTAGAAAGATGACTTAATATTCAGCATTGTTCATTGTCATTCATCAGTGCACAAGAGTAAAGGAGAATAAGTTAATTGTTACTCTAGATTCAATGCAGCATATATAAAAACACAATAAATATAAATACATAAGAATAGTTTATATACATAGATTGATTGTATGTACATAAAGTGATGCTAGGTACTGGAGTATTGGGACTTAACATGACTCTGAGAGGAAATGATAAGGTAGTGGTTGTGAGGGGTGTGGTGGGGTGGGTTAATGGGTGGAGGTATTGGTCAGCCTGCCGACTTGGGAGAAGTAACCATTTCGGATGCTGGTGGTCTAGGTGTGGATGCTGCATAGCCTCTTCCCTCATGGGACTGGGAGAAACAGCTCATGAGCAGGGTGGGTGGGATGCTTCATCATACTGCAGGCCTTCCTCCAGCACCTTCCTGTATATGTGCCCTTGCTGGCGGAGAGTCTGATGCCGGTGACACCTTGAAATGTTTTAACTACTCATCGTAGAGCCTTTCATTCTGCCACAGTCCAGTTTCCACACAGGAGGATGAGGAAGGATTCTGGGAAGCATAAAGAGAGGAAAACCAAGAAAGGAGATATCAAAGGTACCTCCAAAGCTCCTATACCTCCCTGTATGCCAGGAACTAATAAATAATGCTTAATAGTCTCCTTAGCTCTATTCTTGTGAGCCACTTGCTTTCACAAACAGTTCCATGCATGAACAGCACTGCTGCATCCAACAGGTAAAATCCAGTCAATGGCCAAGTGTCTCTGAGTAACGTATAATAGGTCACAAGAGTTTACCCAGCTCCTAATGCACAAAAGCCAATGAAGCATGCTGTGTTACAATCAGTGATTAACCTTGTTTGTCAATGAAGTGTAAATTTGCAAATAAAATAGACAAAACCAAGACATTTTGCACAACAGCGATTAATAGGCAATGAGTTTGAACAGCACAAGAGGACAAAATAGCAACTCCACTATGAATAATATCAATTTAAAATGTCAGAAGGACAGAATTCAATCCCTAAGGACTAGATTAGCATTAAAAATCCTGAAATGCTAAGGTGTATAGACATGAAAAGAATTGAAGATAGGATTGATTTCATCCACCAGCAACACAAGAATACAAAATCAATATCAATCCAAAATCAATATCTTTGCTTTCTTTTATTCAATGTGATAATTGAACAACTCAGTAGATATTCTCTGCTAACTGTTTTCCAGGTGGACTACAGTTTCTTTACAAATACTATTTAATGCAGGAAATTTAGCGTTGATAGTCCAGAGAGACATTGCTTATTAGGGACACATCTGGCAAAGCTGACTACACCAACTAATTGATCTTCTCAAATGAAACTCATTTAACTGGGATAAAAATGGTAATGTTCCCAGAAGGGTGTGTCTCTCACTGTGACAATTAATAAGCGGCAAGCTAAATTGGGTTTCAGCCAAAGTTCCTGCTTAAAGGGAAGAAAAAAACTGCATTCATTTCATTCAGAGATGTGAGAGAAACGCTTTGTACCACAAACAAAATTAATCTTATCAGTTTAGAGCAAAATTTGGTTGGAATTAAATAGACAGATTTATAGGAAAACCACATTTCTTATGTTTCCTTTGGGGAGTGACACATCAAGTGCATAGGTTCCTATATACAGGTATAATGAGTTTAAGCTTGTGCACCTTAAGCATTTTTGCCATTGTAAGCGATGATGCTGACATTATGATATTAGCACCATGTTTAAACCAATAATTCACTGATCTTACTGTAAGATCATAATAAATGAATCCTATAGGCTGTTTCAGTCAGCAGTAGGAGTGGAAGAAGAACCTTTTAGATTTGCTTTCCCTTTTTTGTTGCAATGCTTGTACTTTTGATTGCTTATGTTTGTCCCACGAGAGCCTGGCTGCTGAGGGATAGGAAGTGTCTAGCCATGGTGCTCCAGGCATTATGGATATCAGGTGGGCTTGCTGGACCAGCTGGTCTCTTTCTGCCTGTCAGACTCTGATGCTCATGATTCAAACAGACCAAGACCAACTCTCCACTTCTTTCTACATCCAATAAATCTTCCTTCACATCAGATACACAAGAACCAACGAGAAACAAGAAGGCAGTGAAAATGAAGATCTGATGTCACTTGCGCCACAGCTCAAAAACTGACAAGGAACATAGAACAAAGAAGAATACAGCAAAGGAAATGGCCCTTCAGCCCACTATATCTGTGCTGTCTATGATACAAATGTAAACTGACCCTATCTACCTGCAAATGGCCAATAGCCCTTCAGTTCCCACCTGTTTCTGTGCTTGTCTAAATGCCTCTTAAGGAATGCAATCCTATCCACTCCCCCAGAAACATTTTGCAGACACCTACCACTCTATGAAAAACTTGCCTCATAAACTTACTTTAAATATTCCCCCTCTCATTAGCATTTGACACTTGTTCCTCATCTATGTCTCTCATTATTTTATAAACTTCTATCAAGTCATCCCTCAGCCTATAAAAGCAACCCAAGTTTATGCAGCCTCTTCTTACAGCTAATAGACTCTAATCCAAGCAACATCCATGCAAGTCACCCTCTCTAAGGCCTTTACATCCTTCCTCTAAAGGAGTGATCAGAACTGCACACTGCACTCCAAATGAGGCCGAGACAAAGATATTTGCAACATGATTTTCCAAGTTTTATACTCAGTAACCTGATCCATAAAGGCAGACATGCCTTATGTCTTCTTTACCACCCTACCTGCATATGTTATCACTTTCAAGGAGCTGTGGACCTGTATCCCAACATCCCTCTGTGTATTAATGCTCATAAGGGTCCCGCCATTTATTATATACTTTCCTTTTACACCTGACCTCTCAGAATGCTAATTTTCAGATTTATCCTGATTAAACTCCATTGGCATTTTCTCCGCACAGATTTCCAACTGATCTATAGCCTATGCATAACTTTCAGGTTGACGTACGGGTGGGATCACCAGTGGTCAACCAGAGTAGGGTGAGACGGATAATTCAAATAGCACCTTGTTGGAACCTGGGAATGAAAATGTGCTCTACTGCAGAAGATTTAGGTCGGCAATTCAGCCAGGCATTCTACAGAAAGATGTGTATGATGAAGAACCTGCCACTTTATCAGTCTTACGAAAATAACTTTGTTAACTGTCAAGAAGTATCATGAATCTGGCAGTGAATATCTGCAGGTCTTGAATTGATCCTTTTCAGCAAGGAAGTTATGGTCAATGGATCATCTCTGTGAGCCATCCCTACACCTGTGCGTCTAATGATATACTTTCTGATTAAAAGAACAGCTTCCACTCCACAATAAGTTGACACTTGCATTTTTCTTTTCCTGTGTGTGTGGACTTCCAAATGAAAAATCTTCCTCTATTCAAATCACGAACACAAGAGGTTCTGCAGATGCCAGAAATCTTGAACAATACACACAAAGTGTTGGAGGAGCAGAACAGGCAGCACCTGTGGAAAGAAATAAGTAGTTAACATTTCAACCGACTGAGTTCCTCCAGCACTCTCCGTGTGTTTCTCAATGCAAGGTATCTCTCTGTTGCTCTCCAACCGAGGCAAAATTAATGAGAATTTGAAAACTAATAGCATTCCACATTGATAGTCAGAAATTGTATTGAACACCAGACCTCAGTGTGGATAAGAGACTAAAGAGAGAATGGTAAGTGGTGGGTGGAGACAATGCAAGGAACGGAATGGGAAGATATGTAGTTGTAGTAACCACAATGCAAAGGAAAATTGCATGGGCACATAATAACATTAATGCTCGTGTTGACAGGACATAAATTGAGCTTCATCCCATTTTTTTATGGTAAAGTTAGTCAGAACAATGACTTGGCCAATCTCGCAATGTAGAGAACAGATTGAGAATGGAACAATCACTGCAATCAATAACCTGTAACTTCCCTTTTGGAGCTGAGTTTTTGAACCACCTGTACGACCCGGCATTTTTGCAGTGTGAATTGGAGTCTCAAAGGTGCACGATGGTTGCAGCGTGGTGTATACAGGCCGAATCGATATGGCAAGGCCCGGGACTGAGCGCAGGCCATAGTTGGAGGGGACATGGAGCTGATTCGAAGCAGCAGAACTGAGGCGCAGCATGGCAGAGTCAAGGAGGCAGGGCCTGGGCCCAAGAGTGAGGGAAAAAATGATGTTTGACTGACTTAAGTGACAGGCAAAATTGGAAAAGTTAGGTAGGTGCTGAGTCGAGGTGGCGGGTCCCAAGCCTGATGGCATATCGCAGCGGCAGGGCCCAGGTCTGAGAGCAAAGAATGACCTGCTGTTTGGCTGATCTAAGCACCGGGCCAGATAGAAAACGTCAGCATGTCGGGCCCGGGGAAGTGGGGCAGACAAGTGTTCAGCTCACTGTTCGTGAGGTTTCCTCATCTCTGTGCTGAACTGAGGCTGTGGCCCCTGCAACTACCGAGCTAGCTCCTAGATCGGCTGTGACTGTCTTTGTGGCTGCGGACTCACTTTTGGGAACTTCATCTGCTTACTTTTACTGTTTGAATGATTTGTTTTATTCTGCACATTAGGTGTTTGATGTTCTTCTTTGTCTTGTAACTGCCTGTAAGGAGATGAGTCTCAAGGTTGTATTTAGTATACATTCTTTGATAATAAATGTACTTTCAACTTTGAACTTTTGAACTTCGATCTGTAAATTTTTGTATGTCACTCTTACCACCAGGTTTTCAATTTTTAAGACTATTGGGCAAGATTTATTAATTTGGCAGGTGACTTAAAACGTACTTTCACAACACCTCTGAGAGACCCACAATCAGAAAAACATGCTCATAACAACCTGACGAGGGTTAGATGCCATTAACATTTAAAGTTCACATTCATATTTTTCAGGCGTTAAGTGTGAAGAAGCATCTGCCAAGACATTACATTACAGTAATGTTTTTGCTCTTCCAATTACTGCTGCTTAAAACTATCTGTATCAATTTCAACAGGACAGTCCTACAGAGAGTACCAGATTTTCTGCAGGGTTTCTCACTGCTGCACACTGAGTGTTCATGCCACAAGTGTACAAGTCCCAGACAGCTGTCTGAAAGAAGAGTACACTTCACGGGATCACTGGTGAGTGACCATAAAAAAGCTTTGGCAACAAAAAAGTTTTTGATCAGTTGGATCTTACACATCCGAGAAAATGTGCACAAAGAAGTACAAATAACAGAAAACAATGTCTAACAATAGCAGGCCAACATTAAGTGTGCTGCATCTCTATAGGCAAATGGTTATGTATCTGCAACACTGCAATGTGTACAGGCAAAATATTATGAGCTCCTTCAGCCTACAATGAAGCTCAATGATGCCATCAACAGTTAAGAAGTCATAATGCACCTATCACTAGCCTAAGTATCAATTAATGCCATTTAATATTAATCAGCCCTCAAGTATAAGGTTTGGCTAATAATCCGATATTAGTCAAAATAAAGACACAAGAAAGACTGCAAATGCTGGAAATCTGGAGCAACACACAAAACTCAACAAGTCAGACAGTATCTATGGAGGAAAATATATAGTTGACATCGCAGGTCAAGGTACTTCATCAGAGCTGGAACAAAAACTGGATTGTATACCACTACGTTTTCAGTAGTATATCGCTCAACCCAGTTTTACTCAGAGTAAATCACACTAACTATGCCTTCAAGAAGAATGTGCACCAATCGTGAGCTTGGATTGGACACATCTAGCTGTGATTTACACGGGAGCATATGACATTTCTCTGGGCCTGACACGTTCCAAATGATTGCAGTATTCACCCAATGTCCCTTGTGCCCATGCTGCTATTAATCTCAGATGAAATCACCACACCAGAACACTATGGGAGCGCCTCACTCAAACTCAGAGTTTATCGTGTTTGTTCAATTCTTTTCACGCCACTTAAAGAGATGTGCTGCTGACACTGGGTTAGCTTTAGAACTGGCTGTAAGCTGCTCAAACACCTTCCAGAGATCCAGGAGCATTCCTTTTCTGCATTTGACTGCTGAAATGTATACTCAGTGGTGCCTGGATGGTGAGTGCTGTTAACATTAAACTACAAGGGGTTTAATTACATTCAATTCAATTCAAAGTACATTTATTATCAAAGAATTTACTTTAAAAATTTAGAAGAATTAAAATAAAAGACTAATACCTGATGCGCAAGAGAAAAGGGGAGAAAAACACAAATCATGCAAACTTTTGAAACGAGCAACAACATCTGAACCAAATTGAGTCCTCAGATCCGAACCCAGGAGCAGCCCAGAGTAGGCCCAAAGCCTTGCTTATCAGTTCATCATATTAGTGGGTACAGAGTACTGCAGCCAGGACTGTCTTCGTAGCCTTAGTGCCAGGGAGAGAGGAGTGACCATCGTGGAGAGTGAGTGAAATTGGTTCTCGCCTTGAATTCCAACACCCTGTCTTTTCAGTCCATCAGGGCTGGTGCTTAAATTGACCAAACAACAGAACAGCAAAAGGCTCCGGCACCCTGGAGGGGGGACTGAACATCACAGAGAGTGAGTGAAATCGGCTCTCGCCTCAGATCTAGGCCGACATTTAAATTGCCTAAACAGTGCATCATGCCTCGCACTAAGACTCGGCCACTGTGAAGGTTTGGGGCCTAGACCACACCCCCAGCAACTTGCTCTGGTCCCAAATTTCGCCACAGAACCCAAAATCATTCTCAATCTCTTCAAATTAGCTCGGCACCTAGAGCCATCCAACTTCGCACCCAAGCTGGTTGTAAAGGCATCAGAACTCCTCTGCCTCTGCCCCAACTTCTCCTCTCGTTGCCCAGAGTGATCCAATCTCACACCCAGGCTAGTTGTATGGGCATTGGAACTTATCTGCCCCAGCCCCGATTTCACCTTTCTGAATGGTTCACTCCATCTGCATCGATTCTGCAACGCATCAGCCCGGCTCAGCTCCCAAACGCACCTCACCCCCTCACTGTATGCATTGATAATTTAACATAATTTACCTCAGAAAAGGTGTTTTTAGTGATGTTTTCAGTCAAATTTCTTGCCATTTGAACTACCAGTGAATTATCACACGCATTCAGTAGCACCATCTATCTGGAAGTCCTGGTTACTCCAATGGTGGGCAGAAGGCAAATATATGGTCAGGAACATCACATCCTACCTGAAACTTTCACATCTTAGAGATGCATGACATTCATTACCATCCCTCTCATTCCTGTTCTTTTAATGAAGGCAAACTTCACAGTAACTATGAACAACCCTCACAAATCAGTCACTCCAAAGAGATTCATTAGATTGCTGAAATATCTCCCAATTTGCTGTTCACTGGAGTTTCAGTAAGTTCACTCAGGAGATGTGTTAATAAAGAAGCAATTTCAGCTCTCCTGATTTCACTGAGAACATAAAGTATCTTGGACAGATTGCCTTCAACTGCACTGATGTGCCCACATGGACTCCGTATTCTAGTCTCATCACAACGTTTAAAATAAACAGATTGTCAAAATACTTTTTTGTTACCACATACTACCCTGAGATTCATTTTCTTGCAGGAAACAAGGACTGATAAATAACTATGTGCAAAAGAAGACAAACTGTGCAAATAAAAAAAAATACTGAGAATATGAGTTGTAAAAATGTCTCTGAAAGTGAGTCTGTAGATTGTAGAATCAATTCGGAGTTGTGCTTAGTAAAGTTATCCATGCCAGTTCAGGAGTCTGATGGTTGTCGGGTTGTAACCAATGTTCCCTCTAATTTTTAGTAGCCAGTGTGCACAAAAATCTTATGTTGTGCAAATTTTTTTCCTGTGACAAAAGTATGTGAGCACAGAATGCACACATGGCACAGTTTATGTAGGTTTACACAATATTTGAAATAAATCTGCACAGAATAACAACAAAATAACATACATATTTAAGTCACTCAGTTATTTTTTCTCTTTCCTGTCTTTGGCATTTACCCATTCTTTATAAACTCTATCTAGACTAATAGAACTTCCATCCAATTGATAGCTTTTGATTCTCATTAACATATCCAAATGACATTCGCCTAAACAGTTTCTCAGCTTGTTTTTGAGTTGATTCATTAAGCTAAAACCTTGCTCACAGTCTGCACTAGACGCAGGAAAGTTTCCCCCAATGTCCATCAACTGTGCAAGGTGGCAAAACTGTTTACTTTGAAGTACAAATGCCACCATTTAAGCAAAGTTTGTATTTAATTTTTTCTTGCACGGAAAATTTGAGATTATTAAACTGTCTAACTATTACAGTATTTTCAGCTAGAAAATCATGATATTTTAGACATAAGGCATTAACTTGTTCATCGCCAAATGTGAAGTCTCAATCTGCAATTGCAGAGAAATCAAAAGCTGACCATTCTTGTACCTCATTTTCAGGAAACCTTTCTCCCAAATGAACACAAAGACTATTTATAAAAGTCAACAGCGAACTTGTATCTACTGTGACATGTTCTTCACGTTGTTGGCTTAGCAAAACTTTAACTTTGTCACTCCATGAAACATTGTCTCCCAGATACTGCTTTCTTATCTTGTTAATTTTGCCTCGCGCAAAATGAAGTGAATCAATCGGTGTCAGGCCACTCTTTTGCAGAATCTTGCACAGTGCAGTCAGTTCATCAAAGACATCACTTTCATACGCACATTTGTGCACTGGTTGAAAAATGTGTGTGCGCGCACAGCTTAGAGGGAACATAGGCTGTAACCGTTCCTGAATCTGGTTATGCGGGACCTAAGTCTTTCGTACCACTTGTCCAATGGTAGTCAAGAGAAGAAAACGTGGCCTGGATAGTGGGGGTCTTTGATTTATGCTAAATGCTACTTTAATTCTGTTTATTCTCCACACATTAACACAAACTCCTCATCACACCATCCGCCACTTCCCTCCTCCCCAACAGATCCTGCCACTCACCTACACACTGGATTGCATAATGCTTATCAACATCCCACCTGCCTCACCCCAGAATCAACTAGTCAGAGGAAACCCACAGGGTGCCATGTTAACCTCACAGAGATCAGGACCAAACTCTAACACTGCAAGGCAATGGCTCTACTATTCTGTGAGAACAGTGTGAAGAAGTGAGAGAGGCATGCATTGCAAAAGTTAAAACTTTTTTTCATCTCTGACCTCCAGTGGGGTTAGATTATCTTGGAAGTATAGTATACATAATAAATTCATAAGTAAAGGAATCATATTGTCTGAGTTCAGAACTTTGAGCCTATGAAATCAGAATCAGAACCATAGAGGGATCCCAGTTTTCCAAACAGTTCTGGTAACAAAGTGTCATATCCACGGTTCATTCACTTGTCAACTTCTATGAAAATATTAGTAAGGATATTTTATAATTTGTTTAGTTCTTCTGAAAAAAAGTATGACTTAACAATGAAAATGGCTGTGAAGAAAGAGGATTGCTTTAGTGTCCCTCCTTGCATCAAGACAGTCCAAAGCAATGAAGTCTCTGCTAGAAAGCTAATGACCCAATTCCATATTTCCCAATGGAATGAGGAAATACATTGTATCACTTGTTTTAAAAGTGCAATTTTCTATTCATGACAAATACATTTTTTTCAAAAATGGAGATAAATTTCAAATGTTATGTATTTGAATGGCTGGGTGGAATATTCTCCTATTAAATTTAATGAGGTTGTTTTTTGAGATTGTACTGCTGGCACAAGCCAGGAATTACTACTCTTTCAAATTTCCCACTGCACCAGTGAGACAAGTTCCTTGCCAGAGAAATACATTAGATAATCAGTGGCCTGACAAATAGAAATGAAAACAGTAATATCCATGAATTGAGGATGTACTGATATGCTTAACTTATTCCAGTGATCTGAATTTCACAAACTCTTTAAATTGATTGAATATTTCAATTTTTATGTTGATGTTACAACTATTGTTGGCAGAATTTCAGTTGGTGATGAGGGGGCATACAGGTACAAGATATATCTGCTAGCTGAATGGTGTCACAGCAGCAACCTTGCACTCAATGTCAGTAAGGCCAAAGAACTGATTGTGGTCTTCACAAGAGGTAAGACGAGGGATCACACATCAGTTCTCCTAGAGGGATCAGAGGTGGAAAGAGAGAGAGCAATTTCAGGTTCTTGGGTGTCAATATCTCTGAGGATTAATCCTGGACTCAACATATCAATGCAGCTACAAACAAGGCACAACATCTGCAATATTTTATTCTTAGTTTGAGGGGATTTGGTATGTCACCAAAGACACTTACAAATTTCTACAGATGTACCGTAGAGAGTATTCAAACTGGCTGCATCATCACCAGGTATGGGTGGGAGTGCTACTACACAGGATTGAAATAGGCTACAGAGAGTTACAAACTTAGTTCACTCCATCATGGACACTAACCTCTGTAGTATCCAGGACATCTTCAGGGAGCAATGGCGTCCATCAGTAAGGATCCCCATCATCCAGGACATGGCCTGCTCTCACTGCTACCATCAGGACGGAGGTACAGGAGCCTAAAGGCATGCACTCAATGATTCAGAAAAAGCTTCATCTCCTCTGCCATCGGATTTCTGAATGGAAATTGAACCCATGAATACTACCTCACTACTTTAAAGAAAAATATTTTTGCAATACATATTTAATTGCACTATTTAAGATATATGTACTTACTGTAATTCACAGTTTTTATTATGTATTGCATTGTACTGCTGCTGGAAAGACAACAAATTTCATGACAAACGCTGGTGAGTCTAATGCTGATTCTGATACTGATTATAGAGTAAGAAACATTCAAGGATGTCTCATGCAAACTGTTATAGTCATTATACAGCAAGTGACTCCCAGTCTAAGAAAGCAATCAAATGTTACAGATGTAACATGGAGAACATTCTGACAGGCTGCATCACTGTCTAGTATGGGTTGTGGGGTCTACTGCACAGCATCAAAAGAAGCTACAGAAAGTTGCAAACTAGTTAACTCCATCATTGGTACTAGGCTCTGTAGTATCCAAGGCATCTTTCAAGGAACGATGCCTCAGAAAGGCAGTGTCCATTATTAAGGACCGCAATCACCCTGGACATGCCCTCTTCTTATTGTTTCAGTCAGGAAGGAGGAACTGAAGGCACACACTCAGCAACTCAAGAACAGCTTCTTCCCCTCTGCTATCAGATCCCCAAGTGGACATTAAACCCATGAACATCTCACTTTTTTACTATTTCTGTTTTTGCACTATTTTACATTTAACTATTTAATATACACATACTATACACACACACACACACACACACACACACACAGAGTACATATATATTCTTACTTATTCTAATTGATTTACTTATTTTTTTCTATATCATCATGTATTGCATTGTACTGCTGCCACTGTTAACAAATTTCACGAGATGTTCTGGTGACATTAAACCTGATTTTGATGCTGATTCTGAAATCTCAGGCTGGCCAGTTTGGAAGGGTTTGGCTGCTTTGAGTGAGCTTCAAAACTCATTGACTTATTTCAATCAGTTTGAAATCTGAGCTCATGCTCGGCAATTAAGTTGGTTATTTACACATGGTCACTCTTAACCTTACATGTTTTGCAATATATGAATAGATCCTACAAAGAAAGCTCAATTACATGCCAATTAGTGATAAAGTCAGTCCATTTGTGATGTACTATCTATGAATATATTGATTATGGAATATTCCAGAACTAATGTCCTGCCATTTAACTTGATCTCATTTGCCAAATTCTTTCTACTATTTGGTCTGGGATCATTTTCTTCTGGTACTTGGTCGGAAGCCAGTTAATGCCTCCAGATTTATCATAACAGACACTACTTCCTTAATATGCTTTCTGGCTTATCTCCACTCTCATCAGCTCAGGAAAGCATTTTCCACTGAGATTGCACTATTCAGTTTATGTTGCTGGCTTGGTAACAAATTTTAAAGGTAACGCTACAACCAATTTGTAACTCCTTTATTTTCAAAAGAGATCTCCAGAGCTATAATACTATCGGTAGTGATAAATGAAATATTCCATTAGAAAAATAGAGAATGCAACTTCTGGTCAAATGTTATACTGGACAATGAGGATTTTCTGCTGACCAGCCTGTTACCTGAGCTCACCTTGTTACTGCCCATGAAGCAGACGCTTTGCAGGTGTTAACTTCTGTGGAAAGCTGGCCCCCAGTATACTGGACAGGAGACAGGGCTTCAGTGAGTGTAACTGGCTGGCTCTACCCTTCGCACTTGTCAGGTGTCACAACCATTGTCCCCTTCCCCAAACTTCACGACTGTCAAAGCTGTTGTTTAAATTGAATGTGAATTTCTTTGACAAATGTTCAGAAACACTTAGACACCATCAAGGAATAAATGCAGCACTGTGCAAAAGTCTTAGGCACCTTAGCTATATACATGTGCCTAAGACTCTTGTAAAGTATTGTATTTCACTAAAACTTTTAAATGTATCAAAAAACCATTTCAAAATATTAACACACTCACACATGGAAGCATCTAGAGAACCACATGAATCTCCACGACACAGAAGGCTTAGGACAAATTATGGGTAAATGGGCCTATTTTGATAAGTTCCCTCTGCTGTCTGTCAGGTGTTTGTACATACTCCCCGTGACTGAAGATGGTTGTGCATGGGACACTGCTGAAGAACTTCTGCAGTGACGTCCTAGAAATGGGATGGTGGACTTCCAACAACCACCTTCCTCTTCCTTTATGTGAGGTATGACTCCAACTATTGAGTGTTTTCCCCATAATGCCTATTGACTTACTATTCTATATATTTGTCGAGTACACCCACAAGAAAATTATTCTGTGTTGTATAAGGTGATATATAGGTACTTCAATAATAAAATTTATTTTGAACTTTAAACTTCGACTTCAACTTTGTCAGGGTGTCTTGATGTCATATGCAGTCAATATTAAATTCAAAGGTGTTAGTTTTTCTGCTCTCCTCTTTGTACTGCCATTATCTTGCACTTACTAAGACCTTATAAAAGAATCAATGTCTGGTCTATCAGCCAATGCAAATACTGTAACTAGATCAATTGATATCTACAAAATACGCACAAATTGACTTGAGTTCTTTAGGACAAGAGATGCAGATGATTTGTGTATTGAATCCTTGGAAAACTTATTTCAAATAAATTCCAAACAACATATTCAGCTTCAAAATGGAGGACACAACTAATCAAGCGGTGAATTAAATCATCATTTATCTGTCAAATTGCTTTAGTAATGATAAATAAAATAAAGGTTAGTTGGAAAAGAAATTGGAAAATCCTTCACCTGCGTAATGTGTAGAAGTTGATGCTTTTTTTTTGAAATAACGGTGATAGGAAATTACTATTTTCTCTGAAGATAAAATGTAAGAAATCTGGGAATTCTTGTGGTTTAGATTTGAGATGAATAATGAATAAATTACATTGTTTTCATTGTCTTTTGTAACTCAGAATCTCTTTCCAAAATATTGTGCCAGCATAAGGAATTGACTTAGAAATATCACAGGACAGAGTAAAAAATCTTGGCAGTTTACCACCCAAAGAGCATAATTATTATTTAGTCAGAGATAATGATGTGAAAGTTTTGTTGCACTTAACTTGCACTCAGCACTCAAAAGTCGCCTGTTTTAAACTATGATAACAGTAAAGAATTAAGCTTACTTTGTAACATTCCTGCTTATTGGGATTTAATTATGTTAGTTTAAAATAATGTTTAGCTGGTTGATAAAGTTTTATCTGCCACATTTTATATTCATGGCTACCATAAGTGCAATAAATATAATCCTTGCTTGATTGAATTTGAGCTTTATCCTGTCATTAGGTACTCTCAACCAAATTAACTTTTAAACTTGGTGGTTGGTCCGTTGTAATGTAATTTTACAAGAGGTTTCCTTCAATTAGACCCAGCCAAGTGGTGAGAAATCAGCTCATGAAAGCCTTCTTTAATTTATTCACTCAGCTGTTTAAGACTGCACTCTTAACTGCCTATTTCCACCACTGTACCTGCAACCAAATCTAGACACTAAACCATAAACTTTCATTGTCGTCGTGGCTATCCCTCAAGGTCGAGGATGCTGGTCTTCATTCTGAAGAAGTGCCCCACAAAGTGAAGTCACCTGTGCGTGTATTTGTTTAATGTGTGCTTGATGTTGCACTCCAAGAAGCACACGATACTTCACAAATCAACCAACTGATTCCAAAGGCATGGAAGCCACGACAATTGGAGCTGATGGATTTGTCACATCCTTCATTCGCCTTCACAGCCGTTGAGTTCGAAGTAACTTCGTCCGTCTGTTCCACCGTTGAGGTCTTGATTGGATTGTTCTTTGTCAGGGACCTCACCCTCGACCTTACCGCCATGGGTGACCCTTACCAGGAGCATAGCTCCAGACAGCATTGCTCTCGGGATCACAGGACCACACAAGCTTCTCCACCACGACAAGGTGACAATCCACAGAGAAGACCATAAACTTTATTTGTTACAGTGTACTACCAAAATTATTTAAAATTCAATTTTAGTACAAAAAAATGGAAAAAAAAGCCTTAACTAAAATCAGCTGTTTTTTTAAATTCACAAACACTCACTACTAACTCTATGTGCACCTCTACATTTGCCACCATTAGCCTTAGAACCTAATCCTCTCACTCTCCTGATCCTGAATATCAAGCATGTTCTTTCATCCAAACTTTCCCCTTGCCAGACTACTGTCCAGAACCCCTCGACTTCCAGGTTCTCTTCCACAACCCCAAACATTAGCCCTCCTGCTGGCTCCAACCTGATGACCACAGGTTCTGATTCCTACTGAAAGCACAGGCCCACCTTGTTCCTGGATTTAGCTGCTATTTTCCATTTTGCACTCTGTCATGACACAATGTGCAAGGCTGAAAGTGTGTCCACAGTGCCTAAAGCCTGCAGGTAATTCTTTTTAAAGTGGCAGGCTTATGACCTAAGCCATCATTAACTTACCACACACTGATGTGTTTATATGCTCTTTTGGTGATTTTATAAGATTTAACTTCCATGAAGAATGACTGAAATTAACCCTTAATCTCTGTTCTTACCTAAAGGACACGGATTTAGGATGAGGGCTAAGAGGCACACTTTCAAGGACCTGCTACTCATACTTCCAGTATCATTTATTTATATATACGTTTTATTTTGCACAATTTCTCTTGTTTCGCACATTGATTGTTTGTCAATCTTTATTAATGTACAGTTTTTCACCAATTCTATCGTACTTCTTTATTTTCCTGTAAGTGCCTGCAAGAAAATGAATCTTCAGGTAGTATATGGTGAGACCTATTGTATGTACTTTGATAATAAATATATTTTGAATTTGACTTAGATGAGGTCAGTGAGGGACCTTCTTCTCAGTGATTGGTGAGAAAAACTCAGTGAGTGCCTGGAATACGTGGCTGAGAGAGTGGCGAAAGCAGCCTTGCTTAAGCATTTAAGTGTCTAAAAAAAACATCTGAATTACCAAGGCGTAAGAAGGCTATGGGTTAAACGCTGGAAAATGGGATTAATACAGAGTGGGTGCTCACTGGTTGGTGTGGATGTGGATGTGGTTGGCTGAAGGAACTGTTTCCTGGCTTTAAGTTTCCATATTATCTAATCAATCACAGATCATTTATGAGTGTTCTTTTATATTCTCACTCCTTGCAAAATGTTGTGCTTAAATCTCAGAAAGATTACAGCACTGAAGGAGATCAGTTGGCCCATTGATTGCATGCCAGCTCCCTGTAAAGCCAGATTATCATAAAGGTCTAGATTGCACCGATTGTTAGCCTTTGCATTTTTGCAACTGTGCACCACATTGAAGTACAGGATCGTTGGAGATCAGATGGTGGCACATCGGACTTTCTACTGCACTCACAGATTGAGTCCCGTTCACTGAGCTGATGGGCCGAATGCACAATGTAACTAGTCTCTCACAAATGGGCAGGTAAATGTCAGCCAGGGTACCAGCAGAACCCATCTGCTCTTCCTTAAATATTGCCATGGGATTTTTTTACGTCCATTTAAGCAGGCAGATCGTAACAATGACAATGCAGCATTCCCTCAATTCTACATTGTTGTAGTAACCTCAATTTATGGCCTCAAGGTGAGAGTGCTGCCACTAAGCTTTGTCTCTTTGCCTGGGAACCAATCTTTCAAGCTTATAAACTCTTGAAAGAGAAAAAAGACAGGAAGATTTTTTTTCTGAAGTGGTTTAAATGCCCAGACATGCCCAGTGGTTTTATTTGTTTCAGCAGTCTAGTCTTGAGTTCCAGTCTTTGATCAGATTTATGTAAACCTAATATAACATGGAGATTTAAATCCAGTTAAGATAAATGATTTATTTTCCAAAGATGTTCCCAAGAAAGCTAATTTATCCTTCACAGATTTTATTCATAGTTGGTTGAGGATTTGGTCTGAATGATGTTTGAAGAATTCCTTTTTTCATATTTTCATTTAATTGTAAATCAATGATATCATTTATTTTTTCTTCCAAAACAAGACAGAAGAAATACATTACCTTACAACGTATAGAAAAGCAGTAAGCACCTCATTTGCAGGTAAATATAATTAATTCTTTGCATACACCACTTTGTGAAGGGCAGGTTATCAATAAGAATATAAATTCCAAGGGTTATGTAAAAAGGTTTTCTTGGAATAGGCATCAATAAACCAATAAGGTAGAAAAAAATTGTTCAATAAAGTATTGAAAATACAATTAGGATAATAGTTGTAATGCCTTTATTTCTAAAATTTCTTCAGCTGATAATCTACATAGTGCTCTGTTTGCAATAGAAGTTGTGTAATTTTCTGTAATTAATTTAATACATAATAAAGTATCTTATTATAACATGGCCATGGCTAATATTTTAAAAATTGTATAAAACAGTTGCCTGTGCAAAAGTTCCTTACATGTAATGGATGAAACATTTCTCAAAACCTGATGAGTACTATATATGCCAGGCAGCATTCATAATATGCACATATTTCTGTACTGTTAGACATGTGCTGATTTTCAATATTCTATGGATGAAATGGAAAACAAGCCCATTTTAGTTAAGTTTTCTCATCCTATATCACATTAGTAATGCTGAGACAAGAATTGATTTTACCCTCACATTATCTTCTCAAATACTTCTATATAACTGAAAATAATTGTTATCAGATTCAAAACTGTGTACTTTATAATAATATCTCAAAGCTTTATTTTCATATTATCAGTGTACTTTTACCTCTGGAGAGCTTGCTGTTACAATCTGGCTTTTTTTCTTCCATTTGCTGATAATGATTTATTGGCTCGGATCACATTTACACTTTGCAGTGGTTTAGAGGAGGACAATCAGCGAAATTTTTAAAAAAACATAAGACACTTGATGCAACTCGGTGGGTCAGCCAGCATTTTTGGAGGGAAATGAACAATTAACGTCTTAGGTTGAGACTCTTCAGGTTGTAATCAGTACCATCACAATTCCCACGCTTGCACATTGCGTCACAGAAGTATGGAATGTGATGGAGGTTAAATGGCAAACACATCTAACCTCTCACTCTGCCCCAGAGTCATCACTGAATCAAGTCATGAATGAACTTAGCTGAGGGGCTAGATACATTTTCCATCTGCCTCCATAGCTGAAGGTGCCATAACCACATTCATTTTAATAAGGTCACTGATAGTCATTAATAAGGTTAGTTTAGCTACATTTTGTGTTTGTGTTTCCTTCTTTAATTTATGTCTTTAATTAATTAACAACCATTAAATGAAGTGGTTTAAATTATTTACATCTTTTGCAGTATTTCTGAATGTTATCAGAAATTGTGTGCTGTCTCGAGATTGTCAGGAACCATGCAGCCAAAAATGCTCATGAAGCTGTCAGAAGCAAGGTACTTGATTGTAACCAAGATATGGGTTATACCAAGAACAATTCAGACAATTATTTTCTTTATGCAGGTTTTAACATGTCCACTTAAAACAAAATACAGTTTGTTTTTTTCTATGTGAATTCTGACATCAACATTTGCAGGTCACTGCATTAAAGAATTCCAAAGATTCATGCAATAATGCATTTTAAATAAAAAAATATACTTAACAAAAAACACCATGAACAAAATGCTCCTCATCCAAGACCCCATGTCCTGAGACTGCATCTGTGACATTGGCATGTTGACCATCATTGTCTTTCTACAGTTCTTGTTTGAAGATGATGAAGAGGCAGGAAATTTCAGGAAATAATATCTTCTGCAAACTCCTAACACTTCAACTTCAGGATCATTGACATATCCTCTTAAAATTCATATACACTTCCACGTGGTAACATCATTTATGAGCTGTGGTCTTTGCTAAGAGAATATTGCTGATATTCACACTGCACTGTTCTAATTTCTTCATACTTCCATTGATTATGCTGTTAAATTATTTGTTTCAAATTCAGTCCTAAACAGCTTTTAGCATCCTCCAGCTAACCACTGGAAAGTATTTAATGTTCACTAGGCCTGTACGAATGTATTAGTGTTAATGTTAGGGTCCTTGTCTTTGCATCTGTCATGGAGAATATAGAAACCTTTCAATTGCTCAATGGTTCCATTTAATATCAGAAAATGTGTACAACATATAACCTGAAATTCTTACTCTCTGTAGACATCCACAAAACAGAAGAAAAACCCCAAAGAATGGATGACAGGAAAAATATTAGAACCCCAATATGTCTATGAAGGAACTCAATCATCTAGGTCATCATATATTAAGCAGCAGTGAATCAAGACAACTGGGCTTGCTGTGTTATCCAGAAAACATTTCACTACTCATCCAAGCAGCTTCTTCAGTTCTGATCCATGGTGGGTAGATTTCCGGCTTATAAACTCTGTGTTGTTTAAGGGTATAGCAATCACCTGTCAGCCATTAAGAGTCGTAGAAGTAATGAAAGGGTCATTAGTCTTATCTTTGCATGAATGGAGGTCTGAACTCTTGTGGAGACACTTGGGTAGAGATGTTAGGATGACACTGTAAGTAGCTGATAGGTGATGTTGTACCCCACCCCTTTTGTTCTGGGATGGGTTTTCCAGTTTGTCAAAGATAGCTTCTTTAACCCCTCTTTCAAAGCACCTGTCCTCCCGGTCCAAAATGTGCACATTGTTATAGAACATAGAATAGTACAGCACAGTACAGGCCCTTCAGCCCACAATGTTGTGCTGACCCTCAAACTATGCCTCCTATATAACCCCCCACCTTAAATTCCTCCATATACCTGTCTAGTAGTTTCTTAAATTTCACTAATGTATCTGCCTCCACCACTAACTCAGGCAGTGTATTCCACGCACCAACCACTCTCTGAGTAAAAAGCCTTCCTCTAATATACCCCTTGAACTTCCCACACCTTACCTTAAAGCCATGTCCTCTTGTATTGAGCAGTGGTGCCCTGGGGAAGAGGAACTGGTTATCCACTCTATCTATTCCTCTTATATCTTGTATACCTCTATCATGTCTCCCTAGCTCCCTTAATCTCTGATCATAATGTATACTCTCTAAACCAGGCAGCATCCTGGTAGATCTCCTCTGTACCCTTTCCAATGCTTCCGCATCCTTCCTATAGTGAGGCGACCAGAATTGGACACAGTACTACAAGTGTGGCCTAACCAGAGTTTTATCATCAAACCCCAAAGCAATCTTTCTTTATACTCTTCTTTATCACCATGTAGTTAAGTCTTTCTTTGGGAAAGAATGGAAATATTGGAGAACTCTTTTCAAGCTGCCTGAATTCTCCAATATATCCAAACTTCCCCAAACACCAGCAGTTAACCCCATCGTTAACAACAATGCAGGCCTCAGTAATTCCATCTCTAGACTTCACTGATCTGCCATCTCCATTTTTTCCTTTAAACTTGCCATATAATCAGCATTTACTATTGAGTTGTTTAACTCAGAACATTTTAATGCTGCATTATAAGTTGCTATAAATGTAAGATTCCCTTATATACTTTAAGTACTACAAAACAAAGATATTCTCTGGACCAACTAGTATGAGTGGATTGTAAGATGACCTAGAACTGTGAATAATATTGAATCTAAATAAATTTGGCTACTTCACATTTGATTTTTGAAACCTCTTCCATTTGTAAAATGAAGCAATATTTAACTAAATAACTAACTTAACCTGTCAGTTATTCCAATTCACCCAAAACTTTGCCAGATCCTATTCTAAGTATTATAATAGAATCCATATATTATTAAGATAACATATCATCAGGAAAATGTGGACACTGTCAAAGATACACGTGGCAAAGCAACTTTCTTGAGAATAGGTTTTGCTCCAATATTGAGAAATTTAATTGTCATATTGTAGGCTGTACCCAACTGAGAAATGTACACTTGATTACTTGTACCATACAAACTAGGGGTCTAGTTCATTGATGTACTGATCTCTGCACATTATAATGCTTCCTTAAGACTATTGAATGGTTCCCTAAAATGATAAGGTGTTCTTTTGACCTCTCAATCTACCTCATTAGCAAGTATTCCAGAGTTATGTGAATATAGCAGATATTAATCCAAGCAAGAACTAGTCTTCAGTTCTGAAAGTAAATCCTAAATGGCAAGCAGGAAACTGAAATGAGATGCATGCACAGACTAAGATATATGGTATGCCAAATGGTGACCATTGGTCGGCTGGTGGCATAGTGGCATCAGCGCTGGACTTCAGAGTGAAGGCTTCTGAGTTCGAACCCAGCCGGCTCCTTTGGTATGCTTTCCATCCGTGCTGGGTTGAGCGTCAAGCTAGCAACTCGACCTCGTTAAAAAAAAAAAATTGCCTGCTACAGAAACATTAACAGCAAGAAGTGGATGGCCTATGCTCTCTCGTGAGTTTAGAGGCAATTTCTCCCTCTTCTCTTCTCAAATGGTGACCATGAGATGTTTGCTTAAGCAGCAGCCAAATGTTAAAACAATAGGGTTGTATTAATTGACCTGCATCAATCCAGGCAGGCAACTATGGGTTGAAGTAATTTGCTCCATTGTAAACAAGTTCAAGCAAGCTTGCAAACCAGGCTTATACTATCACTTAGCTCTATCAATAGTTGGGCATGTGGCTCTCTATCACCAGAATTTTTTGGAATATCTGCATTAATTAGTTTCTCCCAGCAAAGGCATTTGAACCTTCAGAGGTGTCTTTTCAATTACAATGTGCTTCCAATTTAAATAGGGAAAGGAAATATTTTGGGCAGGTGGGGCTCTCAGCTGTGGTTGATGGCTCATCTTGGGGAAGGAAAACTCTGATCTCAAACCTCTGTTGTCTTGCACTATACCCACTCATAGGGAAGGCTTCAGGAGGAAACCCAATGTTGCACAGGGTGACTGAGGAGAACCCAAGTGCAGGACACCGGCACATCGGCTGAGTTGGGTATGCTGGCATAGATGTGAACGTAGAACAGCAAACCAGAAGAATCTTGACAAGGACACAGGATTTACAAGGACTATCTTGTAACTAGAGCTGAACTTGGAACTAAACTTAGAACTAACGGTTCTAATTAGACAAGAGAATGAAGTATCACACGAGAATAGACCAACAGACTGGCAACCTGTGATAGTGACACCATCGTACTTATTTCACAGTCTCTGATGAAAACCAGGTGTACTATAATTAAGTAAACTAGCAGCAATTGGAAATCTAATGACTGGAATTAGGGCATAATCAGGGAGAAAGGAGCGTTAAAGGGGAACAGCCAAACGGAACCATGACACTCGAAGGGAAACTCCAGAGCTGGAGTCCCGAAAGCAGGCCTACACTGAGTTCAATGTTGACTTGCAACTCCTGCGACGCTGCTGTTGCCAAACTATATCATTCTCTGCTGTTCCTTTGGGTTCATCAGGTGGTTGGAGAGAGGGAGCGTGCTACATGGGCGCAGTTTGCTCTCCATATTGTACTGCCCAGGCTTGCATCTCTAGACAGCTAGGATGCAACATTCATAGTCGACCCTCACCATTTCTAGACAGCTAGGATGCCTCCGACTTCATTGTAACTATGTACCTCAAAGGAACCATTTGTCAACCCAAAGCATTAAAGTAAGCAATGTCATTGTAACTATTAAATTGTATTGAGTCACCTACTATTACCTTTGCCTTAAGGACATAAGAATGTGATGTATTCTCATTTGTGAGACTCTACTGTGAGGATCTCCAAGAGAATGTCTATTGTTGTGGTCAATATTGACTTTCATATCCACAACTTCTCCAGCTTCTCCAGTGAATTAGTTACAGTCACAACACGGTTTACCTGTATTGAACTTTCTTGGCAGCTATTACACTTTATTCTGCATTCTGTTACTGTTTTACCTTGTTCCACCCCAATGGACTGTGTAATGATTTAATCTGCATGAATAGTGTGCATGACAAGGGTTTCACTGTATCTCAGTGCATGTGACAAGAGTAGACCAATTCCGATCCCAAACATATAGCTTCTCTGAAGATAGTGGCCAACAATTGAGCGTGAGAAGTTGCCCTCCCACATTACTTCCTTTGTTGAATGCTTTTACTTTCTGATCAGATATTGTATGAATGGAAATGTGAACTTAAATAATAAAATTTGAGGCACTTAAGCTTCTCACATTAACATCAGATGTTCAATAGCAAAACTCTTCATTGTGTTTTCTGGATGTTTGAATGATTTTACCCTGTAGGTGGATTGCAAGGCTGGAAGTTGATCATGACCAGATGACATGAAGAGGGAAACCTAATGAGGTCTTTTGGCATCAACAAAGGTTAATGACCTTTAATTCAGCTTTAACTTTTACATCCCATGCAGAGAACAGTGAACTCAGATTTTTTAAATGTTCTAATAGGTGAAAACATAACATCCTTGGGAGCAAACTCGGAAAGCATGGACTTGGATTGCAATTAGTTGACTTGCATATCTAAAGCCAAGGAGAAATTTGTGGTAATTTCAGCATCAAGCAGGGGACACAGATTTGTGAGTGATCAGCATTGGCTCACACAGGTGGAAGCTAACTTGAGCTTTGATGACATTATAGTTTAGTGTTATAGGTAATGTGTGTGGTCATTGTACAGCTGTCATGGTCTCGACTGAACAACGGAAGACAGCCAGGTTTCGAGGCTCCAATTCCCAGGAGTATGGTTAGCTGCTGCTGTCCTTTTAAGACTCAGACTGTCAATTACTGCCTGCCACATTCCTTCGTGAAAAGTCTATACCTAAAGGCCTTGAGCTGAGCACTCAGTGCTCAACCATAGGAGTTCCATTTCTAGTACTACTGTTCGTGATTTCTCTCTGGGAAGTCATTTATGTCATCTTGTTTTTTTTCAAGTCTGAGTTAATTCTAAATCTTACCCTGCACCATTCATAGCTCTCTCTTTATAACAGTGTTTCAATGATTGTTTTAATAAGGATTCAGTAAATTAGTTTATTATTGTTACAGGTTCCAAGGTATAGTGAAAGATTTCACTATGCATATTATCCATACAGATGATTTCTTCATATCTGCACATTGGGGTAGTACAAAGGAAACCAACAAAACAATGCTGAATAAAGTAACAGAGAAAGTGGACTGCAGGCGACAATAAGGTGCAAAGACATAATATGGTGGATTGTGAGGTCATCTTGTCTTACTAGAGGACTGTTCAGTAATATAATAACTGCAGGTTAGAAGCTGTTCTTCAGCACAGTGGTGCATGTTTTCATGTCTGTATCTTCTGGTTTCTGGCATAGGGAAGAAGAGAGAATGTCTGTGGTGGACAAGGTCTTTGATTATTTTTAGTGCTTTACTGAGGCCCTGAGAAGTGTAGACAGAATTCACTGAGGGGAGGTTGGTTTCCATGATGAGCTGAGTTATATCAACAATTCCCTGCAGGTTTCTTCAGTTTTGTGCAGAGCAATTGCCGTACACATAGTGATACATCCAGACAGAATCCTTTCTGTGGTGCATCTGTAAAAACTGGTGAGGATCAAAGAAGAAGCCAAATTTCTATAGCCTTCTGTTGAATAAGGTACTTTCTTGGCCATGATGTCCATGTGATTGGACCAGAACAGGTAGTTGATGATGTCCACTCCTAGGAATTTGAAACTGTCAACCTTCTCAAGCTGAGTGCTGTTGATGTAAACAGAAGAGAGTGTACTGTACAACCCTCCATTTCCTGTAATCAATGACCAACTCTTTTGCTTTGCTGTTGACATGATAGCATGCTGATAGTGTCTCTATCTCCTATGTGTACTGATTGAGTTAGAGCCCAATCAGGTCATGTAGTCATGTGTGTAAAGGGAGAAGAGTAGGGGGCTGATAACACATTTGCAGTGCATGAGTGTTGAGGATAATTCAGGCAGAGATGTTGCTGCTACTTCTTGCTGATCGTGGTGTATAGGTCAGGAAGACAAGAATCCAGTTGCAAAGGGAGATGTTGAATCCCAGGTCTTGGATTTGGAAGATAAATATGTTGACTTGAAATTATAGTATTGAACGATTTACTGGAATTACACATATTTTTTGCATAGTATGGACCATGTGAAAGGAGATGTACCTTGTAGTTTCAAGGGCTGGCTTGGTGGTCAGAGATGCTAGCAGTCGGTGGACCATCTACTGACATTAGGGTGGATGAATAAGAGTTTATGTTGGACAGTAGATGTTTAGGGCTGAAGATGAGTTGGCAGGGTTGAATTTCATGGAATTGAAGCTGACAATGGATTCAGGAACAGTGATAATTCACATTAACTGATGGAGACCAGGCTGAGGAAACAGGAATAGCAATGTAGGCTTCTGTTAGGCAGTTAGCCTATGAAAATTCTGGCCACTTGGCACCAGCAAATCAGACAACTGGGGGGCAATGGTCTTTGAATTTTGTTGCAGTCATGTATGCACGGAGCAAGAACAAGGAATAGCATGATTAAACATTTTTACTGAGTCATTTTAGTAATGGTACAGACTGGGCAATTTACAGTCAGGGAGCAATGAATCAGGCTCACTGAGATGGAAAAGATGCACAATTGGAAAGCCCATACCTGAAAGAGAGGGCCTCCTGTGTGTAGGAGGCCGCATCATTTTACCGCGTGCTCAATCGCCCACATGCACACTTGCCATATTCTCACAATTGATCTGATACAATTCAGTGGCAATCAGGGATTAAACATTCTGATGATTGGAAGTTGTACCCCCAAGTGTTTGGGGATTACAATCAGTGGGTAGTTGAGATGTGGTACCACGAGGGTGTATTGCAAAGAATAAAAGGCCTGAATAGGACCAGTCTTCTATTCGGTTATCTTTCTGAAGCAAATGTTGTGATAATTATCAGCCCAGGTAGGTGAAGGTGAAAGAAGTTGTGCAATGGGAATTCAGACTTTGTTCAATAAATATCCCTGCTTGATCAGAGAACTTTGTCAAATGGATTTTACAGCCATCGTGTATTTCAACATAAAGGTATGTCATACCTCATGGCAATAACAACACTGATTTACAACATCAAGTGCTATTCAGAATAGCTATATGTCACAGTAATCTGAAATGGAAGATAGAACAATTGCCTTTCCAGTTATGTCATCAGCTCTTTTCTGTTGTACTAGGTTGTCCTGAATGAAAGCATTTAAGTCACTCTGAGTCTTCAGTGCATGTGATATCTATTTGAAGTTGAATATGCACCCTTGTCCTTTTGAAACTGGACTTAGGCTATATTGATAACAAGAATTTTTGTCTGCATCAAATCAATCATGTTTTTTTTAATCTAGGTTTCATTTAACTGCAATAAACAGTAAGCCGGGTGTTATTTCTCACTGCTGACATCACTTGCTTCAATAACCTGTTTACATTACGAATAGCTTCATCTCATGGTCATAACATGAATCATTTATTTCCATGTATTTTTCTTCATATCAATGGAAGTAAAAGGTAGGACCACTGAACAATCAGAAGTTTTATATAAATCTTTATAGTGAAAATCAACCAGACTTAATTACAAGCAATTTCTAAAGCAATTTTGATTTACAATTATGCTCATACCTGTAATCTCTAGCTGCACTTCGTAAGGCCAGTGATGTTGCAGGGATGGAACTGGACTCTCTGACGGTGGTGTCTGAAAAGAGGATGCTGTCCAAGTCGCATGCCATCTTGGACAGTGTCTCCCATCCACTACATAATGTACTGGTTGGGCGCACGAGTACATTCAGCCAGAGATTCATTCCACCGAGATGCAACACTGAGCGTCATAGGAAGTCATTCCATCTGGCATAACTTACATATTATTATTTAATTATTTATGGTTTTATATTGCTATATTTATACTCTATTCTTGGTTGGTGCAACTGTAACGAAACCCAATTTCCCTTAGGATCAATAAAGTATGTCTGTCTATCTATCTATCTATCACTTATTAGGTGCACATGTTCATAGGCTTGTTCATACAAATATCTAATCAGCCAATCAGGTGGCAACAGAAGAATGCATAAAAACATGCAGACATAGTCAAAAGGTTCAGTTATTGTTCAGACCAAATTTCGGAATTGGGAAGAAATGTGATCAAAGTGACGTTGACCATGGAATGATTGTTGGTGCCAGACGGGGTGGTTTGAGTATCTCAAAAACTGCTGACCTCCTAGGATTTTCGCACACAACAGTCTCTATGGAGAAGACTGTGAAAAACAAAAAAAAACAGCCAGTGAGTGGCAGTTCTGTGGGTGAAAATGCTTTGATAATGAGAGAGATCAGAGGACAATGCCCAGACTTGTTCAAGCTGACAGGAAGGCAACAGCAACTTAAATAACCATGTGTTACAACGTTGGTGTACAGAACAGCAATTCCAAATGCCCAGCTCATCAAACCTTAAAGTAGATGGGCTACAGCAGCAGAAGACCAAACCAGGTCTTCTCTTGTACCTAATAAAGTGACTA
This sequence comes from Mobula birostris, assembly GCF_030028105.1. Classification (NCBI taxonomy): domain Eukaryota; kingdom Metazoa; phylum Chordata; class Chondrichthyes; order Myliobatiformes; family Myliobatidae; genus Mobula; species Mobula birostris. The sequence continues at coordinate 70,857,549 of NC_092383.1, forward strand.
CTGAGTGCATTTTCCTGCTTGTTATAATTGATGTTACTTCAGTGATGTTCCACTGAAGGAATGTTCCTTCAGTGATTCAACATCAGAAGATATTTTTACTGTAGTGTATAAAGCTGAAGTGTTTGAAAGCACCAATTATCCACAAATTAAACTCAATGACAACAGCAAACCACATGTAAAATGAAAAAGAAAGTCTGCTAATTTCTCAGGGCACTTATTATCTTTGAAGTGCATTTATTTTAAAAAATAGTAAACACTGATAGTAGCTTCAAATGATCTTTTTCTATAACCAAACAATTGCTTGTTGACATCTCCCATTGAAACCTTCCCCCTTACTGATAAATTCGCAGCTGTTAACCTGCAATAATAAAATACATGATGAATAAAGTCTGAGTTTGCCTGGCTGACAATTAAATTCTTCTGCAAGGCATATTCCCATATATTTATGAATGCTTGTGTGACAATAAACAAAAGCATGCCAGGGTAACCTGCTTAAATCATTCTTAATTTGTAGGTATATTATTTAAATTATTTATGATTGAGCAAGTGGAGCAGAGAGCAATTGCAAACAATAGAGTCCAACAAGCAATGAAAAGAAATATTAGTGATGATTTCAACATTAGTGGGTGTAGAAGTGGAAAGAATGACACCAAGGGATCTTTTGATTCATACAATGTGATCTTTCACATTCATGTGAGCTACCACAACAGATTAAAGGGCATATTAGGTGAGCATATATTTTACGAGAATTCATTGCAACACAAAAACAGACCCATTGGCCCATCAAATATACACCAATTATTAAACATCCATTTATACTCTTCCCACTTTTATTTCTTATGCCCCATCCCCTTACCCTAACCTTCTAAATTTGCCCCACCCTTCTCATATTTCTCATTCACTGACCACATCCCCTTAATTAACCATTCATTCGTTCCGGGAACTCATGAATGCTACTTCTCAATTCCCCATTTTCCCCTTAGTATTTTTTTCATATCTTGAACTGTTCTGCTGCTACAGAACAACAAATTTCACAACGTATGTCAGTGATAATAAACTGATTCTGATTCTACCATGTAGAACCAAGCTCCAGACAATTTACAGTGGACCAGTAACCCAACAACTTACACATCGTTAAGATTTAAAAAGAAATTAATGGACACAGGTGAAATCCAATGGAGAGCATTGAACGTTAGGTTCAAGGGTATGGTCGCTGGAGCAGCAGGTATATCAGTGTGTCACGCTAATGAAGACAATTAAAAAAATCCTAAAAATCAAGGTCCAATGCTAATATGTAAACATTAATGTTCAGTGTAACATTGATTATCAAATTACATTTATGTCACCACATGCAACCCTAAGATACATTTTCTTGTGGGCATACTCAACAAATCCATGGAATAGTAACTATAACAGGATCAACGAAAGATCAACCAGCGTGCAGAAGACAATAAACTATGCAAATAAAAATATAAATAAATATCAACAAATTATGAGAGTATGAGATGAAGAGTCCTTGAAAATGTGTTCATTGGTTATGGGAACATTTCAATGATAGGGCAAGTGAAATTGAGTATAGTTACCCTCTTTTGTTCAAGATCCTGATGGTTGAGGGGTAGTAACTGTTCCTGAACCTGGTATTGTGAGTCCTGAGGCATCTGTGCCTTTTACCTAATGGTACCACTGGGAAGACAGCATGATCTGGTTGGTGGGGATCCCTCATGATGGATGCTGCTTTCCTACGACAGTGTTTCATGTAGATGTGCTCATTGATTAAGAGGGCTTTACTCGTGATCTACTGGGCTGAATCCACTACTTTTTTGTAGGATTTTCCATTCAAGAGCATTGGTGTTTCCATACCAGGCTGTGCTTCAGCAAGTCTCTACTACACGTCTACAGAAGTTTGCCAACGTTTTAGATGTCATGCCAAACCTCCACAAACTCCTTAGGAAGTATATAGTAACTGGGTCATACAAAGGTGAAGCATAAAACAGACCCTTTGGCCCCTTTGAGTCTGCACTGACCATCAACAACATTAATCATGTGGCATGAACATTGACTTCTCAAACTTCCACTAATGCCCCATTTCCCCCTCGTACCCCATCCGTTATTTATTTATATACACACATTCTTTTCTTCTCTCTCTCTTCTTTCTCACTCTGTCCCTCTGACTACTTGCCCATCCTCTGGGCTTCCCCCCTCCCCCTTTTCTTTCTCCCTAGGCCTCCTCTCATATCCCTTTTGCCAATCACCTGTCCAGCTCTTGGCTCCATCCCTCCCCCTCCTGTCTTCTCCTATCATTTCGGATCTCCCCCTCCCCCTCCCACTTTCAAATCTCTTACTAGCTCTTCTTTCAGTTAGTCCTGACAAAGGGTCTTGGCCCGAAACGTCAACTGTACCTCTTCCTAGAGGTGCTGCCTGGCCTGCTGCGTTCACCAGCAACTTTGATGTGTGTTGCTTGAAATTCCAGCATCTGCAGATTTCCTCCTGTCCACGTTATTAATCATGTGATGATCACTTTCTTTATTCCCCTCACATTCTGTTCGACTCCCTCGAAATCCTACCATGCACTTACACACCAGGAGCAATTTCAGTGGTCAATTATGCTCCCAACCCATGTCCTTGGAATTTATGAGGAAACCAGAGCCTGCAGATGAAGGCCACAGAGTAAGCATGCAATCTCCATATGGATGGAACATGAGGTCAGGATTAACCTCAGATCTCTTCTGCATGAGGTTGCACAAGTACCAGCTACGCCACTGTGTCAATATACCTGAATTTAAATCAGCTTGCATAGAATTTATTTTGACAGCATCTGCTTTGACATTAGTGCTGCAATGTAATTGCAAAGTTAGTAAAAGAGTGAACACATCTGCATTCTTACATAAAGGCACATATGCTTTCATTTCATCTCCGATTTATATAAATGCTTCTAAAAAGAAAAGTAATTTTAACAAGAAAAATGTTCCAGTGACCTTCATCACAAATGCAGCTCCATTAGATTGTTGCTGTAGGGTAATTCCAAGAAACAATTTATTCTACTTGTTTGGAGAAAGATTACAGAATGGAACTTTATTCCATTCAATTACCAGATATGTTGTAAAGATACCAAGCTGTGATCCCTGGAAATGATGCAGCTTCTATCAGTGACTATTTGACAGTTTATTAATTTCCATCTTGTGAACTAAATATTTGGAAGCATTGCTAGCAGGTGACAATTGAAATATCTTTGCAGTAGCAACAAACAATCCGCAGAGGAATTCAGTGGTCTGAGCCGCATCTGTTGAGGGAGAAGAGAAACTGTCGACATTCGGGTCAAATCCCTGCATTGGGACTATAAGAATGGAGAGACGAGATAGCCTGTGAAAATGTAGAGGGAGAGAGATGAGACGGGGGCCAAAGGTAATTAGTGATTAGAAGATGGATGAAGCCAGAGATAAAGGAGGCAGATGCAGAGAGGTAGGGGAAGGGGAGAGCAAGCAATGATTGGGCAATTGATATGCAGAACATCTACACTCTGTCCTCATTGACCATCCTGATATCCCAGCTGCATATAGCAGGGAATAGTAAACTCATAGTAGGGAATAGTGAGTCCTTGGCTCTATAGCACAGCAGAGTGAGAGGCAGCGAATGAACATGCAGTGGAGGGATAAGAGAGGCCCTGCAGGGTTCGCACTAGGCAGTGAAAGCCTGTAAAATGCTCTACTGGCCTGAGGCACAAACTGTAGGCTAAGGTGAACTATAATGTAGCAGTTAGATCCACACTTTACAACGCTAGCTGTAAGATTGGGGTTCGATTCCTGACACTGTCTGTAAGTTTATACATTCTCCCCATGACCGCATGGATTTCCACTGGGTGTTTGGGTTTCTTCCCATGGTTAGGGTCATAAAACTATGTGCAGCTCAGCACAATACTCACTGATTTGATTAATGCCAAAGATATTATTCATCGTATGTTTTGATATCCATGTGACAAATAAATCTAATCTTTTATCTTTAGTGAAATCCAGCCTGGCTACTAGCCTAACTCCAGGACAGAAGCCTTCCATTTCACCTAGAAGGTAAAAGCAGAACTGCACACCGCTTACATAGTATATACAGTTGGTACTAAAATTTGACATTGCAAAAGGCTGACCTCAGCCTATGTACATACAGTCAGGGTGAACTGGATATATTGGGAGAGGAAGTAGATAAGGAGTAGTATAAGGATAATGAAAACCTTGGATTGGGGAGCATTTATTTCAGGACAAGTGACTCCCCTCTTGTCGTCAGCTGGTAATAAAGAGTTTGTCCTGAAGGTAAACTTGTCCTGAAGGGAGTTCCATAATCAAGTTCGCAGACGACACCACGGTGGTTTGCCTGATCAGAGGGGTTGACGAGACGGCCTACAGGGACGAGGTCCAGCACCTGGCCACGTGGTGTGCCAACAACAACCTGGCCCTTAACACCCAGAAGACCAAGGAGATCATTGTGGACTTCAGGCATGCTAGAAGCTACATTCAATGGAGCTGTAGTGGAATATGTGTCAGCTTCAAATTCCTTGGTGTCCACATTTCCGAGGTTCTCACCTGGTCCCTGAACTCTGCCATCTTGATCAAAAAAGCATAACAGTACCTTTATTTCCTGCGGAGCATCAAGAAAGCTCACCTCTGTCCCAGAATACTGACGGACTTTTACCGCTGTACCATTGAGAGTATACTCACCAACTACACCTCAGTGTGGCATGGCAATTGTCCCGTATCAGACCACAAAGCATTCCAGCATGTGGTGAAAACTGCCCAGCGGATTATTGGCACCCAATTGCCCACCATTGAGAACATCTACCATAAACGCTGCCTGGGCAGGGGGAAAAGCATTATCAAGGATGCATCTCACCCTAACCATGGACTTTTTACTCTCCTCCCATCCGGTAGGCGTTACAGGAGCCTCCGCTCCCGCACCAGCAGGCACAGGAAGAGCTTCTTCCCTGAGGCTGTAACCCTGTTGAACCTCACATCACAGCGCTAAGCAGTATTGCACCCATATTGTACTGTCTCAGTACTTTTATATTTGTGTGCTGCAGCACTTACTTATTATTCGCAGCTATTTTGTAAATAACACTATTCTTTGCATTTCTGGCCAGATACTAACTGCATTTCATTTGCTTTGTATCTGTACTAGGCACAATGACAATAAAGTTGAATCTAATCTAATCGAATCTAAACTCCTTTATCTAGTTCTCATTCTATCTGCCCTTCGCGTCTTCTCTAATAGTCCCCATTATTATCTTCTTCCTTAGCATATTCCAGCCCTGGTAACCTTTGTGTTTCTGCTCAGCACCCTCCTAAAGGCTGATTTATACTTGCGCGTACAGGCTACGCCATAGGCCTGATTTATACTTTTGCGTAGCCGTACACCGTAGCAAGCATGCGTAGTTGTGCCTGCGTCGCTCTGCAATTCATTGCCAAAACACTAGTTGGCGGTGGGATTTCTATGCCACTGTGTTGAGTTTCTTCATGAGAGGCATGGACGAGGAAATGCATTTCAAATATTTTCGGATGTCGGCAGGTAGATTTGACAATTTAGTTCATCATCTCCAACCATTTATTTCGCATCAGCATACAGACATGGCGGAGAAAAAGCAACCAGAAATGTGTAGGAGGAAATGCGATGCTACCAAGAGGACTAATCACAGTTGTTGCGGTCTGCGTCACGCGACACGTGAGTTACATGTTTGGGGAGGTGCATGTCCCCCTACAGCATAGGGCACGCGGTACCTACGGCGTACATTTGACGCAGTAGTATAAATTGGGCTTAAGGCTATGCCCACACTGGACCAGATAATTTTGAAAACACTGGTATTGCGTAAAAACGATAGGCGTCCACACCAGGCGTTTTTGAAAATACCTCAGTCTACATTAAAATGGGTATTTGGGCGAATCTCCTCCTACTAGGCATGCGCAGGACACATCTACAGAAAACAAGTGAAGAGGAAACGGTATACTTGGTGTGTGTTTGTCCAGTTACAGTCTAGAAAAACTTAAAAGGAAATTGTCAAATGATGGACAGCTGTTGGCTCTCGCGCAGGAGGACTTAAAACAGGAAAAACAAATAGTGGAGCGTATGGAGGCAACCGACAGGGAGTTCACGGACAGTATGACCCGGCCGACGACAAACATTGAAAAACTGACTAACTCTGTTGCAGAGGGATTTGCAATGATGAGGAATATGATGGCTCCCCCCCCCCGAGTACTTTTCACCACCACAATAGCAGCCTTACAGCCACTACAATAGAGACACATATGGACACACAGACCCCCGGGTGGCCCCACCAATATCTTCCCCACTCCCACAGAGGGGTCACCCTGGAAACATTTCCTACAGCCATAGTCTCTTCACTGATGAAAGGGACGACAGGTTTTTTAAAACCTCCGGTTATCCCGTACACACTACAACGCCCAACCAGAGTTTTCATATTTAAACACTCGGGAGAGTGTTTTAGAAAAGCTCCGTTTTCGTGGGAGGAAAACGCCGTTTCAGTGTGGATGGAGGGTCAAAATGAAATGAAAAAGCTTCGGTTACGGATTTATCCGGTCTAGTGTGGACGTAGCCTAAATATCTCAATCGTCATTCTCCCTGCCCCCTCTGGTTTTATCTGCTTCTCCATTCATTTTTTTGTCTGCCTCTTTCTACGACCCATTTACCTCTGTCTCCAATCTGTGACACACGCCCACTCTTACCTGGAGAAAACTATCCATTATCCTTCACGCACATCAGGGACCAATTGCTTCTGGCCCCTGTCTCACCATTCCCCCTCTTCTCCTTTTCTCGGTTATTTCCCCTCTCCTCACTTAGCCCTGATGCAGGGTTGTGACCCAAAACATTGACAACTTCTCATCCTCTACACATGCTGTTCGACATGCTGGATTCCTCAGGGGATTGCTTATTGATTCTGATTCCAGAATTGGCGTTCTCTTGTATCTCTATCTTTCATGTAGTTTCAGTGGACTTGATCTGAGGTTTCTTGTCCGAGCACCAATTTTCATTGGAAGTGCTGGAGAACTGGCTAGGATGCAGTCTGTCTCATCAGGCTATGCTGTTTGCTATATGGATAGGATTGCAGAAAGGAGTACAAAGGAGAGATACTAGGAAGTATCTGTGTCCTTGCTATTCCTGGATTAAGGAGTTGGAGAAGTGATAGCATGCAAACTGTGTCAGTTGGTGGACATTTGTGTTGCCTGAAGCTAGGAGACACACCAAGCAGATTTTTTCATCAGGCACCTGAAGCACTCTTGAATTATATTGATCGCTATGGAGTGTGGTGGTCCCATCATTCCAGAGTCTGGTCACCATTAACCAAGTGCAAAGGAAAATCTGGGACAACAATAATGAATTAAAGTACTAATTATCCATTCTGAACTCATAAGCAAAACATTAACTCAAGCCATGTTGCTAGGAAAGCTAGAAAAAGCAATAGCATTCTGAATAAAATGGCTCATCTGGCAGTGTTTGTACCTGTAAAGTCAGAAAGTTGTGAATTTGAATCTTAATAGTGATTAAAGTTTATAATCTGGACTGGTGGTGTGCTGCATTATGATAAGCACTGTTTTTGTAGTAGTGACATTATGCCAGGACGTCAGGGATGAAATTTGTCCTGACTAACATGATATAGTAGTGATAGGAGACAGAGGACAACCAACCAGGGAGACTCAGATGGGATCTATATCCTGTCTGAGGAGCTCTTATTTCCAGACCTCAGCATGTGACTGGTGCTTTAGGCTGTTTTGCACTCAAAACAGCTGGTGTTGATCCACGCTGACTTTCCTCATTTACGCAGTTTGCTGGTTAACAACTCTCGAGTACAAAGTCAAAACAGGTGAATTAGTATCATGTTGATGCAGATTACAATACCTTTTAAGTAAATGAATCCACGTGCATTAAACTGAGACAGAACCATTAAAATGTTGATAGGGAAGTATGATAAACAAAGGAAGCCTGTGCAGCAAGCTATCAAAATACATTACTGGTCATGAAGTTCAAAGGGCTTGAAATGCTGTGGGGCATCCTTCAGTCTCTTGTCTAATTTATGAGTGATGAGCAGGAGTAATCAAGCAACCCATATAGGATTTCACTGCCAATTTACTTTAAAGGCGGGTATTGACGTGAAGCTTGTTATTGTGGCAACGTGGCACTTAATTGATGAAAATTCAGTTTGAATGCACTTAGTACAGATACAGTAAATGGACAAATGAAGAATCAGTGCTGCTAGGTATATCTGAATAGCTTCTTCTTGATTATTATTCCTTATTGCGGGCTCCAAGCCTTTTCAATCTGATATCTGAATCAATTATTTACCTTTGATCAGAGCTCCTGTATTTTCTAGACTTCATTACAGTAAAAGCAGTGTGCTTCAACCACAACCACAAACATTATTAAATACCTTTTATAAAATTAACATTCTAAAATTAATTCTTTCAGCTTTTATTGGCTATAATGCTAGAATATTTTTTCCCTTTTTTTTGAGGCATAGCTAACAAGATCAAGATTTATTGTCCAGTCCTGGTAAACCTCAAAAGATGGAGGTGAATCTTCTTCAATCCTTCTGATGAAGGTCTTCTATTAGGGCTGTTTCCATGTTTCCTTTTGATGACGGTGTTTCCATTCTCCTTTCGCCAATGTTCAGAGCATTTCCACCAATCCCATTCACTCATTTATTTCCTTTCTCTCATTAATTTATTCTCTCTCACATGTCCATCAACTCTTCCCAATTCTTTAGCCATCCAAAATTTATAGTAGTCATTTACCAACCAGCACATTATCGAGAAGTGTAAGGAAACCAGAGAGCAAGTTCTAAGATCTAGACCCACCAATAATGAATATTAGATTCAGGTGAATATGCCAGTGATATATAGTTGAATGGTTACCTGCTGGAGGTGATGTTCCTATTCCTCCTTTGCCCTTTTTTGTCCTTCTTGCTAGTAGACATCCCAGCGTTTGAGAGATGCTGTCAGGGGAGCATTGTATCCACTAAGTGGTGCACATTGCAGTCACCATGTCCCACGTGGAGGGTGGTTAATTAAGCAATCTGCTTTGTTTTGGATGGCTTCAAACTTCTTAACAGTTTTCGGAACTGTAATTATTCAGGCGAATAAAAAGCATTTAATCACATTCTGGAGTGGTGCCCTGTGAACAGTGGAAAAAGCTAAGGATTTCATGCCTAATTCATGATCTGTTTTAATAGCTCCGACATTTAGGTACAGTAGATGCTCCTGTGTCTTTCTGTTCAGTGATAATTCCCAGCATGTCAATGGTGAAGGAGTTGGCAATGACAATCTCATTGAATGTTAGCACATGTATTTGTCCAGTGGTCGAAAAAAAAGATTATAACTGAATATCCCAGATCTAAGGAAATTGAGGGAAATAGAAAAAAAAACAGAAATATGATATTGGGCTAGATAAATAACTGGTAAACCACTTTTTCACCCTCTCCGAAGCATCAAAATCCTTCCTAAGATGGGGTGACCAGAACGGTATGTAACATTCCAAATGCGGCCTAACTGGAGTTTTACAAAGCTGCAACGTTACCTCCTGACTTTTGAACTCAGTGCCTTGACTAATAAAGGCAAACATGCCATATGCCTTCTTTACTACCTTATCATTGGAGTTTAACATCTTTCAGTCATCTACTGCTTTATTGTCATTCACTGCTACCTCCATTTCAACACAACATTGGTCGAGCATTCCAGTGAATACTGGCTGGTCAATATTCAAGGCCAGGCACCACTAACCAGGCATTGAATAAAAATATACCACCCAGGACCAGGGCTAGGGCCATGTATTGGGCCTGCAGTTACACTGGCAGCCTTCTAAGTTACCAAGATTAGGTTGTGGTTTGAGTTGGGGAAATGTGATGGCCTACATTTCAGGGATCAGGTAAATGACAAGTGGTAAATGGGGATGGGTAGGAAATTGAATCCTAATTCCAGAGCTTTTGGCTGTACAAGGGAAATAGATGGAAGTCTAAAGGTGGTGATGGAGAAGCCGAAATGCCTGTGCGACTTATGGACTTTAAAGAAGATTGATAGAATTAAGGTGATTGGTAGGAGATGATCCCAAAATATAAAAGGTAAGAATGGTACTTATCTTGGCAGGGTTTCAGTTTCAGACTGTATAGTGAAAGCCTCATGGTCTAGTTTGCCTTGCAATGTTCCACCAATAGGGGTGTTGCAGAGAGAACGATGTCATTTGATGGGCATCTGATACAGAGAACACATCAGACGTAGGAGCTAGACCCATGTTGGGAAACATCCAGCTGAATTTCTCAACTGATGTAAAACAACCTGGAAATTGTCATTATCATGTTTCATCCTGTGATTAGTGCATTATCCGTCTCGTTAGATTTCATTCAATAGCTCCTTGCAATCTAATTTCCAAGCCAGATATTTTAAATGACACACCTATTGAAATGTTTTAAAGTGATTCAAAAGGTAAAGTCCAACATGGATCAAAGGTAAAGCTCTTGTTTCTAACTGAACAAAAGTGACGGAACCAGGAGACTCAGGCATTATGATGAGGTGTGTGGTTGAGGAACGTCAGTTATCACCAAAGCAGACATAACAATAAAGGTATGAAGTTGCAAGTAGATGAGGATTGGATGACCTATTAAATGCCATGAGCAAAGGTTATGCGGTAGAGCTGGAGAGAATAGAGATGAGGTATGCCGCAAATGGCTCACGCATGATATCCACCTTGTGGGGTATTGTTATGATTGCACACAGCAAAGGTAACTGAAAATTTATGCAGGCAATAGTCCAGTAAATCCTGTACATACTAAACTTGGTTTAAAACAGCAAGAGCCTGCTTATGATACTGAACTCTGTTGTGATTAGAAGCGCAGAAATATATTAATCAGAACCCCAAAACTTCATATTTTCATTTTACACCTCATTTCATGTATGCATTTCATCTTGCTTTCATTTTTCAATCAGATCTTCTACTATTTTTCTTTTCATGTTTCAAGTTTATGCATTGCTCATGCTATAATGTTTTAACTTTGAATCTCCATATGTTAGTGCAAAATGTTTTGTTGCTTCATCACTATGGACGCACTGGCAACTTGGATGCACGAAATAATCAGCCCACCACTTCCAAAAGATCAAACTGACTTTACACTTTAGAACTGAGTTGAACTACAGTCCTGTACTTCACCACCATCTGCTTATTATCTGGTGAGTATCCATCTCTGTTAGTTCTGTATGAATTCCAGGCATCTTTTGTCTGGAAGACAACTTTGACTAGTTGGAAACAATGACCAGCAGCGTTTGAAGACAGAACAGGTACATTTTCTGCCTTTGATCTTAAAACTATATGTTCAAGTGTCTTTCATCTTGCATGTACTTGTACTTTAGTGGTTGCCTTTTTTTCAATTGCCCAGGAAGTCTAAGGAATTTATTACTTGTTCATGAATAACAAACACTACGCTAACTGCTCAGAAACAGATTTTAATCCGTACTCAACTATGATCAATTGCCAATAATTTCATAAAACATATTAGGACCATTTCTTGCAGAATCAAAAGGTCATGATGGACTGATATCATACTGACGATCTCGCTGTGAAATCATGGTACAGTAAAACTCTAATAATCCATCACCCTCAGAAATGTTTCAGTGACAGACCAACAGATTTTCTGGACTATTAGTAAACCAACTCACTTTTAGTTCATAATTTTTAGACATTACACTGTTGTGTGTTTTCTAGTGAATCGGATGGTTTTAAGGAAAGCACATGAACAGGACACTAGTGAGATTAAAAGGAGTGTGGGAATGGGGCCCACTTGTGTTTGTCTGCAGTTTTGAATCAGGGCTCTGTGTGTGGAAGGTGAATGGGGAAATAGATCCCTGCTGTGCATGAAGTAACCATGGGAAAGGGACCTGAGAGAAACCAGATGCCGAAAAAAGCAAGATTTCTGAACATTGGAATTACAGATTAGCAAGGTTTTACTGTATGTGATTCAACCAAGGTAAAAACATGCATCATTCCATTTTACAGGCAAAGATTCCAAGGCAATATTGCACGGGCATTGTGGATGTGGGAAATCTTCAAATTCAGACAGAAGACTCCCAATGAGCAAACTAGTGTTACACTCTGTAACTGAGATAAACTACTGCCTTACATTCATCTAGTAGCTGCGTCCATGGTGGGTTATACCTCAAATAACGAGTCAGAGTACAGGAGGGAGATAGAGAGCTTGGCAACATGGTGTCATGACAACATTTCCTTCAGTGTCAGCAAAACAAAAGAGCTGGGTATTGACTTCAGGAGTGGGTTTGTGTACATGTCAATGGTGCTGACGTCAAGAGGTTTGAGTGCTTCAAGTTCCTAGGAGGGAACATCACAAAAATGTATCCTAGTCCAACCACATTGATGTTATGGCCAGGAAAGCTCACCAGCACCTCTACTTGGTCAGGAAGCTAAAGAAATTTGCATGTTCCCATTAACCCTTACCAGTTTTTTATAGATGCACTATAGAAAGCATTTTATTTGGATGTGTAAACTCTTGGTATGGCAACTGCTCTGAACAAAACTGCAAGAAGCTGTAGAGTTGTCAACACAACTCAGCACATCAGATGAAAGCATGCAGGCATAGTCAAGAGGTTTAGCTGTTGTCCAGACCAAACATCAGAATGGTGAACAAATGTGACCGTGAATGATTGTTGGTGCCAAATGGGGTGGTTTGAGTAGCTCATAAACTGCTGATCTGCTGGGATTTTCACACACAACAATCTAGAGACAGAGAATGCTGCAAAAAAAGAAAAAGAGAAGAAAATCCAGTGAGGAGTAGTTCTGTGGGTGAAAACATTTTGTTAATGGGAGAGGTCAGAGGAAATAGATAGACTGGTTCAAGCTAACAGGAAGGTGACATTAATTCAAATGACTACACATTACAACAATGGCATGTAGAAGAGTACCTCTGAATGCACAATAGTTCGAAACTTGAAATGGATAGGCTACAGCAGCAGAAGACAACCAAGATTCACTCTATGGCCACTTTATTAGGTACAGAAGATACAGAAGTGGCCACAGACTGCATAAACACCTGTAGGAACATACTGCCAGACTCAAAGATAGCTTTTATATCACTGTTATAAGACTATTGAATAGTACTCTGTTACAATACAATGGACTCTTGACCGCACAATCTACCTCGTTATGACTTTGCATCCTATTGTCTACCTGTACTTCACTTTCTTTGTAACTACAACACTTTATTCTGAAAACTGTTATTGTTTTATCTTGTACTAATTCAAAACACTGTTGAAATGAATTGATCTGAATGAACAGTATGCAAGACTCGGTACATTGCAATAATTCACAAGGAAATCTGCAGATACTGGAAATTCAAGCAACACACACAAAATGCTGATGGAATGCAGCATGCCAGACAGCATCCATAGGAAGAAGCACAGTCGACGTTTTGGGCCGAGACCCTTCGTCAGGACTAACTGAAAGAAGCAATAGTCATTACAATAATTATACAGTTTACCAATTTACCAGTTTACAAGTGCTGGATTTATAAGGCAGTGTTGGTCTCTGGCTGTACTAACTTTTGCAAATTTGTTTGCAAGTTAAGGAGTTAGTATGTGACTATGGCCAATACGCTCAGACATTTCCTGGACTGTTATCCAAGGGTTGATTTCTTCTGTTAACGTTTCCAAGTAAATCAAATGTCAAGTTCAATTCAGCAAATAACAAGGCTTTCTTTATACAAAGTTTACAAAGTTATAACTGGAAAAGCAGGCTGAAAAGTCATACTTTATTCTGTGTATTCATTGTGCACATCTAAATGAAGTACAGGCCTGAATAATGATAGAGATTCAAGACCTGTATGATTTGATCTCAGCTCTCTGTTGTGCATACATCATTGGTTCATGTGGTTGCTGAAAACTTTTAGATGCATCCTTTAATTACATCTCTACTGATTTTTGGAAAAGCTACAAAGCTGTTCTAAACTGCATCTGACTATTTTTCTTTTCATTATAACTCCAACTTATTATTGCTTTTGGTCTGGCTGAAAGTAATGCAATGTTCTTTCTTGTTCAGTCATACTGTTTGATTATTTCAATGTTTTTTAAATTAACATAGTTCTATTATTTTAGATGTCTCTAAATGAAAAAGAAATTTTCAAATAAAGGTTCAAATAAAGAAATGGCAATATTTCAAGTTTCCAGTCCACTAATATCCAGTGACTTAAACCCTTTGACCTTGTTACAACTGAACTTATAGAGAATTAATCAAGAAAGTTATGCATAAATATAAGTATGAATGTTATAAACCTATTTAACTATTGCCTCTGTGAAGCTATTGTATAAATGTCATATTATATACTGTAAATATCATAAAATAGTATTTTTGTATATTAAGCATTTAATTGATAACCCACGCTCCATAGAAATCATATTCAGACTTGAAACACCTAAGTGAGATGCCCACTAGTAACTCATCCTAGAAACTCAATATCCAGCACATTTCATATGGCACATGAACAGTTCCTAAATTGTAAATGTGACCTTAGAGTATTGACATTATCTGTATCGATTATTGTTAGAAATGAAATGTGCGTTACAAGCTGAACTGAATTGATCTGCCTTTGTAGAAGATATTCAGTCGCAATATATTGCTCACTTTTGGGTACATTGGATTGTGGTTGACCTCTTCCAATTTCTACTGAAATGCATAGTAAACAAGTGGAATTGTTTTTCTGTTCTATTTAATTTTGAGATGTAAGTAAAGAGCAACATAGGGTTTCCATGCATAAGGAAGTAATTTCCAGTACTCTAATAACCTGCTTTCAGTAAACTCTGATGGTATCAGTGTTAGCTCACAGTTATGGTGCCACTGTTTCACCAATCCCAGTGTCACTCTCCACAGTTGGATATTCCGTATGTGCCAGCAGCTACAGGTTCGAGCCAGTCTTCTGAATGACCCACATCTGTCAGTGTACCAATCATTGCAACAAAACATCTGAATGATGGTCTGTTTCCTGTTTGGCCTCATTTTGGCTAAGGGGCGAAAACAGCTTTTGAACAAGTGCATCTTTTTGCAACAATTCTTCATTGTTCAATTGTCAAGATCATTTTCAAAGATTTCTCACAAATCCTTCACATTGCTTGGCTTCCTGTGATCAGTGAATGATGCCCTTGTTTATTCTGCAAGAAAGAACATTCTTTCTTTTTTTCAACAAAAAAATATTCCCTATCCCATGGACCAAGAGTTTCATAAGAACTGGCTGACATTCATGGGAAGAAGGGGGTCTTATTAAATGCACAGTGTGTAGTATTTAGCTCAGTGCAGCCATTCCATTACAATTGAAACACACCACCATGATTTGCATTTAAATTGACATGTTGATTTAGACTTTGCTTGTTTCAAAGGCAAAGTTTAAACTGAAGTGAACTTAACTATTCCCTGTTATAGGACAAGTGCAGAAATTACATTGACCCTGAAGCTGGAGTCAGATAATTTTCTTCACTGGATCACATTTGGAATCATTTTATTTTCTGTGGTTTGATGGAAGGCTGTTAAGGAACATAGATCGAATGTTAAAACTGTGACTCATTTAGCCCAGCAAAATACTGCAGATGCTGGAAATCTGAAATAAAATCAGTAGTGCTAGAAACTCTTAGGTTACCAGGCAGTATCTGTGGTGATGGAAGCAACATGAACAGGCTGGATTGATGGTTTCCATAAAGAACAGGCGGCCAGCTGCCGTGTGTTAGTCAATTGTGGACCTCAACATATTGAATGCACCTGAGATCAAATGCAGACTTATCGGTGATTCCAGGGATATTTCATAGCCTATTAAGCTGAGGGGCTGGAAACACCTCTATCTGCCTCCTTCAACAGGAAACATACCAGAGCTGCAGCATCACTCGAACAGGGTCACTGGCCTTTCTCAAGAAAGTAAGTGAACTTTATCAAAAGAGAAGGCTGTGTTTTTATACATTACAAGAATTAATAATGATACTTCTAATAATTAAATAAGACTTTTGCTACTTCTGGGGCCTAGTTCCCATTCACAGCGCCCTCTACGTTTCAACCACAACTGCAATACCAGCACTCTGTCAGCAGACATGCAGTTGTATAAGTCGAATGCAACTGTGGATCTATCACCAGGACCACAGGGCACATCTGCATTTCACATTCAGGTCAATAAGCTTTCATTAGAATTTGAAAGTTTTCTCCCACCATCTGATCTGCTGAGTGTTTTCAGTATTTTCTATCTTAAAATTGTGATGGATATTCATTGTCTTTGGGCCAAAAGTCTTGCCTTTTGCCAAGCTCGGCTTTCTAAACACAGCAGCTGACATTTCTAAAGATCATAGTATTGTTCTTAAACAAGTTAAACTTCCAACTAATATAATTTGTTTAGCTTCTGGTCACAAACAGGAGCCAGTCTTCAGTTCTTAATGTAGATGGCAAGCAGTATTCAGTTTGAAGTTAAAAGGACAGCTTGGCAATTGGATGCACTCTCTATAGAACACCGGATGTTGGTTTGCAGCATTTCTCTTATTGCTCAAGAGGTACATTATAAGACAATTGGTTACTTAATTGGGTTTGTTTCAAAATGGACAAAGAAGGCTAAGTTGTTTAGTTTAAGGAAACTTACAGAAGGTCAGATGGAGACAATCATATGGAATATCAATAGATGGTTTACTTATAAGATTGAAAGTTTGTTTGCTCAAAGAATAAGTTTTACAGCATTAATTGTGGGCACCTGGGATCTCTGTCTCCAGAAGCTTCTAGACTCCTGTGTGAAAAGGTATCTGAAAGAACATCACATGTGTGAAATCACCCAAGTGGCAAAAAAAAAAATAAATTTAGCTAGCAGTTATGCTTTTTAGGAATAGTTCAGGAACATCAAGAAGTATGACAGAAACGGGGTGAACTATAATCCATTCCTCTGCCTTCAATTCCTGCAATAATGACTTGTTTGTCTGCAGCTTGTGGGTATATCTTTTTAGCTTATAGGAAATGGTTTGTGTTTTGGAAAATACTTTGTGTGTAATTTGGAAGTATTTTATAAGATAAAAGTCCCCTGTAAGATTTAAATATATTTTAAAAATGTTGTTTGGTTTTATACATTTTCACTGAAAATAAATGAACTGAATTTAAACAACTTTGTTAGCTGGAAGTATCTTCTCCTTGGCAGGGAAGGGGACCCATTGCTTATGTGTGGTATCGGCAGCTAAATTCACAGTGGAGGATAAACAGGGAAGTGAACTAGACTTTGAAGGTTGGGTAGTTATGGTATAATCTTCCTTTAGTGAGAGTAACCAGGGCTATTTATATCGAAATGGGCTTAAATTCATTGATTGAGTTTAGAAATTTGTGGTTAGCAAATCCAATGCCATCAGAATATCGGACAAAATAGTGGAGTTATTTTTAAATTTAAATTGTTAATGGGACATGAGATTCACTGGTAATATTACAGCTATATAATTATTTCCCTGAACTAAAGAAAAAGTTAAGAATCAATCGCATAAGTCAGTCTGGAGTCACCTATAGGTCAAATCATGAAAAGATGGCAGATTTCCTGTTCTGCAGACTGTTTCCGTACCAGACTAACTTTCTAAATAGTCCAGTCATTTCATGGTCAACATTACCTAGATGATATTTTTTAATTTCTGGATTTTTATTTAATTTAAATTGTCCATCTGTCCTAGTGAAGTTAGATTATATCATTGTCATACACACCACGGTGCAATGAAATTCCTTGCTCTCAAGAAGCTTACAGACTAAAGACTTTACATGGGAATAATAAAAGCAGCAGTGAACGCTGAAAGGTAGAATGGTGTAAATATGGTGGTGCAGACTGAAGAAGTGCAAAATGAAATGCTAAAATCACAATATCAGAATAATGAAGAGGGGTAGAATTAAGAGTACGAAAATGTGGCAGAAGCTTAAGGAAGTTGGGGATGAAAGATGTGACTGGTTCAGAAGTCTAATAACAGTGGGGAAGAGGTTATTATCAGGTCAAAATCATATCTCTAGATTGATGGTCTTAGCTACCATATGAATGGAAATCACATCCACTCTTTGTTGTCTTTCCACAATGATTGAGCTACCAACTGGGCTAATATATAAATAGAGGATGCCCAGCAGCTGGCCAAGCACAGCAGAATTCTCTGTTTGTATACTCAAAGGTCAAAAGTTCAAAGTACATATTATCTAAGTTTGTATACATTATACGACCTTGAGAGTTGTCTCCTTACAGGCAGCCACCAAAGTAAAGAAACCCAAAAGAACCCATTAAAAATCTAGGCCGTCAAACACCCAACATGCAGAGAGAAAAAAACAAACATCACAAACAACCAAAGGAACAAACAGCACCCAGAATGAAAGTGAATCTGCAGACATGAAGCCAGGCATCATAGCAGCCAGAGCAGGCCACCACCTCAGTTCAGAGCAGAGCTGAGTAAACACTGCAGAGCAGCGAGCAGAAATGACTTGACCCTCGCCTCTGGTCCCAACACCCTGTCTTTTCAAGCAGGCCCTGCGTTTAAATCATTCAAACATCAAGTTGTTGCTTGCTTTAGGACCCAAGCTCTGTTGGTTTGATATGCTCTGGGCCTGGACCTTAGTGTCACATTTTAGCCCGTACCTAACCTTTTCAAATCGGCCTGGCGCTGAGATTGTTCAAACCTCAGATCTTCCCTTGATCTCGGATTTGGTGGACGAGCCTCACCACGACTTTCCCTCGCCTCTGCCCATATTGGAGAAAGAAGCAGATTTAACGTTTTTGTTTGATAACCTTTGATCAGAATTATGATGACTAGCTTGCATTCTTGAAGAATGGAAAAAGAAAGAAAATTATCAGTGAGTTAACCTTTTCCTTGCATTTGGTACCATGTCCATGGAAAAACTCATTTTTCCAAGGCATTCCAGCTCAATGAATAAAGTGCAGAGATGGATAAGGAGATGCTGACTGTACAGAAATAGGGAAACCAATATATAAAAGCAGGATTCTCTCAATTCAAAACAGAGGCCTGAAGTATTTCAAATTAAGTAATTTAGGGGTTCTATACAAACTGTGCCACACTTAGGGTAGTTGGAATGTTTGAGGTGATTCTGTAAAGTTTGTGGGCACACAATGTTCCCTTAAATATGCTGAGACTTTTGAAATGCAGTATTATTAACATACTTCTGTTTGCCAACAACAGTTTTTAAGCTTTATAATATAGAAATCTAATTGGCCCCAAAAGGTGAAATAAACAAGATGTTTTATTACTAATCAAATGGCGTTGTAAAGATACTTGTAAATAAGTTAGGCTCACATGGTAGGTACAGAAAATAGTGACCACTTTTCCATTGTCTAGACCAGGGGTCTCCAACCTTTTTTCAACTGCGGACCGGTTTAACATTGACAATATTCTTGCGGACCGGCCGACTGGGGGTGGTGGGGGGGGGGG
Organism: Mobula birostris; assembly: GCF_030028105.1. Lineage (NCBI taxonomy): Eukaryota > Metazoa > Chordata > Chondrichthyes > Myliobatiformes > Myliobatidae > Mobula > Mobula birostris. Next base: position 70,877,000 of record NC_092383.1, read on the forward strand.
AGGGGTAGGGTTGCCAACGAACAAGAGTAGCAGTCAATTGCGTTGTTTACCCAAAAGACTACAATGACCATGAGGCCTTGCGCGTGCACCAATGCGCATGCGCGTCGTGACCTGCTGATTCCTCTCTGTCTCCCTCCCAAGCAAATCGTTTTTGGCGATTCTGTTCGTGGGGTTGGGTGTTAATCACTACCGGAATATAGGTGTTAAGTGGGTAATACACTCAATTTGGTTTCTAAAAGGGTTTATCTAACGAATTTAGTGTTAAACACACAGCGCATATTTTCCTCGCATAGATATAATGTTAAGTCAATGATCAGGGGAGCTTGAAGTGTTGAACGAACTTTCAGTAGAAGTAGCAGAAGCAGGTTCGATATGATCGTTTAAAGAAAAATTGGATCGGTATATGGATAGGAAAGGAATGGAGGGTTATGGACTGAGTGCAGGTCGGTGGGACTAGGTGAGAGTAGCGTTCGGCACGGACTAGAAGGGCCGAGATGGCCTGTTTCCGTGCTGTAATTGTTATATGGTTATATAGGTCACTTATAAGTCAATAGCATCATAACATTTTAAGTAATATTTGGATATTAAACGCACAGCACATATTATCCCCGTATGAATATATAAAATCATTGCAACACACCAATATCGCTGAATCAGTGGGAGCCCTGGGCTTGTTTCCCTGCAACAACACCGTCCTATCGAGGGGTGATGGGAGACAGTGATACTCGAAGGGGGTTCCTTATGTCCAGTCTATTCCGCAATTTAGTTTTCGTTGAATTCATTGCAGAAAACTCCGCTTAGCAGAAAAATGTTGGAAATGAAAGCAACGTTTTCAGTGCTTTCGTGGCTATCTCAGGATATTTAGCCTTGACTTTGATCCAAAATGCTGACAGAGATGTTATGTCAATCATACTTTCCAGCCCATCGTCATTTGCAAGCTCGAGGAGTTAATCGCCTTCCCGTCCTGACACGGATGACGCGCAGGTCATGACCTCCCATGCATAATGGCTGATCAGTGGCCGTGACAGGGAATGAGGAAAGGTGCAGCTGACCAAGTCATATCGCTTCCTCGCAGCCCGGTAGCGCATGCTCTGCGGCCCGGTACTGGTCCGCGGCCCGGTGGTTGGGGACCGTTGGTCTAGACATATCCTGCAATCAATCCATTGCAGCATTCCATTATTCTTAAATGATTTCCCCATTATTTCCACATTGATCATTCTTTTCTACCTCAAGCATGTTAATTTCCTTCTCAGCAAGCCAACTCGACACTCCTCACAGACGCAGAGAAGTTTTCCCAGGTTTTCTACCAAAATCTCGCTGCACTGTTTGTTTATTACTTCTGCTGAGGTGTCGTGCAGCAGTTTGATGACTGGAATCCACTGGAGGCCCCAAATTGGGCCTCAAAGGTACACGCCTTCCAAGCCACTCTTGGAGCTATCGAAAATGCTACGCTACTCGGCGAACTCAGAGTGGAACCCACCACTGTGAAGACAACAGTTTGAGTGCAGTTATAGATCACGGACTCCCACAGAATCCCAGCCTCCTTGAAAAGGAAGGAAGAGACATTAAAGAGAGGAATTTAAGCTGTTTCACAGATGAACTCAAAGAAGTCACCCTGTGGAGCCATCTTAGCTCCTTCCAATTCACCTACTTCTACCAGAAATGTTAAAATTGGGGACAATTTAATAGTACCACAATGTAATCTGAATGCTTGAACGTGAAATTTAAGGTCACTGGTGAGGCTGCCTTATACACACACATCCATAATCAAAGACAGATCTAATTAAAGCAATATACATTTGCTTAGGTGACCTCCTACTCGCACTCCAACTACCAATTGCACCCAACTAAGCTCCAGAGCACATTAAGGGCAACTCTGGAAACCATTAGCTCCAACCCCATTTATTTTCCATTATCACAGAAGTGGACCGGCTGGTGGCGTAGTGACATCAGCGTCGGACTTCGGGACGAAAGGTCCCGGCACACGCTTTCCATCCGTGCTGGGTTACGAGCTGGTGATCTCTTTGGAAACTCACTCAGCAGAAGGCAATGGCAAACCACTGCTGTAACTTGCCTCGTACGCGATTCCCCACTACGTCAGAGAGACGCGGAGGGAAATTGTACGCTAACTGGAGAAACTCCGGATGCAACGTAGCTTTCTTTTCTTTATCACAAAAGTAAACCAATTGTCTACTGCTAATGTTTGCTAACATGTAAAAAAAAGCATTGTCTATAGCTCGAATCAGAGCAAAAAAGTGACCTTAAAATTTAAAGTTAAAAGATTAAGATTAATTGATTATATATCAGATGAACATGTAATTATTCTCAGCGTACTCTTTCTAAGGTGACACAGAAGACAGCGAGAACTTTGGAATCGGTTAAGGATGGTGATAATCATTCTACTTAGTTTATTATTGCTTTGTGACATGTGCAATACTGTTTAAACAGTGATGTGATAGTTTGTTAACAAGTACAACTAAATCTTATGCACTTAGTGTTATCGGTCATGTGACAGGAAGAACTTGTCAGGAAGTTGTTTTCGTCATATGTACACAAGGATATTTTTTTATTTGGACTGGGATTGTGACTGTTACTAATGGTCATAAATGAAGAAGATGTTAATACATTTATCGTCATGTGTGCAGAACATCAGATAGAATGGTGAGGATTCTTAATAGATGCTGATTTCCTGTGACAGCATAACTTGCAGATGTGCTCAATGGTGGGGAGGGCTTTACCTGTGATGTACTGGGCTGTATCCACTGCATTTTTAAGGCTTTTCCATTCAAAGGAATTGGGTGTTTCTAAACTTGACTGTACTGCATCCAGTCATAATATTCTCCACCCCACATCTATAAAAGTTTGTCAAAGTTTTAGATGACATGCCAAATCTTCACAAACTTCTAAGAAAGAAGATGCGCTGCCGTATCTTCTTTGTAATGACACTTATGTGCTGACACCCTGGACAGATCCTCTGAAATGAAAATGCAAAGGAATTTAAAGCTGCCATGCTTTCTTTGTAATGGTACTTACAGTATGTGCTGGGCTCAGAACAGATCCTCTGAAACGATAATGCCAAGGAATTTAAAGTTGCCTACCCTCTCCACCTTTGATCCCCTGATGAGTACTAGCTCATGGACCTCCAGTTTCCTCCTCCTGTAATTAAAAATCAGCTCTGTGGTTTTGCTGACATTGAGAGAGAATTTGTTGTTGTGACACCACACAGCCAAATTTTCAATCTTCACCTATGATTCGGCCAAACACAGTCGTAAAGTTAGCAAATTGAAATATGGCATCGGAGTTGTGCTTAGCCTGACAGTCATAAGTATAAAACAAATAGAGCGGGGGTCTAAGCATGCAGCCTTGTGGTGCACTGGTGCTGATGGTGATTATGGAGGAGATGTTGTTACCAATCCAAACTGACTGGAATCCTCAAGTGAGTATCACAGATCCAGTTGCACAAGGAGGCAATGATACCTAGGACTCGGAGCTTACTAATTAACTTTGAGGGTGTGATAGTATTGAATGCCGAGCTGTAGTCAATGAAGAGCATCCTGAAGTATGTATCTTCACTGTCCAGATGTTCCAGGGTTGAGTGAATAGCTAATAAAATGACATCTGCTGTTGACCGATTATGACGGTAGGCAAATTGGTGTAGATCCAAGTCACACCTCAGGCAGGTGCTGATATATCTCATCAGTAACCTCTCAAAGCACTTCATCACAGTGGATGTAAGTGCTCCTGGTGGATGATTGTCATTGAGACAGTTTATCACTTTCTTCTCAGACACTGATATAATCGAAGCCTGCTTGAAGTGGTTGGGTATCCCAGGATACCGAAGCAAGAGGTTAAAGATATCAGTGAATACTCCAGTCAGCTGATCAGCACAGCTCTTTGGTGCTTGGCCGGGTACTCCACCTCAGCCAGATGCTTTCTGTGGGTTCACTCCTCTGAAGGATGCCCTCTGAGACTGAAATCACAGAGTCATCTGGAGCTGTGGGAGTTTGTGTAGGTTCCTCCATGGGTTTGACTGTCAAAGCAAGCATAATGGATAATGAGCTCATCTGGGAGGGAAGCCTCCGGGTGAGGGAATACCAAAAACCTGGCTTTCGTATCCTCTGGATAGCAACTGATCAGCAGTAGCAGACATGATAACTAGCTGTCTCATCAAATAAGACATTTATGTACCTGATGGGACTGATAGCTGCTTAACTCTAATGTCTGCACAAGTGTAAGTCTGTAATGATGGTTGGGTCTTCACCCTGCACAGCACTGTGCCAAAGTGAGAGTTAAGCTGGAGGAGGAACAAACTATTAATTGCAATGGATCAGATTTTGAACTTGACATGTCTGAATCTAATCAGGTTTATTATTTCAGATAATGTAATATTTTGCATCAGCAATGAAATGCAAAGACATAAAATTACTGTAAATTAAAATCCAGTATCAGATTTGCCACTAACCTTCATGTTTGAGATGTGAAAGATTATCTAGTAGCCAAATAGAGAATTCAAATATTCACAATGAACTACACTGGCCTATAGTAACCATCACATCCCTGACTTCTCTATTGTCACTGACAGAGAGTAGTTCTGTAACTAGTTACCCATACACAACAATCACCAGTTAGCCTCTGTCAATTGTGACGAGAATACACATAGATTAAGATGTAGCTGTCCTGTGCTGGCACCGGGGGTATCAGCAGTTGGTCTGCCACCTCTCTTCAGGAGAGGGAGAGATAAGGAAAACAATGGAGCAGCAATTGGAGATGTGTAATGAAGGGGAAGGAGAGCTGTCTAGAGCGGCTCCCCCTTTGAACCCTGGACTGTTTGAAGTGATGGACAAGTGATACCCCAGCAGGGGGATAAAAAGGGACAGGTTCGCTAAGGCAGGACACACACGACACCACGAGGTAACGAGACCCTGGAAGCGGTGCCCCCCCCCCCCCCCGCAAGTCGGCGAGAGTCGTTTGGAAGGCTGGTTGCGGAACCAAGCCTTAGACGCACAGGGTGGAAAGGTACGATCAGCGGGAACCCGGTGTGTGTCCGCCCTTGCTTGGGTGCCGGGTTCACTGCAGAGGATCGACCGCATCTGGAGGAGGGGTCACAGTCGGTGACCTCAGGTGACATCACAAAGGACTCACCCGAAAGCTGCTTGTGAGCAATATCGCAGGTCTGTGTGTGGAAGCCGTTTTGAATGATCATTCGTTCTTGTTCTCTCTCTCCTTCCCCCACATTGTCCATCGCCACAGCAACGATTACTGCGAACTGAACTAAATTGGACTGAACTTTGCGTCACTTTGAAATTGGTCATTTACCCCTAGACAACGATAGAGCTTGATTGATCCTGTTATCTTAATTCTGTGCACATGTGTGTTTATCATTGCTGAACTGTTGCATTTATTATCCTTTCGATTACTGTGTTGCTTGTTTCTTTAATAAAACTTTCTTAGTTCTAGTAATCCAGACTCCAACTGAGTGATCCATTTCTGCTGGTTTGGCAACCCAGTTACGAGGTACGTAACACAATGCAAATCAAGGAAGTATTGAAATCTTCTTCATTCAGTGGGTGGTGAATCTTTGGAATTCCTTTTGCGGGAGGGTTTTGGGTGTTCAGTCATTGAGTTCATTCAAAATGAAGATTTAATGTTCAAAGATCAACAGTGCTACGGAGGGGCAAAATGATTCAGTGATGGTGCTGAGGGATGCACTGTATGGTAATATGTATTCGCAAGGCCAGACGCATGGCGTTAAAAAGTCAGTTTCAAGCATTATGTGCCTACTATAAATGCCTCTGTTGATCCACAAGCAACAGCAATTGATAGATCTAATATAGAAGTGAACTGTTACAGTGTCGACGGCATCGGAGACAACCTGGGCTACATGGAGCATAAACAAAAAAAAACAAACAGAGCATCCGAGCAACAGCGGACAATGTGAATCATGCACCAATCCCGCAATCAGCGTCAAATGCGTGCTTTTGAACTGAAAAACACAACACGAACCCACTGCTATTCGCATTACATAGACAGCAATGCCAAAAGATACGCCGTTATTAAAGTCAAATAAGGCAAACAACAGATGCAAGGCTTTACCAGGAGTTGGACAAATCGTACTCTGACCGTGCAATACCTCAATTAATTGAATATAAAACAAAAATAAACAGAATCGCCACTTGGAAGTCTAAGCAAAACCAGTAGGCTTAATAGCAGTAAATGTAATATTTTAGGATTTGCAGGAAACATAAGGACTATGGGGTATCCACCACAAAATAATAATAACAATAATCAGCATTAGTCTTGGCCCAAATTTTTAAAAAATCAACTTCACTCACCATTAACGATTTCAGAGAAGCACAATCCGTCTGTTGTTGTGATTGGTGGTGAAAGAATCAATGATTTTCTGGATGTCAAGTGCCTTGGTCCTCTGGCTGTTTATGGCCAACAGAGCCAAGCTGCTGTTCCGAGCATTGCCGCTGCTATTCCTTATGTAGTTTTGGACGCGTCTGAGGCAAGAGAAATTCCATTCACATGAGGACCTATACTGACCTATACACGCGTTCTTATCAATGACAGACTGGGCGAGTGTCTGTTCAATGCTTTTAAGAAGCGACTCTGCGTCCAACCCTTCTGCTGGAGTGAAGTGCAAGAATTCTTCAAGCACTGTTTCGTTATTCAAATACCGCACCACCACTGATATTTGCTCCTTTTTACTCAAGTCTTTACTTTCATCCACCATGACGGCAAAATATCCAGCCTCCTTGATTTCTGCACTTATTTGACGTCTGACCACATCTGCCATAATACCCATAACAACACACATCAAAGTTGCTGGTGAACGCAGCAGGCCAGGCAGCATCTGTAGGAAGAGATGCAGTCAACGTTTCAGGCCGAGACCCTTCGTCAGGACTAACTAAGGGAAGAGTTAGTAAGAGATTTGAAAGATGGAGGGGCAGGGGGAGATCCAAAATGATAGCAGAAGACAGGAAGGGGAGGGATGGAGCCAAGAGCTGGACAGGTGATAGGCAAAAGGGATACGGGAGGATCATGGGACAGGAGGTCCAGGAAGAAAGACAAGGGGGGGGAGACCCAGAGGATGGGGAAGGGGTATATTCAGAGGGACAGAGGGAGAAAAAGGAGAGTGAGAGAAAGAATGTGTGTATAAAAATAAGTAACAGATGGGGTACGAGGGGGAGGTGGAGCATTAGCAGAAGTTAGAGAAGTCCATGTTCATGCCATCAGGTTGGAGGCTACCCAGACGGAATATAAGGTGTTGTTCCTCCAACCTGAGTGTGGCTTCATCTTTACAGTAGAGGAGGCCGTGGATAGACATGTCAGAATGGGAATGGGATGTGGAATTAAAATGTGTGGCCACTGGGAGATCCTGCTTTCTCTGGCGGACAGAGCGTAGATGTTCAGCAAAGCGGTCTCCCAGTCTGCATCGGGTCTCGCCAATATATAAAAGGCCACATCGGAAACACCGGACGCAGTATATCACCCCAGCCGACTCACAGGTGAAGTGTTGCCTCACCTGGAAGGACTGTTTGGGGCCCTGAATAGTGGTAAGGGAGGAAGTGTAAGGGCATGTGTAGCACTTGTTCCACTTACACAGATAAGTGCCAGGAGGGAGATCAGTGGGGAGGGTTGGGGGGGACGAATGGACAAGGGAGTTGTGTAGGGAGCGATCCCTGTGGAATGCAGAGAGAGGGGGGGAGGGAAAGATGTGCTTAGTGGTAGGATCCCGTTGGAGGTGGCGGAAGTTACGGAGAAAAATATGTTGGACCCGGAGGCTGGTGGGGTGGTAGGTGAGGACCAGGGGAACCCTATTCCTAGTGGGGTGGCGGGAGGATGGAGTGAGAGCAGATGTACGTGAAATGGGGGAGATGCGTTTAAGAGCAGAGTTGATAGTGGAGGAAGGGAAGCCCCTGTCCGCCAGAGAAAGCAGGATCTCCCAGTGGCCACACATTTTAATTCCACATCCCATTCCCATTCTGACATGTCTATCCACGGCCTCCTCTACTGTAAAGATGAAGCCACACTCAGGTTGGAGGAACAACACCTTATATTCCGTCTGGGTAACCTCTAACCTGATGGCATGAACTTCGACTTCCCTAACTTCCGCTAATGCCCCACCTCCCCCTCGTACCCATCTGTTACTTATTTTTATACACACATTCTTTCTCTCACTCTCCTTTTTCTCCCTCTGTCCTTCTGAATATACCTCTTGCCCATCCTCTGGGTCCCCCCCCCCCTTGTCTTTCTTCCCGGACCTCCTGTCCCATGATCCTCTCGTATCCCTTTTGCCTATCACCTGTCCAGCTCTTGGCTCCATCCCTCCCCCTTCTGTCTTCTCCTATCATTTTGGATCTCCCCCTCCCCCTCCAACTTTCAAATCCCTTACTCACTCTTCCTTCAGTTAGTCCTGACGAAGGGTCTCGGCCTGAAACGTCGACTGTACCTCTTCCTACAGATGCTGCCTGGCCTGCTGCGTTCGCCAGCAACTTTTATGTGTGTTGCTTGAATTTCCAGCATCTGCAGAATTCCTGTTGTTTGCGTTTAAATAATACCCATAATTTCATTTTGGATATCGTGATGGGTGTTTTTTGCATTTCCAGGATTGTCCTCTATTTTTTTTAGCTACAGTCTTATTAAACTTCCGAATTACACTGAGCAACTCAACAAAGTTTCCCCTATTGCCAGTTCCAACGTTCTCCTGATGTCCTCGCTGGACAATGCCTTGGCACGCAGTATAGCATAGAGACTCAACCACTGCTCTCATATACTCATGATTTTCTTGGACAATCTTTGCTTGTCCTTTATCCAGCATAATTCCCAATCTTGAACCGTCTTGTTTTCTCAATCTGAATTCGGCACATGCCTCCATCACAAACTTATGAGCTGCACGTACATGGTGGGTTTTGAAAGCTGTTGTAGCTTTCCGCCAGTTGCGGTAACTGGTGACAGTGAAGCTAGACTCAGAATGGAACCCATGTCCTCCACACAGGAAATGCCTACATGCGAAGCAGAATGTAGCATCTTTTGTGATTGAATATTCCAGCCAGGAGTACAGGTCAAACCAGCCACGAATACTCCTTTGCTGATTGCCAAACTGTCACGAAGGGTACTTTTTCAATGCTGGCCGATTGGGTCCTTCCTCAGGCTGCTGGCTAGCATCGCTAACAGTATTTCCACTCGCACTAAGAGCAGCTTCATCCACGTCCCGCTCCATTTCTTGTTCCTCTGCTTCGCCCTCACACTCCTTCGATGAACTGCTGTCGACCTCATCCCCACTTACTTCTTTCTGCATGTCACTTTCAACTAAGACATGGTCAGGCTGGGACACCACTGATTCCTCTGGATGAGGTCGTTTTCTGACTAAAAATTGATCCATTTTTCACGCCTGCCAAAATAATGCATGTGCCAGGCTGACACTAGCTTGTAAAAGCACAATGTGCGCGTGTGGCATCCGTTAGTCTCGCGAGACCACAGATCTGCGCCTGGATGTATACTATCAATCTCTCGTGTGAGTGAGAATGAGTGACATCACCATCTTAAGTGATCTTAGATCAGCTTAACTGATCTGAGGACAGCAACGGCAAGACACTGACAACAAACAAATAAGCAGAATTGTAGGGTGGATCTGACAGAGTTTATAACTTTATTGTTACGTGGGTGCTATGGTAATTGGGGGTGCTGTTTCACTAGATCAACTGGAGAAACAAGCTGTATTCAAAACTATACAGAGAAAACAAAGCAGCTGCAGTTAATTTCTTGGTGGTGCCATGGTGGGACTATAGCAATTTCTGCTGGGGCTATAGCCCCAGCTAGCACCACCTTAGCGCCGCCCCAAAGATCAAAGTGCATTTATTATCAAAAGTATGTATGCAGCCCAGAGATTCGTCTTCCCACAGACAACCACAAAACAAAGAAAGAAAACCATAGAACCCATTCAAAGAAAAACATCAAACCCCTAATGCAAAAGAAAAATAACAAATCAAGCAAACAGCAAAAAAAAAGAGCGAGAAACACAGAATATAAAAACAACAAACCACAAGTCATCGAATCAGTCCAGGCTATGGGGATAATGCATGAAAGTACTGCTAAGGAAGAAGATTAGCCATAATCTCAATGAATGGTGGAGCAGCTCAAAGGACCAACTCCTTATCATAATGTCGATCTTCTCACTTGGAGGAAATTTCTACTTGATCAATTTTTAGATGTTAGACAAGCAAACAATTGGGAGATAGTTGAGGGGTGAGAAATTATTTTTGGATGACATTGCCGATGGGCAGCATGTAGATAAGTGATAGAAAAGGACTGATAACAGATCCTTGCAGGGATTCTCTCTCTGACTAGAGCGATGAGAATGAATCCTGGTGAGCTTAGTCCCCTCTAGGTGGATGCTGGTGGAGGATGATATGATCAATCACGGCAGAAGTTACAAATGCCCAATAAGGATGGGACAGGAAGATTTATTTTCAGTTAGCCACAAACTAAGTCAATATAATTGCTGCAAGGCCAAAGAATGTACTATATATTGTGTGGAGTCACATTCTCCCAAGTTGTCAATCAAAGTTTGAATTACATCTCTTTAAAATCAACCGCAAGTCTTTAAAATCATGTCATGCACGATTGAACTTCTTGCCTAGTAACTTTTTAACATGACAAATCTTGAAGTACTTAACTGTTAAAGGAAGCTTCCTTGTACCATAGATCTGTTATGATCTTGAATCTGTGTGGTGGCTATAAAAAGCAGCATCAAAGAACAACCTAAATAAAAGGGTTAGATATGACATGGTGCAATTTTTTTTGGAAATCATAAGGTAATTAGAAAGGGAAAACAGGCAAAATTTTTCCTTCGAGACAAAACTTAATATCATGAATGGCTGTAATGCTGCATCCCCAGATGAGCTAAACATGCTTTGAAAGGGAGAATAAATCTACACCTGTGTGAATCCCTGCAGCATCTGCTGACCCTGTAATCTCTGTCTTGGAGGCTGATGTCAGAACAGCGTTCATGAGGGAGAACCTTTGCAAGGCGTCAGGGTCCTGATCGGGCAGTGTCAACTTGTGCCAGCCAACTAGCTGGAGTGTTCATTAACACCTTCAATCTCTGCTTCAGCCAGAGGTCCCCACCTTCTTCAAATGGGCGACAATCATTCCAGTGCACAAGAGGAGCAAGGCGAGCTGCTTCAATTACTATCACCCAGTTGCACTCACATCTACTGTGATGAAGTGCATTGAGAGGTTGATCATGAACCGAATCAACTCCTGCTTAAGCAAGGACCCGGACCTGCTGCAATTTGCCAGAGGCTACGATAGGCCTACAGTGGAAATAATCCTGCTGGCTCTCTACCCTGTCTTGGATCAACAGGACAATAGCAATACCTATGTCAAGCTACTGTTTATTGATTACAGCTCAGCGTTCAATGCCATTGTACACTTAGTCCTAATCAACAAGCTCCAAATCCAGGGCCTCTGCAACTGAATCCTTGACTTCCTGATTGGGAGACCACAATCAGTGCATATTGGAAAGAACACCCCCGCCCACTGCTCAGATCTCTTTCCACCCATGGCTGTGTGGCTCAGCATGGCTCAAACATCATCTAAAGATTTTCCGATGACATAACTATTATTGGCAGAATTGCAGGTGGTGACAAGGAGGCGTACTGGAGTGAGATAGATCAACTGGTTGTGTGGTGTCAAAACAACAACCTTGCCAACAATATCAGTAAGTTAAAGTAAATGACTATGGACTTCAGGAAGAGGAAGTCAAAGAAACATAAAGCAGTCCTTATTGAAGGATGAACAGTGGAAAGGTTGAGCTGTTTCAAGTTCCTGGGTGTCCACATCTCTAAGAACTATCCTAAGCCCAATATTACAAAAAATTATATAGACAGCGGCTATATTTCATTAGGAGTTTTGAGAAGACTTGTTATTTTACCAAAGACACCCACAAATTTCTACACATGTACTGTGGAGAGCATTTTAACCAGTTGCATCATCTTCTGGTATGGAGAGGCCACAGCACAGGACCGGAAAAAGCTGCGGAAAATTGCAAACTCGTCACCCTCCATCGTGGGAACTAGTCATCACAGCATTGAGGACATCCTCAAAAGGCGATGCCTCAAAGACGTGGCATTTGTCATTTAAGACCCTCATCAGCCCTCTTCTCAGTGCTGCCATTAGGGAGGAGGTACAAGAGCCTGAAGACACACACTCCTTGTTTTAGGAATAGCTTCTTCCCCACATTATCAGATTTCTGAATGGACAATGAACTCATGTATACTACCTCCCAATTTTATTTTCTTTTTTTCTCTGTTTTTGTACTACGTTATTAATTTATATACTATTAAAAGTTTATATATATATATACACACACACATACATATATAATTGTAATTTTAGTTTTCTGTACATGTATTGCAATGCACTGCTACCTTAAAACAACATATGTCATAGCATATGCCAGTAACATCAAACTTGATTCTGATGGCTTACTTCCTCGCTAATGTGAAGTTCCAATAATATTGAATAAAAATTTGGAATTTTAGAAAAAGAATTGACCCATGCATTGTGATATTCCAAATACTTGTGGCATCTGCTTTGTATATCAATGTACGTCTGTGTCTCTATTTACTATCCAAACAGAATAAAAGAGCATACAAACTTCCCATTATGCAGCAGCAATTTCGATAATGTGTCTGCACTTTGTGTCAATGCTTTTCTTCATAGAAAGCCAGCATTGCAAAAGCTGTTAACTGGAAAACAGGATTGAGAAAGCCAGCCTTTTGTGTTTCTTGTCAAAATCAGTCTTTGTCTTCTGAGTAATTATTTTCAATGGAAAACCTTTTACTTTCTAAATGAGTTTTATGCCTTATATCATTTTCCTCATTCTGCATTCCTTTCACTCACATCCTGAAAAAAGCGATCTTGCTGCAATACTAATGTGATGGAAAATACTCCAGTGTATTTTTAAAAATGTGAGCCACTTTATTGAGTTCAAATTGTCATTGTGATATCTTTAATGAGCATTCGGAAAGTGCAGCATCCCTTCCATATCTATCAATATTTATTCAAATATAAAAGCAAATGGGGACAATTGAAACGTTTACCCTTCACTTACTTTCAGGAGCTAAGCTGGACCAAATTAATAGAAACGTTTCCCTGAAGATAATAGAGTTTGCCTTTTTTAACCTTTACTAACAAGAATGTACAGATGGGTCTTCATGTCTATTTCCAGAAAGACTATTTTAAATTGAAAGAGAAACAGCAGCTTCATTTCTATGAAACTAAAAATAGGATGTGATGGATCTGTCTTCCACCCTTAGTGAGACACTGTGACTGTTCACTATTTATCATTGAATGTTTCCTTCCCTTTCTTGGAAATAGCAGATGATTCCTGTGTAAATAGTATCATTATTAGTTGACAGGAGCTAAATATTTTCAATGTAATGTTGTAACCATTTTATTTTGCCATATTCAGATGACAATTCGAGGATTTCTGTACATAAACATCTGAAAAGGTTAAAAGTGGGATGATCATAAGAAAATATCTGCATTTTAAGATATTATTGATTCAAGAAGAAAACCTCATGGATTATTGTGGCACAAGATAATAGCATGAAAACTACAGATATTTTCTTTTCATCCATTTTCCCTTTCATTCATTTATTGTTGTTCCACTATATGTATTTTCCATATTTCGGGGTGCATGGGTGTCCAAGGAGGGGTAGAACCTCTGGTGAAAGGGTTTGTCATTTTCATTCTGGGACAGCTTGCTTATCTTTGGTAACTCAGCTCTCACCTGTAGCTCCAAGTAGTTGTTTGCGTGCAACAGTGGCCACACCCGGGCACCTCGCTTCAACAGGTGAGTTAAGCCAGGTGGGCCTCAAACCCCAGAGAGACACACAGAAGGTTAGTTTGCTGATTGACTCTGTGGTAAAGAAGGCAGCTGCAATGTTGACATTCATCTCAAGGGGAAGAGAATATAAAAACAAGAAGATAATTCTGAGGCTTTATAAGACGCTAGTCAAGCCGCACCTGGAGTATTGTCAATAGTTTTGGGCCCCATATCTCAGGAAGGATGTGTTGTCATTGGAGAGAGTCCAGAGAAGGTTCATAAAGATGAATCCAGGAATGAAGGGGTTAACATGTGAGTAGCGGTTGGCAGCTTTGGGCCTGTAGTCACAGCAATTTAGAAGAATGTAGAGTGATCTCATTCAAACCTACCAAATGTTGAAAGGACTAGATAAGGTGGACATGGAGAAGGTGTTTCCTGTGGTAGGGGTGCCTCAAAATTGAAGGGTAACTCTTTTGAACAGAAGTAAGGAGGAACATTTTTAGCCAGAAAGCAGTAAATCTGTGGAATGCTCTGCCACAGATAGCTGAGGAGCCCAAAACTGTGGGTATATTTAAAGTGAAAATTGATAGTTTCCTCATTGGTCAGGGCAACAAAGGTTATGGAGAGAAGACTGGTATATGGGGTTGAGTGGGATCTAGGATCAGCCATGATGGAATGGCAGAGGCAACTTGATGGGCTGAATGGCCTAATTCAGCTCTTACATCTTATAGTCTTATGGTCTAACAACCAGAATCGGATACAGATACCTTTTATTCATCATTCCCTTTATGTACCTCGAAACATACAGTGGAATGCATTGTTCCTATTAGCAACCAATTGGGAGATGGGAACCAAAGCACCAGAACAGATAGTGGAGTGGTTGTAGAGGAAGATGTTAAGCCTACGTACAAAGTCAGGAATCAAAAGTTTAAGCATGGTGGGACAGATATTCTGAGGTGCATATGTAATATATGGATCTATTTCTTTTAGAGCAATGACTCAGCCCCCTGGCACTGTGTATTGATCTGTTATCTGCACATGCGCTGTTGTCTACACATGCACATTGCTCTCTCATTCTCTCTTGCTGCAATGTGAATGCACCAGTTATAGCCATCTCCCGAGTGTGTGCTTTTATTTAATATATATGTAGATGTGCATAGACACAAAAAATGGTAACGAGTACAAACTTGAACGTCAGAAATTATCATGAACTGCATCGAAAGTTACGAGACAAAACAGTGAGAGTTAAACAGCATGAGAAAGCCATCACAGACGCTAACAAAGGAACACGTGAGTAACAGTGAAAGAAGAGTTGAATTTAAAGTGAAAATAAGAAGCGATGGCTTCAGTCGGGAAAGTTGACAAATTTGGTAGTGCTAATTAAACCTAGGAGCCATATATTGACAGGGTTGAACTGTCTTGTAACATGAACAACGTGGAGGAGCAAGAGAAAGCCTCTACACCTCTTAGCTGAATGGGTGACAGAATGTACAGTCTCTTTCACTACCTAGTAACCTGTGAAAAGCTAGCAAGCAAAACATTTCATGAAATTGTTACAATTTTGCAAAATCACCTGAGCCCTAATCCTTTGGTAGTAGCTGAGATAAGTAGATTTTACAAAAGGAATCAGTCAAAAGATGAAAGCATTTTGGAATACATTGCCGAACTGTTCAAACTTTCCCAGTACTGTGACTTTAGAGTCGGACTTTCTGATGCATTCAGGGACAGGCTCAAAAGAGGCTATTATCCGAAAGAGATCTAGCCTTAGAATGAGCATTGATCATTGCAATATCATTAGAGACTGCAGCAAAGGATGCAGCAGAACTACAGAAAAGGAGATTAGAATGTTAAATGCATAAAATGTCCTTGAATGGTGCAAAAAGCCGAAGATGTTATCGATGTGGCAAATCCTCCCATGATGCAAATGACTGTTGGTTCAAAGAAAAAGTCTGCAGAATGTGTCACAGACAAGGTCACATAAAGTGAATGTGCAAGGCAGACAAAAAGCACAACCAGGTGAAAAGTCTCAAACACAAAAACTCAACAAACGCGTAAAGTTACAAAATGCAGAACAGAATCAGACAACATAGATTCTGACAAAAGTGAACTGTCATGCCTTGAACTGCATAGTATAACTGAAGTAGATCACAAGATTATCTGGATCACAGCAAAACTGGCGTAAAACTGAAAATGGGGCTGGATATGCGGTCAGCTTTCTCCATAATTACAGAGACTAACTACAACAGAATGTTTTCTAAGATACAATTAGAGATTACCTCAGTGATGCTAAAGATCTATACAGGCAAAAGAGTGCCTCCAAAGGCAAACTGAAAGTACATGTGACATATGGAGGCCAAAACACAACAGTTAGAGCTTTATGTATTGAAAACTGGAGGACCAGCACTTTTCAGACATGAATGGTTGAGAAAAATTCAACTAGACTGGCACGCATACAAAGCTTGCAGTGTGACATCAACAGGCAATGGCAACCCAAATGGTAGCACTAACCAGAGACTGGTACAGCTTCTTAATGCTAATTTCAAGGTGCTTGGTAAACTCGAAGGCACAAAGGCTAGAACTGAACTGGATGAAAATGCAACACCAAGCTTCCATAAAGAGCATCCCGTGCCTTACGCATTATTTCCTAAAGCAAATGCTGAACTGCAGAGCTGGAGCATCTGGAATTCTCTCCAAGATTCAGTGGTGCGATAGGGCCATGCCCATTGTCCTGGTGATCAAGAAAGGGCAGGTTGGAGCCATTCGCATACGTGGAGATTTCAAGGTGAGCATCAACCCAGTGTTGCGTATTGTGCAGTATCTGCTGCCATGAATATTTTTGGCAGGCAGGGAGAGGTTTTCAAAGGTTGATTTGTCAGAAGCCTATCTGCAAATGGAGATTGAGGAGTCAAGCAGGAAGTTTCTCACCATCAACACTCACAAGGGACTGTTCCAGTACAATCATCTCACCTTTGGCATTGTGTCAGCTTCAGCAATTTGGCAAAGAGCAATGGACCATGTACTCCAAGATATCCCAGGAACAAATTATTACCTTAATAACATCATCAGCACTGGCAAAAATGACGAAGAGCTCCTCCAGAATCTTGGTAAAATACTTAACAGGCTGAATGAGCATGGTCTATGCAGAAAGAGAGAGAAATATGAGTTTTTCAAGAATGAAATCTCATACTGTGGACATGTCATTGACAAGCATGGTTTCCATATGTCACAGGAGAAGATTGAAGCAGTGCTACAGGACCCAAACTGGAAAATGTGTCACAACTCAGGTCTTACTTGGGCCTTGTAAACTACTACCACTGGTCTCTCCCAAATATTGCTGCAGTGCTGCATCCATTAAACGCACCTTTACAGATAGGAGCAAGGTGGGAATGGTCAGAAAGATATGGAAGAGCATTCAAGAAAACAAAGAGACTAATAACATCCAATGAACTGCTCACCCATTATAACCCATCCCTGACATCAGACTAGTATGTAATGTGTCCCCTTATGGCATTAGAGCTGTTTTGTCAAAAAATTATGAAAGATGGGATCTGAACACCTGATTGCATTTGCTTCTGGATCACTGATGAGGGCAGAATGCAACTGCACACTCCATTTTAGTCATGTTGGCTATGGTGGCAACTTGCAAGGACTTTTTATTCATGCAGTGTAAATAACTTTCTATTGAAAAACAGCATATAATCTATTTCAATCTTCATAGACATTTCAACCTGAGCTACCTAAGTGACTGCATCACTTTGTTTCTTGGAACGTACTAAAGTTGATAAGACAAGGCAACAAAATTTTATTTCCACACATTTCCTAGCCCGATCCTTCTGTCAATACCATTACAGTTATCACGTGGGTTCTAGTTCTTAGAACTGGAAATAAACAACAAATCTGCCAATTATATTAGAAGCCCAAGCCATATAGATTGTTGACAATATGCTATTTCATGTGTTTACTTCTCAGTCAATAGTACATTAAAAGCAGATTGAGCAACCATGGCAACACACACACAAAATTCTGGAGGAACTCAGCAGGTCAGGCCACATCTATGGAAATGAATAAACAGTCGATGTTTTGGGCTGAGCCCCTTCTTGTGGACTGGAAAGGAAGGGGGAAGTTTCCCTTGAGGCAAGTAAAGCAGTGGTGTTCAACAAAGCAGTCCCCCAATTTGCGACTGGTCTCACCAATGTAGAGGAGAAAGCATGACTGCCCACTGTTCACAAGCCCTGACAGCAAATTCTATCTTTCTTCAGTAAAATCCTCTATTTTTACTGTGATTAT
Organism: Mobula birostris; assembly: GCF_030028105.1. Taxonomy (NCBI): domain Eukaryota; kingdom Metazoa; phylum Chordata; class Chondrichthyes; order Myliobatiformes; family Myliobatidae; genus Mobula; species Mobula birostris. The sequence goes on from NC_092383.1 coordinate 70,895,127, forward strand.
TTATACAGCCCTTAAATATGCAGCAGAAACAATTCTGTGTATGAAACGTAATAGTTTTATGCTGTGGTTATTATTGAAAAACAGACCATCACAAGACAGTGCAGAGAGAATAATCTAGTTTACAAACAGAATTCCGTCCTTTATTTATTTAAATTTACTTACTTTTTTTTCCAAAATAACATTTATTTAAAAAATTAACCCGAAGCCATCTACAATTTTGAGTGGTTAAGTTTATTTTCTACATAATCACTGGCACTCTGATAACACCCCACAAGCATTTTAAATAGAAACACCAAAAAAATCTGTTTCACTGCAATTATTTCTATGTGAATTCTTGTACAAACTTTCACAAACAGCTAACTCACAGTAGGTATTACTGTCATACAGCCAAGCTATTCTCAAAAGCCAGCAAGTTCCTCATTTCATGGGGTTTTACATGACTTAATCAAGAGTAGAGTAATACCACATTTCACTGAACACAAATGCAAGCATTATTTTCCTCCCATCATTTAAATGAGGTATGTAATCTCTATTTTTTGAGAAAAGAAACTTGATTGGGCTTCAAACAGGAAAAGTCAGACTTTGATAGCCTGGTTTTCAAAATAACACAGGTAATGGCTTAAAAGAAAAAGCTGCAAATTTAAAATAAAACTAGAAAAATACTGAGCGGGCAAGGCAGCATCTGTTGAGGGAGAAAGATAATGTTTCAGTTCAATGACCTGTCAATAGAACTGATGACAATTTTAAAACCAAGAAATTGTGGAGTGGAAGAGAGAGCAGAAGAAAAGTTCTGTCATTAGATGGGTTGGAGGATAAGTTAAATAAGAAAAGGGATGATTATACAAAGTGTGGAAATTCTTCTGAGTGGATGATAAATGGAAATGTGAACATGGGAGGAAGAAGACAAGGCATCATATCCATTAACAGTTTATTGACATGCAGAGATAAAAACCTTAAAATATAACCCTTTGCTATCTAATTTCAAAATATGCGAGTCAGTAGATTGCAATGCTGATTTGACACCATTGTCGCCCTTTTTGGTCTCTGAGGCCCACCTCTCATTAACCTTGCATAGCTGAACATGTACCCAAGCAAACAAAGAATGCCCCTTCCCACACTTTATTCAGGCTTCTTCCCCCTTTCTTTCCAGTCTGCTGAAGGGTCTCAGCCCAAAATTTCAACTGTTTATTCCTTTGCATCGATGCTGCCTGACCTGATGAATTCCTCCAGCATTTTGTATGTGTTACAAAGGATTCCCTTCCTCATCCTGCTACTGTCACCTCACTAGCACTTTTTAAAGGGATAACACACACTACTAACAAGTGTTACTATTTGATTTCTATTGGCTGTTGCTAAGATTTTTCTAATGTTCAGTGCCTTCTCAGGTTATTTAAATTTGCTGAAGTCCACAAGAAGTGATGTGCCTCTAAATGAAGGGGTTTATCTTGGCATTAAGGATTTCACACAAACTTGCAGTTCTTCTGCATGAACACATGAATGGTTGTTCCCTCTGTCTGTGTAAAAATGCACAGGATGTGCAAAGGATGACAGCTGCTAGAAGCAGAAAGAGGATGCTCTGTTACAAAAGGCAGGAATTCCCATTGACTGCCCATTTCAGTTCAACTTCCTATTCCCATTATCACATGTCTGTCCATTGCCTCCTCTACTGCTATGATGAGGATAGACTCATTTCAGAGGTGCAAAACCTCATATCCTCTCTGGGTAGCCTCCAACCTGATGGCATGAGCATCAATATTCCCAGCTTCTGGTAATTTCTCCTCCAATTTCCTCTTTTTCTCTTTTTCTGTTCTCCATTCTGGTTACCCCTCATGCCTTCTCCTCTTCTCACCTCCCCATCAACTCCTATGTTTCTTTCTTCCATGGTCTTCTGTCCTCTCCAAATAGATTCCTTCCTCTTCAGCCCTTTACCACTTCTACCCATCCCCTCCCAGTTTCTAACTTCATCCCCTCTCCCCCATCAACCCCGCCCATTTACCCATCATCTGGTCTCCACCTATCACCTGCCAACTTGTATTCCTTCACCTCCCCCACCGTCTGATTCTGACATCTGCCCCCTTCCTTTCCAATGGTTTTCCTGCAGGAGGCCACTTTTGATGTGATTGTTCAGGGAGCAATTCTCCTACACGTGTATGAGACAACTGTGCTGAAATCTGTAATCTGGCTCACCCTAAATTGCAGTCTTGGACCTGCACATTTATGCCATTGTCAATGGCCATAAGGGAGGGCACTTTCCCCTTGAGATCTGGCTGAAATTTCTTTCTTGCCAGGGATCAGCAGGAAGACTCAGCAATAAAACTTTTTGCTTTGTTCCACAAACCTCCTGGCTAAGTGCTTCAAAAGCTGTGGCAAGAATAGTAATGGTTTAACACACACAAAATACTGGAGGGATTCACATGCAGCATCTATGAAGAAGACTAAACTGAGAACATTTTTGGCCAGTATGGTCTCAGCCCAAGACATTGACTTATGATCCTCTCCATGGATGCTGCCCGACCAGCTGACTTCCTACAACATTTTGTGTGTATTGCTCTGGATTTCCAGCAAATGCAGAATTTTTAGTGTTTATTAATGGCTCTTTACTGTAGCATTTTGATATTAGTAAACGTGCTATGATTGGTACTAAGCACTGTGCCTCTGAACTCACTATAGAAACTTAGATGAATTAATTGTTCAAAACTGTTGAACTGTGACTTCTGCTGAGTGAAAGTGTTTACATGGAGACTTGAGAGAGATTGACATACAGTAAGTTGCTTGTTGGGCTATGGTTGCCTGCGTTACAAAGCAGCTTGCATCCACATATGCAGGCTTTATCATGAAGCCCTACTACATCAACAACATGTAATGGGGCTGCTACTATTACAGTATATACAGGTTAGCTCCAGACAATAAACAGGTTCTGGTTTTACAGATTTTCTTAAGTCGATTTTGTCCACAATTCGGAAAATAGACAAAAATCACTGTGGTGACCATACCTCCAATATTATAATGAATAGTATCTAAAATACAAAGCTGGAAAGGAGTCAAGTCAAGTCACTTTTTATTGTCATTTCAACCATAGCTGCTGGTACAGAACATAGTAAAAATGAGACAATGTTTTCCAGGACAATGGTGCTACATGAACAACACAAAAACTACACTGATTTACGTAAGAAAAAACACAAAAACTACACTAGAGTACAGACCTATCCAGGACTGCATTAAGTGCACAAAACAGTGTAGGTGCTACAATAAACAATAATAAATAATAAACAAAACAGTAGGCACAGTAGAGGGTTTAGTAGGTTGGTGTCAAGCCAGGCTCTGGGTATTGAGGAGTCTGATGGTTTGGGGGAAGAAATAGTAATTATTAAAATTGAGGAAAGAGAGGGTACCAATTCATAAGAACAGACATACGTACACATGCTGAATGTTTGAATTTAATAATATCATGGGAGCTCATTGTTATCTACAGGTTTCCATAAGTCAGTCATTCATAATTCAGGAACAGCCAATAACCCTGCTGCAAACCAAGACAGTAATAGAAAAAGAAGTTATTCCTTCTCCTCGTTATAGATTTCTTTCCAATCTAAACCCAATTGATTTTTGTTTTAACTTCAGTGAATTTTCAGTTTTTGACACCTGCGACCATATTTGGCATGTTAAGTGATAACATCAGCCTGGTCTGTCAGTTGAACTCAGTCACAATGCTGCAAATAACTTAGCCATGTTGCCTGGTTTAATGCAGGAGAATTGACATAACACTATTGTCTTTATGTTTGCCTTATGCATATGCAAACATCTTGTGGTCACCATTTTGCAAATCATATCACTGGTTTACCAGGCAGGATTTTAAGCCTCCGGAAATACGGCTGTGAAAGGGAATCTGGAGTAACTGACTCTGGAAGTATTGGTTCCTGAAATCAAGCCTTATGGGTGAGGTGAAGTGGAAGTGGGCCCTTCAATTCTTTAAATGTGCCTTTAGTCTCCCGTCTGCTGTCAGTAGCCAGTTGGTTTTCTTGGTTTTCCCTCCCCTGCCACCATAATCACTGCTTCTCAAGACAGAATACAGCCAGTTGGTCTCCTGTTCCTCTCTTACACTATTGCTGCTCTTCAATCAATCATCAGTCTCTCAGAGTGACCAGGAGATATACCTAATATCTGACCCTTTAGTAGAAAGACTACTTCTTGCATCTATTTAACAGATAGTGCTCTTCAGAGTCTTTAAGTATATACTTGCTGCCAATCATATTGCAGAATTAGTTAGGTTAGTAACAAGACTCCATTCAACTTATTCAGTGAGTTAACACATCAGTTGTAAGGCGTTCATGGAAAACTGAATCTAGCACATCTCATCAGTCCTGATGAAGTGTCTGGGCCCAAAACATCAACTGTTTACTCTTTTCCATAAATGCTGCCTGGCCTGCTGAGTTCCTCCAGCATTTTGTGCTTGTGTGATTTCCTGCATTTGCAGAATTTCTCATCTTCTAGCTGTATGGGATGATGAGAGGCATTGATTGTATGGATAGTCAGAGGCATTTTCCCAGGGCTGAAATGGCTAACATGAGAGGGCACAGTTTTAGGGTGCTTGCAAGTAGGTACAGAGGAGATGTCAAGGATAAGTTTTTTACACAGAGAATGGTGAGTGCATCTACATCCCCATCTACATCAACGGAGTTGTAGTGGAGTGTGTATCAAGCTTCAAATTCCTTGGTTTCCACATTTCCACGGATCTCACCTGGTTCCTGAACTCCCCCATCCTGATCAAAAAGGCGCAACAGCGCCTTTATTTCCTGCAGAGCATCAAGAAAGCTCACCTCTGCCCTAGGATACTGATGGACTTTTACCGCTGTACCATTGAGAGCATACTCACCAACTGCATCTCAGTGTGGCATGGCAATTGTCCCATATCGGACCGCAAAGCACTCCAGCATGTGGTAAGAACTGCCCAGTGGATTATCGGCACCCAATTGCCCACCATTGAGAACATCTACCATAAACGCTGCCTGGGCAGGGCAAAAAGCATTATCAAGGATGCATCTCACCCTAACCATGGACTTTTTAATCTCCTCCCATCCGATAGACGCTACAGGAGCCTCCGCTCCCGGACCAGCAGGCTCAGGAAGAGCTTCTTCCCTGAGGCTGTGACTCTGCTGAACCTGACGTCACAGCACTAAGCAGTATTGCACCCATATTGTACTGTCTCAGTACTTTTATATTTGTGTGCTGTAGCACTTATTCGCAGTTATTTTGTAAATAACACTATCCTTTGCATTTCTGGTTAGATGCTAACTGCATTTCATTGGCTTTGTATCTGTACTTGGCACAATGATAATAAAGTTGACTCTAATCTAATCTAATCTAATGGAATGGGCTGCCGGCAATGGTGGTGGAGGCAGGTGCAATAGGATCTTTTAAGACACTCTTGGATAGGTACATGGAGCTTAGAAAATTAGAGGGCTCTAAGTAATTTCTAAAGTAAGTACATATCTGGCACAGCATTGTGGGCCGAAGGTCCTGTATTGTGCTGTAGGTTTTCTATGTTTCTATGTTTCTACAACTAGTACCTTATCCAGCACAAAGCTTAACTGCTCAGGTTCAAAGCAACATTGTCCAGGAGAAGCTGACTGCCCAGGTTCAGCTACACAGGAGGCAGCTGATGGTAAATAAACCGAAAAGTGCATTGCCGTATGTGAAGGAATTTATTTTCTATCATTTATTTTCAGGCCTAATTGCAAATGGGCAATTATGCAATCGTAAGAACTTTTATTAACTGAATACGAGCTCATTGTAAAGTTGCAAATCCTTCCTGACAAGACTATTCATTATAGAGCTATTAAGAGCATCGGTGTGATCAATCACAACAATTACTACTTCTTTTCTGTTAGTGACAATAGATAATTTAACACTTTTGCAGCTTTGGTATTGCTCACAGTTGTAAATTAAATCATCCAATGTGTTATGGGTTGAAATTCTGTAAATCAGCCAAACAGCTGCATGTGAGCTACTTGAGTTTTGTCAACTAACAGAATATATGTTCTCTTCTCGCCACAACACATGAAATGTGAAGGAAAAACATTCCTGCATGAAGAAAATGGTAACTGTCAGCAAGGAAATTTGAGATGTCAACCCACCAAATATCACATCAAATGTTAATCTTCAAACAAGAAACCTTTCACCCAGTGTCCAAAAGGTAAGATCTAGTCTCTATTCTACTACAACATAACCTCTCCCCTGGAATTATTCAACCTAGCAACTTGCCTTCATAAGATCAAAGGTCAAAGGTTTGATTATTTGTCACATATACAATGAAGCACACAGTCAAATGCATTGTTTTGCATTGACATCCTGCAAAATCTGAGGATGTGTTGGAGACAGACTGCAGTGTCACCTTGCTTCCAGTACCACCATAGCATGCCCACTATTTACTGCTTTCTACTTCTTTTGAATGTGAGGCAAAACAAGAAATGACAATGCAACAAGTCTATAATAAAGATGGTAAGATGGTACTTTTGGTACGATGGCAGTGCGTTTGATCGCAGTAGCTTCTGTGGGGTTTCTGCGGTCCTTTTTTAAACACTTTTTTATGATCACAAGATCCTACTAGACATTAAGAACTTGAAGTACTACAGGTGAACCCCATCAGCGGGTTGCTCATGGCGGAGAAACTGAAGGAGCTTGACTTAGTTCGGATCATGCTGCTGATTGCGTCGGAGAGGCTTCGGAGGAGTCAAGCCGCAAAGTCATAGTCATAGTCGTACTTTATTGATCCCGGGGGAAATTGGTTTTCATTACAGTTGTACCATAAATAATAAATAGTAATGGTAATACTACTATTAGTAAATAGTAATAGGCATGGAAATAATAAACAGTAATAGAAAAATAGTAATAAATAGTTAAATAGTAATATGTAAATTATGCCAGTAAATTATGAAAAAAGTCCAGGACCAGTCTATCGGCTCAGGGTGTCTGACCATCCAAGGGAGGAGTTGTAAAGTTTGATCGCCACAGGCAGGAATGACTTCCTATGACGCTCTGTGCTGCATCTTGGAGGAATGAGTCTCTGGCTGAATGTACTCCTGTGCCCACCCAGTACATTATGTAGTGGATGGAAGACATTGACCAAGATGGCATGCAACTTAGACAGCATCCTCTTTTCAGACACCACCATGAGAGAGTCCAGTTCCATCTCCACAACATCACTGGCCTTACGAATGAGTTTGTTGATTCTGTTGGTGTCTGCTACCCTCAGCCTGCTGCCCCAGCACACAACAGCAAACATGAGAGCACTGGCCGCCACAGACTCGTAGAACATCCTCAGCATCGTCTGGCAAATGTTAAAGGACCTCAGTCTCCTCAGGAAACAGAGACGGCTCTGACCCTTCTTGTAGACAGCCTCAGTGTTCTTAGACCAGTCCAGTTTATTGTCAATTCATATCCCCAGGTATTTGTAATCCTCCACCATGTCCACATTGGCCCCCTGGATGGAAACAGGGGTCACCAGTACCTTAGCTGTCCTCAGGTCTACCACCAGCTCCTTAGTCTTTTTCACATTAAGCTGCAGATAATTCTGCTCACACCATGTGACAAAGTTTCCTACCGTAGCCCTGTACTCAACTTCATCTTCCTTGCTGATACATCCAACTATGGCAGAGTTATCCGAAAATTTCCGAAGATGACAAGACTCTGTGCAGTAGTTGAAGTCCGAGGTGTAAATGGTGAAGAGAAAGGGAGACAAGACAGTCCCCTGTGGAGCCCCAGTGCTGCTGATCGCTCTGTCGGACAAAGGAGACGTGCAGTCTAATAGCGAAGGACCATCACAGTTGCTTTTCTTGGGATCTTGCATGATTGTATTTGTGTCTGCTACCTTGTATGTACAATGTGTGCTTTGTGCTGTGAGTGACATTGGACATTGTTAATGTGGAATGCTGCAAGTCCGATTCACCGATTTATTGGCAGACAGCGGGAGTGGATGGCGGGGATGCTGCGTGGTATCGGTCATAGCAAGAACTACACCTCAAGCAGCAGCGTTGCTGGTTTATGGCCGCCAAGAAAGAGGCATCGAAGCCGTTATGGCTCCACTGGGGAATGTGTCGTGCAGCGTCCAGGCTGGAGTCGGTGCTACCCACCAACCCCCACCCACAGTATTTGCTCAGAAGAAGACAAGCTGTTTTGCGATCAACTGCATATTTCTGCGGCATCCACCCACTGGACTGTTATGTGTTTACAGTGGCTGTATTTTACTGATATCTTACATGTGCTTACTATCTTGAATGTACTCTTGATGCTTTGTGCTGTGTATTACTATTGGTACTGTGTTTTGCACCTTGACCCTGGTGTAACGCTGTTTCATTTGGCTGTATTCATGGATATCCATGTTTGGTTGAATGGAAATTAAACATGAATTGAATCAAAGAATAGTCTTTAATATTCTCCATTTGACTCCTTGTACCTTCTCAGAAGATGATTTCTAAAGAACAAGGTGTAGAAAATGCTCTCATACCTAGTTTTGGTTCTCTAGCTTTACAGACAAGTTCATAAACTGGTAGACGTATCACAGCTATTCTTAATCAATTAAGTTAATCAATTCTTAAGTTATACCAACATGTCTCCTGCCCCACTAGAGGCCGGAATATACTTGACCACTGCTACACAGCAGTCAAGGATGCCTATCATTCCGTCCCACGACCTCACTTCGGAAAATCAGACCATCAGGCCGTACTCCTCCTCCCAGCTTACAAACAGAAGCTGAAGCGGGAGGTCACAGTGTCAAAAGTAGTGTCACGTTGGACGGAGGAAACAGATGAGGTCCTCCGTGACTGCTTTGAATCGGTGGACTGGTTTGTATTCACATACTCGGCAGCTAACCTTGATGAGTATGCCTCAGCTGTCAAGGACTTTATTTGGAAACGCACGGAGGACTGTGTGTCTCGCAAGACGATCCGGGTATTCCCTAAAAGGAAACCTTGGATGAATTATGAGGTCAAGTCCCTTTTAAAGGCTAGAGCTGCGGCTTTTAGGTCCGGGGATACCAGTCGCTACACGGAATAGAAACAGAAATAGTACAGCACAGTACAGGCCCTTCGGCCCACAATGTTGTGCCAACCCTCAAACCCTGCCTCCCATGTAAGCCCCCACCTTAGATTCCTCCATATACCTGTCTAGTAGTCTCTAGTAATCCTGGCATGAACTCCGGAAAGCCATTAAGGGTGCCAAGAGGCAATATCGAGCCAAGTTGGAAACCCAATAGACTATGGCAGGGTCTAAATGAGATCACTGGGCGCAAAGAAAAGGCTGGGAATATCAATAACTGCGGCGCTTCTCTTCCTGACGAACTTTACATATTCTACGCAAGACTCGAACAGAAGAGGAGCGTCCCACTCCCTCTGGATGAACCAGACCTGGTGGCATCGAGATTCATCGTCACCGAGGAGGACGTTAGAAGGGCCTTCCTGAAGATAAAACCAAGGAAGGCCACTGGCCCAGATGGCATCCCTGGACGGGTTCTCCGGGCCTGTGCAAGTGAGCTAGCTGGAGTGTTTGCTGACATCTTCAACTGCTCCTTGCTTTAGTCTAAGATTCCCTCGTGTTTTAAGAAGGCAACGATAATCCCAGTGCCGAAGAAGAGCAAGGTGGCATGCCTGAATGACTATCGACCTGTGGCTCTGACATCAATTGCTATGAAGTGCTTCGAGAGATTGGTTATGGCACACATCAACCACAGCCTACCGGTCAACCTCGACGCTTTGCTATTTGCCTACCGGAGCAGCAGGTCAATGGCAGATGCCATCTCTCTGGCCCTACATTCCTCCGTAGAACACCTGGAGAATAAAGACGCATACGTAAGGCTCCTTTACATTGACTACAGCTCTGCCTTTAATACCATCGTTCCAAATAAACTGATTCCTAAACTCCGGAACCTGGGCCTTAGTACTCAGATATGCAGCTGGATCTTCAACCTCCTCACAGACAGGACCCAGGCTGTAAAAATAGGGGACAAGCTCTCCTCTACAATCACTCTGAGTACTGGTGCCCCACAAGGCTGTGTACTCAGCCCCCTGCTGTACTCACTGTACACCCATGATTGTGTAGCCAAGTTTCCATCAAACTCAATATGTAAGTTTGCTGATGACGCAACAATTGTAGGCTGTATCTCGGGTAATGATGAGTTTGAGTACAGACAGGAAATTAAGAACCTGGTGGCATGGTGCGAAGACAATAGCCTATCCCTCAACGTCAGCAAGATGAAGGAATTGGTTGTTGACTTCAGATGGAGTAGCAGACTGCAAGACCCAATTTACATCGGTGGTGCGCAGTGGAACAGGTCAAAAGCTTTAAGTTCCTTGGGGTCAATATCACAAATGACCTGACTTGGTCCAACCAAGCAGAGTTCACTGCCAAGAAGGTCCACCAGCACCTTTACTTCCTGACAAAGCTAAAGAAATTTGGCGTGTCCCCTAAAACTCTCACTAATTTTTATAGATGCACTGTAGAAAGCATTCTTCTAGGGTGCATCACAACCTGGTATGGAAGTTGTCCTGTCCAAGACCGAAAGAAGCTGCAGAAGATCGTGAACACGGTGCAGCACATCACACAAACCAATCTTCCGTCCGTGGACTCACTTTACACCACATGCTGTCGGAGCAGTGCTGCCAGGATAATCAAGGACACGATCCACCCAGCCAACACACTTTTCGTCTCTCTTCCCTCCAGGAGAAGGCTCAGGAGCTTGAAGACTCGTACGGCCAGATTTGGGAACAGCTTCTTTCCAACTGTGATAAGACTGCTGAACGGATCCTGACCCAGATCTGGGCCGTACCCTCCAAATATCCGGACCTGGCTCTTCGTTTTTTTTTGCACTACCTGACCTCCCATTTTTCTATTTTCTATTTATGGTTTTTAATTTCAATTTTTAATATTTACTAATTTTAACTATTTTTAGTATCTTTAATATTTAATATTGTAATCCAGGGAGCGTGAAGCGCAGAATCAAATATCGCCGTGATGATTGTACGTTCTAGTACCAATTGTTTGGCAACAATAAAGTATCAAGTATAAAGTATAATCCTAAATAAACAATCAGTGGATTTACTTAGGCAAAGTCATGTTTCACTCATCTTGTGGAGGATTTTCAGTCTCTTCATAATTTATGACACAACTTTGTGACAGCTAGAGTACAAATACAATAGCCTTTCTGACTGGCAGTGGGGGCGAGAGTTAGTTGGTGATTGCAGTCATTTGGTCAACACATAAAAGCAGACATGAATAATGGATAGCCAAGGGTTTCTGTCCTGTTTCTCTCCCCTAGTAATTGTGATACCAGTGAATTGATCGCACAAGTTCATTCATGTGGAAGCTATTATTAAGAAGTTATAAAGGGCACGTTGAAATAATTAAGGTAATCAGGTGATGCCAATATTTTTATGACAGGGAAGTCACATTTGACCAATCACAAACAAGAGAAATTCTGCAGATGCTGGAAATCCAAGCAACACACACAAAATGCTGGAGAAGCTCAGCAGGTCAGGCAGCATCTATGGAATAGGGTGCAGTTGACATATCGGGCCAAGACACTTCAACAGGACAGGAGAAAAAAAGATGAGGAGTAGAGTTAAAAGGTGGGGGGGAGTGAGAAACAAAAGGTGATAAGTGGAACTGGGAGGGGGAGGCATGAAGTAAAGACTTCCCAGCTCTGAAGTAAAGAGCTGGAAAGCTGATTGGTGAAAGGGAAACAGGGCTGGAGAAGTGGGAGTCTGATTGGAGAGGACAGAAGGCCATGGAAGAAAGAAAAGGGGGGAAGGAGCACCAGAGTGAGACAATGGGAAGGCAAGGACATAAGTTGAGAGAGGGAAAAGGGGATGGGGAATGGTGAAGGGGGGCATTACCAGAAGTTTGAGAAATCGATATTCATACCATCAGGTTGGAGGCTACCAGACAGAATATAAGGTGTTGTTCCTCCAACTTGAGTGTGACCTCATCACGACAGTGGAGGAGACCATGGATAGACATATCAGAATGGGAATGGGAAGTGGAATTAAAATGGGTGGCCACTGGGAGATCCACGTCATCTGTATTCTTTTCCTTAGATGCTGCCTGGCCTGCTGAGTTACTTCAGCATTTTGTGTGTGTTTCTCACATTTGACCAATTTATTGGAGTCCTTTGAAGAAGAAACATGTGCTACAGATAAAGGGAAACTGAAGAACTTTCAGAAACCATTTGATAAGATTTCATCTCATGGGTATGACAGAAGATAAAAGCTTGCTGTTCAGTGGGTAACATTTGGTGTAACCAGATGATTGGGTGGTTAACAAGAAAAAGGAAGCAGGCATTGTTGGATTTTTGTTAGCAAAATGTAACTTCTTGTGTGCCACAGGAATATTTTATTATTTTACAATATATTTAGAAGGTACCTGAAAACATGGTGAATAAATTTGTTGATGACAGAAAGGTAGGTTATGAAGGGAACATAAGAAAGCTGCAAAGGGATCTATTGTAGATAGGTCAAAGATATTCAAATGCTAAAAATGTGGGAAAATGTACAATTGTTTTGGTAGAATCTTGAAAAGGTGGATGTAGAGAGGCTATGTTCCCCTGTGGAAGATTCTAAACTGGCATCACTGCTTAAAAATATGCTCACTCATGTAAAAGATTTAGACTTTTTTTCTCTGAGTTATGAGCCATTGCCCTTTGGGGGAGTTCCAGTGGAAGCTGCATTTGAAGATCCCACACCGAAACTGCCTCAGCTTCAACATGCTCAGAGGATCTTGCAACGTGATTAATAATACTTGAGCAATGCCCATCAAGTAGAACCAATTCCTGTGCAAGCTGAAAATAAATGGATATCCCACAATAAATGAGATGGAATGAAATTTTACAGTCCACTGTTCACAATGATTCCTATGAGCTACTAGATCTACAAATCTGATCATTCCTGATGCCGACGAGAACTGGTTAGTTCTCAACCAGTCAGCTTTTTTTCAATAAGATATATAACCAGATAGATAAAATATAACTATAAGCAACAGTGAATATATATAGTAATTACACTGGACAGCAATTTTTTTGAAAGTATTGTTTACTCAGATTTATTTCTTGTTTATGATAGGCCACTTGAAGCTGAACACTAATATAATTTCAGAAGATTTGAATTACATAGGAATTTGGAGAAACAAGTAATTATTTTATAGAATATAATGCACTTAATTGCATGACGATGCTGACACTTTGCAATAGTTCAAATAAGCTAAAAACGCTTTGTTGATCATTCTTGTTTGTACTCAGTGTCTGAAGTTTCTTGCTTAATTGTCTGATGGATTCCAATTGCCCTGATATTGTTTTTTCATGATCACAATGTCCTGGTGAATCTTTTTACCATGCTTGTCATGTTCAGAGCCAAGGTTTGCAGGGAAGAAGTCTAAATGGGAATGTAGAAAATTAATCTTTAGTGACATGGTGTACTTCAACCAACTGCACATAGTTTTGTGTTCTGCCGTTACCAAGAAAATTTTCAACAATATCCTTGAAAGCCTTCCATGCGATTTTTCTCTGTTCCCACAAGAAGTTCTTCAAATTGCCTGTCATTGATGATCTGTTTGATTTGTGGACCAAAAAAATGCCTTCCTTCATCTTGGGGTTGGTTATTCTGACTTGCAATAGGGAAATTTCATGGTAATTTTCATGATCATCAGCCCAAAACCCATAAGATACACCCAAGTTATTCAGGAAGTAAAATCTTTGTTGTCCAGTGTTATTGGTTATATTTCCTTTCACAATTCTTTCATGCTAAAACAAATATGATCATGTGCAGCTTGTTCAAAAATGTTCAAAATGTTTGTTCATTGCTGAAACCTTATTGGATAACCATTTCCATGAAATATACAAATTGTTATCAACAATCTGTCTGTTGCAGAAACTCAGCAAATCAAGTATCATCCAGGGTTATGGGTGCAAGAGGCTGGTAATTGTCCACATTTTGGACCAAAATCCTGCAAAAAGTAGAAAAATAGTGAAGAGAAATCAGAATCAGAACCTGGTTTAAAATCACTGGCATATGTTGTAAAATGTGTTGTTTTGTGGCAAAAGTACATTGCAATACATAATAATAAAACTAAATTACAAAAAGAAGTGCTATATAGTGCAAAAATAGTGGTAGGATTCATGGGTTCATTGTTCATTCAGAAATTCAATGGCAGGGGAAAGAAGCTGTTCCTGAAATATTGAGTGTGTCTTTTCAGGCTGCTGTAGCTTCTCCTTGATGGTAGCAATGAAAAGAGAGCGTATCGAGGTGATTGGTGGTTGGGGGGTGGGTGTTGAGAGGTTGTTTAGTGACGGATGACACCTTCCTGATACATCACTTTTGAAGGTGTCCTGGATGCTGGGGTAGCGGGTGCTCATGATGGAGCTGGCTGAGTTTACAACTTTCTGCTGCACTTTCCAATCCTGTGCAGTAGCCCCTCCATACCAGACAGTGCTGCAACCAGTTAAATGCTCTTGTTGCTCTCCATCTGTAGAAATTTGCAACTGTCTTTGGTGACATACTAATTCTCCTCAAACATCTAATAAAATATAGCTACTGTCATGTCTTCTTTACAATTGCATCAATATTTTGGGACCAGGATAGAATCTCAGAGATATTGACTCCCAGGAACTTCAAACTGCTCATCCTTTCCACTTCTGATCCCTCCATGCGGACCGATGTGTGTTCCTCAACTTATCCTTCCTGAACTCCACAATTAATTCAATAGACACTAGACAATAGAGGCAGACATAGGCCATTTGGCCGTTCAAGCCAGCACTGCCATTGGCTTTGATCATGGCTGATCATCCACAATCAGTACCCCGTTCCTGCCTTCTCCCCATATCCCTTGACTCCGCTATCATTAAGAGCTCTATCTAACTCTTTCTTGAAAGCATCCAGAGATTTAGCTTCCACTGCCTTCTGAGGCAGAGCATTCCACAGATCCACAACCCTCTGTGTGAAAAAGTTTTTCCTCAACTCCGTTCTAAATGGCCTACCCCTTATTCTCCAACTGTGGCCTCTGGTTCTGGACTCCCCCAACATCGGGAACATGTTTCCTGCCTCTAGCATGTCCAATCCCTTAATAATCTTATATGTTTCAATCAGATCCCCTCTCATCCTTCTAAATTCCAGTGTATACAAGCCCAGTCGTTCTAATCTTTCGACATATGACAGTCCCGCCATCCTGGGAATTAACCCCGTGAACCTACACTACACTCACTCAATAGCAAGAATGTCCTTCCTCAAATTTGGAGACCAAAACCGTACACAATACTCCAGGTGTGGTCTCATCAGGGCCTTGTACAACTGTAGAAGGACCTCTTTGCTCCTATACTCAACTCCCCTTGTTATGAAGGCCAACATGACATTAGCTTTCTTCACTGCCTGCTGTACCTGTATGCTTACTTTCAGTGACTGATGAACAAGAACACCTAGATCTCATTGTGCTTCCCCTTTTCCTAATTTGACACCATTCAGATAGTAATCAGCCTTCCTGTTCTTGCCACCAAAGTGGATAACCTCACATTTATCCACATTAAACTGCATCTGCCATGCATCTGCCCACTCACCCAACCTGTCCAAGTCATCCCGCATTATCATATCATCCTCCGCACATTTCACACTGCCACCCAGCTTTGTGTCATCTGCAAATTTGCTAATGTTACTTTTAATCCCTTCATCTACATCATTAATGTGCATTTTAAATAGCTGCGGTCCCAGCACCGAGCCTTGTGGTACCCCACTAGTCACTGCCTGCCATTCTGAAAAGGACCCATTAATCCCTACTCTTTGCTTTCTTGGTCTTTACTGAAGTTGAGTGCAAGGTTGCTCCTGTGACACCTCGCAACCAACTGACCTATCTCGCTCCTGTAGGCCTCCTCATCACCATCTGTAATTCTGACAACAATAGTTGTGTCGGTGGCAAATAAATAGATAGCATTTGAGCTGTGCCTGGCCTACAATCATAAATGTAAAGAGGGTCAGCCAGAGGGCTAAGCACACATCCTTGAGGTGCACCAGTGTTGATTGTCAGCAAGGAGGAGATGTTATTTACAATCCACACAGATTGTGGTCTCCCAGTGAGGAAGTCAAGGATCCATTTGCAGAGGAAGGTGCAGAGGCCCAAGTTTTGGAGCTTGTTGATGATTACTAAGAGTATGATCATGTTGAACACTCAGCTGTGGTCAATAAACAGCTGCCTGAAATAAGTATTACTATTGTCTTTGTGATATAACACTGAGTGGAGAGCCAGTGAGACTGCATCCACTGTAGACCTATTGTGGTGACAACAGATTGCAGAGGGTCCAGCTCCTTGCTTAGGCAAGAGATGATTCTAACCATGATTAAACTCTCAAATCACTTCATCACAGTAGATGAGAGTGCCACTGGGTGATAGCCATTGGGGCAGCTCATCCTGCTCTTCTTGGGCACGGGTATGATTGTCAACCATCTGAATCGGGTAGGAACCTCCAACTACAGAAAGTGAGAGATTGAAGATATCCTTGAACATTCCCACCAGCTGGTTGACAGAGGTCTTCAGAGACCAAGCAGATACTCAATCGGGGCCTGATGCCTTGTGATGGTTCACTCTCATGAAGGATGTTCTGACGTGTTCTTACTAACTCTTCCTTCAGTTAGGCCTGACGAAGGGTCTCGGCCTGAAACGTCGACTGTACCTCTTCCTAGAGATGCTGCCTGGCCTGCTGCATTCACCAGCAACTTTGATGTGTGTTGCTTGAATTTCCAGCATCTGCAGAATTCCTGTTGTTTGCGTTTTTAAAATTCACTACTGCAAAGCCTCTTCCGGTGATGCCTACACCGAAGAAGTTTAGATCCTCTCTTCGACGGGAGTTCAGTGAAACCATCTCTCACTGCTCCCCATCTGTAATTTCTTCGGCTCTTCAACTTTTCGACCACATTTTGACTCAGACTTGCTATCACAGCCATATATCCTTTCTTGGAACGTGCCTCCATCGCCAACTTACTCCAATTGGCTTCAGGATTCGTTTCTGAGCCTCTCAATCTGGACCTCCTGAGGATCCCAGGTACTCACATTTTGTTGACTCTGCCTCTCGTCGCTTCTCCTGTCAAGCTCTGAAGGTGACCCTCTCTGCCATGAGGAGGTACTTGGTGTCCCTATCCCAGACCCTTCCACACATTCGGGACACTTCCTTCGCCGTCTGTAATGGTCCTACCCGTTATTTCATCCTCCGTCGAATTCACGCATGCAATCGCCGTTTTTTTGACTTTGTCATGTTAGGCAAAGATCGCAAGATCCTACATCTACGGACTCCAGAGCCTGCTGGCCCTGAAACTAGCAGGCATGAACTTCAGATTGCGGCCCCTGCCATTGATCTCACCGGCTCCAACACCTCAGGGCATATTCAAAACCCGGACTCCAGCAACGACCATGGACACCTTCACAGCGATTGCGCAACCACCAACTGCGACTCCAGCCTTGAACTCCAGGCTGGGTCTTTATGTGCTGCTATTGTGACTCCCGTCTCCCCTTCTCCCGCACCACTCTGCATCCCCATCTTCCTCAGATCCCACTGTCAGCTCCTGGGCCCTCAGAGGCTCTATCTTCCTCTCACCCCAACCCGCCCCTCTCCACTGACACCCCCAGCCTCCCCCTTCCCCCCTCTGATCCCAGCTGTCATCCGTGCCATCCCCTCCACCTTTCAACTGTCTGAGGCAGAACGCTCTGTCCTCAGTAAGGGCCTCACCTTTGTCCCCCTTCGCCCACACCCCAGCGAGTTCCGTGTTCACCACGATGCGGAACTCTTCTTCTGCTGTCTCCGTCTCCGAGCCTAATTCTTCGGCAAGGACTCTTCCACCCCCACCGATGACCCCTTTTCCCGTTTTCAACCCTCCTCTTCTTCATGGACACCTCGCTCTGGTCTTCTGCCTGCTCTGGATCTCTTTATCGCTAGCTGCCAACGGGACATCAACCGTCTCGACTTCGCCGCACCTTGTTCCCATTCCAACCTCACTCCTTCGGAACGCTCTGCTCTCCACTCCCCCTGCACTAATCCTAACCTTATTATTAAACCCGCCGATAAGGGGGGTGCTGTTGTAGTCTGGCGTACTGACCTCTACCTTGCCGAGGCACAGCGGCAACTTGCGGATACCTCCTCTTATTTACCCCTCGATCGTGACCCACTAAGGAGCACCAGGCCATTGTCTCCCACATCATCACCGACTTTATCCGCTCAGGGGATCTCCCATCCACTGCTACCAACCTTATAGTTCCCACACCCCGCACTTCCCGTTTCTACCTCCTACCCAAGATCCACAAACTTGCCTGTCCTGGCAGACCTATTGTCTCAGCCTGCTCTTGCCCCACTGAACTCATTTCTGCATACCTTGACACGGTTTTATCCCCCCTTGTTCAATCCCTTCCTACCTATGTTCATGACACTTCTCACGCTCTTAAACTTTTCGATGATTTTAAGTTCCCTGGCCCCCACCGCTTTATTTTCACCATGGATGTCAAGTCCTTATATACTTCCATCCCCCATCAGGAAGGTCTCAAAGCTCTACGCTTCTTTTTGGATTCCAGACCTAATCAGTTCCCCTCTACCACCACTCTGCTCCGTCTAGCGGAATTAGTCCTTACTCTTAATAATTTCTCCTTTGGCTCCTCCCACTTCCTCCAAACTAAAGGTGTAGCTATGGGCACCCGTATGGGTCCTAGCTATGCCTGCCTTTTTGTTGGCTTTGTGGAACAATCTATGTTCCGTGCCTATTCTGGTATCTGTCCCCCACTTTTCCTTCGCTACATCGACGACTGCATTGGCGCTGCTTCCTGCACGCATGCTGAGCTCGTTGACTTTACTAACTTTGCCTCCAACTTTCACCCTGCCTTCAAGTTTACCTGGTCCATTTCCGACACCTCCCTCTCCTTTCTAGATCGTTCTGTCTCTGTCTCTGGAGACAGCTTATCCACTGATGTCTACTATAAGCCTACTGACTCTCACAGCTATCTGGACTATTCCTCTTCTCACCCTGTCTCTTGCAAAAATGCCATCCCCTTCTCGCAATTCCTCTGTCTCCGCCGCATCTGCTCTCAGGATGAGGCTTTTCATTCTAGGACGAAGGAGATATCCTCCTTTTTTAAAGAAAGGGGCTTCCCTTCCTCCACTATCAACTCTGTTCTCAAATGCATCTCCCCCATTTCACATACATCTGCTCTCACTCCATCCTCCCGCCACCCCCCCTAGGAATAGGGATCCCCTGGTCCTCACCTACCACCCCACCAGCCTCCGGGTCCAAGATATCATTCTCCATAACTTCCGCCACCTCCAACGGGATCCCACCACTAAGCATATCTTTCCCTCCCCCTCCTCTCTGCTCTCCACAGGGATCGCTCCCTACGCGACTCCCTTGTCCATTCGTCACCCCCATCCCTCCCCACTGATCTCCCTCCTTGCACTTATCCTTGTAAGCGGAATAAGTGCTACACATGCCCTTACACTTCCTCCCTTACCACCATTCAGGGCCCCAAACAGTCCTTCCAGGTGAGGCGACACTTCACCTGTGAGTCGGCTAGGGTGATATACTGTGTCCGGTGCTCCCAATGTGGCCTTCTATATATTGGCGAGACCCGACGCAGACTGGGAGACCGCTTTACTGAACACCTACGCTCTGTCCACCAGAGAAAGCAGGATCTTCCAGTGGCCACACATTTTAATTCCACATCCTATTCCCATTCTGACATGTCTATCCATGGCCTCCTCTACTGTAAAGATGAAGCCACACTCAGGTTGGAGGAACAACACCTTATATTCTGTCTGGGTAGCTTCCAACCTGATGGCATGAACATCGACTTCTCTAACTTCCGCTAATGCCCCACCTCCCCCTCATACCCCATCTGTTATTTATTTTTATACACAGATTCTTTCTCTCACACTCCTTTTTCTCCCTCTGTCCCTCTGACTATACCCCTTGCCCATCGTCTGGTTCCCCCTCCCACCTTGTCTTTCTCCACGAGCCTCCTGTCCCATGATCCTCTCATATCCCCTTTGCCAATCACCTGTCCAGCTCTTAGCTTCATCCCTCCCCCTCCTGTCTTCTCCTATCATTTTGGATCTCCCCCTCCCCCTCCCACTTTCAAATCTCTTACTAACTCTTCCTTCAGTTAGTCCTGACGAAGGGTCTCGGCCTGAAACTTTGACTGTACCTCTTCCTAGAGATGCTGCCTGGCCTGCTGCGTTCACCAGCAACTTTGATGTGTGTTGCTTGAATTTCCAGCATCTGCAGAATTCCTGTTGTTTTTGTTTATTCAATCTTTTTTATTGAAGTGTGGTATTTGTTGATGTTTGGCATTTTTTACGTCCTTTAGATAGGGAGTACTCTTTTTTTTCCCATGTTCATCATACATATTCCAGGACTGATTTTTTTTATTGATAGTCAAATGATATCATCAGTTCGTTCCTGTGCATATAAAGAGATTGCTGTTTCAGATCATGCTCCTATATTTCTATCTTTAAATCTCCCTGGTTTTCCTCAAACCAACAGATTTTGACATTTTAATACAACTTTGTTATCTGATAAGGAATTTTTAAAATTTCTAGAGAAGCATATTATTTTGTTTTTTGAAGAGAATAAAAAGGAAGCGATTTCTAATCTTTTTTGTATGGGATACTTTCAAGGCCTATATTAGAGGACAAATTATTTCTTATACTGCCAGTGTTAAGAATAAAGCTAATAAAGAAAGAATTGAATTAGCCAATCCATTGAAACAATTAGATCAAAATTGGCTACAGCTCCAGATCCTGTTTTATATAAAAGACATGTTGAAGTTAAAACTAAATATGATCTTCTGTTAACATATCCAATTGAAACTCAACTTGTTAAAGATAAAACTCAATTTTACATTCACGGAGATAAATCAGGCAAAGTATTGGCCAACCAATTAAAAACTTCCGTAGTTAAACGACAAATTAAAGAAATTTGCAAAACTAATTGTGATAGTTCAACTGATCACTCTGAAATAAATGATATCTTTAGAGAATTCTATTCTAAACTTTATAGTTCTGATTCCTCTAAAGATAATACTGTAATGAATAATTTTCTAGATTAATTAAATATTCCTGCACTTTCTGTAGACAATTGCAAACAGATGGATCAACCCATGTCTTATGAGGAAATCACCAAGGCTATACGTTCATTACACTAGGGGAAGGCTCTGGGTCCAAATGGATTTTCTGGAGAATATTATAAGGCTTTTTCATCATTAATTATACCACAGTTTCACTTACTCTTTTTGGATTCTTTCAAATTAGGTAGTTTGCCTCAATCTTTTTATGAAGCTTCTATTTCGCTTATCCTAAAAAAGAACAAGGACCCAACTGAATGCTCTTCATATAAGTCAATTTCATTACTCAATGTTGATACTAAATTGTTTCTAAAGTTCTGGCTTGTAGGATTGAAAATATTTTACCTTCTATTATTTCTGATGATCAGATGGGATTTATTAAAAAACTGACATTCCCATTTTAATATATGCCATGTATTAAATGCTATTTACTCTCCTTCTCAGGAGATATCGGAATGTGTGATATCCTTAGAAGCTGAGAAGGCCTTTGATCAGGTTGAATACAATTATTTATTTAAAACCTTAGAAAAATTTAATTTTGGACCAGGTTTTATTCAATGGATTAAATTACTTTATCTATCTCCTTCTGTTCGGGTTCTTACTAATTTTCAAAATTCCAAACCATTTAAACTTCACCGTGGAACTAGACAAGGCTGTCCGTTGAGTCCTTTGCTTTTTGATCTAGCTTTAGAACCCCTTGCCATTGCTTTTCAAGAATCTAATGATATCTGTGGTATTTTAAGGAGAGGTATCACCCACAAAATCTCGCTTTACGCTGACGATATATTGCTTTTTATCTCTAATGATGAGACCTCGCTACCTTGCATACTTCCTTTACTCTCCTATTTTAGCCAGTTTTCAGGATATAAATTGAACCTACATAACAGTAAGTTATTTCCTTTAAATAATTTGGTATCAATTAATAATAATCTCCCTTTTAAAATTGTAAGGAATCAATTTACCTATTTGGGTGTAACAGTCACTAAGAATTACAAACACCTGTTTAAAGAAAACTTTCTTACTTTATTGAAACATGTAAAAAGGATATCATTAAATTGGTCACCTCTTTCAATATCGTTGATTGGACAAATTAATTATATTAAAATGAATATTCTACCTAAATTTATATGTCATTTTTAGGCTATACCCGTTTTTATTCTGAAATCCTTTTTCGACTCTCTTGAATCTATTTTATCCTCCTATATATGGAAAAATAAACATCCTTGTTTAAATAAAGTTCATCTTCAAAAATCTAAAATGTCTGGAGGTTTAGCGTTAACTAATTTTAGGTTTTATTACTGGGCAATTAATATACAATATCTTATTTATTGGCTATATTATATTAATCGTGTAGACTGTCCGGTATGGGTTTCTTTAGAAGCTGACTCTGTTAATAAATTTTCTATTATTTCTCTTCTTGGATCCTCACTTCCTTTATTTGTAAGTAAACTAACTGATAATTTAATAGTTAAACATACTCTGAGGATCTGGATACAATTTAGAAAACATTTTGGTTTATTGAGATTTTCCCTTTCAAGTCCCACTTATTCTAATTTTTTTTAAACCCTCCATGACTGATTTAGTTTTTAAAGAATGGGTTTTAAATGTTTTTGGGATCTGTTTATTGGAGGAAATCTTTTTTCATTTGGGCAATTGTCAGCTAAATATAGCTTACCCAAAACTCACTTTTTTAGATATCTACAAATCAGAGACTTTCTAAGATTTCAGTTATGCACATTTCCTATAAGCTCAGATAAGAATTTACTAGATGTAATTTTTAATTTGACACCTTTTCATAATGGTTCAGAATCTAATATTTATGGTATGTTACTGGAGACGAGGAATGTTCCTTTAGACAAAATTAAGAATCTCTGGGAACAAGATTTACAGACAATCAATATCTGAGGAAACTTAGAATGATGACTATTTTGCTTAAATTTTTATATGTATTTCAATCGGTTCCAATTTTTATTCCAAAATCTTTTTTTGATAATGTTGACTCAAAAATTTCCTCATATATATGGCAGAACAAAAATCCTAGGCTACGTAAAAGGTATTTACAGAAATCTAAAAAAGTGTGGGGGGGCGGGGTTTAGCGCTCCGGAATTTTAGGTTTTATTATTGGGCAATTAATATTTGATACTTCAAATTTTGGTTGCGAGATTTGGATGCAACTTCAAGTCCACATTGGGTAAATCTTGAATGTGATTCATTACAAGGGTTTTCTTTGGGTTCGGTTTTAGGAACTTCGCTTCCTTTCACTTTTTTTAAACTGTATAAACAAATGAATAATCCAACAGTTAAGCATACTTTATGCATACGGTTTCAATTCTGAAAATTTTTTGGGTTGAATCAATTTATTTTAGCAAGTGCTATTATATCTAATTTCCTTTTTCAACCTTCCACTATGGATCAAGATTACTTTGACTGGAACGTCAAAGGTATAGTATGATTTCGTGATTTATTTTTGGATAACTGATCTATGTCTTCTGATCAACTTTCTAATAAATATAATTTACCCAGATCTCTCTTTTTAGATACCTACAGGTTAGAAACTTTTTAATTACTATTTCTCCCAATTTTCCACACTTATATCCAATGGATATTTTGGAAAAAATTTTAGATTTAAATCTCTCTCAGAAAAGTGTTGTAGCAATTATTTATAATATAATTATGAATTTATGTCCTAACGTATCTAATAAAATTAAAACTGATTGGGAAAGAGAACTTAAGATTATTATACTGATTGAAAAATGGGGAAAAATTCTTCAATTAGTTAATTCATCTTCTATACGTGCTAAACATGCGTTGATACAGTTTAAAGTAGTACACAGGGCTCATATGTCCAAAGATAAACTATCTCGTTATTACTCTTATATAAATCCTATATGTGATAGATGTCATTCCGAGATAGCTTCTTTGACTCACATATATTGGTCATGTCCTTTGTTGGAAAACTATTGGAAAGATATTTTTGATATTATTTCAATGGTTTTGAATATAGACTTACAACCTCATCCAATTACTGCTATTTTTTGGGTTACCAATGATAGAATCAAATCATTTAACCTCTTCAGCTTGTCGGATGATTGCATTTCTTACCTTAATGGCTAGATGATCCGTTTTGCTGAATTGGAAAGAGATTAACCCTCCTACTATATTTCACTGGTTTTCACAAACTATGTTGTGTTTTAATTTGGAAAAAAAAATTAGAAGTGTGGTTTACGACCTTTCCATTAAATTTGAAAAAACTTGGAGGCCATTTATTCAGCATTTTCATATGATGTAATTTGACCATTTCCAAACTTATTTTACTTCTCTGTAGTGTTGGTTGAGAAGAACAGAGTCGTCGACAATAATGTTTTCTTTTCTTCCATTTTTTACAATGTTAAAACAGCCCAGGTCTTTTTTTTTTAGTTTAGTTGATTAATTCTGTTTAGATAGTTTTTTTGAGGGTTTTTTTTGATTTTTTTTCTTTTTTCATGATTTTTGTCCTGATTTTTTTTTCTTCTCTATTATTCATTGGTATCCTATATGATTTGGGAGTTTTGTTAATTAAGTACTATTTGGTTCTGTAATTACTCATGTTAAGTATAACAATGTATTCCCAATAACTTTGTACTATTATTATGTTATGTTTATATTTTATGAAACTAATAAAAAGATTGAAAAAGAAAGAAAAGAAAGAAAGAAATTTTTAAACTGGTTACTACTTCATCGCTATGTGCTTGCCATTCCCTCATACAATTTAACGTGGTATATAGAGACCATATGACTAAAGATAAGCTTTCTCATTTTTATTCAGATATATATCCCTACTGTGACAGATGTAATATTGGAGAAGCTTCATTAATTCATATGTTTTGGACTTGTCAGTGTCTTGAAAAATATTGGAAGGAAGTTTTTCAAACTTTACTTTTTAAGTCAATTTTAAGCGTAATCCCCTGACAGCCCTAGTCAGTATCGTTGCAGGACAAGATATCAAGTTGAAGACATCTGATTTGCATATTTTGTCCTTTAGCTGTCTTATAGCTAGGAGGGCACTTTTGTTTAAATGGAAAGATGTTTTTCCTCTTACTCATGTTCAATGGTTTTGTGACGTTATGTCATGCTTAGATTTAGAGAAGATTCATTCTTCAATTTCTGAATCTCGTCAAGACTTTCAAACATTGTGGCGACTTTTCTGAATTATTTTCAAAACTTTAAAAAAAATCTTCAACTCGTTATTAATTTTTATTATATGAGAAAGTATTTTATCTTGTTTTCTCCTTAATAAACAGCTTCTGTCTTGGTAGGAGTTAGACTCTTTTTTGTAATAAATTTGTATATTTCAATATAGCTATTGATTAACTTACATGAATACAGGGTAATGAGATTGTTATTATGAATAGATATAATGTAATTGGCAGTTTATAAAAATCTTTTTTGACCTTTTATGTATACTTTCTTGTATTCTGTATTCTTCTATGTAGAAACTAATAAAAATATTGGAAAGGAAAAGCCTGTGGTATTACAGCGAAGATTCTAGCATAGATAAAGGAGTGCTTATTGACAGGAGGAAAAGAGTGGGAATAAAAGAAGGCTTTTCTCAATGGCTGCAGGTGACTAGTGATATTCCACAGGAGTCTGTGTTGGGACCACTTCTTTTTACATTATATGTCAATAACTTGGAAGACTGAATTGATGTCTTTGTAGCAATATTTGTGGATGATATGAAGATATGTGAGTGGGCAGGTGAGGAAGAGGCTGTGGAAGTACAGACATATTAGGAGAATGGGCAAGGAAATTAGCCAGAGAAAGTGGCTCACCTGAGGACTGGGAGAAATTCAGAGTTCAGCAGAGGAGGACAAAGGGCTTAATTAGGAAGGGGAAAAAAGATTATGAGAGAAAACTGGCAGGGAACATAAAAACAGACTGTAAAAGCTTTTATAGATATGTAAAAAGGAAAAGACTGGTAAAGACAAATGTAGGTCCCCTCCAGACAGAAACAGGTGAATTGATTATGGGGAGCAAGGACATGGCAGACCAATTGAATAATTACTTTGGTTCTGTCTTCACTAAGGAGGACATAAATAATCTTCCAGAAATAGTAGGGGACAGAGGGTCCAGTGAGATCGAGGAACTGAGCGAAATACATGTTAGTAGGGAAGTGGTGTTAGGTAAATTGAAGAGATTGAAGGCAGATAAATCCCCAGGGCCAGATGGTCTGCATCCCAGGGTGCTTAAGGAAGTAGCCCAAGAAATAGTGGATGCATTAGTGATAATTTTTCAAAACTCGTTAGATTCTGGACTAGTTCCTGAGGATTGGAGGGTGGCTAATGTAACTCCACTTTTTAAAAAAGGAGGGAGAGAGAAACCGGGGAATTATAGACCGGTTAGCCTAACGTCGGTGGTGGGGAAACTGCTGGAGTCAGTTATCAAGGATGTGATAACAGCACATTTGGAAAGCAGTGAAATGATCGGAGAAAGTCAGCATGGATTTGTGAAAGGAAAATCATGTCTGACGAATCTCATAGAATTTTTTGAGGATGTAACTAGTAGAGTGGATAGGGGAGAACCAGTGGATGTGGTATATTTGGATTTTCAAAAGGCTTTTGACAAGATCCCACACAGGAGATTAGTGTGCAAACTTAAAGCACACGGTATTGGGGGTAAGGTATTGGTGTGGGTGGAGAGTTGGTTAGCAGACAGGAAGCAAAGAGTGGGAATAAACGGGACCTTTTCAGAATGGCAGGCGGTGATTAGTGGGGTACCGCAAGGCTCAGTGCTGGGACCCCAGTTGTTTACAATATATATTAATGACTTGGATGAGGGAATTAAATGCAGCATCTCCAAGTTTGCGGATGACACGAAGCTGGGTGGCAGTGTTAGCTGTGAGGAGGATGCTAAGAGGATGCAGGGTGACTTGGATAGGTTGGGTGAGTGGGCAAATTCATGGCAGATGCAATTTAATGTGGATAAATGTGAAGTTATTCACTTTGGTGGCAAAAATA
Source organism: Mobula birostris (assembly GCF_030028105.1). Classification (NCBI taxonomy): domain Eukaryota; kingdom Metazoa; phylum Chordata; class Chondrichthyes; order Myliobatiformes; family Myliobatidae; genus Mobula; species Mobula birostris. The sequence goes on from NC_092383.1 coordinate 70,922,237, forward strand.
GGAAAACAGATTGTTATCTGAATGGTGGCCGATTAGGAAAAGGGGAGGTGCAACGAAACCTGGGTGTCATTATACACCAGTCATTGAAAGTGGGCATGCAGGTACAGCAGGCGGTGAAAAAGGCGAATGGTATGCTGGCATTTATAGCGAGAGGATTCGAGTACAGGAGCAGGGAGGTACTACTGCAGTTGTACAAGGCCTTGGTGAGACCACACCTGGAGTATTGTGTGCAGTTTTGGTCCCCTAATCTGAGGAAAGACATCCTTGCCATAGAGGGAGTACAAAGAAGGTTCACCAGATTGATTCCTGGGATGGCAGGACTTTCATATGAAGAAAGACTGGATGAACTGGGCTTGTACTCGTTGGAATTTAGAAGATTGAGGGGGGATCTGATTGAAACGTATAAGATCCTAAAGGGATTGGACAGGCTAGATACAGGAAGATTGTTCCCGATGTTGGGGAAGTCCAGAACAAAGGGTCACAGTTTGAGGATAGAGGGGAAGCCTTTTAGGACCGAGATTAGGAAAAACTTCTTCACACAGAGAGTGGTGAATCTGTGGAATTCTCTGCCACAGGAAACAGTTGAGGCCAGTTCATTGGCTATATTTAAGAGGGAGTTAGATATGGCCCTTGTGGCTACAGGGGTCAGGGGGTATGGAGGGAAGGCTGGGGCGGGGTTCTGAGTTGGATGATCAGCCATGATCATAATAAATGGCGATGCAGGCTCGAAGGGCCGAATGGCCTACTCCTGCACCTATTTTCTATGTTTCTATGTTTCTATGAAATAGCAAATGGAATACAATGTTAGGAAGAGTATGGTCATGCATTTTGTTAGAAGAAATGAAAGCGTAGACTATTTTCTAAGTGGAGAGAAAATTCAAAAATCTGACGTGCAAAGAGACTTGAAAGACCTTCTGCAGCATTCCCAAAAGGTTAACTTGCAGGTTGAGTGTGTGGTGAGGACAGCAAATGCGATGTTAGCATTCAATTCAAGAGAACTAGAAGATAAAAAGAAGTATGTAATGTTGAGGCTTTTAAAGCACTGGTGAGGCCTCACAAGGAGTATTGTGAACTGTTTTGTGTCCCTTATTTAAGAAAGAATATGCTGACATTGGGGAGGGTTCAAAGGAGGTTCAAAAAAACCTGGGTTTGAAATACTTGACATACGAAGAGCGTTTGATAGCTCTGGGCTTGTACTCCCTGGAATTCAGAAGAATGAGGGAGACCTCATTGAAACCTATCAAATGTTGAAAGGTCTTAATAGAGTGGATGTGGAGAAGATGTTTCCTAAGGTGGGACAGTCTAAGTCCAGTGGACGCAGCCTCAGAATAGAGAGGTGTCCTTTTAGAATGGAGATGAGTGGGTGTATTTAAGACAGAAGTTGATAAATTCCTGATTAGTCAGTGCTTAAAGGATTATGTGAAGGAGGAAGGAGATTGGGGTGGAGAAGGAAAATGGATCAGCCACGATGAAATTGTGAAACGGACTTAATGGGCCAAATAGCCTAATTCGTTTCCTATACCTTATAGGTTTATGGTCTTATGAAATCTCCTGTTTTATTCACTGCTTTTGGTTTGGGTATGTCTGGCATGTTCTCGAAAGCACACACACTCATCTACAGAGGTTTTAATGAAGTCAGTGGCAACTGTGGCATATTCATTCAGACTCAAAGATGAACCCATGAATATTGTCCAGTCCACTGATTGAAAGCAATCTAGTAAGTGCTCCTCTGCCTCATCATCAGTGTTACACTGCCTAGACACTGGAAATAGAAGTACAGCCAGGCGATTAGACTTTACAAAGTGTGGGTATGGGATGGTAAGCGATCTTAGTGGTGGTGTAGCATGGGGACGTGGCCAGCATAAAGAAGAAAGGTGTGGTAGGACAGAGATAATTAATGGTCTAAACAGAGGAGATGGGGGGGGGGGAATGGTGGAGATTGAGCAAGGAAGAAGGATGGGCAGAGGTAGGCAGACAATAAAAGAGCAAGATGAAGCAAGGAGAGGCGGTTATTAGCTCAGCATTTCCAGTCAAATGAAGATTACTGTTTTGTGCACAAAATAAGGTGAGGCACCTACCAGTAAAATGGGGACCATTCCTGCAGCAGCATCGCAGGTACCTAGGTTCAGACAACATACAGAGCAGAAATTATACAAGACAATTAAGAAAAACACTGTACAAAACAAGGCATTAGTTCATAAAAGAAAGTCAGAAAAAAGCCAGCCCATGGCTGTGCCAGGTTGTCCGTAATGGTCTGTAAATATCTTATGGCATGGATTTATTAAACCTTAAATAAATAGAGTATGCATTTAACAATCAGAACTTATTGGACAATGTTATTGGGAATTCTAGAGATGAACACTATTATTGGGTGAGTGGGCAGATGTAGTTTAATGTGGATAAGTGTGAGGTTATCCACTTTGGTGGCAAGAACAGGAAGGCAGATTACTATCTGAATGGTGTCAAGTTAGGAAAAGGGGAAGTACAACAAGATCTGGGTGTCCTTGTTCATCAGTCACTGAAAGTAAGCATACAGGTACAGCAGGCAGTGAAGAAAGCTAATGGCATGTTGGCCTTCGTAACAAGGGGAGTTGAGTATAGGAACAAAGAGGTCCTTCTGCAGTTGTACAAGGCCCTGGTGAGACCCCACCTGGAGTATTGTGTGCAGTTTTGGTCTCCAAATTTGAGGAAGGACATTCTTGCTATTGAGGGAGTGCATCATACGTTCACGGGGTTAATTCCCGGGATAGCGGGAATGTCATATGTTGAAAGATTGGAGCGACTGGGCTTGTATACACTGGAATTTAGAAGGATGAAAGGGGTTCTGATTGAAACGTATAAGATTATTAAGGGATTGGACACGCTAGAGGCAGGGAACATGTTCCCGATGTTGGGGGAGTCCAGAACCAGAGGCCACAGTTTAAGAATAAGGGGTAGTCCATTTAGAACGGAGTTGAGGAAAAACTTTTTCACTCAGAGGGTTGTGGATCTGTGGAATGCTCTGCCTAAGAAGTTAGTGGAGGCCAATTCTCTGGATTCTTTCAATAAAGAGTTAGATAGAGCTGTTAAAGATAGCGGAGTCAAGGGATATGGGGATAAGGCAGGAACAGGGTATTGATTGTGGATGATCAGCCATGATCACAGTGAATGGCATAGCTGGCTCGAAGGGCCAAATGACCTACTCCTGCACCTATTGTCTATTGTCTATCGTCTATCTGACTAAGTATGTTTAACTGTCCATGATTATGTCACAATGGCAAGTATGTCATTGCAGTACTACCACCCAAAGTTGAGTTCCTTCCCAAAATTCAGTGTTCACTGGGTTTTGATAGACTGCAAAGTTTGCGCAGTGCCACCCTCCCCCCATACCTCTGTGTTAATTATTGTTAATCATCACCATTCAAGCCCATCCCAAGCATCAAACATCTGGATATAGCTCATATGGCTTGGAAAACAGACTCAAATTTGCAAGTGCCTCACTGGTTCACCAGGAAAGCATGCGATGCCCTGAGTGATTCACCTGAAATAACTTGTTTGTAATGAGTAACTATTGTTCTGATGTACACAGTGAACATTAGCAGAGCTAAGATCAGTCTAATGAGCTGTACAGCTTTTCGTGCTCAACTGTGCTATTTTGAGAAGCTATCTGGACAGTAATATTGAAAAATACCAAGAACTGTTAATGTTTTTCCTACATATTTTTGCTGATTAGCCTCTGTCCATAAATATTCTTTGTACATTTGTCTTGATAATAGCCTTTTACTGTCCACGTTGGTGACCTTTTTCTCTTTCCAAGAAAAAAGAGTTTCCATTCTAGGTTTTTAGTAAAATAACGGACTTACATCAAAGCTGCATCCATCATCAAAGATCCTCACCACCCAAGCCATGCTCTTTTCTCACTGCTGCCATCAGATAGAAGGTACAAAAACCCCAGGACTCGCACCACCAGGTTCAAGAATAGTTGCTGCCCCACAACCATCAGGCTCTTGAGCAAAAGGAGATAGCTATACTCATTCTACTGCTGGTGTTCGCACAACCTACGGTTTCATTTTAATGACCCTTTATCTTGTTATTTCATGTTCGTTATTTATTGTTCTTTATTTATATCTGCATTTGCACTGTTTCTTTTTCATTGAACCTGTTTACAGTTACTGTTTTATAGATTTGCTAAGTATGCCAGCAGAAAAAGAATCTCAGGGTCGTGTGTGATGACATGTATGTATTCTGATAATAAATTTTACTTTGAACTATGAACTTTGAAATGGATAAGGTGTTTTTCAGTCGTGTGTTTTAGGAAAAACTCCAGCTGTTAATTCAGAACTAAGTTCAGGAATCATCAGTGAATCTTAGCTCAGTTTAGCAGCTGATTAGAAATCTAATTTGGGGCAGGAATTTGCCTTTTGATGGGGTTAAAACCAATGCAATTAACATTGCACGGTAAGGTTATCATCCTATTACTAACTCAAGAAAAATAATTGGTCAGCTCTGTCAAAACTCAAAGATGCTTTTTTTTAAGTAGGATGATGGCATGTGTGACTGTGGAAAAAGAAGATAGCTGGTGTTCCTTTATTTAAGAAAGACATCAGAGATAAGCCAAGTTATTATAGGCAGGTGAGTCTTGTGTCAGCATTGGGAATTTATTGGAGAAGTTTCCAATAGACATGAGTTCTGTATATTTGGAAAGGTAGGGGCTGATTGGAGATATTTGATGATTGAAGAGAAGACAGGAGAATGGGGTTGAGAGGGATTATAAATCAGCCATGATTGAATGGCAGAGTAATTCTGCTCCTATGTCTTATGGATTAACAGTATATTCAGCATGGCTTTGTGTGGGGGATTTCCTGTCTGACTAATTTGATTTATTTCTTTCAGAAGATAGCAGAGGAAAATGTTGAAGGCATGACAGCAGATGTAATCAATAATACCTTAGCAAGTCAAGCTGATCCAAAAGGTTAAGGCATATCAAATCTGAGGCAGGTTAGCTAACTGAATCCAAAATTTTTGTTTTGATTGGAGGTCTGCGACTAGTGGTGTGCCAAAGATAATATACTGAGATCTTTGCTGTATGTGATATATATATATATACACACACACAAACGTGTACATATATAGATAGATAGTTCCATTCAATGTTCCATGATATATATAAATTTGGATTTGAAGGTGGGAGGTATTTGGTAAGTTTGCAAATGAGATGAAAATCAGTGATGTTCATTTAGTGGATAGTGAGGAAGATTGTCAAAGGCCACAGCATTATATATATATCATGGAACGTTGAATGGAACACAATCTGAACAAGTGCAAGGTGATATAGTTTGAGAAGTGAAATAGAGATAGGACAAACACAGTAAATGGCAAGGCTGTAAGGAAAACTGATGAACAAAGAGACCGAGGGGGACATGTCCATAATTTCCTCAAGGTGGCAATGCATACTGAGGAGTTGGTGAAGAAGGCATGCTTATCTTCAAAGGTCAAAATATAGCATGGTACACTTTATTACAACTTTACAAAACACTGATTAGGCTGAACTTGGAATATTCTGTGCTGTCTGGTCACACTATAGGAAGTATGTGATGGTGTTTGAGGTGGATGCAGAGGAGATTCACAAAGATATTGCCATGATTGGACAACTTTGTAGGTTGGTGAGGCTTGGCTGTTTTTCTCTGGACTAAAGGAGGCTGAGGGTGACAGGACAGAAGTATGTATAAATAGGATAGATAGTCAAAATTGTTTTTACTCATGGTAAAGGCACAGTGGCGAGCATTTGGTCGGAAATGACAGAGAAGGAAGCTCGTTGAACTCCATAACCATTTTATTGTGATAAACACAAAACAGACCAGGCACCATGACCTGAAGAGTGAAACCAACCAGTCTCATACAGACGGGGGAGGTGACCATCACACACCCCAGTTATAGTTAGCGTGACCCACAAATACACAAGCAAATAATTCTATTACTCAAGTTAACATGTAATAGTAAATGAACTGGAACTTCCCACCATAATCCTACAAAAGCTTTTTAACACAAGAACAATAAACAGTACTGGTCATTAGAAATGCAGGGGCAGGCTGTCAACCACGCTCTCCCCAGAGCGTCACACTGCCCCCCACCCAAGGGGTCAGCCCCAGAGTCAATAGCAAAGTCCAAAAGTCCTGGTGGGTGCCAACACTGCCATTGTGAGGCAAGAGGCAGGGCACCCGGAGTGTTATATCCCTCCTTCCGCCTCACTGGGTTCGTGGTGGCCAAGGTCTGACATGGTGCCAACTGGTCTCAGTGCAGCATGACTGCCTTCTGCCGATCAGGCAACCGCACCCGATATACCCCTTCCAGTGGCTTCCAAGCCTGGGGGATAGTCCCTTCTTCCGGGAGCAAATGTCACAGCAATGCACGAACAGCTCCACATCCTGCCTGCAACCAGGCCAGTAGATGGTGGTGCATTTACGCAGCCTGCCCAACACCTTCACAACTCTGAAATGGCTGGCCCCCACCAGCCCTTATACCAACCTCAGCAACGTGGCGCAGAACCCCAGCAGACCACCAGCTGCAAGAGATGTTCCTCACCATCAGACAACTACCACCGCCGGAACAGCAATCCGTCGCGCAGCTCCAGCGTTCCCCACTGCGAGTATAGGCCTTTGGTTTCTGGATCCAGGGAAGAGACCTCTGCCCACTCCGGCCGTCATCCCACACTCAGCCATTCCTTCACGCGGGTCAACGTGAGATTGCCCACCTTTTCGCTGGGTGTTACCTGAAAAGCTGTCACCGTCGCTCGCCGGTCCAAGCAGTGGCGTGGTGCCAGTGTGGGGCAGTCCCAGGCCAAATGTCCTGCCTCACCGCACTAGTAACAGAGATCGTTTTGTGGGCGCCAGCGGGGTCAGGGCGGCGCTGGTCGAACCTGTCTCACGGGCTCCTTCTCGTCAGTTTCCTCCTCACCCTCAGTGACATAATCCCGGGCTCGTGGCATGCGGAGCGATGCTGGAACACTTTGGAAAGCTAAAATTGCTTCTGCCCTCTCCGCCTCAGCCAGCGCCTCATCCGGCAACGATGGTGATGTCAGGCGAACATGCTGCTGAAGGCGCACCAGCACCAGCGCCGTTGCAAAGGCGTGGAGGGCAAGCTCTTCCTGGGCCGTGGGAGAGAACTGGGGGTAGCACAGTGGCGAAGATTAGCTGCCAATGCCCCCAGACTTTCGCCCATACAGTGCCATCTGCTGCACAGATCTTCCCCCATTGCTTCCACCAGTGGCCTCTGCTCAAACTGCCGACCCAGCAGCACTACAGGCTCCCTGTAACAATACTGCTCCGCAAGTGTTAGGTCGTGAAGGGCCTGCAGGGCATCTCTCTCCAGTGCCAGAGCGAGGTGCACCGCTGTCTCGGTGGGGCTCCACCCATTGTGCCATGTGGCAAGTTTGACTTGTGCCAGGCAAGGCTCCAGGCGGCTGGTACCATCGTATCTCGGGAGCTTCAGGGTGGACCTTGTGGCGCAAATCGTTGAGGCCCTTTGATCTTCCCTTTGCTCCGGTGGCGTCTGCCATGGTGCGCATCCTCCCATGGTTGCGGCGTCTTAGGTTCCCTGACGCGGGTCACTACGGAGGCAAGTGATGCACTCCACTCTATCCCCCGGGTTGGGGAGCATGGGTACGCTCACTCTCTCGGGGCTCCCTGGGAAGGCACAATGCTCGGTTCCCAGGTCCTCCCTCCGGGTCTCATCTTCCTGCCCTGCTCGGGGGTGCGGGGGAGGCATACTGTTCAGTCCCTCATCTTACTTCCCGGATCTTAAGGCACTCTATCCGATATCGTAGCTCTTCAATCTCGTCGTCGAACTTGCATCCCACTCCTGGCACCAATGTGGCGAGCATTTGGTCCATAGTGACAGACGAGGAAGCTTGTTAAACTCAACAACAGTTTTATTGTGATAAACACAAAACAGACTGGGTACCCCGACCCGGAGCGTGAACCCCACCAGTCTCATACAGGTGGGGGAGGTGACCATCACACACCCCGTTTACAGTTAGCGTGACTCACAAATACACAAGCAAATGACTGTACAATCCAACCTAAAATGTAACAATAAATGAACTGAAACTTCCCATGATAACCCCACAAAAGTTTTTTAACACAAGAAAAATAAACAGTATTGGTCATTAGAAATGCAGGGGCAGGCTGTCAATCATGCCGCCCCCCCCCCCCCCCAAGAGCATCACCATATTAAAAACAACTGGGTTTGGGTTTAAGATGAGAATAGAAGGTTTAAAGGGGATTTGAGGGGTAAGCATTTTTTTACACCAGTTAGTTGAACATTGCTGCCAGTGGAGGTAGTGGAATTGGGTACAATTGCCATTTTTAAAAGGTATTTACGCAGAGTCTGAAGAAAGACTTGGCACAGAAGGATACAGTTTTAATGCAGACTAATGGGATTAGTGTAACACACAAAAAAAGTTGCTGGTGAACGCAGCAGGCCAGGCAGCATCTGTAGGAAGAGGTGCAGTCGACGTTTCAGGCCGAGACCCTTCATCAGGACTAACTGAACGAAGAGGGATTAGTGTAAATGTGTATGGACATGGTAAGACGAAAGGCATGTTTCTATGCTGTGTGACTCAATGACTCCAAGACAAGCATTTCTCCACAGCAGGTTCTTAATGTTGCCCCGTGCACTTGGTTATGCTATTCAAAGCTTTCAGGCTTCCAAAGTCTCCACCACAGACAGTGTGAAACCAAGACACTGCTAGCTGTAGTTACTACCCCCACCATATTGGAAAAAGCAATTGCACTTGCAGCAGAAGCCCAATTCAAAAATAAATGGAATGTCAAATCATTTAATCAAATCAGAATGTTTTTTCGAATTCTCAGCATTTCACTCAAACAATCCAATGTGCTACCAATGGCATTACATTTAAGAAAATTAACTGAATTCCCATCAATGAAAGTATGTCTTAGTAGATTCAGTTTGTACATTAATGGCAATTTATTATGTAACACTTCAACCAGAAGATGGATTTTTCACGCATTACATTGCCCAAATTATATGTCCTTGGTGTATGAATTCTGGACCCACTTACCAAATATCAGTTTCTTTAACTAGCCCTAAGAAGTCGACAGCATTTAGTCACTGAGGTCTTGACCCTGAGCACCCTGCTTTTCTACCAGCTGAAGAATTTCAAATCACTCTCCTCTTTACTGACTTGAAGACCATTGTGACAGCAGGCACTGTTGACATTGATTCACCTGTCACTGGTGGGCTCCTTTTGAGTACCGCATTTGTGATTTTATTTCAGAGTTTAGGCCCAAAGCCAGTGGCAATTAACACTCATCATTTATATCCCAGCACATTCCCTCCTCCCCACCCCAACAAAGAAGGCTTCATGGCATCAACATTCATACCTAGAATGTTATATAAGACCGTAAGATATAGGAGCAGAATTAGGCCATTTAGTCCATTGAGTCTGCTCTGCCATTTCATCATGGCTGATCCAAATTTCCTCTCAGCTGCAATCTCCTGACTTCTCCCCATATTCCTTCATGCCCTGACCAATCAAGAATCTGTCAATCTCTGCCTTAAATGTACATAAAGACTTGGCCTCCACAGCTATCTGTGGCAAAGAATTCACCACTCTCTGGCTAAAGAAATGAAGGTGGAGGATGCAGACAAAGAGTGATCCAACCAAGACCTCAGTGGTGGAGCTACTGGTAGATAATGGTAATGAAGGTGGAGGAAGGTTGTAACAGTGAAGTGTCCCCAATCATTTTGCATGCCGTGCCACTGGATCCTGACCCTGATCTGTCAGGAACCATGTGGTGGCTGCCTGTCCATCCATCAGCCACGTCACATGAAACAAAGTCACGCACAGGCATTCTTTATTAAGGGCATAACCACCTGGGAGAACATACTTAACATGTTCTACATTGCATGATGCTATGCTGTGCTACATCCTTACACACATCTGTAAATGACTGTTCGAGAATGAGAATGGACAAGAGAGGATATACTGTCACTGGAGTCATAAACTTCAGTATTATAATAAGAAAGCTTATTATTTCTTTGGGTGAAATTAACACACATTTGCTGCTGTCTGCGCTTGCTTAGCATGCAAATGCATAGGATTATAATTCTGTTTTTTGTTTAGCTGTTGTCCAACGTACCAACTGAATAAATGAGCAAAACTCAGTGACAATGCTATGTAATTTTGTGTAAATAAAGGGTAACTGTTCACACAATGTGTTCCCTAATGATTAAATCACAGACAAAGTTATAGTTTAATATCTAAAACCTCAGGAGTCATATCAACACATGATTGGTGCTGAGTGGCCTCCAGCTGTGCTTATAATTAGTAGTGTCATATTTGTAAGGCTGATATTTTGTTTAAGGCCATCCTGTTGATGTAAAGCTAATGATTTTCTCACTGTCATCCCAACTCCAAATAAACCTCTTGGGAAATTGCAACTTGCTTTTCAAGAACAGTTAGCAACATTATCAGAGCTCTACCTTACAATTTACTGCCAGACATTCTAAAAAGTCTAAAGTCATGACGAAAATAAGAAAAGTCAAGGAAGATGAGGAAATGTAAGGTAGTTGCATTTTTTATGATGAAGAGATTAAATGTGAAACAGTCATAATTAGCTCTTTAGCCTTTGAATGAATGAACATAAATTATTTAGGGAAAATTAAATCCACATGCATATGCTCGTGCTGGGACAAAGAAGAAAGTTAGCTCAAAACTCATCTTCTGACAAAGGCACATCTCCTGCTCTCTGCGCTTGTTCAATATGCAGATGCTTGGGATTATGATTCCATATTTTGCTAGGAAGTGTCAAAATTATTTTGTACCCTGTCTCAAAATTCATTCAATTGATTTTGATTATTAGTTATATAGTATGGTATATTTAATACTACTAAATGAGGATGAACCTAAAACAAAGTTCTAATATTGAAAATAAATACAGCCTTCACAGTGTCTTTACTGGGTTTCTAAAGTGTTGGAAATATATGTCACATTCTCAGATATGATGCATGTTCCAGCGTTCAATGTTTCCTCTAGTAAGAAGCCCAGGCTTCACTCAGTTTTACGTGAAACAGTTTCCTGAAATCTAAGGAATTTCTGGTCTCTGTGGAGGGCTGTGACACTCAGTTGTTATATTCCATCCAACAGGGTTCAAGTGTTAAGGGACCAAGGGATGAGGAGATAGTGGTGAGGTAAAGCATCAGCTAGCATGTTAATAAATGGCAGACTGGGCATTAAAGCTAACTCTTACTCTATTTATTATTGCCTTATGTGGCTCTATCCCTTGCCTTTGATTTGCCTGTCACGTTATGTTTGCTTGTCACATGGATCTGAACAGCTTGCAAAAACAATGGACAAAAAGTAACCAAACTTGCCTCATATAGTTCCCCAGATATTTTGTATTTTCTCTTTATATCTTATGAAATATTGCAAAACTTCTAAAAAAATCACTACTTATCCTGGAAAGAAGCTTTTAGTTATTATCTTGTAAACCACACCCAACTTCAAATCTTGGGTCAGCCAGTTCACCTGATAACTGCCCCTTATTTGCCAAGAGCAGTTACTTATCTTCTCACAATTAGCATGAACTATTTTCACTTCAGCCTACAATACATCCATTTGTCAAAATTTATGTTTATTCTTTGCACATTTAAAATGTATTAACTGCTCTACTGGTGGTGAAATTAACCCTACTGTGAAAGAGCTACTTTCTGAGATTCTAGTGTATCAATGAATCTGGATTGATCCAGCTATAGTTTATTGAATACAGAACTTTTAAAAAAAAATGAATTGATTGCACATAATTCAATTTATCAGTGATAAAAGAATCTTTCGTGACAGGCAAGTTTTTGTATTATTTTATAGTCAAGATGCTCCCAATGATTTTATGAGCATCTTCATGCTAGTACTTCAAACTGTGATAATGACTTAATTCAGAGTTGTAATTGTAATTAAATCATACTAAAAGTAGCTGTTGTCAGAAATTGATACCTTGTTTCTTTTCACTCAACTTTCTGCTAATAAATGCCTGGTTCAGCATTTCCTTGTTAATCATGTTTACCAGATATATCCATATAATATTCATTGTCATCATCGTGTGTCATGTCCTATGACATAGGCAATCATGGTCTATCTGTGACTATGATTGTTTTTGGCAAATTTTTCTGTGAAGTGGTTTGCCATTGCCGCCTTCTAAGCAGTGTCTTATATAATCTTAGGTGCTTAATTGGTTTGGTAGAGACACAAAGAAGTCTGCAGAAGCTGGAAGCATAAAAAATGATGGAGAAACTCAAGTTGCATCTATGGAGGAAAGTGGGCAGTCAATGTTTTGGGTCAAGCCCCTTTATCAGGACTGAAAAGAAAGAGAACAGAAGCCAGTCTAAGAAGGTGGGAGGAAGGGGAGGAGCAACACCTGGTCTGTGATGGGTGGATCAAGCTGAGAGGGAGAAACTAGACAAGTGAAGAGACTGGAAGATTGGGAATGTTGCAAGAAGCTGTTGATGAATGCAAGTGACAAAGGCTGAAGAAGGTGGAATCTGATAGGAAAAGACAGTAGATCATTGAATAAAGGGAGGGAGGTGAGAAGCAGAACCAGAGCGAGGGATATTTGGATGGTAGGGCAGATCGAGGAGGTGAAGACTGTGAAAGAGAAAGAGTAATGAAGCTGAATAGCTAAGGAGAAAAAGTGGGGAAGATAAACAGAGAGAGGAGTTTACCAGAAGTTAGAGCAATCAATTATTACGCTGTTAGGTTGGGGACTACCAAGGCAGAATATAAAATGCTCTAATACTCTAATCTGCATCTAACTACCAACTTTCAGCAAGCTCGATCAGGTAGTTTTAAAGTAATTTGCATTTTCAAACCATAGAACTACATTGTATTCTTAAGTCTTGCATTTATCCCCTTAGAGAATGAAACTGGGGAAATTGTCACAGGAAACAAGGAAATGAGGAAGGAGTTAAAGTCTGATGCAAAATAAGTGTTTAGGGTAAATGTGCAATGAATATTCCTGAATGTCAAAGCAATGCCAATGAATGCCATCACCATCCCAAGAAAATTAGTATTAGACAAAAGTGGAAAGGTCTTAAATTGGGGGGGAAACAGAATATTTTACAGAAATTGGCCTCCTGCGATCAAAGACCTTTATGCTCAGCCTCTCCTTATCATTTTCCATAACCATTTTGAAATGTATGGAAGTAGTTACTACCTCCTAATTGCTCTCCCACTGAGACTCCCTCCACCTGACCAGCTACATTTCGCAAGAGAATGTCCTTGAATGCTCCTTCCCTTACCGTGTCAAAAATCTCTTTTGGACCTTTCTCAAAAATTCCACCATGAGTCTCCTATGTAAAGACATTTCCAGTTAACACTTGGAAAATTGATATCCCCCCCCCCCCAGTACTATGGCCCTCATTTCACCTTATTTCTCTGCTGTTTGCCTGTATATCCATTGCTCTGGCTCCTGTTGGTCTGTAATACACCTGCAACAAAGTCACTGTACAGTTGTATTCCTCAGCTCGATCGATATGGTGTAATTTGAGGAACCTCCCTCAGTACCGAAGTAACACATTCTTTGATTAATGTCGCAATGCTTCTTAACTTTTTGCATTTCCCTTTGTCTTGCCTGGAAAATATATATTCTGCACTATTGTGTCATTATTCCTACCCATCACTTCAATCTTGTCTCAGAGATGGCAACAATGTTCAAGTTCAAGAACAATTTCAAGTTCAAGTTTAATTATAATTTGACTATATACATGTATTCAGCTGAATGAAACATCATTCCTCTGGGGCCAAGGTATAAAACATACGGCATACATTCACACAAGGCACATATACAATCATAGCATAATGTTAGCACAAGTCCCTGAATGGCATGTCCTGAGGTTTGATGGTGCATGGGATGTTGTTCTGGAGCCATGTTTCTGCAAGAAACAAGCACGTAGCAGTTCCTCAACTCACACTAGGTCAGCCGCAGCCGAAGGCAATCTAGATTGTCTTCCAGGGAGCGAACACCGGAGAGCCACATCGATGGGAGAGCCAGCCTGCAGGAGCCCATTTGGATCCCAGCACACTGCTGCACCTCTGTGCTCTCCAACACCACCTTCAGTGTTTCCCTCTCTGGGCGGTTATGACAGGTGACGCTGCGGCTTGAGGGCCTGGTCTATGCAGCATCTGAGGCCCACACGGCTCCCTTGCTGTGGGTATCACTAATAAACCAATGAACTGGACTTGCAGCATTTTGTATTACCAATGTCCAACAGAGTTGTGATCACATGAAAATCATTTAAGACATGCATTAGCACTATTTGTTGGACCCAGAGTGACCACTGCAACCAAGCGTGCTACTGTCTTACCGAAATACTTGAAGTCCCATGCTAATTAAAGTTTTCAGTTCATCTACCTTATTTGTAAAGGAGGTAATAGGAAAGGAGGTAATGTAAAGGAGAATATTTATAAAATTAAATTCTATTCAAGCAAAGGCAACATGATTTCATGAAGAGAAAATCTGAGGAATATATTAATCTTTCATGAAATATTAGCTAGACAGAGTGGATGGAACCAGTAAAATGTAATATACATAGATTTTTAAAAGAAACATGAGGCGAGATATTGTTTCATGAGATGAGAACTTGAGCTGTTGGAGATTAAATATTAGCGTGGATAGAGGATTGACTAACAGTAAGTGATGAGAAGGGACAAAGGTCATTTTCAGCTTGGTGATGTGTAACTAGTGGTGTGTGTAAGTTTTAGTGAGGAACTGCAGATTGAAAGAATAGCTTATAGAAAGGAACCAAAAGGACTGAAAAAAAATGCAGATGATACAGAGGCAGGGAGAAGATTAATGAGGAGAATATGAAGAGCTCAGGGAGCCATGGAGATATGTTAAGTGAGTGGATAATAGTGGAGTTAGGTTAAATGAGGGAGTATAATGTAAGGAAACGTGGTTCCATTGGAAGAATGAATGATAAAACAGATTATTGTTTCAGTGATGGAGACTGCATAAAATTGCAGCACCAAAGGATATGAGATCTTTGTATACAAAATGCAGAAGACTAGCATCCAGGTACAGCAGGAAATTGGTGTAGTTTACGGAAGGTTGACTTTTATTTCAAGCTGCTGGGAGTATGGACATACAGAAGTCTTGCCACAAATGTACAAGACACTAATGGAACAACATCTAAAGTATTGGGTATCTTTACTCATGGAAAGATATTGTCATGGGAGACTATTCAAAGAAAGTTCTTTAAGATGATCCTGGAATGTTGAGAAAAAGTTGAACTGGTTGGGTCTGTACTTGTTGGAATTAAGAAGACAAAAAGATGATTTTAATGTGGAATACAGGGGAGGGATTTGACAGGGTAAGTGCTAGTAGGACAATTTCCCCATAGGAATGCCAAGTACCAATGTTCATGGGTCTCAGTAAGGGGAGCCCATTAAAGAATGAGAAACAAAGGTTCTTCTTTCAAAGAGTTGTGAGTTTTCAGCATTCCTTGCCCCAAAATGTTCTGGAGGTTGAATCCATGAATGTATTTAAAGTTGAGACAAATACGTTTTTAATCAGTAAAGGAATCAAATATTTTGGTGATAGAGCAGGTAAGTTGGTGATGTACAGTAAGTTGAATCAGCCATCATCCTTTCAAAAGGTAGTGTACGCTCAAAGGCTGAATGATCGACACGATCATTTTTCATGTGGTCTTATGGTCAATATACATCTGACATATAACCAACAAAATCAAAACAAAAATGCAGAAGCTGAAAATCTGAAATAGAAACTGTTGTCTAATTAATATTTAATAAATACTGGTTGATTAAACATTCATGTCCATTTAGATAATTCTTTATTGGTTACATAATTGCATGCATCATCACGCTACCACTTGTTATGTGCGGGCTTCGCTTAAAGTAAACTCCAAGTTAGACCCACATTTCAGATTTCCAGGTCTAAATTTGAATTAGATTTAATGTATTGAAGTTAAAAAGAGAATTTTCTCTAGTCCAGGGTGCTGCAGGGACGAGGGGCACGTCTTTTGAAACTGGGTTGAGCAAGCTAGGTCTTTTCTCTTTGGAGCAAAGAAGGATGAGAGGTGACTTGATAGAGGTATACAAGATGATAAGAGATTTAGCTAGTGTGGATAGAAAGAGACATTTTCTCAGGCTGGAAATTGCTATCGCAAATGAGTATAAGTTTTAGATGATTGGAGGAAAATATAGGGGTATGTCATAGTTAAGTTCTTTACACAAAGAGGGGTGGGTGCATGGAACACTCTGCCGGGGTGGCAGTACATGCGGATACATTAGGGGCATTTAAGAAACCCTTAGATATGCACATGGATGAAAGAAAAATGCAGGGCAATGTATGAGGGAAGGGTTAGATTGATGTTAGAGTAAGTTAAGATGTCAGCAGAGCATCTTGGGCCGTAAGGCCTGTACTCTTCTATGTTCTAATTTCTCATATTCTGTTTCACTTTTCACATATGCTGCCAACCTACTGGGCTGCTTCACATCTACCTTTATTGTTATTCCTCCTACCCTGACTCCAGTAAGGGTCTCCTTCCATTCTCCCAGTTCTTCCATCTTCATCAAGACTTGTAGTACAGGACCTTCCAAAAATGTTCCGTTCTTCCTGAATCATGGATTCTCCTCTACCACAGTGGACAGGAACCCTGACTGCATCTCATTCATTTGCTACATCTCTACTCGCCTCTTCACCTTCTGTGTAGAGCAAGAACAGAGTTCCGTGTCCTTACCTTCCATTCCAACAACCTCTGCATTCAACAGATCATTTTTGGGGATGCACTTTGGTAGAAGAAATGAAAGGGTTGACTATTTCCTAAATGGAGATAAAATACAAAAAACTGAGATGCAAAGGGATTTGGAAGTCCTTATTCAGTCTTCCCTGAAGGTTAATTTGCAGGTGAAGTCTATGAAATGAAAGGCAAGTGCAATATTAGCATTCATCTCCAGAGGACAAGAATATAAAAGCAAGAATGTAATGTTGAGACTTTATAAAGCACAGGTGAGGCCTCACTTGGAGTATTATGTGTAGTTTTAGGCCTCTTATCTTAGGAAGGATGTGCTGAAACTGGTGAGAGCTCAAAGGAGCTTCACAAAAATGATACCATGATTAAACGGCTTGTCATTTGATGAGAGTTTGATGGCTCTGGGCTTGTATTCACTGGAATTTAGTAGAATGAGGGGTGAAACCTATCAAACAGTGAAAGGCCTTGATAGAGCAAATGTGGAGAGGATGTTTCCTGTGGTGGGAGTGTCTAATACCAGAGGGCATGGCTTCAAAATAGAGTGGCGTCCTTTTAGAACAGTGATGAGGAGGAACTTCTTAAGCCAGAAAGTGGTGTATCTGTAGAATTTGTTGCCATAGGCAGCTGTGGAGGTCAAGTGTCTATGTGTATTTAAGGCAGAAGTTGATAGATTTTGCTTGGTCAAGGCATGAAGGGATACAAGGGGAAGGCAAGAGATTGAGGTTGAGAGAAGAATTAGGTCAACCATAATGAAATAGAGGAGCAGGCTCCATGGGCCAAATGGCCTAATTCTGCTCCTGTATCGTATGGTCTAATGGTCTTTGCAATTTCTGTAGCTCCAATAATAGGGCTAATAATGTGAACAATAATGTGAAAAAGACTAGGGAGCTGGTGGTGGACCTGAGGAGGGCTAAGGCACTGGTGGCCCCTGTTTCCATCCAGGGGGTCAGTGTGGGCATGGTATATAATTCGTATACCTGGGAGTACAAATTGACAATAAACTGGACTGGTCAAAGAACACTGAGGCTGTCTACAAGAAGGGTCAGAGCCGTCTCTATTTCCTGAGGAGACTGAGGTCCTTTAATATCTGTCGGACGATGCTGAGGATGTTCTATGAGTCTGTGGATGTCTCCCATCCACTACATAGTGTTCTGATTAGGCACAGGAGTACTCTTAGCCAGAGACTCATTTCACCGAGATGCAGCACAGAGCGTCATAGAAAGTCATTCCTGCCTGTGGCTATCAAACTTTACAACTCCTCCCTTGGAGAGTCAAACACCCTGAGCCAATAGGCTGGTCCTGGACTTATTTCCATCTAGCATAATTGACATATTATTATTTAATTATTTATGGTTTTATATTGCTATATTTATATTCTATTCTCGGTTGGTGCAACTGTAATGTAACCCAATTTCCCTCGGGATCAATAAAGTATGTCTATCTTTCTGTCTATCTATCTCCAATAGGATTCAACTACCAGGCATGTAATCCCCTGTTCTCCCATATCAGCATTTTGAAGGAATCGCTCCCTTTGCAATTTCCTGGTCCACCTTTCTTGCTGACTATCTTATGCCATTTCCCATGTGGTTGCAGGAAACACAATATCTGTCATTTGACCTCTTCCCTTACCACCTTCCAGGACCCAAACATTCCTTCCAGCTGAAGCAGTGATTCACCTGTGCTTCGTCAACCCAATGTACTGCATTCACTGTTCACAATGTGGCCTTCCCTACACTGAAGAAATCAAATGCAGATTGGGTAGTAATTTTGCAGAGCATCAGCATTCAGTCCAAAGCCATTGTTCTGAGCATCCATTTTAATTTACCATCAGACTCATATTCTGTTATTTCTGTCTGTGGCATCTTACACAGTTAAAACACAATAAAATGCAAGTTTGAAAACCAACTCATTTCTATCTAGGCCCCTTGCAGCCTGCAGGAATTGATATTGAATTCTCCAACTTTAGGGTCGTTTACACTTTCGTTCCCTCTGTATTAGAACGTTCTATTATTTTGGTTGATTTTCTCTTTGCTTTTACTAGTCTGGATACATTCCATGACCTGGCCTCTAGCAACATATTCCATAGAGATAGTGGCTTTGATTCCTTAACTGCCAAATTGTCCAGTCTGCCCTATCAGAGATCATCATCTTCTTCTGTCCTATCTCCTTACCTTCTCAGCTACATCAAACCAAATTCTGATGAAGGAACGATGGGACTGAAACTTTAACTGTTTCTTTTTCATGAAGTGTTTCTAGCATTTTCTGTTTTGATTTTGCCGCGTGAGAAGATCTCATTATCTCAACACACATCATATCCTTGTTCTGGTAATGATCTGTGTTCTTATGGTCTGCTAGTGCGTATGTCGTGAAGGTGATCAAGAGGTTTTAGCTGGTTTAAAGATGTTGCTCAAATTTAAATAAACAAGTGTTTCCAGACTCACTCAAAAAAACATTCACCCAAAACCTCAGTGTGAGGTTTCTCATCCTTGGCATTGGCATTACATTTGAAATTGTCCAGTTAGTACAGATTTATGGACCTTTAAAAATTATCAGCAAACAATTGCATTCAGCTTTGATCGAAACTTACAGTTACCTAATGTCTTTTACTTTAGACTTAATACTGTGATCAAAAATAAATCTGAGACGTCCATCCAGGCAGAATTCGAGTCAAATTGAAGCTACTTTATCTGCTGGCATGTTCACTCGTGATGGTTTTTAATATATTTTTGTTTCATGTAATATGACCAGATGTATGAAAAATAATTCAAATGTGATCTTTTGATTTTATAATTCACTAAAGAGCAATTCGTTGGTCCTAATCAGATAAGGTAGAAATGCTGCCTATTGTATAATTACCTTAGCAGTTGCTAAGTCAGATCATTATCAGCTTCAGTTTTATATGTTTTGAATTTAAGTTTTAAGTATCAGCCTTTTCTTTTCAAAGAAGCATACAATATAATTGCAGCTTTCTCTGTGCAGAGGGATGAGGGATCTCCACCACAACAGTCGCCATTCCCAGGAGACTACTTTTATCAGCAACATTGTCTGATTTTTAAGTTATCCCATGGGTCATATAACATAACATCTCTACATGGGATCATTTACTCTGGTGTAAACCACAGCATGATACCATGATGCTAACTTAAATGGACTAGATTCTCTTTTTTCACTTTATCCTACAGATACAAAAAAATCTGCATCTCAGAACATCTATCCAAGGATCTGGGACATGCTGGTTAATAGCTGTTTATAGAGTCTTGGTGTCATATAGTGCATAAACAAGTCTTTCAGCCCTGTATGCTCATGCTGACTGTCAAGTACCTAACCCTGCTAATCTCATTTACACTATTTGGTCAGTAGCCTTCTCCACATTAACAATTCAAGTGTTTGTTTATCTACTTCATGGTGTGAGAGGATATGCCTACATGCATCGCACAGGACCTGGAAGGAAGCACCAGGTATGAACTTTTTTAGGGTCAACACTTATCAAAATTCTACATATGTGCAAGGGAAGACTGAAATCAAAGATGAGCTGGAGGTTCAGAAGTTGGTGCATCATGTTGTCTGCCTTGCACATCAGCAGAGTAGCTCACACACTGGGAGCATGCATATTTGGTCTTGACTTTAAACTGGAGAGGAATGGTGAAGGAATGACAATTTAATTTAACTAGATAGTTAGCAAATATAGAAATAAAATGTTTGCAACACTCAGCAGAATAAACAATATCCATAGAAAGAAACAAGTAATGTTTCATATTTAGGACCGTTCATTGAAAAGAGGGATAGCAAGTTGGTTTCAGTGATAGAGAAGGTTAGAAGGAATGGGGAAAGCAAGAAAATATCTCTGATAGGGTGAAATGATTTACTATGGCAGTAAGGTAGCAGATTATAGGGTACTAACTCAGTGAGAGAAGGTAAATTCCATCAAATGCTTTACTTATTTTATTGCTTTTTAGAATTTAGTAAAAATTAAATCTATTTGAATATTTTCTTTAAATCTTAATCAGTAATGTTTAAAATAGCTAAAAATAATTGACAGCTGGACAATGAAGTGCATGAATCAGGTAAGGATTATCTAGCCCATTATCTCAACAAAACTCCCCTGCACTTGTACATTATATACCAGTTACCATCTGGCTGTGTGAAGATCCACCAGTCTCTATCTCCCACACAACCTGAGGCAACTTACATCCAAGTAGTACATTTTTTGACTTCTGCCACAGTCAAACTCAATTTGTCATGTGGTAGACCCAAAATGGGAACCAACAGCCAGAAAAAAAAATCACTAAGAAATCTACAGATAACTTTCAAAGATATTGCAGTGGCTGAGATTTGTACTCAGCCATGCTCAGAGCTTGATTGGAAAATTCTCTCACAGTCAGTGATGATATCCAGCATTTAAAGTGGAAGTACCATGGAGACGGAGGCTACAGGTCGCAGGCTTGAAATGAATGTCTCCGCTGATGTAATGATATATGTAATCCACTATTTGCATCTTGAAGCAAGATTGTTCAGTACAACCCTCTCTTTATAGAACAGACCCTTAAAATAACTCACAAAATAATAAATAAATTTAAGTGCCTTCTATAATGACTGACTTTCAGTTTTTATCGTATCATATGTTGTTATAACAGTGTACATGGAAGTGAGGTAATTATGACTGAGGTAAGGTAAAGAGTGCTGAATATCCATATTGTGCATTTATGCAATAACTCCTGACCTTGAGAGCAGTAGCTGCAGTTCAGGCTCCAGCAGGCATAACTCTGTTTACATTGGTTGGCTCCTGTCTGGCTGGAACTTTTAACTCTGCTTTTCAGCTTTATGGAAAGTTAGTTACATTACATTTAAAATTGTCCCTCAGTACTGCAAATTTAAATGCTTAATATGCAGTCAGAAGGATCCTAGCTCCATTGTTGTTTTCTGTCAGGGATAGATTTGCAATCTTACCAAGGAAGTTAAACTTGTTCTCTCACCAAATTTAATGCTGCATTGGACATGCATCTCAATGTCAAGCAGCAGCTCTGTCAGATATCCTTTTCCAAGAAAGGCCGTGATTCTACTTTTGTGTCACTGAGTACAAGAGCCAGCAGAGTTCCCACAGCTAATTTTTATCTACTGGCCACCAACTCTTCAGATGAAGCTGATACCTGCAAAATGAAGATCTCCCAGTATAATTTCTGATTCAATCTAGTTTTTTGCCCTTTAGGTTCTAAGAAAGTTCTTATATGAAATATCAATTTCTTCCTTGGTGCTATATGTAATGCTGTAAGTTACAAGCAAATCTATTTAATTAATGGAGATGAAAATTGTGAAGTTTATTGTGGTAATTCCAAGTTCAGTATGTGTTGCCCTGATACACAACATAAACTGAAGGAGTTTATTCTCTTAGTCTGTTAATACTATTCACCTTGATAATATCCTGGCATTATGCATTTTTGATATCAGTGAAGAAAGTTCAAAGAACACATGCATGTCTTTGGCACATGATTTGTAAAGAGGAAAGCAAGAACTGTGGTAGAAATTGGACTAATTAGCTCCTGTATTTTTAGGAACTAATTGTGCAAAAATGATTTGATCACATCCATTATGAAATATGACTACGCATTGCCAGTCGGGCTCCTCACTCATGCATCTGACCTCTAAGCACCATCACAGAAACACAAAATGGCATCACATCATCCACACATTAACTTTTACTTCCCTTCCACCTGAAACTGAATGTCTGACATTAGGAGAACGGTATGGCAGTTACAGAAAACAAGAAGCATGTAGATACCTTGAGAGATGCAAATAGGGTCTCTATTCTCATCTTGATCACAAAATCTGATAGCCTCATATTCAATATACTTTTACAATCTTTTATTCCTGCTCCATAAAAATATGAAGGTAGTTTATTTTATGCACTTTTCCTCAACATATTGTGGTCCTGCCTGACTGATCATCTTGCACCTTACTATTAATGAGCCGCACAGCACCAGGATTCCATCAGGGCTGTGCATCTTACACTCTGAAGATTACTTGTCATCCTTCCCCTTCATCTCATTGCACATTTGTGACAGACTTTTTAGTAATTGCTCCATGACTGCCTTGGGGATGGGCCATTTAAGGTCTGATAATCTTCCCTACTCCCAGCTCAGCACAACTGTGGTACCGTTATTCTCTGCAGCTCCCATCAAACACTCATATGCACCACTTATGTGCATTTCTCTCAGTGTAAACCTAGCTACTAAAGGGATCTTTTTACCCAATTTTATAATTTTCTGCAGTTAACTTAATTTGAAGTTAATGTTAAATGCAATAACCGTTTAGCGCACGAACAATAAGTGAAAACTCTTTTCTAGCAAAATAATTCAAGATAAAAAAGATACGGAATAAAACTCAATGGAAACATTATAACATGTAAGGAATCAGTAGCAGAATGAAAAGCAATTTGATCAGTTCAAAGGAATAGGATTTCATCCACAAAACTGTGTTAGTTGAGTAATCATGTTCATTGCAACAGAAGGTAACGTGTAATAAATTGTTATGTACCATAATTTCTAAAGAGAAGATTCATATTACAGTGGGAATTGGTGTGATATAAACCAGGCAACCAGAAATTAGAGCATTTGAGTTCCCTCTAGATGACAGGAGAAAGATGGACAGAACTCCTTTTTGTTCACCAAATTTTGGAAATCTGTATAACTCAGCCTCACTTCACTTTGAGCTTTTCATAAATGGCATCTCATTTATCCTAAATACAAAATATTATTCAAACCCAGTGTTGTGTTTCATTTCAAAATATGTTAGATGGAGCATATTTGTCATATTTTCTGCTCCTGATTATTCTGAAGCATTTGTGCATTGGTACCTTAGGTTTTCCTGAGGTCTTTCATTATTCTTAACAACCTTATAAAAATTCTTATGGATGGATTAAATTGCATAGATCAGCATTTTAATAAAATAAAATGAATAGTGCTGCCCTTATTCCCTGCTCTTTTCTCCCTAAAGACTCATTTACATGGGACACATTTCATTTGGGAGACGAGCTATTCTTTGTCGTAACAGAATACTACAGCATGTGGCCATTACTGACAAATTAATAGAGTGCTTGAAGGATTGCTCTTTTATTATTCATAAGCTGAAGGAATATAATACGGTAATAGTGAAGTTATTTACGTCTCTCTGGCAGGATTAAGGTTTGCTATATAAAGCTACAAATAGTAGTACTGTTTTAAGTGGTAGATTTCCTGCTGCTTTAATTATTATTTAACCCATTCACTGTATTGTGTCAAAGTACTCGCATTTTTTTTTGTGTGAGATGTGTTTTAGGCTATTTCTGAAACCCATGTACCAGCTTTTTATTTACAAGTATTGATTCCTCTTTCCATTTAGTCATGTCACAAGATTTCAAGTAAGTTAAACTTATGATGGTCATCTCTTTAAGGTAGGGTTTGGAAATTTATCAATGTCACCACTAAACAATACCCTGGTGGAGCAAATTTCCTCCCCTTTGAAGAAAGCATTCTATTTTGTTCAGGAGACCGAGGTAATGCGGAGCCAGGAGATAGCCCTCTGTCTGGTGCGATCCAAACCTCAATGGCATAAAGTCTAGTCTAAGAATAGATTCTCCATTTGGAATATTTTAGTCATTTTCTAACAAAGGGTTCAAATTATTGTCAGCTAACAAATATTAAGTGACAGAATCAGACTTTTTTTAAAAAACTGGTAGATTTCAAATGAAGTGTACATTCAGATTATTCTAACTGACTCAGAAAAACAGAAAAAAATAGTAAGGAACACGTTTCTCCTTTCAAAATTAGTTAGCTTCATAATTTTCTCTGCTGATTGTTTTTTCATACAGTGTTACTTACTGGTGTTTGAGACCACTCACAGTGATAATGAAGGAAGTTTTCAAAGAGCGCATTTGTATGGTCAATGCACTGAATTATTTGCAATCACCTTAAGTAACTGTAACCATTCCATTTCCTGACCTCAGATTCTAAGCCTGGTCCTTGAATCACCTTTACACTTTAGTACATAAAGTTACATGTTCTGTGTACTCAGAAAGGCAATCAGTTTTGCATTTCCAACAAAATACTTGACTGAGAAAAGTTGACTCAATAAACTTTCTCTATTGAAAAGTTTCATGCTTAAAGCACAAAAATCAGTCACGTCGTCATGTTGGAGGTAAAGGAGAACTTCTAACACAATAGAGGGAACAGAACAACTCGGCAACAATCATTAACATGGTGCATTGACTTTAATATACAGTACCAAGGAAGACAGCAGGTCGATTTCAGATCTGATATGCAGCTTAAAAAAGTAAAATCATAATTACTTCATTTTTTCTCTTATATCACAGTGCATTGCTTACTTAAGTACAAACTTTGTATAATATTTTGGTTTCAGAATCTTCCTTACTTTAATCATAAACACATGAAGTAGGTTTATGCTAACATAAGTTTGAGAGAAAAGAAACAGACAAAGAGCCAACTGGATATGAGCCTTTATTTACTTCCATGTGGAGTTTTCACGGAAAATTTTGTTCTTGGTACAAATACTCAGCCTCTCAAAGTCCAACCCTACACCTTTGTCCTGAGAGGTGGAAACAGGTAAGGCTAGCCAACAGGGCTCTGATGAAGCTGTATAGGCCAATTACCTGTACAGTGGTTACAATGGATTACAGAAACATTGATGAACTCCTGCCAAACCGATCGACTTCGGACGATAGAGACAGGAGGTTATCAATGGCCTATGCTCCACTGGGAGCGAAGGTCTCAAGAAGAAGAAGACATATACTCAAGTTCAGGATCAAATTTATTATTGTGATAGACATGCAAAGGCGGGGTCTAAATGCCAGAAGTTTTGTTTTTACAACAGCGGCAGCATGGTGCATTGCAAAATGTGGACAAACATAGGTTAACAGACAAAAAAACATAATCAAGAAAATATGTGACAACACTGAAGAGTATGACATTTTGCACATAGTTCCCGAGGAAACATGAAAATATTCACATTCTTTCCATTGTGAAGCTAGCTGCTCAGCACTGATCACTCAGCTATCTCTGCTCTGCAAGTGCCGAATATTAATGTAAACTTTCTATATTAAAAGGAATCTGTTTGCAGTCGATGAGGACTTTACCTTCTGTGCATCTTGAGTTCAGGTCCACTCCAAAGTTATATAACCTGCCAGAAAGACTCGCATAACTATGCGAAGAGTTAATTTAAGTAGAGTGGTCACGGAGATGTACAGCATAGAAACAAGTCCTCTAGAGCACCAAGACCACATCAGCCATTGAGCATTCATTTACACTAATCCCATTTTTTACCCATGCTCCCTCCACCATTCCTATCAGACAGCCCCAGATTCTGCCAACCACTTACTCACCAAGGGCAATTTAATGCAGCTAATTAACCTACTAACCCACTTGTATTTTTCATATGGGAGGAAAAGAGAACATCTGGAGGAAACCCAAACTGTCACAGAGAGAACATGCAAACTCCACACAGACAGCACCAGAGGTCTAAGAATGAAAAAAGCATATACAAGTTCTGATGAAGAGTTGCTTTAATATACATTTTAATTTCTATCACCTACATTTTCAATTATATCAACTGGCTTTCCGCAGCATTTAAAATGGTAAGATCGCTGGACTGAGGAAGTATGCAGAAGAAGGAGTACAAGTACCTGTTTCCAAGAAGGAGCGATCAAATAGCATTTAAACAATGACAGTGGGCCAGCTTACAGATGAAGTTTGATTGGTATTTTACAATGCAATGCAATCCTTGGTGCATTTATTAGTCTGCTGAGCAACCTGTCTGCACCATTAAGAAACAAGGAGAAGTCTTGTAAAGGACTTGCTGAGACCTTCAACCATACTCTTCCCAGCATGACAGTGGTGGATAATGGCCAATGCTTCATCTTCCACTACAAGCCAACAGACACCAACCAATGAAATTCAGTCTGTGCTACATTCGGCTTCTGGATACCAGTCGTAAGGAGCTTGTACATTCTCCTCATGACCATGTGGGTTTCCTCTGGGTGCTCTGGTTTCCTCCCACATTCTAAAGATGTACGGCTTAATAGGTTAATTGGCCTTAAGGGTGTAGTTAGGTTTTGTGGGCTCATTGGGCCGGAAGGGCCTGTGACCTCCAAATAAAAATAAAATTAAAACCTTGCATGTCTTTCCACAAGGAAGTGAACGTGTTTGTAACAAAATCCATCATAGTACATGAAATAACCTATAATGTTTGTGTTTCCCTTGTTGGACAGCCAAAGAACCTAACATCTTTAGACCATTGATAAAACTTGTGCTTCTGCCATGCAACACTTTCCAGTCCTGATGAAGGGTCTAGGCCCAAAACATTAACTGTTCTCTTTTCCATAGATGCTGCCTGGTTTGCTGAGTTCCTCCAGCATTTTGTGCCTGTTGCTTGGACTTCCAGCCTCTGCAGATTTTCTCTTGTTCTAGATTTTTAAATAGAAGCTTAAGCACTTTGAAAATTGCCTCCAAAATCTCAGCCCTAGGATGGAATTAGCCACCTACTGAGAGCACCTTCTTCTCTTCTCAACAACCTGTATGTTCCTATGCTCATCAAGTCATATTCCAAAGTCAAAGATGATTAATGCACAGAAGACTGGTCTGTGTGGATATCTGAGCAAAGTTCTTCAACACATGGTACATTTCTCCCTGCATATTTTAGCAAATTTAAGCTACTTTTAAAAAGTATCAAAAGCCAATGAAAAATAATCAGAAACCGGCCTGATGATTTGTGTTCAGCTGCATGTTTAAGAAAGTTTGGCTTTTCGAGTTTTGAGCAACAAAGTGTCATTGCTATTAAAGCTGCACACTGATCAATGTTACGATTTTCAACCATAGTACAATCCTGTTGTGTAATAGTTACAGCTGCATTAATGCACTCACAAAATGGCTGCCAACGAAATTGGAGCTACAAATGTGCACTAGTATGTCATTATTTACATTAGTACTGAATCAATACAAATAACCCCAGCCCTTTCTCTAAGATGAAATTCTCACATTGTAGCTATCTTTACAGACCCTGCTCATTCACTGGCACCAAAATTCTGTGAGAGCACCAGCAGTAATCATCTACTCAAGACGTAGTTGGACTTTTCTCCACCTGCTTGAGTCCTATCGGAAGTAACATTAAAGCTTTATTGTATTGCAAGCCTGCCTGTGCTCTTTCACCTCCTGGCATAAAAATTACATACAGTATGAGGATACGTATACTCTGAGTACTTACATGTGAATAGGTACAGATGGACAACAGCATGAAAAAAATACATTGCAGTTACTCAGTGAAATATTGGTAAGGAATATATCAGGAATGAAATTACCACATATATTTTATGATAAATTTCATGATATCATATATGTGTCTCCTAATAATAATAATAAGATAGAACAAACTTTATATGAGTAACTCATACTTCCAATTTTATTGGAAGCAGAGCATATATGCAACTGTAGTTGTAAATAGGTGGAGGAGCCCCAGCCATTCATTCTTTGTCAAATTTTGATAGATCTTGGCAGAGACCTTGTGACTTTCTGAAGCCTATCCTGTACGATCAGGCTTTCTGTCATGGATCAGACTGTCCAAACTCAAATTTTCTACAACTATACAATTATGAATGTACTTCTATAAAAGTAGCTAAATTGGAAGCTATACACTTTTATTAATAATACACCATATTGTCGGTTCATAGAACAAAGTTAAACCTGTTTTACTCAGTTCATGCAGAATTGCATTCCCCAGAACAATGAGTATCGCCAGCCTCACTGGAAACACAACACCCTTCTTCCAGATGATAGGGATGGTGCGCTTAAGAAACACGAGTGAATGATTAGGTATCAGAACGTGTACATGTGGTGGTGGAGGATGTGACTGGTGAGTCTCAGGTGAGTTAATTACCTCCTCACAAATAGGATTTTGTATCACATGGGTGAATGCAATATCTAAAAATACACTAGTAATGCCTGTGATAGGTAGTGGTGTTTAGAGGGGAAACGTCAGTTACACAGGTTACAAGTATAAAAGCAGTCATAGTTCAATGGCAGAGTTTTTACCTCTCACTCTAAACACTGTGCTGAGAACAGAACATTCATATAAATTGATTTTTCATTGCATTATTGCAGACAGCTACATTATCATCAATGTCAGACTATAATAGGGGTTAACCCAAGACTCCTCCATCAAGCAGCCAGAGATAAAATAATTATTATTGCATTATTCAAGGAATCATTTCTGTGCACTGCTCAGTATTTAAGCCAAAGCATGTTTCGATGCACACTTGATAAATAAAACTTGAATCCCTAACTGACACACCAAAAGTAGATTAGGTTGGAAAATTTTCTCACATCCATTTGTGTGGTTTCCCTATGTGAAAATTGGCCCTGCATTGCCTGACAACAGCAACTACATAAGTCATTTTTGACTCTAAACTAAGGGACTGGACAAGTTGCATTTGACAAGGTCATTCATGGTCAGCTGGTCTGGAAGCTTAGCTTGAGTGGGATCCAAGTGAGCTGGTAAATTGAATATGAAATTGGATAGGTCATAGAAGAACGAGAGTAGGCATAGAAGGGCATTTATCTGACTGGAGTTCTGTAAAAAGTGGTGTTCCACAAGGATCGCTGCTGGGGCCTTTGTTATTTGTTGTCATAAATCACTTATAAGTGATTTGGATGAAGATGTTAGATGTTCTGATTAGCAGGTTTGAAAATGACATGAGAAGTGGTGGAGTTGCGGGTATTGGAAAAGATTGTCAAAGAACATAAATTATTTGGAAATATGTGTGGAGAAATAGCAGATGGAGTTTAACCCAGACATGTGTGATGTGAAGCATCTTAGGAGGTCAAATGTAAGAGGGAAGTATACAGAAAATAGCATAACTCTTTGGAGCAGTGATGTACGGAGGGATCTTGGCATGTAAGTCCATAGCTGACTGAAAGTGGCAACACAAGTGGACAGTGTAGTAAAGAAGATGTAAGACATGTTTGCCTTCATTGACAGGGATACTGAGTAGAACATTTGAGAAATCATGTTGCAACTATACGTAAAGTTCATAAGCACATATATGTACTGTTGTGTGCAGTTCTGGTCACCTTACTATGGGAACGATGTAGAGGATTTGGAGAGGGTGCAGATGAGGTTAACCAGGACAATGCCTGAACTGAGGTGTATGGGTTACAAGGAGAGTGTGGCCAATCTTCGAAGGCTAAAGAACGATCTGACAGAATGATATGAATTCATGGGAAAGATAGATAGGTAGCTAGAGTTTTTTTTCACAGGGTAGAAATATCAAATAATAGAAGGCAGAAGTTCAAGGTGGAAGAGGGGATGTTTAAAAGAGATGTATAAGGCAAGTTTTTGCACAGAGCAAGGTGCCTGGATCAATCTTCCAGGGAAGGTGGTGGAAGCAGATATGGTTTGTATAATAATATAATATAAACAGAAAGTGTTTAAGAGATGTCTGGGTAGACTGATGAATAAGCAGCAAATATATATGAACTGCATGAAGGCAGCTGGGATTAGTTGACAGCACATTGGGCACAGATTGGCAGAATAGGCCTATTCTGGTGATGTACTGTTTTATGTTCCATGTTCTAATTCCATAAAGTATAAGCTTTTCACTTTCTATTTTACACATTAAGTGCTTCTGAGCATTTTGTTCTAAATTTGAAAAATGAAGTTAAGGTTGCCATTTGGGGAATGATTACAGACCAGAATTGGAGAGGAACTTCAAATCCACATGCATGTTCTGAGTTTAGGCAAAATACCAAGTGGCATGAGGAGCTACCATTCAGCAATACTATGGCCATAATGGTGGAGGATCATATCAGTTTGGCAACATAGCCCTTGGTAAATGACCACAAACATCTCCAAAACAAAACAAGTTAACAGAAACATAAAAGATCATGTCCAATCATCAGCACACTGCTGTGCCCAATCCAAATGTCATTTTGATCAAGCAGGTGGAAGAATTCCTTCAAAATTTTTATGCAATGTGGTTTTCTTTCAGCCAAGGCTGCATGCTTTTAAAGGGCATTGCAATGATCTGTACACAGAATTTTATGCTAGCACAGTTGCAAATAGATTAGTCACAAGCAGCACAGCTCAAGGTCAAGTGAACTTGTACTCATTGAAGTAGCAATCAGTTCTTTGTTATTTGCATTTAGAAATCATCAGGGTCAAAATAGAAAGCACCAAAATGAAAGCTGGTAAGATGGATCTTGTGGATACTTTGAATAACATGTTGGAGTAAAATTAAATGGAGTTTAAAGTTCATTGCTATTATGAGGTAAATATTTATCTTGCATTTCCTATGATTTCTATTTCTTTACATGAATATAGATTATTTATTTCACTGATATTCTCAAAGTTCAAAGTAAATATATTATCAAAGTGCTTATTTGTCACCCTGAAATTCACTTTCTTGTAGGCATTCACAGTAGAGCAAAGAAATATCAGATTCAATGAAAATCTACAAGCAACCAATGTGCAAAAGAATACAAACTGTGTAAATACAAAAAAAATGAATAATAGTAATAAATAAATAAGTAAATAAATAATACTGAGAACACCAGTTGTAGAGTCCTTCAAAGTGATCAGTTCAGGAGTGAGGTGGGTGAAATTATCCACACTAGATTCTCAACGTTTCGGTTTTGAATCTGGATTGCTCCGCTTTGTGACAGTTGCATATTTTGAGGATTCTGTACAATTTCCTAATGAGCAACGTCGATCAAATCAGAACAAACACACAATCATTCTTAGCATTTTACTAAAGATCAGTTGATACAGATACAGAAATACTCAGTGATGCTGAATGCCAATTGACAATTGGTCAATATATTCCTTCCTAAGTTCTTACTACTTAGATGGAAATACGACGGGTGATTGATAAGTTTGTGGCCTAAGGTAGAAGGAGTCAATTTTAGAAAACCTAGCACATTCATTTTTCAACATCGTCCCCTCCTACATCTTCACACCTAGTCCAGTGGTCATGGAGCATATGGATCTTGAACCTCCAGAAAGTGTCCACAGCAGGGGTGATTGATAAGTTTGTGGCCTAAGGTAAGAGGAGATGAGTTATACAGCTCTCGGTACATGCACATGCAATTCAACGCTTTGAGTGATTATGCAGAAAGTTTAATCACTCAAGTTAGTAACTCATCTCCTTCTACTGTAGGCCACGAACTTATCAATCACCCCTGTTGTGGACACTTTTTGGAGGTCCAAGATCCGTATGCTCCACGACCGCTGGACTAGGTGTATAAATGTAGGAGCGGACTATGTTGAAAAATAAATGTGCTAGGTTTTCTAAAATTGACTCCTCTACCTTAGGCCACAAACCTATCAATCACCCCTCGTATAAGCGCAGTGATTTATTTTAATGGCATCTGTGGATATCTGTTTTTTGCAAATTGTTGAATATTTATCAGTCTCAGCTTGTGAAGTGCTTATGAAAACTACTGAAAGCTATTAAATTCCTCTGTTTACTTTGAACTCAATCTGAGAATCATATTGTGCTTATCATGATTAATTCCACAATGTTCGTGAATTTACCTAAAATACAAACTATGGAATATGAATATGGAGTTGGTATATTTTATAAATGTATAAAATATATCCAACAAAGAGAATGAAAGGCTATTTTGTAAAATGAAGTAGCCATGCGTTGGAATCAGAATATCGTTGGCATTAATGTTGTCAATTCTAGAAATATTGCTTTGCTGCTGGTGAATCTTGCTCCTGAATAGTGGTAGAAAAAAAAACAAAATCAGGATTTTCACTATTCTGATTTAATAGTTTGAATCTGGGGTATCGGTGTTGATTAATTATTGTCCCAATAGACAATAGACAATAGATAATAGGCGCAGGAGTAGGCCATTTGGCCCTTCGAGCCAGCACCACCATTCACTGTGATCATGGCTGATCATCCACAATCAGTACCTCGTTCCTGCCTTCTCCCCGTATCCCTTGGCTCCGCTATCTTTAAGGGCTCTATCTAACTCTCTCTTGAAAGCATCCAGAGAATTGTCCTCCACTGCCTTCTTAGGCAGAGCATTCCGTAGATCCACAACCCTCTGGGTGAAAAAGTTTTTCCTCAACTCTGTTCTAAATAGTCTACCCCTTATTCTTAAACTGCAGCCTCTGGTTCTGGACTCCCCCAACATCGAGAACATGCTTCTTGCATCTAGCATGTCCAATCCCTTAATAATCTTATATGTTTCAATCAGATCCCCTCTCATCCTTCTAAATTCCAGTGTATACAAACCTATTCACTCCAATCTTTCAACATATGACAGTCCCGACAACCCCAGACTTAACCTCGTAAACCTACGCTGCAATCCTTCAATAGCAAGAATGTCCTTCCTCAAATTTGGAGTCCTAAACTGCACACAATACTCCAGGTGTGGTCTCACCAGGGCCTTGTACAAAGATACGAATAAAATCTTGTCTGGCTGACTGTTTTACAGATCAAATCATTACTCTGTGCATTGAGCCAGAATGAGGTAAAATAACGATGCAGAATAAAGTGAAAAGCTACCAAAAGAGTGCAGTGCTCATTCATATCAATGTAGATTGCGAGGCTAAGAGCTCTTCTTATCATACAAGAGGTCTATTCAGGAGTCTGATAACAGTGGGTTAGAAGCTGTCTTTTGGCTTGGCTTGTTATTCACACAAGTAGTCTGCATAAATACACAAGCAGAGGCCCTTAATACCTTACTGATTCTTGGAGAAGCCACTGACCCAACAAGTGTCCCTCTACCCCCACGCACAAGATGCTATTGTAAGAAGCATTCAGCAGAAATTCAAAGTATTCATGTTCAGATATTTTAAGTAATTTATGTCTTTTCAATGGCTTTAAATCCCAAGTCCCAGTAGGGATTTTTACAAATGTGTATATACGAAATGGCCACCAATTTAACATATCAGGATGCCTTTTGCGTTTCAAGGTTGTACATAGGGCTCATATGTCTAAAGCCAAACTATCGCGGTTCTATTCTGATATTAGTCCCGTTTGTGACAAGTGTATAGTGGGCAAGGCTTCTCTTATCCACATGTATTGGGCTTGTCCTAGTTTAGAGAAATTTTGGAGAGATGTCTTTTTAACTTTATCCCATATCCCTAATTGCCACTTAGAACCTAACCCTTTGATTGCTTTTTTTGGCACTTTGGGTGAAACGGACACATGTCTGAGTCCCACTAAACGGCGAACATTGTCTTTTGCCTCTCTTTTGGCTAGACGTTTAGTTCTTAGGTGGAAAGATGTTGCTCCACCCACTTATGCTCAATGGCTTAGAGACATTATGTCCTGCTTAGGCCTTGAAAAGATTCATTATTCACTTCTTAATTCGGACATAAAATTCCATAATGAGTGGGGACCTTTTCTTGATTTTTTTCATAACTTCTCTTTAGATTAAGGGATTATCTTCCTTTTTCTTTCAGTGATTTAGTCCCTTACATACAGTTTTCTTTTCAGATTAACCTTTATGATTTTTTTAATGGTATGAAATATATTATAGTTTAGGTAGTAGGCAATACATTTTTTTATATTCACAGCTCTGTGGTGACAGAAGCTCTGATTAACTTTTCTTTATATCATAATGGTTGGCTTGGAGTGCGTAGTGGGAGGGGTGGAAACTAACTTTATATGATTTTATTTTGGGTGCTTTTTCTTTACTGTTATGAATTGTACATCAAACACGTTGGTTTTGCACTGTGTAAATCTCCTTTTTGTTGGTGGGGTTTTTTGTTCCAATGTAGAAACTCATATAAAAAAAATCAGGATGCCTGACATGGGCAGCTACCATGTATTCTACCCTTTCATGAAAGATAAATTTCAACACCCAGCTCTTTACAAGTCATCATCCATGGACTTGTGTGGAGAATGAACATCTGAACCATAATAGCAACTGTTCTTGCACTTTGCAAATACACTGACACTTTGCTATACAGCAGATCACTGGTGCCATCTTGTGCTTGTAATCTTATACATGCAACAAAACGCAAGGAGCCACTGTGATGACATTCCCCATCAAGCTGAATGTTTCATTTCCATTTCCACAATTGTAGTTACTTCACCACTCAATATTTATTTTTCTATTTATGATTTATAATTTAAATGTTTAATATTTACTAATTTTTACTATTTTTAATATTTAATATTTGTAATCCAGGGAGTGGGAAGTGCTGAATCAAATATCACTGTGAAGATTGTACATTTTAGTATCAATTGTTTGGTGACAATAAAGTATAAAGTATTTCAATAGTTTACCCTGGCTAATCAATTTATTGTCAGTCCTGGTTGTTCTGCAAATTATTTTATCTGAACCATTTATTTATTGTCATCGTTAGACCATGTAGAAACAAACTGTAGGTAAAACTGTCAATGTAATTTCTAAAGTTGCCAGAATTAACAGAAAATATGAAGATTGAGAATGCTTCAGAATTCAGCAAGAAGAACCAAGACCTTTCATGGATTTATCGAAAGAAAAGAGTAAATTCAGGTCTTTTCAGACAGCGACAGGAGAATTTATCATTGGGGGAAAGGAAATGACTGTTTTATTCCTATACAAAGTAAAACATTAGAAACACCAGAGAATACCCAAGGATCTGGTGGGAATGATGAACTGAAGGAAGTAAATGTTAATTTTAAAAAGGTACAAGAGTTGGTGAGACTAAAAGCTGATAAGTCCCAAACATCTGATAATCTACATCCCAGAGATTTAAGCAAGGTGACTATAGAGACACTGGTTTTCATTTTTAAAAAATTTATAGAGTCTGGAAGTTTTATTGTGGATAGGATTATAGCAGAAGTGACCAGACAACTTAAGAACGAATGAAAAGAGAAGGGCCAAAATCCAATTCCTGTTCCTAGTATTTACATTGTAAGGTAAACCACCATTCTTGATATATACTGTAAATTGTTAAGTTAGTCTACAGCTGTTTGATGATATGTTTACTTCCACAACCAGTTATGTATCTGTTGTCATCCTCCAGTTGTTTTGAATGGCCTAAGTTGAGCATGCTGTCCATCTGCATCACTGATATTGAAATTATGTCACTGTTAAGTGACTTTATTGCATGCACATCAACATTTTGCCATTGGCAGCAATGTAATACCAATAATGATCATTACGTCTGCATTTTCCAAATACATTTTAACTCAGAACATGCGAATATAATAATTAATAATCATTGAGCTCTTTGTGGGACAGACCTAATAAAAATAAATGATTCTCTGAATTTACATGGTGGTATTAACTGGAGCTAACGCCTCCTATTCATTAACACAAATATTCTATGAAGACATTTTGCATACATTTCAACTACCAATAAATATACTCCAAGGAATTGAAAAAAATTGATTCAGTTGTGAATATGTTTTAATAATCTTTTATATTTTAAACTCTCATCAACAATTACATTATCCTCTGGTTGAAAGTGAAGCCAAAAAATGCAGTAAGAGTTCAGCTCCTTTTATCACATGTGATCAACTAGTGCAGCAAACCAACGTGGGATCACAGTATATTATAGATGTTATGTCCAGGCTGTTCATTTTTTTAAATTTATCCATCCAGAAAGAGCCAACTGTGTCCATCATTACTGTGCACAACTGCTTCTGGAATTTTGTTCTTTACTTCTCCATTTGGAAGTCCTTTGTTTACCTTCTGCATGGAGATATCTAGCCCTATGCTTGCTAAACATTTGAAGGATAATTCATAGAGTTGGAGAGTCACAAGCACAGAAGTAACCCCTTTTTTGTTTGTATACCTAGCACATTGGCCTGTATTAGGACTATATCCTTTTATGCCTTTTATCCTTTATGCTCGGTATCTGTCTAAAGGTCTCTTAAATGTAAATGGATGGAAATATCATGGAAACCTAAAAGATTTCACAGCACAAGGTAACACAAAGGTTCATATTTCCCTGGCTATTAAGTCTAGAACCAGTAGTCACATGCCAATCATAGGTTGAGAACATTTTACAACTGAGTTGAGAAGAAACCCAAGAAAGATTCACCATAGAGACGGAGGTGAATCTTTAAATCAGTGGTTTCCAACCTGGGGTGCATGGACCTTTTGGTTAATGGTGTGGGTCCATGGCATAAAAAAGTTTGGGAAACCTTGCATTAAATTTTCCTGCCCAGGAAGCTGTGGAGACTGAGTCTGTGAGCAATTTAAAGATGGAGATGCATGGATTTTTAGATATTAAGGAAAAAAACAGCACGAGGTAGTGCTCAGGGAAAGATCAACCAGGATCTTATTGAACAATGATCCAGGGTCACTCTCCTGCTTTGATTACCTATAAACTCAATAAATTGTTCAAGGTAGTATTCCAAAATGATCCATGATAAACCATCAAATCATCTCACAGATGCTTCACTTACAACCGAAATATTCAATTTTCTTTTGTCTGCCCTATCACTCAAATCCTTGTGATGTTGCCATCCATGGTAAGGTCACATTTGTTGGAATGCTGTCTAGCATACAGTAGGCGCCTCACAGCACAAATTATAATGGAAAATTCTGATATATTATTTACATTTTCATCCTCCAGGAGGAAACATAGAAAAGAAAATTGATTCTAGTGATTTCCATTTGCTGCATGTTCAATATAGTTACGATTTCTCCAAGGGAGTGAATGGCCGATTTTAAGCAAAAGTCCAGTAATTAAGATTCTAGTCATCTGAAATAAAAACAGAGTGCTAGGAACACTTAGCAGGTCTGGCAGCATCTGTGGGAAGAGAATCAGAGTTAATATTTCAGGTCTAACCCTTTTAAAAGGACTGAAACAGATTTTAAAACCTGTCTCGTACAAGTTGGTCTGGCAGGCAGCCATAATGACCAACTTCTTTTGATTACACAAACTTTCTGTGACCTTCAGTTTTAACCTAGTCTTTGGAATACAGATAGGGTTCTGATCAGAACACAATCTGGTTGCATCCTTGCCCTCATGAGGATACTTCTGGCTTCTTCCTAGTTCAAATCTGCACTGCCATACCTATCTGACAATAGCTTTCTAACAAACAAAATCCCTCTCCCACACACAGGAATATCAGAACTCTCCACTGGTTCAAATCTGGGGTAGTTACATAACCCATACAGATGAAGCTGGTGAGTTAAAATTCGGGCTTTATATTAATGTTCCCAATTCTAAAGATACGCCATGGGTACCATGATAACATAGCAGTTCGCACAATGCTACTACAATTCATCGGAGTTCAGAGTTCAACTCCAACGCATTACATAAGAAGTTTGCACATCCGTCCCCATGAGCATGCAGGTTTGAATAGGTGCTCCAGTTTCCTCCCACGTTCCAAAGATGGATTGGTTTGTAGGCTAATTGGTCATTGTAAATTTTCTTGTGTTTAAGCTAGGGTTAAATAGGTGGATTGCTGGGTGGCACGGCTCACTGAGACACAAGGCTCTGGTCAACACTGAATTTCAAATGAATAAATGAATGGATAAATAAGTAAATAAAGTTTCAGACATTTTCTTTACTGGTGATCAATGAAAGCTCCCAAGAATTAGAGATATGTATTTTTATGTCATCTTGGCTGACGAGGCCAAATTTAAGAAACTGTCGCTGAGGATAACGGTTGAAATAATGCTGAAATAACGGTTGTAAACTTTCAGTGCAAAAGCAGTGAAAGCCTTGCCTTTCTCCAATTGCAAGGCTTTGAATTAAATTGATTCTGAAGAAATTAGTACATGGGAGTTTAACCGATGAGGGCTTTACTTGAAAAGATGCAGCACCAACTATATCTTTAACTAAAATTTTAAAATTCTAGCATAGTTAGCTCAATAATAATTTTTAAAGGGACTATTTTGGAATAATTAGGAATAGTTAAGATGGTTATTTTTAAAAGAAAAATAATTTTATTAACTTTTTTGATATAAAGTAGCTTAAGATTTTGTTCCATTTAGTGTAGAGGAGATCTTCATTCTTATTTTGAAGATTTTATAAATATTATTCAGTATACCCTAAAGTTCATCACATTTTCAGATTGCTAGGACATTTCTTCATTCTGAAACCAAGGGCAAGAAGAGAAATCATATGATTTGTTGGTTCAGCATGGTGCAAATAATATCCCATTCATGTCACATACATACCAGCAGTTATGAGCTTTTGTTAATAAGTTTCATGTTTGCCAAAATAAATGGAAAACCACAATGACAGTGTCTCACTCTCATGGCTAACACTCAGGGAGGAGCGAGATTCCCAAGGGAAATACTTAAGAAACATTTTGTTCCAGTAAAAAGTAAAACTGGGACCTAATTATTGTCATCATTATTTCCGCAGTGCCTGTTACTTCAGTTTATAAACAGTTTCAGTACACTGCCACCTTAAATGCTGTTCCTTCATGAAGAGCCAAGGCTGATCCTTTGATATTGGCTCATTGAAATGCAGCAAGTTGAACACTGAAAGACACGGAGGCTGTAAATGCTGCTTTAAAAAACTGGAAACTGATCAAGAAAACATCAAAGTTGTCCTCAGATTGTATGTTGGAGTCTATGCATTCAGTGCATCTGATTTTATGTTATGGAGTTGTTAAATATTTGGTTTGGAGATATTTATTTAAACAAGTATTCATCAACCTGAAAATATATCCAAAAAAAATCCTGGTACTTTTGTATAAATCATATTAATTTGTTTATTGGGGGCTTTCAAGATTTACAGTAATTGAAAGCAGCTAGAGAAGGTTAAATTATAGAAAAAGTGCTTGGATTACAATATGCTCCAATTTATATACTAAAATATTCTTCTTAAGATCTCTTTAACAGTAGGAGAAATATTGATGCATGTTTTTCCTTTATTCACATGAGAAGTAAATAATGACCAAAGTTTAGCATTTGCAAGAAAATCAGACAAAAATATTTCATGTCGTATCAAGAGTCAACAAATTATTTTCCTTTATTTCTATATAAATAATTATTTATTGACCATGTGCAAACTTGGGATCATCTGTGCTTTTAACTCTACAATATCTCTGATAAATTCTTCTTGAAAATGACCAATAATCACAGAATTATCTCCAGTATTTTGTTTCTGTGTTAATATTCTTCACATTATCAGATGTACCTAGACATCTCCGGTTTTAAAAACTAGAGCAAATCTGCAGATGCTGGAAATCTGAGCAACACACACAAAATGCTGAAGGAACTCAGAAGGCCAGACAGCATCTATGGAAAAAAACTACAGCCGACATTTCGGACCGAAACCCTTTCAGTTTTAACTCAGTTGAACTCCAATTCTAATGAATGATCTTTGACCTGAAAAATTAACTCTACTTTTCTTCCCATAGATGCAGCCCAATCTGCTGAATATTTGTAGCATTTTCTCTTTAGGAAGGATATGGTTGCACTGGAGAGAGAGTGCAGAGGAGATTCACCAATATGTTGCCTGTATTGAAGAATGTTGGTTATGAAACCAGATACAATATAATAGTTGCTGTTCAAAAGGAATTCAGACAAGTATTTGAATAGACAAGGATAGAAGGATATGGATCTTGTGTTGGCAAATGAGATTACTGTAGGAAGGCAAAGAAGTCAACTTAATGAACTGAGTGGCTAGTTTCTGTAGTGTACAGCACAATGGTTGTAAGTCTTAAGACTGAAATTTTCACAAATCAGTAATGTAGAGAATTAAGATCCATGATCAAAAAGTGGAATAAATGGTAATTATAAGGCAAAAATAAACAAAAACTATTGTTACATACCCCGTAACTGGGTTGCCAAACCAGCAGAAATGGATCACTCAGTTGGAGTCTGGATTACTAGAACTAAGAAAGTTTTATTAAAGAAACAAGCAATACAGTACTCTAATCAAAAGGATAATGAATGCAACAGTTCAGCAATGATAAACATACATGTACACAGAATTCAGGATCAATCAAGCTCTATCGTTGTCTAGGGGCAAATGACCAGTTTCAAAGTGACACAAAGTTCAGTTCAATTTAGTTCAGTTCGCAGTAATCGTTGCCGTGGCGATGGACAGTGGGGAGGAGGAGGAGAGAGAGCAAAATGAATGAATATTCAACACAGCTTCCACACACAGACCTTCGCAGTCAGCTTTCCAGTGAGTCCTTTGTGATGTCATCTGAGGTCACCGACCGTGACCCCTCCGTTTCCAGATACGATCGTTTCCCTGCGCTGAACCTGGCACCCAGGCAAGGGTGGACACACACCAGGTTCCCGCCGATCATGCCTTTCCACCCTGTGCGTTTATGGCTTGATCCTGCGATCAGCTGTCCAAAAGCTTTCCACCGACTTGTGAGAGGTGCACCGCTTCCAGGGCCTCGTTACCTCGGGTGTCGTGTGCGTCCTGCCTTAGTGAACCTGTCCCTTTTTATCCCCCTGCTGGGGTATCGCCTGTCCATCACTTCAAACAGTTCAAGGTTCAAAGGGGGAGCCGCTCTAGACAGCTCTCTCTCCCGTCCCTTCATTACACAGCTCCAAATGCTGCTCCATTGTTTTCCTTATCTCTCTCTCTCCTGAAGACAGGTGGCAGACCAACTGCTGATTCCACAGGACAGCTAACATCTTAATCTATGTGTATTCCGGTCACACTTCCCCCCTTTAAGGATTTTTACCGCAGGGTAAAAATTACAAACATGAATACATTATTTGATACACACACAAATATACATTTTTATCAGTTATTTGGCTAATACAGCGAACTTGAAGTTGTCAACACCTTGACAGACAGTCAGCAATTCCATTTTCCGTCCCTTTTATATGTGTAATTTTGATATCAAATTCCTGTAGCACCAACTCCAACTTAGCAATCTTTTGTTTTTATCTTTCATATTGGCCAAAAACACTAAAGGGTTGTGGTCGGTGTAAATTACCAGTGGTTTTCATGCCGGGCAAATATAAACTTCAAAATGTTGCAATGCTAGTATGATGGCCAGTAACTCCTTTTCCACAGTGGAATAATTTCTCTGATGGGTACTAAATTTCTTGGAGAAGTAAGCGACTGGGTGGTCAACCCTTTCTTTGTCAGTCTGCAACAGCACCGCCCCGGCAGCTTTGCCACTAGCATCTGTTGCTAGGGAGAAGGGTTTCGAAAAATCAGGCGCACTTAGCACAGGATGGTGACACAGAATCGCCTTCAGACTCTCGAAGGCTTGTTGGCAAAGGTCGTTCCATACAAACTTCGCATTCTTTGGCAAGAGCTTAGTGAGAGGGAGGGAAACATCCGCAAAGTTTTTGCAAAATTTCCTATAGTATCCCACCATCCCCAAGAACCTTCTCAGAGCTCTCTTGTCTATCGGGGGGGGGGGATCTCCGAGATAGCCCGCACCTTAGCCTGCATCGGAGCCAGCTGCCCCTGTCCTACCACAAATCCCAGATAAGTGACCTTCGCGTGGCCGAACTCACTTTTTGCGAGTTTCACTGTCAGGGTGGCTTCGCACAGCCGTTTAAATAACTCCTCTACCACCACAATGTCCTCCTCCCACGTGTCACTCCAGACCACCAAATCATCAATATATGCTTCTGTGTTCCTTAGTCCCTTTATTCCTGAATTAATCATCCTATGGAAGGTCCCTGGGGCGTTTTTCATGCCAAAAGGTAGAACATTATACTTGTATAAACCGGAGGGAGTGACAAATGCCGAGATTTCTCTAGCCCGGTCGGTTAAAGGCACACACCAGTACCCTTTCAGCAAATCGATCTTGGTGATGTACGTAGCTCTCCCCACTTTATCGATGCAATCGTCTACCCTGGGGATGGGGTAAGCATCGGTGTTCGTGATGGCGTTCACCTTTTTGTAATCTGTACAGAATCGGATGCTCCCATCGGCTTTCGGGACAACCACACAGGGGGAGGCCCATTCCGACTTGGATGGCCTAATAATATCTGTGGCTAGTATGTGTTCGATTTCTTTCTCCACTAGCTTGCCCTTCTCCAAGTTCATCCTATAGGGGTGTTGTTTAATAGGCTGGTCTGAGGTGACCACAACATCATGCACCGTCCCTTTGCATCACCTCGGGGCATCGGGACATACATCTGCGTGCCGGTGAATTAGCTTTATCAATGGCCCGCTTTGTTCGGGGGTTAGGTGAGAGACCTTATCAGCAAATTTAGCCAGAACAATAGAGTTCTCCAATCTGGTCGGCACCATATTCATCTCTCGAGATGGGTTTTCCCCGTCTCATTCGACACCCCTGCCTCATTAATTTCCGTGATAACACCAACCGGGTTTTCTTTCTGATCGTGGTAGGCTTTTAACATGTTAATGTGTACCAACTGTGTGGGTTTACGCCTGTCCGGCGTTTCGATAACATAATTCAAAGGGTCTATCTTTTTAATTACCTTGTACGGACCGTGGAATCTCGCCTGGAGGGGGTTGGCTACCACTGGGAACAGAACTAAGACCCGATCGCCCACTTGGAACACTTTTTCACGGGCATGCCTATCATACCATTTTTTCATTTTAGTCTAGGAGTGTCGCAGATTTTCTTTTGCAAGGTCACAGATCCTTTCAAGCCTCTCATGAATTTTTAAAACGTAATCAATCACATTAACCTGGACGGCCGGATTGGACCATTGCTCTTTTAGTAAGGTCAGGGGTCCTCTGGGCCGATGACCAAAGACAAGCTCGAATGGGCTGAACCCCAATGACTCTTGAACCGTGTCCCTCATGGCAAATAACAGGAGGGGCAAAGCATCATCCCAGCTCCTGGCGTTTTCTTGACAGTAAATTTTAATCATGGTCTTTAATGTGGCGTGGAATCGTTCCAACGCCCCTTGTGAC
Organism: Mobula birostris; assembly: GCF_030028105.1. Classification (NCBI taxonomy): domain Eukaryota; kingdom Metazoa; phylum Chordata; class Chondrichthyes; order Myliobatiformes; family Myliobatidae; genus Mobula; species Mobula birostris. The sequence continues at coordinate 70,965,773 of NC_092383.1, forward strand.
TCTGGGTGGTACGCGGAGGCCAAAATCTGCTTTGCTCCCATCTCATCCAACATCCGTCGGAAGGTGTGAGATGTGAAGACACTCCCCTGATCCGACTGGATTTCCCTGGGCAGCCCCACCGTAGTGAAAAATTTCACAAGCGCCTTTACCACTGCGGGAGCCTTTACGCTGGCCAGGGGCACCGCCTCCGGAAACCTGGTGGCGGCGCACATCATAGTCATCACGTACTTCCGCCCACTCGCTGTTCTGGGCAGGGGACCAACAAAATCCACAATTACTCGAGAAAAAGGTTCCCCGAAAGTGGGTATCGGTCGAAGGGGCGCCTTAGGCAGGACCTGATTTGGTTTTCCCACCACCTGACATAAATGACATTTCCTACAATATTCAACAATATCTCTCCTCATGTTCTTCCAGTAAAACTCTTTCATAATTCTGTCGACTGTCTTCCTCACCCCAAAATGTCCACCGAGGGGTACTTTGTGGGCCAGGTTAAAAATCTTGCCCCTATAAATTTTCGGCACTACCACCTGGTGTACAACTCTCCATTCCTCATCTGCGGGCACAGTACATGGTCTCCATTTCCTCATTAGTACTCCCTCCTTTACATAATAGCCAACTGGTTCCCTTTTCAATTCTGCGTCAGAGAGAGCTGTCTCTGCCAAATCCATCAGCTCCTCGTCTCGCTCTTGTGCCCGTATAAAGTCCTTCCTGGCTAATGCTAAGTCTGCCTCAGCCCTCTCCCCTCCTCTTGTTCCACCACGCTCCTCCTTTTCACTTTCTACCCCCTCCTGGTACAAGGCTGGCAGAAATGTCTCAGCTAGCTGTATCTCAGCCTTTGCAGCCTTCCTCGACATCCGTCGAGTTATTGCGCAAACGGGGTAAACCTGCGAGTCCATGGGCGGGGCCTCTATGCTGGCAGGCAGACTTGTCAATCTCACGGCTGGGAACACGATTCCCCCCGCGAGGTCATTACCTAGCAAGACTTCCTTGCCTTTCATCGGTAATTCGGACCTCACCCGAATTGTGACTAGTCCAGAGACCAGGTTGCTTTGTAAGTGTATCTGGTGCAAAGGCACGGCTTCCGTCCCTTTTCCAATGCCTTTGATCACGCTGACTTCCCCAGTCTCGGTCTCTGAACTAAAGTCTAAAACGCTCCTCAAGATCAGTGACTGACAAGCTCCCGTGTCTCTCCAGATCCGTACTGGAACTGGGTTTAACCCCTCCTTCACCGACACCAATCCGGCCGAGATAAACCTCTCGCGCCCTTCCTGAACCTTATCCGACCTCCCCTCTCCTAGAGGTTGGTTTGCCGGCTCAATACAGCCAGTCGGAACCCCTGTTTTTCCTTTTCCCGTCTCCTTCTTTGGGGCAAAGCACCTGGACGCAAAGTGTCCGACTTTCCCACAATTATAATAGACGACCCCAGGAGACTTCCTACCAGACTACTCCCGGTCTACCTTATCCTTCTCACTAGTCCCCGGCTTACTTACTGACTTTTCTGGCGGACTCTTCCCGCCGTCCTGATGTCCCTTCTGGTAGCCTTTACTCGGGGCAAACTTCATTTTATGCGTCAACGCATACTCATCCGCTAACTTAGCAGTTGCGGCTAACGTGGCTGCCTCTTTCTCATCTAGGTAGGGTCTCATACCCTCAGGGACACAACCTTTAAACTGCTCAATCAGGATCAGCTGTAGCAGTCTGTCATAATCCCCCTCTACCCCCTTCGAGGTGCACCAACGCTCACAATATGTCTGCATCTCACGGGCAAACTCTAAATACGTGCGGTCCCACTGCTTCCTCGCATTCCGGAACCTCTGCCGGTATGCCTCCGGGACCAACTCATAAATCCTGAGGATGGCCTCTTTCACCACCTCATACCTCTGGGCATCTTCCGCGGACAAAACGGAGTAAGCTTGTTGGGCTTTCCCTTTCAGTACACTCTGAAGTAAAACAGCCCACTTATGCCTCGGCCAGTCCTGACTTGTAGCAACTTTTTCAAAATGGAGAAAGTACCGATCCACGTCGGTATCGTCAAATGGGGGAACCAGCCTAACCTCCTGGGTCGCCCGGAACCCTCCACCTTGGTTCAGCACGAGCCCCTGCTCTGTCCTTATCTTTAACTTTTCCAGCTCGAATTCCCTTTCCCTCTGTTTCTCCTCTCGCTCCAGCTGTCTCTCTCTCTCTTCTGCCTTTCTAACTCTCTCTCTTTCTCCCGCCTTCCTAACTCTCTCTCCTGCCTTTCTAACTGCTTCTCTTCATGTTCTAACTGCCGTACCCGGAACTTGTGCTCGAGTCTCAGTTTTTCAAGCTGTACCTGTACCGCGTCTCCAGCAGGTTTTTCAATAGACACCACCCCCAGCTCGCCTTGGGGAAACACACCTTTAGATGCATAGTACTCTACGATAGCTCTGTGTATCTCCTCTCTCCTCATTGTCGACTTCCCCTTAGCAAGATTCAACAGTTTGGCCACAGCTACCATTTCCGATTTCCTGGCATCCTCTAATGCCTCCAAGGTCGGCGTCTTTATAAATTCCTCAACCTCCATTTCTGCTGTTTGTCTTTTCTTTCTTTCGGGAATTTTGACCCAATCAATTTACTCCATCCCAAATTTAGCGTTCAAAATCCCGGACAAGCCCCCACTTATCTTACGTACCCCATAACTGGGTTGCCAAACCAGCAGAAATGGATCACTCAGTTGGAGTCTGGAATACTAGAACTACGAAAGTTTTATTAAAGAAACAAGCAACACAGTACTCTAATCAAAAGGATAATGGATGCAACAGTTCAGCAATGATAAACATACATGTACACAGAATTCAGGATCAATCAAGCTCTATCGTTGACTAGGGGCAAATGACCAGTTTCAAAGTGACACAAAGTTCAGTTCAATTTAGTTCAGTTCGCAGTAATCGTTGCCGTGGCGATGGACAGTGGGGGGGGGAGGAGAGAGAGCAAAACGAATGAATATTCAACACAGCTTCCACACACAGACCTTCGCAGTCAGTTGTCGGGCGAGTCCTTTGTGATGTCATCTGAGGTCACCGACTGTGACCCCTCCGTTTCCAGATACGATCGTTTCCCTGCGCTAAACCTGGCACCCAGGCAAGGGTGGACACACACCAGGTTCCCGCCGATCGTGCCTTTCCACCCTGTGCGTTTATGGCTTGATCCCGCGATCAGCCGTCCAAAAGCTTTCCACCGACTTGTGAGAGGCGCACCGCTTCCAGGGTCTCGTTACCTCGGGTGTTGTGTGTGTCCTACCTTAGCGAACCTGTCCCTTTTTATCCCCCTGCTGGTGTATCGCCTGTTCATCACTTCAAATAGTTCAGGGTTCAAAGGGAGAGCCGTTCTAGACAGCTCTCTCTCCCGTCCCTTCATTACACATCTCCAAATGCTGCTCCATTGTTTTCCTTATCTCTCTCTCTCCTGAAGACAGGTGGCAGACCAACTGCTGATTCCACAGGACAGCTAACATCTTAATCTATGTGTATTCCGGTCACACTATAAACTGCAAAGATCCTGGAGAAGTAATACTATTGGTAATCTGTCCCAGGAAAAGGCAGAAAAAATGTTAAAATAAATGAGAACATTAACAGGCATAATGCATTTGTTGCAACAATAGTTTAAAAAATTGAAGTAAGAAGGCAGATCTTTCGAAGTGGCAAATATGAGGTGTTCAAGTTTATTGCTGTCATAGGCATGCATATGCACAAGATATAAAAATACCATGAAAGTGAGCTTTTTGCAGCAGCATTACATATTCAGTACAGTTCAAGATTTGGAGAAACAGAAGTTAACATAAGCTATTAACAGACAGTTTGCAAGCGTGCAAAATAAACAACAAGATAAACATAGCAACACTCATGCAAGATTGAGTGAGAGAGAAATATATATACTCCAAGGTAGAATTACGGTTCTTCAGGTTGTTTCAAGAAGCTGTTGTTGAATCTCAGGATGTGGATCTTCAGGTTCGTATAACGGAAATTAAATCATCTATTTGTGCTTACTGTAATAACACTGAAATCTTTTAATCCATTCACTTTAAAGAATATTGAACTGGAAGCACCCGATCAGCCTGCACATCATGGAAGATCTGAACACTTCAAAGAAATAACTCATCAACTCTTACATTTAAACAGAAGCCCATCGTAACAAGAATTATCAATGCTTACAAATGGTATATTTATCATTAATTATACTTGATTTGTTAAAGGATAAAGCACATGTCAAATTATCACTGGCAGCTCTGATTAATTAGAATACATCTTCATGAAAGTAGGCATTGGCACATTTGGTTAACATGTCCCCAGAGTGTTACTGATTTTTTTTTCCCCTTATAAGTAAAGCAACAGAGTGCAACAAGCTCAGGAGAATGCCTAATCAATGGTTGCCATCTGCTAGGAAAGAAGTGTTTACTTTGCAATGCAATAAATGTGTCTCTAGTGAGATGTTTCAGTAGGAAATATGGAATATACCACCTGTCATTGCATGGGGAATGATCTTGGAGCTCTGATGCTATTTCATATTGTTAAATTTTATTTTATATACAAAAAAACTTCCCACTGAAAGTCTAAAAGAAGCTTTTGTCAATGAATTTTCTTTTCCACTGTTCAGCAGTTGCAATATTTTGTTTCATCTCTCTCTGCAGGTATGTGCACAGAGGTTGACAAGTATTGAAGCAGAAAAAATATATTTCATATAGATTAAATTATAGTAACAAGCAAAGAATTGTCAAAAGCTATACAATCAAAGAGCTTCAAGAAATAAGTATACTCATATTGGGCAATTAAAATAATTGTATGGTATCTGAAGCAATGCTCTGCCGCTGAAAGGCAAATTGTGTTCAATGTGCTCTGGAAAATCATACATGACTTCTGCTAGACATAAGGCAAAGCTTTATATTCAATCTTCTGATTTTTTTTGGAAACAACAGATCAAATACAAGTCAGCAGAAACAAAAATACATTTTGTGCCTATTTGATAATATCGGATTAACCTAACTACATAAAATCAATATCAATATCTTTCCCATGTGAAGGGGAATGCATGCAATATTAGAGTAATAGTAATTTATAATTAGTAAAGGATCAATATTAATAATCCTAATGATTCATGCAATATTAGTATCAGATGATTGAAGAAGTTTGATGAGGGCCCCTAAATCCTAAGAACTTTCTATAGGGGCACAATTGAGAGCATCCTGACTGGCTGCATCACTGCCTGGTATGGGAACTGAACTTCCCTCAATCACAGGACTCCGCAGAGAGTGGTGTGGACAGCCCAGTGCATCTGTAGATGTGAACTTCCCACTATTCAGGACAAACATACGAAGACAGGTGAGTAAAAAGAGCCCAAAGGATCACTGGGGACCCGAGTCACCCCAACCACAAACTGTTGCAGCTGCTACCATCCAGGAAAAGGTACCACAGGATAAAAGCCAGGACCAACAGGTTCCAGGACAGCTTCTTCCACCAGGCCATCAGACTGATTAATTCATGCTGATACAATTGTATTTCCATGTTAAATCAACTGTCCTGTTGCACATCCCATTTATTTATTATAAATTACTATAAATTGCACATTACACATTTAGAAGGAGACTTCATGTAAAGATTTTTATCCTCATGTATATGAAGGATGTTAGCAATAAATTCAGTTCAATTCACTCATAAATTCCATCTTAAAAAAAGTGGAAATCATGACTAAGAAATAAGATGACATTCAATGGACAGAGAAATATTACATAAAGTGTTATGGGAGTTCTAGATAGGAACTGAAGTTAGACCTTTTCCTTCTAACTATTTAATTCTCCACCAAACCCTCAATTTTAACAGAAAAATTCCCATCAGTCTTTCCTTTGGTGAAGAATTCGGTTGTTAGAACTTCTGCTTACACCACCAGACCTGTCCCATTCTCAACACAAGTCAGGGGCTATTTTCCAGTAATTATCAGCAAAAATAAGTCATTTATACATAAAATAAAAATCCCATTAGCTCTCTATGTGATGCAGCACTGAGAAGTGCCAGAAAAAAACAAAAACAGAGAAACAAAAACATTTAGAAAAGTTTATCTTCCATACCACTAAAGACCTTGGTCAATAGTGGAGCACTCATCAGTGAATCTTTGGGACTAACTAGAACACAGACTACAAAAAGGCATGCTGCATTCATGCAGTGATGTGTCTCTAGAAATTTTCTGGACCTACAGCCTACCACCTTCCATATGACAGTCCCGGGAAACAATAAGAAGTTACCCTATAAGAGGATTTTTTTTTTGAGGATTGATGGAGCTCTGAGAAGGAGTAGCTATTAGAAATTGAATGTGGCTCAATTGATGGAGCTCTGAGAAGGAGTAGCTATTAGAAATTGAATATCTTCTGGCTCTTTTTCTTCTTATCCTCTTTCTCCCTTTCTCTGATTATTGCCTGTGTATCTCTCCTATCACCTCTCAGTAACACTGGCTATAATTCCACTTGGAACGCCTCTGCAACACCTCTCCAGTGTGTTAAGTTACCTTTCTGATCCAGTATTTTTCACCATCATCCTTGACTAGCCCCCAAATCACATCCCTTTTTTGACTTAACTTTATTTTTTTCCAAAAACTTTCCTACAGGCATATGAATTGTCTTTCTTTTTAAAATATAATGCAATATTCTATGAATGTAAGAGCAAGATCCAGCATAGATTTTTTGACAGAATACGGCAAGAAAATTCATCTTTACCTTGAAACACGTGATAGAAATTTGCACAAATTCTCTTTGGGAAACGTGAAGTGATTTTTTATCACAAGAAGCTTGAATAACTTATAACTAGACCATAAATTTACTGAGTATTTTGCTGTAAGAAACTAGTCAGATGAATATTTGAATATGGAGAGAAGGAAAGAAAAGTCCTAGTTACATGAAGGAGGCAGACTAAGGGACAAGAGAAAAGGCAATGAGGTGAATAGCAAAACAAAAATGGTTGAAGCTTATTTCAAAATCAGAATCGGAATTAAAATCAGGTTTAATATCAAGGATATATGTCATGAGATTTTTATTCCACATCCCATTCCCATTCTGACATGTCTACCCACGGCCTCCTTTACTGTAAAGATGAAGCCACACTCAGGTTGGAGGAACAACACCTTATATTCCGTCTGGGTAGCCTCCAACCTGATGGCATGAACATCGACTTCTCTAACTTCTGCTAAGGCCCCACCTCCCCCTCATACCCCATCTGTTACTTATTTTTATGCACACATTCTTTCTCTCACTCTCCTTTTTCTCCCTCTGTCCCTCTGAATATACCTCTTGCCCATCCTCTGGGTTCCCCCCACTGCCTTGTCTTTCTTCCTGGACCTCCTGCCCCATGATCCTCTCGTATCCCCTTTTGCCTATCAACTGTCCAGCTCTTGGCTCTATCCCTCCCCCTCCTGTCTTCTCCTATCATTTTGGATCTCCTCCTCCCCCTCCAACTTTCAAATCCCTTACTCACTCTTCCTTCAGTTAGTCCTGACGAAGGGTCTCGGCCTGAAACGTCGACTGCACCTCTTCCTACAGATGCTGCCTGGCCTGCTGCATTCACCAGCAACTTTGATGTGTGTTGATGTCATGAGATTCGTTGATTTGCGACAGAAGTACATTGCAATACATAATAATCTTTTTAAAATATGAGTTACTATAAGGAATAAATATAAAAATTAAATTAAATAGGTAGTGCAAAAAGTGAGCCAAAAAATAGTGAGGTCTGTACATGGGTCCACTCAGAAATCTAATGGTGGAGGGGAAGAAGCTCTTCCTGAAACATTGAGTGTGTCATCAGCCTCCTCTACCCCCTCTATGATAGCATGTTCTGGGTGATGGGTATCTTTAATAATGGATGCCACCTTCTTAAGTCATTGCTTTCTGAAAGTGTCCTCAATGTTGGGGCGGCTGCTGCCCATGATAGAGCTGGCTGAGTATGCAATTTTTTTTGCAGCTTTTTCCAATCCTGGACAGTGGCCTGCGATATCAGACAGTGATGTAACCAGTTAGCATGCTCTCCATGGTACATCTGTAGAAATTTGCAAGAATTAGCATACCATCCCTTCAAAGTCCTAATGAAGTATTGCCATTTTCGTTCCTTCTTTGTAATTGCATCAACACGTTGGTCCCAGGATAGATCTTTTGAGGTGTTGACACACAGGAACTTGAAACTGCTCTCCCTTTCCACTGCTAATCCGTCGATGAGGATTGGTGTATGTTCCCTTGACTTCCTCTTCCTGAGGTCCACAAAAAATTTCAAAATTGTAATCAGGATCTCTTGTAGGCATAGAAACTCGCACAGAACCACATGGGTTTCACAGAGTCATAGAAAGGTATACTATAGGAGCAAGCCCTTCAACCACTGATGATCCACCACCCATTTTACAATAATCCTACGTCACTGCTACCCTTTATTCTCACCACAAGAGTTTCAACTGCCCCCAGATTCTACCACTTGCCTGCACACTACAGTACACATTGGGGCATTTTATAGTGGCCAATTGATTTACCAATCTGTACATCTTTACAATGTAGGAGAAAGCCAGAGAACACAAAAGAAACCCATGTGGTCGCAAAGGAGATCTAATTTCACTATTTCAACACTATTTTTCTATCCAAAATCCTTTTTTGTTTAATATAGTAGCTGACAGAAATATAGCAGCAATCAAGATGAGGCAAAAGGCAAAATATAAAAGGAGAAAATTGTAGATTTACAAGTTAGTTTATTTTTAAATGTATATGTTATTCTTCATATAAGCATCAAATGTATAAAAGGTAAGGCATATGGATCCTTGCTGGATTCAGCTTTATTCGAAAGACCTAAAGATGACTGTTAATACTATGCTTCAAATCATGCTTTGCCCAAGAATCCACCGTCTGCATGAAAAATCACCTGGTCACTGCTACTGAGGTATTCTACCTATGGGCTGTTTTTAAGTTAAGAAAATAAAATATTCACCCTTTCAACAATTCTGTTTGCATCTTACTGAAAGAGAATATCTTGAAATCTTTAGCATTCTTTACGAAGTGCTATGCATTTTAATTTATTGTGATTCATTGGATTGTTGTAATGTCTTTGAGAAAGTTTAATGCTATTTGTTTGACTTATTCTTAAATATTTCCTCTTGCTTTCCTTCCTAGCATTGTAATTTGCTGCGCACATTCTCCACCTGCTGGCATTGTCAAAAACATCTGGGCTGCTTTTAGAATTTGCTTTATTTCTTTTTCTATTTATAGTTTGGTATTGCCATCTAGTGGTTAGAAAACAAATCAACTGGAGAAACTGCTGGAGTAATGCAGCAAAACTCACAACATGCTGGAGGAACTCAGCAGGTCGGGCAGCATCCGTGGAAATGATCGGCCAATGTTTCGGGCCGGAACCCTTCGTCAGGACTGTAGGGGGAAGGGGCAGAGGCTCTATAAAGAAGGTGGGGGGGGGGGAGGGTGGGAAGGAGAAGGCTGGTAGGTTCCAGGTGAAAAACCAGTAAGGAGAAAGATAAAGGGGTGGGGGAGGGGAAGCAGGGAGGTGATAGGCAGGAAAGGTGAAGAAGGTATAGGAGAAAACACAATGGGTAGTTGAAGGAGGCAGAATCATGAAGAAGGTGATAGGCAGCTGGGGGAGTGGGCAGAGTGAAATAGGGATAGGGAAAGGGAGGGGGAGGGAATTACCGGAAGTTGGAGAATTCTATGTTCATACCAAAGGGCTGGAGACTACCTAGTAATGGAGCAAATGGAATAAGGAAGGTGCGAATCTTTGCAAATAACTTTTTAAATGTGTAATAAACAGGTGCAGTTATAACCTAATCACAAAAGTCGAAATTATTATTTTAAAAACAACAATTCTGTTTCACCACCTGCTTCCTGTCCCATTATTTTCCCCAAAATATTTCATTGTAAAAGCGCTTGATGATTACATTTCCATTATCACAGTGACAGCAAAATGCTGTGTTATTTAAATTATTTCATCAAGTCCAATGAGTTGTCTAAGTAATCGACGTGAAGGAAAATAGCAGCCAGGGTTCAGTTACCATTTCTGCCTGTAATGAGTTTGTACATTCTCCCCTTGACAGTGTGAGTTTCCCCAGATGCTCTGGTTTCCTCCCCTGCTCTAAAGGTTAGTAACGGGCAGTGAGCTGTTGGCATGCAACATGACTGCCGGAAGCACGGCCTCACCTATTCACACTATGTGGATTGTTGACATAAACAAAGCATTTCACTGCTTTGGTGTTCATGTGACAGATAACACTAATTCTTATCTTTAAAATACTCTAACAAGTCCAGTCAGATAGATTCCCTTAGGGCATGTCAGCTTCTTAAGTCAAGGTGGTGGTGGGGTGGGGGGGGGGGGGGAGGACATCAACTCAGACCATGAGAGGCCTGTGTCGGGCATTTTCATGCTCAAGGGCACAAGCACATTGGCACAGCTGAGGCTCAAACTAGCGACCTTCAGATCACTAGACGAACACCTTAACCACTTGGCCACGTGCCCATCACTAAGTCAAGTGTTGAGTCTATTTATTCACCTCATGTGTTTAATTTGTTTCATCAACTTGCATTCTACCTAAATGATGTTCCAAATCTAGGCTCCCCAAGTGTTCCCAAAAACTTACAGGTTGATGCTGAATAAGTTGGAAACAAAGCAGAAATAGTCATGACAGTACTGAGAGGTAAATCATCACCTCATATTACTGACTCAAAAATGTGGCCTCTTTGGTTTGTTCCTTTGTGAGACGTGAGTGTCTCTGGCAATGCTGTCAATAACTGCACATCACTCACGTTAGTGGAAATCAGATGATTGAGGAATCACTCGAGGCCAATGACTCTTACAACTATCAAAGGTTTATTGTTTTACACCGGGTGGGAGAAAGCTGCTGGAAATCTCAGGCAACCTCTCTGCAGCACAAAGGAAAACACCCACTATTTTACATTTTTCCAGTCCATCCCCAGCTCCCAGTTGGCTGAAGACCGATAATACAATACATTATTTGTGGTTCTTACATACCCATCTAGGTATCTAATGTGGAATAAGGGGACAGTCTAACCTTCTTGTGGACAGACAAGAGATAGCTCTGGGTAATTCCACGATGTTTCTCAAGCACTCTATTCACCATCCTATAAGATGAACAATGGCCCCAGTATTCAATAAACTTGTTTCTAGCTTGAACTGCCTCAGCAATGATAACAGACACCTCAGTAATGATAAGAGAGGCATAGTCAGTTAGCCTGCCTGTAGAGACCATGGAGTGGAACGTGGTCAAGTCCTATCATACTTGTCAGCTTCCTATTTTTAATATAATATATGACTTCTCCATTCTGTAATATATTTAATTATCTATTTCTGCACCTTTACTTATGTAATGCTGTCTTTATCTTATGACACCTAACTACCTTAAAGAAAGTGGCGTGGAGACATCTCCTTGGAACGCCACCATCTGTCTGATGAAGGTGCTCTCTCACTCTGGTAGAAGAGGGATTTGTGGAGCTTAACCTCAGTGAGAATGAAGGAACAGAGCTACATCTCTAAAGCAGGAGAACATTACATTTAGAGATAAAACTACATTCCTATATGCCTCCCTGCGAGGTCAACTAGATAGCTGAAGATGTGCTCAGGAGGTGGTGTTAAAAGTCTTTTGGCAAAATATAGCACAACTTTTTGCCACAGTGAGCCATGGTGAGATGAGTGCTTAGGGTAGAGGATGAGGTACCAATCGAACAGAATGTTTTCTATTGGATAATGTTGAGCATGTTTAGAGTTGTTGGAACTGCAGTTTTCAGACAAGTGGCAAGTACTCATTTACACACCAATCTCACACTTTATAAATTGTTTTAAAAAAATGAAAAAACAGAACTGAAACATTTGTCACAGGTTGCCTGCTCTTGACAAATCAGATGACTAGTTCCACTAGGTTTTCAGAAACTGTGGCCTTCACAATGATAAATTCACTCTTGTTGGTAGTTATTACTATGTCTTGGATGTTTTGCAGTCAGGGATAGACCACAGAGGAGCTGTGAATCAATCATTTTTCTATTACAGTATCAGTTAACATATTTAATTCTCATCATAACGATGGTGGCCCACTGTAGGTCAAGGTTAACCATGGATGTTGCGTCCTAGCTATCTATGTTGTTGATATAACGCTGTCTGTGGCTGATGAGACCAATGCAAGATTGGCAGTCTCGGTTGCAAGGGTTGCATCTATAGGTGGTCTCAGCTCTACTGGAACGGTGCTGTTCCTTTCTATGGCCCCATTTGTCTTCTACCGCTTTTGGGAATATTTCTTTGCCTGACTTAAGGTGTTGTTTCAGGGTGCTTCTCCACCTGGTGCGACTGGCTGCAAGTTCCTCCCAGGACTCAGTGTTGATGTCGAACAACTTCATGTCCCACTTGCAAACGTCCCTGTAGCACAGTTGCAATGGCCTTGCCTGAAGCCGGCTCATCGTAGAAGATATTTTTTTTATCTCTCCTTTTTCTCCCTCTGTCCCTCTCACTATACCCCTTGCCCATCCTCTGGGTTTCCCCCCTCCCCCTTTCTTTCTCCCTAGGCCTCCCATCCCATGATCCTCTCACATCCCTTTTGCCAATCAACTGTCCAGCTCTTAGCTCCAACCTTCCCCTCCTGTCTTCTCCTATCATTTCGGATCTCCCCTTCCCCCTCCCACTTTCAAATCTCTTAATAGCTCTTCCTTCAGTTAGTCCTGGCGAAAGGTGTTGGCCCGAAACGTCGACTGTATCTCTTCCTATAGATGCTGCCTGACCTGCTGCGTTCACCAGCAATTTTTATGTGTTTTATCAGCATAGAAGATGTCTTTTGGGATGTGGCCATCCTGCATGTGGCAGATATGGCCCAGCCAGCACAGTCTACACTGCCTGAGCAGGATGTTCACACTGGACCAGAGCAAGGGTGACCCTAGAAGTTGGTACTCTGTCTCTCCCAGGAGATGCCAAAGGCACCTTAAGTAGAAGGCGTAGAGTATTCTCTCCTGCTTACTGTATGGTGTCCAAGTCTCGCTGATGTACAGCAATGAGCTGGTGACACAAGCTTTCGACACTGCCATCTTTGTTATGACTGAGAGTTTGGAGTTCTCACAGACTCGTGTGTTGAAGCAGGCAAGAGTTGTTGCAGTCTTCCTGAAGCACTTATCGATTTCTGAATCCGAGGAGAGGTTGTCACTGACGGTAGCCTCCAGGTATGTGAACTGATGAACAGCGTCCAGTTTGTAGTTATCAATTGTAATGACTGGTGGTGCCTCCATGTCTTGTCCCAAAATGTTTATCTCTTTCAGGCTGACAGACAAAGTTCTTTGCAAGCCCGGAAGAAGCGATCCATCTTGAAGTGCTCTGGAGTTGCATCTGCTCATCCACAACAAACAGAATGACTCTGATCATAGCCTCGTGGACTTTGGTTTTGGCTCTTAGGCAAGTGAGGTTAAAAAGCCTGCCATCTGATCTGGTGTGGAGGTAGATCCCTTCTGTTGCAGTGGCAAA